>NC_140994.1:175700968-176432115 GCF_052327205.1 Somniosus microcephalus | reverse complement strand
GGCTGGGGGAGAGAAAGAGAGACTGGGAGAGAGAGAGAGAGAGAGAGACGGGGGGGGCAGAGAGACGGGGGAGCGAGAGAGAGAGAGTCTGGGGGGGAGAGAGAGAGAGAGAAACGGGGGGAGCGAGAGGAGAGAGAGACTGGGAGGAGAGAATTAGAGACTGGGGGAGGAGGAGAGAGAGACTGGGGGGAGGAGAGAGAGAGAGAGACTGCGGGGTAGAGAGAGAGAATGGAGGGAGAAGAGAGAGAGACGGGGCAGAGAGAGACTGGGGGAAGAGAGAGAGAGACTGGGGGGAGAAGAGAGAGAGAGACTGGGGGGAGAAGAGAGAGAGAGACTGGGGGAGAAGAGAGAGAGAGACTGGGGGAGAAGAGAGAGAGAGACTGGGGGGAGAAGGGAGAGAGAGACTGGGGGGAGAAGAGAGAGAGAGAGACTGGGGGGAGAAGAGAGAGAGAGAGAGACTTGGGGGGAGAAGAGAGAGAGAGACTTGGGGGGAGAGAGAGAGAGAGAGACTCGGGGGGGAGAGAGAGAGAGAGAGACTGGGGGGAAGAGAGAGAGAAGAGAGACTGGGGGGGGAGAGAGAGAGAGAGACTGGGGGGAGAAGAGAGAGAGAGAGAGACTGGGGGGAGAAGAGAGAGAGAGAGAGACTGGGGGGAGAGAGAGAGAGAGAGATCTGGGGGGAGAAGAGAGAGAGAGAGACTGGGGGGGAGAAGAGAGGAGAGAGTGAGAGACTGGGGGGGGGCGAGAGAGAGAGAGAGGAGACTGGGGGGGAGACAGAGAGAGACTGGAGGGAGAAGAGAGAGACGAGGGGGGAGACGAGAGGAGAGAGACTGGGGGGGAGACGAGAGAGAGAGAGACTGGGGAGAAGAGAGAGAGAGAGAGACGGGGGGGAAAAGAGAAAGAGAGAGACTGGGGGGGGGTGAGTGTGGTAAACCACTGTTATCGTTCACAAACCGTTCACTATTGTATACACTGTTGTTATCACTGTTTACACTGTTGTTATCACTACACAAAGGTTACCTCTTGCCACGCACGCTGTTATACCTAGGCATACCTCAGCTGACTCCGCCCATGGCTCCGCCTGCTTGCCCAGGTATAAAGGTGACTGATTGGCTAGTATTCTTCCTTGTTGGAACCGATCACCCACGAGGGTGGGCTCTGTTATTTAGCCAATAAAAACCTATAGTTACTATCTTAACTCGTTCGCTTTTCATGGAATGAATTGATAGGTATATCAATTTTATTGGCTAAATTTTGAAATGAATGGACTGGAGCAGCCAAACGACCAGCCAAACGGCCAGCTACAACAGCCCCAGCAGCCCGACTTGGCTGCGAGGCCCTCCGACCCGCCGTACCTGGATCTAAATCCACAGGCAGCGAATTCAGCCCTCGACTTCGATCACTGGCTGAGCTGCTTTGAATCCTACCTGGATAGCCTCCCGGCGTGCCCATCGGAAGCCGACAAACTAAGAGTTCTGACCGCCCCAGGTGAGCCCCTAAAGTATTTGCACTCATCCGGGACCTTGCTACATACGAGGAGGCCCTCGACCTGCTAAAAGAGCAGTACTGGAGCCCAGTAAATTCAATGTATGCCAGACATCTCCTAAGATCCCGCTCGCAACAGCCAGAGAGAGTCTGTAGATGAATTTTTACGGGCGCTACAAACACTCGGCAGGGGACTGTGACTTTAAAGCTGTTATCGGCTGCACAACATGCTGAAGGAAATATCCGTGATGCCTTCGCGAAAGGCCTTCGGTCCGACTACTCACGGCAAAGACTGCTCGAATCAAAGGACCTTGGCTTGAAAGCAGCTGCAGCCCTCGCGTCGCTCCCTGGAAGTGGCCCATCGGGACCTCGAGGCGCACTCAGCCGCCATTTTGTCTCCAGACCTGACCACCGCCTCACCTGCCGACTACAGCAGCTCACTTCAGACCATACACTGGCCTCCGTCACGCTTGACCAAGCTCTCCCCGCATCATCTGTCCAGGTCCATGATGGACATCGAAGTATAAACGGCCACGCCACGACCTGCCTGTTCGACAGCGGGAGCACGGAGAGTTTTATTCACCCAGACACAGTGCGCTGCTACTCCCTCACTGTCCGGCCAACGCGCCATCGGATCTCGATGGCGTCGAAGTCCCATTCAACAGACGTCAGCGGCTACTGTGTGGTGACGCTGTCGGTTAGGGGCACGGAATATAAAAACTTTAAACTTCTCGTCCTGCCCCAGCTCTGCGCTGCCGTCCTACTAGGGCTGGATTTCCAATGCCACCTTCAAAGTGTCACTTTGGCATACGGTGGATCCCTCCCCCCACTCACAGTCTACAACCAACAGTTTTTAAACCGCCCGCCACGTACCACCTGCGGCCTCTCCACTCTCAAAGTCCCACCCCCCTCCTTGTTCGCTAACCTCACCCGCGACTGTAAACCCGTCGCTACCAAGAGCAGGCGGTACAGCGCCGGGGACAGAGCTTTTATTAGCTCTGAGGTGCAGCGACTCCTGAAGGAGGGCATCATCGAGGGGAGCACCAGCCCCTGGCGTGCCCAGGTCGTAGTCATTAAGACCGGCAATAAACACCGCCTGGTTATCGACTACAGCCAAACCATAAACCGGTACACCCAGCTGGACACATGCCCCCTTCCCCGCATATCTGATATGGTCATGGTCAACCAAATTGCACAGTACCGGGTATTCTCCACCATCGACCTTAAGTCGGCCTATCACCAACTCCCTATCCGCCCTGAGGACCGCCAGTATACCGCCTTCGAGGCGAATGGCTGCCTCTACCACTTCCTTAGGGTTCCCTTCGGCGTCACCAACGGGGTTTCGGTCTTCCAAAGGGAGACGGACCGGATGGTTGACCAGAACGCGCTGCAGGCCACGTTTCCTTATCTAGATAACGTCACCATCTGCGGCCACGACCAGCAGGACCATGATGTTAATCTGGAGAAATTCCTCCATACGGCCCGACGGCTGAATCTCACTTACAATAAGGAGAAATGTATGTTTAACACCTCGCGCCTTGCCATCCTCGGCTGCGTAGTAGAGAACGGAGTCATCGGCCCCGACCCCGAAAGAATGCGCCCCCTCATGGAGCTTCCCCTTCCCCACTGTCAAAAGGCACTGAAGAGAACCCTGGGGCTCTTCGCTTACTATGCCCAATGGGTGCCCAATTATGCGGACAAAGCCAGACCCCTCATGAAGTCCACCTCCTTCCCCCTGACAGCAGAAGCATGCGCAGCCTTCTCCTTCATAAAAGGAGACATTGCGAAGGCCACAATGCACGCAGTGGATGAGTCCATCCCTTTCCAAGTGGAGAGCGATGCATCCAACTTCGCCCTAGCTGCAACCCTTAACCAGGCGGGGAGACCTGTGGCCTTCTTCTCAAGGACCCTCCAGGGCCCTGAGATCCGACACTCTTCTGTCGAGAAGGAGGCCCAGGCGATTGTGGAAACGATACGACGCTGGAGGCATTACCTGGCAGGCAAACGATTTACCCTCCTCACCGACCAGCGTTCGGTTGCTTTTATGTTTAATAACAAGCTGAGGGGCAAAATCAAGAACGACAAGATCTTGAGGTGGAGAATTGAGCTCTCCACCTACGATTACGATATCTTGTACCGGCCTGGTAAACTCAACGAGCCCCCAGATGCTCTATCACGAGGTACATGCGCCAACGCGCAAGTTGATAGACTGCGGACCCTCCACAACGACCTCGCTCAATTCTCCACCTCAAGATCTTGTCGTTCTTGATTTTGCCCCTCAGCTTGTTATTAAACATAAAAGCAACCGAACGCTGGTCGGTGAGGAGGGTAAATCGTTTGCCTGCCAGGTAATGCCTCCAGCGTCGTACCGCTTCCACAATCGCCTGGGCCTCCTTCTCGACAGAAGAGTGTCGGATCTCAGGGCCCTGGAGGGTCCTTGAGAAGAAGGCCACAGGTCTCCCCGCCTGGTTAAGGGTTGCAGCTAGGGCGAAGTCGGATGCATCGCTCTCCACTTGGAAAGGGATGGACTCATCCACTGCTTTGTACTGCCATTAACGCCACCCCTCATGAGCAAATGTTCATTTTCCCCAGGAAGTCGACTACGGGAACCTCGCTACCAACATGGCTGACTTCTCCGGGGCCCGTCCTGCTGCGGAAGCACGTGAGGACCCATAAAATGGACCCCCTGGTCGAGAGGGTGAACCTCCTGCACGCCAAACCCCAGTATGCCTATGTGGCATACCCAGACGGGCGGGAGGACACAGTCTCCTTGCGAGACCTCGCACCCTCGGGCACCCCTGAGATACCACCATTACCCCCCACCACTCCCCCAAATCCAGCTCCTGTAGGCGGCATGCCGGAACCCCAGGAGCCTTCGTCGACCACGCAGACACCAGCACTAACATCGGATACTGCACCACCGCCGCCGCTGCTGCGCCGATCAGAAAGGCTTACGCGGCCTCCTGATAGACTGACATACACGAACTGGTAGTACACTTCACCCCGCCGGACTCAATTTTAAACAAGGGGTGAATGTGGTAAACCACTGTTATCGTTCACAACCGTTCACTATTGTTACACTGTTGTTATCACTGTTTACACTGTTGTTATCACTACACAAGGTTACCTCTTGCCACGCACGCTGTTATACCTAGGCATACCTCAGCTGACTCCGCCCATGGCTCCGCCTGCTTGCCCAGGTATAAAGGTGACTGATTGGCTAATGTTCTTCCTTGTTGGAACCGATCACCCACGAGGGTGGGCTCTGTTATTTAGCCAATAAAAACCTATAGTTACTATCTTAACTCGTCGCTTTTCATGGAATGAATTGATAGGTATATCAGGGAGAAGAGAGAGAGAGACTGGGGGGGAGAGTGAGATGCCGCCGCTCACCTGCTCGCTTCCCTCTTCCCCCGGGCTTTCGGGCTGCACGGGGAAGTGAGAGAGAGAGACTATGGTAGGTTCATAGGAGACCTCCTAGGAAGATCGACCTATTGCTCACCTCTTGGCTGCAGCACCGTAGACTATATGATTATGGATTTGGACCCATCCTCTTTCAGAGCATTCACAGTCAAACCACAAACAACACTGTCAGATCACAGTCAAATTGCTATGTATCTTAAAAAGACAGAAACAAACAACACAGAAACACAACCCAGTAAACTTTACAACACCAAAAAATCGTACAGATGGGCCAAAAACAACACGGAAAAATACCAGAAAGCAATTAGCAATGAATCAACTCAAGCTCTCTTGGACACCTTTCTGGATAACATATACACTCACAATAAAGAAGGCGTAAACCGGGCAGTGAATAACCTAAACAATATTTTTGATAATTTAGCAACAAGGTCAAACTTGAAAGCTCGCAAGAACAAACCCAAAATAAAAAACTATGAAAAATGGTTTGACCCAGATTGCCATAACATGAGGAAAAAACTTAGAAAAATATCAAACCAAAAACACAGACATCCAGAAAACGAGGAATTACGCCTTACTTATTGTCAGACACTAACACAATACAGAAACACACTCAGAACCAAAAAAGAGCAATATATTAAGAATACACTCAGCTCCATTGAGGAATCCATTGATTCCAATTGTTTCTGGGACAACTGGAATACATTACACAAAAAACAACACGACAAATTGGCCATTCAAAATGGAGACACATGGGAAAACCACTTTGAAAAATTATACCAGAAAAACACACTAAGGCCAGAGCAACACCAAATATGCAAAAAACTGGAAAAGCTCGAAATGGCCATAAAAGATAACCAAAACCCGCTAGACGCCATAATAACAGAAAAAGAACTTTTTGAAAAACTCAAGGACCTGCGACCAGGAAAAGCTTGCGGGGCAGACGGCATACTAAGCGAGATAATTAAACACACAGATGATAAAATGAAACTGGCTATCCTAAAACTCTTCAACTTGGTTCTGAGTGTCGGTTACTTCCCTGATATCTGGAACAAAGGACTCATAACGCCCATATACAAAAGTGGGGACAAAGTCGACCCAAATAACTATCGAGGCATCTGTGTAAACAGTAACCTGGGGAAGGTATTCTGTAGCATCATAAACAAAAGACTTATAAACTTCCTTGAGGAGCACAATGTCTTGAGTAAAAGCCAAATTGGATTCCTGCCAAACTATAGAACATCAGATCATATCTTCACCCTACAGACCCTAACTGACAAACACGTTCATCAAAACAAAAGCAAAATCTACACATGCTTTATAGATTTCCAGAAGGCTTTCGACTCCATCTGGCATGACGGTTTATTCCTGAAACTTATCGAAAGCGGGGTAGGGGGAAAAACATATGATGTAATTAAATCAATGTATACAAACAACAAATGTGCAGTTAAAATTGGAGACAAACAAACAAAATACTTCCCACAGGGGCGGGGGGTGACGCAGGGCTCGCCAATCTCACCGACACTCTTTAATATTTACATAAATGAATTGGCAAAACTACTTGAACAATCTACAGCACCCGGCCTCACCCTATATGAATCCAAGGTTAAATTCCTCCTCTATGCAGACGACCTGGTTCTGCTGTCACCAACTAAGGAGGGTCTACAGCAGAACCTGGATCTGCTGGAGTCATACTGCAGACTTGGGCCCTGAGAATAAATCCCCAAAAAACCAAAGTCCTTGTGTTCCAGCAAAGATCCAGACATCAGGGGCCCAAAATTAATTTCACACTAGGAACAACCAAAATTGAACAAACCACTAACTATACATACTTGGGCTTAAAAATCAGTTCTACGGGAAATTTCAAACTGGCTGTGAATGAACTGAAAGAGAAAGCAAGAAGGGCTTTCTATGCCATTAAAAAATCAATCCAAATAGAAATCCCAATTAGCATTTGGCTCAAAATTTTCAAATCAGTAATTGAACCAATTGTACTCTATGGCAGTGAGGTGTGGGGACCGCTAACACAACAAGAATTTGCAAAATGGGACAAACACCCAATTGAGATCCTACATGCAGAATTCTGTAAAAGTATCCTCCGGACTCAAAGGAAAACCGTAAACAATGCATGCAGGGCAGAACTAGGCCAATATCCATTAATAATCACTATCCAAAAAAGAGCCACCAAATTTTGGAAACACCTAGAAATGAGCAACCCCCAATGCTATCATTACGAAGCCCTGAAATGCCAAGAGAGGACCATAAAGAAGAATACCCTCAGTCAACTAGTCCTGGGACTCAGTGAAGTAACTACTAACACTACTAACAATAACCAGCCCCAGGACAGTGACAGCGTAACACAAAGAATTCGACCCAACACAATCGTCGCTAAGCAAAAGGAAAAATATCTGTCATATTGGGCAGAAACAACAAAAACCCAAAGCAAACTCAATTGCTACTTGGCCCTAAACAGACAATACAACATGGCTGATTACCTGACCATGGTAAAGGATAGCAAACTGAGAAAAACTTTGACAATGTACAGACTTAGTGAACATAACCTGGCGATCAAAAAAGGTAGACACAGGCAGACCCGGCTACCAAGAGAGGACAGGATGTGCTCTCACTGCAGTCAGGGAATGGTGGAGACAGAGATGCACTTCCTCACAGCTTGTAGAAAATATCAGGGCATAAGGGAGAATTTCTACATAAATTCACAAAAATATGCCCGGAATTCAGAAATTTGAATGACGACCAAAAACTCCCATACCTACTAGGGGAAGAGAGAAATTGCGTAACACTAGCGTCACACTATGTTACAGCTTGCCATAAACAGAGGGACAACCACTAAATATAAGAAAAGAGTATATATAAATTATATGAAAGTATATTTATACACTCAGGGATATATCTGTTTATACACTATATGGATAGATCTGTATTTTTGTGAACAAACATAAATGTTTTCCGATGCTTTGGCAACATAAGATGTAACTTGTCATGCCAATAAAGCGACTTGAATTGAACTGAATTGAATTGACTGGGGGGGAGAGTGAGACGCCGCTGCTCACCTGCTCGCTTCCCTCTCCCCCGGGCTTTCGGGCCACACGGGGAAGAGAGAGAGAGAGACTGGGGGGGAGAGTGAGACGCCGCCGCTCACCTGCGCGCTTCGCTCTCCCCCGGGCTTTTGGGCCACGCGGGGAAGAGAGAGAGAGAGACTGAGGGGGAGAGTGAGACGCCGCTGCTCACCTGCGCGCTTCCCTCTCCCCCGGGCTTTCAGGCCGTGCCGGGAAGAGAGATCTTGGAGGCGGGCTGCCGGCGCCGCAGAATGTGAGAGAGGCCCGGGCCCGGTTGCCGGGGTAACCCTCCTCCCTCCCCCCCCTCCCTCCCTCCTGAACGGCTACAGGCTGTGACAGAGGCCCGGGCCCGGTTGCCGGGGTAACCCTCCTCCCCCGCCCTCCTGAGCGGCTACAGAATGTGAGCAAGGCCTGGGCCCGGTTGCTGGGGTAACCCTCCTCCCCCCCCGTGCCTTCCTGAGCGGCTACAGGCTGTGAGAGAGGCCCGGGCCCGGTTGCCGGGGTAACCCTCCTGCCCCCTCTCCGCCCTCCTGAGCGGCCACAGGCTGTGAGAGAGGCCCGGGCCCGGTTGCCGGGGAAAACCTTATTCCCCCCACCCCCGCCCTCCTGAGGGGCTACAGGCTGTGAGAGAGGCCCGGTTGCCAGGGAAACCCTTCCCTACCTCAACTCGCTCCCAAAATCCCCTCCACACACACACAAAGTGGAAAAAATAAATCAATAGTTAGGAATCAAGATGGCCACCACTCACCTTAGCTCAGGAGGATTAGGCCCGCCCACACACGCAATGAAACACCCCCCGTGATGCACCAATTGGTCAACCATCAGGTCACTCAACTGTAGGATTGGTCAACCATCACGTCACTCAACGCTATCCCCTGTAGTATTGGTCAACCATCGCATCACTCAACACTATCCCCTGTAGGATGCCCCGCCCACACACGCAATGAAACGCACCAATCCCATAAGAGGGTCGTTCAGTCTTAATGAGCCTTTTTTGGTGCCCATCATGTTACAGATCATAAACATATAAATATTTATTTTTCTGCAGAGTAAACTGCACTTTATTTGAATTCTGTTTGATATGGACTATTCCCTCAAGACATGCAGAGAGATTAGAGCTTTCAAACAGAGTGGATTCTTGTTATTGTCTCTTTCATCTTCTTGGGCAGAAAAAAGTGACTGACAGCCTCTATATGACATAATTTACCGCAGAGAAACATTCAAATTCAACCGTTCTGCAATAACATCAGAACATAAGTGACTAGTGCTCTAACTTTAGGGAGATTTTGGATTCTTTGCACATTTGGAGAAAGCTCTAAACATATATATCTCCCAGGTGTTAACACCAAGGTGCGCAGATGTAGTAATGTATAAGTTATGGTTTAAATGAGAGCTGAATAGTATTTTTGTGATTGCCTGCTAGTAGCAATAGCAACATTAAGAGCAATTCGTAGTTCTGTGGCCCGAAAAATCGACCCCATTCAGTGGTGCGATGTGCAAATTCATGCAGTGGGATTAGTATTAACGTGCTAATTTGAATATGTTTCAGGAACTCTGTTGGCATCGCATGCTGGATTTGCATCTGCAGGGCAGGGCAGGAAATAGCTTCTACAAATTTCCACTGGGGGAGAAAGGTTCTTGCAACATTGTACAAATTTACCACAAGGCTGAAGATATCTTTCATAATTAATATTCTTGCTCTTCACATTGCTGTCCTTTGGGTAGTCGTAAGCCCTTTGTCACTGTGGTGTCTTACAATTATGGTGTATATATATTTTTATAGAATTGGCGTAGAGGCTATTTCGTTCATCATACCCGTGTCGGGAGTAGCTCCTCATCAGAGTAATCTAATCCCATTTTTCATGCTCTTTCCCTATACCCTTTAATTTTTCTTCAAGTATTTATCTAATTCCCTCTTAAGTTTTATGATTGACTCAAATCTAATAAGTACTGGTGGTAATGCAATCTATATTCGAATAACCCTTTGCAGGAAAAATGTTTTTCTAATCTCCCTATTTATTTTTTTATTACTAATTTATGCTCTCTTTCACTAATTCACCAACTAGAATAATCTTTCACTATTTACCTCTCTGTCTCTTCTCTATATTCCCTTGCTATGTGATATTACAATGGGTTACTATTTTGCATATTGTTAGTGAATGAGATATTGCAGATGTGAAATAAAAATGCCCCCCCCCCCCGGAAATAAAAACATTTCTTAAAATCAACCGAGGGGGAAAAGATCTTTTCCACAAGCGAAGATCAACTTTTCAACAAAACTGTAAGTAATTTTGCTTCACAGGAATGTTTAATTAAAACAACAAAAATTACAAAGTGATAGGTGCTTTTCAGGGATAGACAAGTACCAATACCACAGGGTGGAATTGTGCATTGGGACGTACTTATAACCCATGGGCCATAACTAGAGAGCCGGAGCAAGCCTGCTGCAGCATTGATCTCCAGAAGCCAGTCTCCCTTGTTTTATATTCCTGCTCTGTACTGTCAGATCTCTGATGTACCGTTAATGGTGTTGACCTGTGTCAGGGTCACTGAATGTGGACCATGTGAGATAAAGACCGAAATCTTCCCGTTGCCGAGCGTGGGGGTTTGGGAGCGGGTTGGCAGTAAAAATTCCCGAAATTACGAGCGCGTCAGGAGCCCACCGTCATCCTGCTGCCTCACGCGTTTAACACAGGTGCCTTTGAAGGCAGAGGGGGGTGACTTCATTCAAGTAATTACCTGCTTGTTGAGCGACACTTAAGAGGGTATTTAACAGCAGCGGTGAAAGGGAGGCGGAGGCTCAGTGGCCATTGTGCGAGTCCATTCATTGAGCGCTGGGAAAAGCACATAAATACTCCTACACCTCATTACTTGCCTATTGGAAAGGCTCTTGCTGACGCCATTTTGTCCACAGATTTAGGTGTCAGCAGTTTGCAGGTCATTTCTGAAACCTCGGAAGCCACTCTCACCACATTGCTACTCAGTATCAGAACATTGAGGAATTGGCCCACTGATCTCCACTTTACCTGCCATCTATGACATCAGCATGGGTGCCACTTATACTGTCTCACCTCAGAATCGGACCAAGATGAGCCCCACCACCAGCAGCAGCAGCAACCACAACAGCAGCCTTCTCCTCAAGGACCTGATGCTCCACAGGAGAGAGGGGGGCACAGGGGTGCAGCGTGACAGAGGCGATACCCCCCAACACAGGGTATACAGGCAGAGGATGAGCTTCCTGGACATGACTGAACAGCAGTGCCTCAGGAGGCTCAGGCTATCGCTCCAGGTCAACACAGACGTTTGTAGCTGGCGGACACACATTACCAGTGGCTGTCAAAGCCACCACCACCCTCAACTTCTTTGCCTTAGGCTTCTTCCAGGGATCTGCAGCAGATAACTGCAGGATCTCGCAGTCGGCTGCACACAGGTGCATCACCCAGGTGACCGGTGCCATGTTTCAGAAGTCAGCCAATTATGTCAACTTTGCCATTGATGAAGCCAGTGTTATTGAGCGGATGCTCAGCTTTGCGGCTCTGGCTGGCTTCCCACAGATGCAGGGCACCATCGACTGCACACATGTGGCCATGAAGGCACACCCCTCATCACCCAGGAGTGTTTGTGAACCAGAAGGGCTTCCACTCCCTCAATGTGCAGCTCGTCTGCAACCAGAAAAAGATCATCAAGTATGTGTGCACCAGATTCCCTGGCAGCTGTCATGAGTCTTTCATACTGTACTAGTCCACCCTCCCTCAGCTCTTCGCTCCTCCAAACAGACTTTCTGGCTGGCTGCTTGGAGACAAGGGCTATCCACTGAAGACGTGGCTCAAGACACCCTTGAGGAGGTCAAGTACTGAGGCCGAGGAGCATTATAATGAAAGCCACATGTCCACCAGACGTGTCATAGAGCATAGAAACATAGGAGCAGGAATAGGCCATTCGGCCCCTCGAGCCTGTTCCGCCATTTAATGGGATCATGGCTGATCATCCAAATTCAGTACGCTGTCCCTGCTTTCTCTCCATAGCCCTTGATCCCTTTAGCCTTAAGAAATATATCTAACTCCTTCTTGAATATATTTAATGAATTGGCCTCAACTGCCTTCTGTGGCAGAGAATTCCACAGGTTCACCACTCTCTGGGTGAAGAAATTCCTCCTCATCTCAGTCCTAAATGGCTTACCCCTTATCCTTAGACTCTGACCCCTGGCACTGGACTCCCCTGCCATCGGGAACATCCTTCCTGCATCTAGTCTGTCTAGTCCTGTTAGAATTTTATAAGTTTCAATGAGATCCCCTCTCATTCTTCTAAACTCTAGTGAATACAAGCCTAATCGACCCAATCTCTCTTCATACATCATTCCTGCCATCCCAGGTATCAGTCTGGTGAATCTTCGCTGCATTCCCTCCATGGCAAGAACATCCTTTCTCAGATAAGGCGACCAAAACTGCACACAATACTCAAGGTGTGGTCTCACCAAGGCCCTGTACAACTGCAGCAAGACATCCTTGCTCCTGTACTCGAATCCTCTCACTATGAAGGCCAACATACCATTTGCCTTCTTAACCGCCTGCTGCACCTGCATGCTTACCTTCAGCGACTGGTGCACAAGGACACCCAGGTCTCGTTGCACTTCCCCTTTTCCCAATCTATTGCCGTTCAAATAATAATCTGTCTTCCTGTTTTTGCTACCAAAGTGGATAACCTCGCATTTATCCACATTATACTGCATCTGCCAATCACCCAACCTGTCCAAATCATACTGGAGTTTCTCTGCATCCTCCTCACAGCACACACGCCCACCCAGCTTTGTGTCGTCTGCAAACTTGGAGATATTACATCTAGTTCCCTCGTCTAGATCATTAATATATATTGTGAATAGCTGGGGTCCTAGCACCGATCCCTGCGGTACCCCACTAGTCACTGCCTTCGATTCGGAAAAAGACTCGTTTATTCCAACTCTTTGCTTCCTGTCTGTCAACCATTTCTCTAACCAAGTCAGGCAATGGAGGAGAAGTGAGAGCGCTTTGAGAGGAGCCCCCACTTCTATGTCCCCTCTGAACATTATCCCTCTCATGGGCAAACTGCACTTCCCTGCTAGCAATAAGCTGGAGAGCACCTTGCTGCACATCAGTGGGGCGATGCACACCCAAGTCTACGTTTATATCCCTCCTAGAGATGAGGTCTATGAGCGTTTGCCATCTGTTGTTCACAGCAAGCATGTTCTCATGTGTCTGGCGCATTTGCTCCATGCAGGTGACCATCCTTTCCATGGAACCACATCGTCGCCATCGCCTGCGAGATGGTGGTGCTCATGTTGAAGATGGACTCCTCCATTCTCTGAACATTTGTAGACATTGCAGCTGCAAAAGCTGCCAGAGCCTCATGCAATTGTTTCTGCCCCTCCCAGATCACCCTCTTTCTGGATAGCCCCTGAGGCTCAGCATCTGCATGCCGCTCAGCAAAGCTGGGAGTGTCCTATGCCCTCCGGCAAGGAGTCTCCACGGCTGTCCCTGTCAACACCATCTGCTCTTGCTCACTTGTTCAGAGTGAGACACCAGGTGGCAACACTACTCTATCCCGCACAGGACCCACCGAGGTGTGTGTGTCTGCGTTGGTGCTGGCTGCGCTTGGGTCTGCTGACGGTGCTCCCTCAGAGAATGGAGCTTCCTCTGAGGAGTCGTCTTCCTCCTCTGGCTAAATAGTGGGGTGGGGGGGGAGGGTTGTGGGGGGCACTTGATGGACCTGTGGGAGAGTAAAGAGGTGATGTAGAAGCGTTATATTGGCCCAAAATTTACGGGTCCTATGATGGCGTACGCTGTCGTAAGTACAGTGACTGGCCCCGCAAGTTCTGGGTTTCCACACGCGATGCGCATGCGCGAAAACCCGGAACTTGCGATCTGCCAAGTTTCGCTTGTACAGATCCACCGCATCCGCTGTAAATTCACTTTCGCTGGCGTAGAGTTGAGCTATTTGCCCAACTACTGCCCAGCAAATACCCACAAAACCCTTATGCCTGGTAAAAGCAGGCATAAGGCCGCCTTCTTCCAGCGTAAGGGTTAAAATAAATGTTAAAATAACATTTTTTAAATGATTTAAACATTCACTTACATTTAAAATTAGTTTAGGTAAATTTTGACCTGGTTAAAAATGTTTAAATTTATTTTTCAAAAAATTACATTTTTATTTTAAATGTTTACTTAAAGGGTATTTTAATTAATTTTGAACCTGTGATCATTTATTTTAATTTCAGTTTTGTGAAATTGTATTTATTAGGTGATTCCTGGTCATGCTTATGGGGATTCCGTACGAAAATGGATTCTCCATCAGCATCATAGGAATCCCCCTTTGTCATTGGTTGGCCTGACCCACGTAATCCCAGGGACGCTTGTGAATTGCGTGCACCCCTGGGATCCCTGCAGGCCCAGGGCCGTAAGAGTCCGAAGCTCTGGAGACACAAGGCAAGTACATAGTTTCCTTTTGGTTCAGAGGCGTACGCGGGCGGCAAGCCTCCAACCGCAATTTCTAGGCCAATAAGAATGGGTAACGTTAACATTATGCACATGATGAAAATTCACTGGCTGCTGACATCAGTCACCATATGAGTGACTGCTGTATGCCATGTGGCTGTATGAGATGTAATTCTGTCACCAGGTTGCTGGGATGTCCCCCTCTCTCCGTCTCCCACCGCCAGCAACTCCGCAACTCGTAATATCTCCAGGGCCTCCTCCTCTGCTGGAGTCAGTTGTGTCAATACTGGAAGGCTGTTAAGTCTGTGTGTTATAGTGAGAATTACTACACAGACCACAAGAGTAAATTCAACAGGTCTTTACTGGTTGGAGGTCGGACTATACTGAATACAATATTATTACACTGTGCTTATATACCGGTGTGGTCACCACCGGTATTACGTATACAGCAGCCAAAGAAAGTAGTACCTTTCTTAAGGTGGACCAGGCTTAAGTTCTCTTAAGGTGGAACAGGTTACATACACCACAATCCTCCCTTTTTAGCTTAACAGTCATATCCCCAAATAAACATAACATATATACATATATAACTTCAGGTATAACAGTTCAAAGGTTCAGTCTCTCAGGAGGCTTTCTGATTCGGCTTGGATAACGCCTTTCAGTGGTCTCTGATTCTTGTTGTTGAGGTGCCTCCTCTAGTTGGTTGCCAATGTATTGGGTGTCATCATCATCAAATACATTCTCGGCCGAGGTAGATGCTTCAGGTTCATGAACGTCTTCCACAGCTGTCTCTGTCACAACCATGGGTTCGACCCTTGCTCTCGACTCTACCAGTTGATCCGCATGACGCCTTATCACATTATGACCAATATCTACGGTGTACATCAGAGGTCCTTGTCTGGCCCGGATTGTTCCGGACTGCCATTTGTCGTTTCCATAGCCCCTTGCCATCACTGGTTGTCCTACGTCGAAAGTTCGAGTGGTCTTGCTGTTAATATGCCGAAACTGTTTGTTTTCCACTTCCCTCCGCACATTTGGTTTTAACAAGTCCAACTTGGACCGCAACCTCCTGTTATAAAACATCATAGCAGGACTTTGGTTAGTCACGGCATGATCGGCGTTTCTATATGACATCAGGAACTTATCGACCTTGTGTTGCAGCGGAATCTGATCATCATTCATGGCCTTAATAGCCTTTTTGAATGTCTGGACAAATCTTTCAGCCAACCCGTTTGTCGCCGGATGATATGGGGCAGAGGTATAATGTTTAACTCCATTCTTCTTTAAGAATTGTTGGAATTCTTCCGATACAAACTGTGGTCCGTTGTCCGAACAGATCTGTTCTGGCAATCCGTTCCTTGCGAATATTGTTCTTAACACCGCAATTGTCTTTTCTGAAGTAGTGGTATTCATCTTGATGACTTCTGGCCATTTGGAATGTGCGTCCACCGCGATTAGGAACATGGAGTCCATGAATGGACCAGCAAAGTCAATGTGTACGCGTTGCCATGGGGCTGAAGGCCATTCCCATGGGTGTAGCGGTGCTATCGGAGGTGCATTTTGCACTTTTTGACACCCAGCGCAGCTTTTCGTTAACTCCTCAATCTGTTGGTCAATACCCGGCCACCATACGTAAGCCCTAGCAAGACTTTTCATTTTAACTCCCCCCAGATGACCTTCATGTAGTTCTTTTAAAACTCTTTCCCTTAACTTGGGAGGAATAATCACTCTTGTCCTGTACATCAAAGTACCATGGCAGACGGACAGCTGGTCTCGCCTTGCCGAGAATGCCGGTAACAGAGGATCACCCCGTGTTGGCCATTCTTTCACTGTCACCTTGTAGACTCTGGACAGTGTCGGGTCGTTCCTGGTTTCTCTTTCAATACTTATGTTGGTGACAGGTAAACACTCGATAATGGTCGAATGAAATAACTCAACAGGGTCAACTTCCGTCGTGTCTTCATCTTCAGGTAGTGGCAGGCGCGACAGGCCATCAGCATTGCCATGCTGTTTCGTACCTTTGAATTCTATCTGATATTGATGCGCCCCTAAGAAAAGAGACCATCTCTGGAGACGCTGTGCTGTCATCACCGAAACACCCTTCTTAGGGTTAAAAATGGACACCAACGGTTGATGGTCCATCAGAAGTGTGAATTTTTGGCCCTGTAGGTAATGATTAAACTTCTTCACTCCCCATACAAGGCTAAGGGCCTCCCTATCGATCTGCGCATAGTCGCGCTCAGCGGAGGTCAATGATCTGGATGCAAACGCGACTGGCCTTTCCGTGCCATTTGGCAATTTATGTGAGAGTACTGCCCCAATACCGTATGGAGAAGCATCACAAGCCAACCGAATAGGCAGTGTCGGGTTGAAGTGAGAAAACACTTCCTCTGAGGTGATCAATTCTTTGCTTTTGCGAAATGCCTTCTTACAGTTTTCGCCCCAGTCCCATGGTACCCCTTTCTGTAAAAGAGCGTTCAACGGATGCAGCACCGTGGATAGATTTGGCAGAAATTTATGGTAGTAGTTAATTAATCCTAGAAACGACCTCAACTGAGAGACATTCTCCGGAGCGGGAGCCTTTACAACTGCCGCTATCTTGTCAGGAGACTTATGAAGCCCCTCCCGGTCAATGACATGACCACAGTATGAGATCCGCTTCTGGAAGAACTCACATTTCTGCCGATTTACCCTAAGTCCATACTCTTTCAGTCTGTTGAGCACCAGTTCCAAGTTAGCGAGATGCTGTTCATCACCATCACCTGTGATCAGAATGTCGTCCAGGCAACATTGTGTGCCTGGAATTCCCTGTAATACCTGCTCCATGGCCCTCTGCCAAATTGCTGGAGCCGATGCCACACCAAAAACCAGCCTATTGTACCGGTACAACCCTCGATGCGTGTTGATCGTGAGGTATTGGCGTGACTCTTCTTCAACCTCCATCTGCAAGTACGCCTGCGCCAGGTCTATCTTGGTGAAGTGTTTCCCACCAGACAGTGAAGCGAAAATATCCTCAATCCGTGGAAGCGGATACTGCACCGTGTGAAGCACCGGATTAACGGTGATCTTGAAATCTCCACAGATGCGAACCTTCCCTGGATCTCCTGGCTTATTGTTCGCAGGACGTTTCATAACGGGAACAATGGGCGTAGCCCACTCACTCCAATCTACTTTAGACAGTACCCCTGAACGTTCTAGTGCTTCCAGCTCCACTTCAACTGCAGGTCATATTGCATAGGGTACCGGTCTGGCTTTAAAAAATTTTGGTTGTGCATGTTCATCAATCTTGATGTTTGCCGTAATTCCTCTCAGTGTTCCCAGTCCCGGCTGGAACACCTCTTTAGCCTCATCCAATATTCTGGACAATCGTTTAGGTTTGACAGCTGTTTCCCCGGAATCTACCGTTAGTGCTTTCAAGGAGTGCCAGTCCATATTCATTTTCCTAATCCACTCCCGTCCTAGTAGTGGTGGACCTCCTTCAGGTAGCACATATAAGTCCATTACTTGGCTTCCTTCGCCCTTGTGGACCACTTCTACCTCTATTTTTCTGATGGGGTACACTCTTTGCTCCGTGTACGTTTTCAATATAATCTCCGTATCCTGTAAGGGAATATGTTGGAATAACCTTCTGTAATCTTTCTTATTCATGACCGTCAATGCCGATCCAGTGTCCAATTCCATTTTTACTTGGACTCCTGCTATCTTAAGAGTGACCCAAATTGTCTGGAGGTCTGTATCCTTATCAACGTTGTGTATTCTTAAGCTATCCAGTTCATTACTGCTAGCGTCTGAATCTGACTTCTGTTCAGTCAAACTGTTCTTTGTCACCTTGTGTACCTTTGCATATTTTCCTTGCGGTGACTTTTTATTGCTGGTCTTCTTTCCTGACCGGCATACTTTAGCTATGTGGCCAAACCTGCCACACGTTCTGCATTCTTGGTTTTTAAACCAACACTGGTTCTGATCGTGCGTTGTCTTTCCACAACGATAACATTTGACAGAACTCAAACCCAATTTGTTTGTACCGAGTTCCGGTGGCCGTAGCTGCATTACTGCCGTGCCTCTCGCTGCGGCCTCGTGTGCTGCTGCCATAGTGACCGCCTTCTCGAGAGACAGCTCATTCTCCTCGAGCAGTCGCCTTTGTGTATTCTGTTTAAATAAACCACACACAAATCTATCTCGAAGTGCCTCTGTCAGTCCCGTTCCAAACTGACAATATTTTGCTAGCTTACGTAATTCCATCAAATATTCAGCATTGCTTTCATTTTGCCGCTGTCTTCTATCGTAAAATTTAAATCGTTCCGCTAGCATCAGCGGCGTGGGGCTAAGATGATTTTTTAGGACAGTAACAATCTGTTCGAACGTCTTATCCGCCGGTTCATCTGGTGATAACAGGTGTTTCAATTGCTCGTATGTCTTCGCACCCATTAAGTTTAGTAATGTTAGTGCTTTATCTGTCTCAGGAATTTTATTTGCCTTACAATTGTTTTGTATGCGTTCTACATACATAGCCCAGTCTTCTATATCACTGTCGAAGGCATTAATGTTCCCATGTTTAGGCATCGTAGCAATTTATCGTATTTTTAATGTTATCTAAGATGGCGGCTTCCCGCTCTTGCCGTCGTCCTCCGCCCACAAAATGGCGGTTTTCCCGCGCTTGGCGGTCTTCACCCGTCCCCCGATGCTGTCTCCACTTCACCGCGGCTCTCGCGCCTTCAGTTTCCCCAGACGCTGCGCCTTTAGCCCGAATGCGGCCCTTATCTCCGGTCGCGATCGATGTCCCGCGCTGCGCCTCTCGCTCGAAAGCGGCCCGGCCCTTATCTCTGGTCGCGATCGACCTCACCGCCCTTATTCCTCCGTCTTCCCAGCCCCGTCTGTACAGCCAACGCAGTTGATTTTCTGTCGCGTCGCTGCCCGGCTTACCCACCACGAGGTCGTAGAAGAAGCTGACAGTCGCTGATGGAGGCTTCGAGGTCAGGATGTCTTCTGCACTCCGGTTGCTCGATGCCTGCCACTCGACGTGTCATCCCATAGGTGATGAGGGTGGAAACCTCTCTTCGACGTCCTGTCTGTGGACGAAGTCGCCGTGGAAATTACTGCAGCAGGGTAAGAATCGGACTCGTCGCCACTGTTAAGTCTGTGTGTTATAGTGAGAATTACTACACAGACCACAAGAGTAAATTCAACAGGTCTTTACTGGTTGGAGGTCGGACTATACTGAATACAATATTATTACACTGTGCTTATATACCGGTGTGGTCACCACCGGTATTACGTATACAGCAGCCAAAGAAAGTAGTACCTTTCTTAAGGTGGACCAGGCTTAAGTTCTCTTAAGGTGGAACAGGTTACATACACCACAAAGGCCACCTCCAGTTCCCTGCCTCTCCCTATTGTTCTGGGCTTTTTTCTCCTGCAAGGAGGGAAAGTAGAGAACTTTGAGTGAGAGTGATGGAATGAGTGTAAGAAATGGATGGGTTACATCTGTAGAGGGTGACTATGAGGGAGTGGGGTGACATTGGCCTCCTTCTGTGGTGTTGCTTGCTATGATTGCATTAGGATGATGGTGAGTGTCAGGGGTGATTAGTCAGCTGGGGATATGAGTATGTACATAGAGAGAGAGGGATGGGTGGACCTGGAAGGTATGTTGGTGTGAGGAGTGATGTACAGGAGTAGGCTTGGGAAGGCAGAGTGATGGGGATGTGGTGACAGGCACAGCAGGATGAAGGTGAGTGTGGCTTTGCACTCAGCTTTCCTGACCTCATGAAATCATTGAATCATTTCTTGCACTGGAAATCACATCCATGTCCTCCTCACAACATCCGTACTGCTGACTTCCTCTGCTATCTCCAACCAGGCCCTTTTGATTTGTTTGGGAGGTCTCTTGCGCCTATCTACAGGGAAGAAAACCTCCCTGCGTGCTCACACTGCCTCCAGCAGAGTATGCAGGGATACATCACTGAATCTGGGTGCAGCCTCTACCTTTGTGTATCCATCTTTTAACGTTTGGGACAGTACGCAGACGTTTATAATTGACCTTGCACTCTCCTTTAGCAACCTTCAAATGAGTTGTGTGCAAGCCTGTTTTAAATATTGGTGCTGGAAACGAGTCATCGATGACATCATCAGACCCACTCCATTTAATTGGGCTGGGAGATGCCCATGACTGCTTTAAGTGGGGCCATTAAGTTAAAGTTGCACTGAACAATGTGCTGAGCAAAACATTACGTTCCTGATCCGCTACATGGCCCGCACGCACCCGACCTGACTCCAAGGCAAAAATTCTGGCCAAAGTTTAATTTGTAAATTTTGGAACAAGTCTAGCATTATCGAAAGGATATCAAATTTTTACCAAAAGCCTTGTATATTTTATTCTTCTTCTTAAAACCGAGTTGTTTGAAATGATTCATTTCACTGTTCAGATAGTTTAGTTTATTTCTCTGACGTGGAATTAAATGTGTCATTTTACATTCATTACTGCATTGCTGACTGTGGCGTGACTTTGCTTAATACAGACAATACATGCTGATAATTTATGGGTTTCTAGGTAGTTAAGTTGTGTGGTAGCTGTGAATAAAACCACATACAGGAAACTTTGGTTTATCCGGAGGTTGTATGGCCGGAAACCTCGATCAAATGGCAGAAATCAGCAGCTGTTTTGTTAGGTTTTTTTCTTTTTTTTTCTTCTCCTAGCATTTCCTTAAACAGTCAGTCTCTGGAAAGCCTCTCTGAAGCTGTTGCTAAGCTACAGAGACGCTTCCAAGGTACGGGCTGACTGTTTACAAGCTGTTGCTAAGCAACAGTGTTTGTTGTCAGATACAGCGTATCCTTCAACATTAGCGCTGGTTTGTCCGGAAGTTTTCATAGATCGGCATCACGCCGGTCCCGTCGGTGCCGGATATCGCGAAGTTTCCTGTATTCCATATGGAAAAATCAAGTGGCCTTTTACATTTACATTTAAATTCAAATCATTTTAAAGTTCCACTTTTGTAAAACTAAGTTATATGACTCTTTGTATACTATTACTTTAACTTTCCATTCAATGATGAAAGAAGATAAAAACAGATAGCTCCAAGTGATTCAATAATCTACTAACAGTCTAACCTCTGTAATCTTCGAGGTTGCTGTTTTGTGTGGATCAACATTTTTACCACAGATATGTGAAAACCTATGTTTGGATTTACGGTAGATCTGCTGTGAAATTGAACTTGCTTCGCAATTTTCCATCACTGTTTAGGCAGATATGTGAACATACCCGTTTAAATCTTTTTCCTTATGTAGGTCAATGAAGCATGACCTGTTCTGCAAATCTTGTTCTTACTTTAAACCAGTTTTCCCATTACTCCACTGAACCATGAATACTTTGCTCAGTCCAAATTTGATTATATTAAGAGACCGTCTGTGCTGTCACATTCATCATTCGTAATTCCTATTCTCTATTTCAACATTATGTGTCTGTATGTATGTGCATTATACCTTGTTAATAATTTCAATGGATGCAATAATATTTAACAGTGTAGGCTTGCTGTTGGCAGAGGACAGTGAAAAGCTATTGAATGGACACTGGCAAGTCATGGGAAACTGTTGTCAGGTAGCCTATATTCTACAGTGAAAATGTAATATACTCAATAAACTATTAGTATTTAGGAATATAGTACTTGTATCTGGATCAGGTCAAGTATAAGGTAATTATTTAGACAGTATGTCAACCTGAAAATAATTTATCACTGAAGAAGTGGAAACAAAGAGGCTACTTGAAAAATAAAGCTAAGCAAGTGCAATAGACTGTCGCGGTACAGCTAAGACTTCTGAGCATAGGTTAATGGGTTTGGTGGCAGGTCATTCAACCCACATCCAAGTAGTGACAATGAAATAGAGCCTCCAGAGATCACCCACTGGAACAATGCAGAATGTGTTACACTACACTCCAGATTTCAGCATTAAATTGCTTAAAGAAAAACTTTTGGATCTCACCTTTTGGCTTTCTCCTTTTTCTTTCTTCAAGTAACAAATAGAAGCAAGTACCTCTGAGGTACCATTCAATCAGACATTATACAGAAACAGAAGCATCACTTCCTTGAAGGCATTGTCTAGTTCTTCTTTAATGTTATTAAGACTTCACCTCATTAAACAGTGTGCCCACATTCTTTCCAGATAGACTATTTTATGCAGGACTGCTAATGCCAGAGAGTCCTATGAAGGATCCTGTGAGAGTCAGAGAGTGAAAGCATATACTTATCTCTTAACCCCCTGCAGGGATAAACAACAAATTAAAATTAATGATGAACGGAAGCAGGCACCACTATATGTAAATATGTGCATAGGCAACAGGATGAATGGGCAAACTTTTGTTAAAATAGGTTATATTTAACAGATTTTTAAAAAAGATAGAAAAGGCTTGCATTTATATAGTGTCTATCATGACCTCAGGATGTCCCAAAGTGCTTTACAGTCAGTGAAGTACTTTTGAAGTGTAGTCACTGTTGTAATCACACTGTTCTATTTTACAAATAGAAATGTTCACCATTGAATTATGGTGCAGCAAATGCTCTTTTCCGAAAGTTCTTATGTGATTTGCCCAGGGCAGGAACTGCTCTGAAAATGCAGATCATAATCGCAATATGAATACATTTTCATTGCATGCTGTTTGACCAAAAGGCCAGAATGGAAAAGTTCCTTTCCTCAGATAGTTTTGGGCATGATGTGCAGCTGAACAGTAACAAAGGCCACGATGTGAAGGCTGCTTCTGAGCAGAGGAGTGGGGCGGTGGGGGTTGGTGGAATTGCATTTGTGAGACCTGGAAGTCAAGTCAACGCATTGGATTCTCCGATTTCAACTTGATTGAGGCAATAAATTATGAGGGAATGCAGCGAAGATTCACCAGACTGATACCTGGGATGGCAGGAATGACGTATGAAGAGAGATTGAGTCGATTAGGCTTATATTCGCTGGAGTTTAGAAGAATGAGAGGGGATCTCATTGAAACTTATAAAATTCTAACAGGACTAGACAGACTAGATGCAGGAAGGATGTTCCCGATGGCGGGGCAGTCCAGAACCAGGGGTCAGAGTCTAAGGATAAGGGGTAAGCCATTTAGGACTGAGATGAGGAGGAATTTCTTCACCCAGAGAGCGGTGAACCTGTGGAATTATCTACCACAGAAGGCAGTTGAGGCCAACTTATTAAATATATTCAAGAAGGAGTTAGATATATTTCTTAAGGCTAAAGGGATCGAGGGATATGGGGAGAAAGCAGGGACAGGGTACTGAATTTGGATGATCAGCCATGATCTCATTAAATGGCGGAACAGGCTCGAGGGGCTGAATGGCCTACTCCTGCTCCAATCTTCTATGTTTCTATGTTTCTATTTCCAGGTTTTGCATCTCCAAGCTGCGTAGTGGGTGTATTGCACATCCACATGATGCGATCTCAACTCTATTTAAAGGGACAATGTAGAAATGGAACTTGGAGGAGCCAGGCGGTGTTTACGATGGATGCACAGAAAGCAAGGGCAGCACCCAGATTTAGTGATGCTTCGCTGGAATTGATGCTGGATGCAGTAAGGGGTTACATCGAGTCTACAGCACAGAAACAGGCCATTTGGCCCATCTGGCCTATGCCAGTGTTTATGCTCCACACGAGCTTCCTGCCACACCTCTTCATCTAATTCTATCTGCATATCCTTTTATTCTTTTCTCCCTCATGTCCTTATCTAGCTAACCGTTAAATGCATCTATGCTATTTGCCTCAAATACTCACTGTGGTGACGAGTTCTGCATTCTCACCACACTCTGGGTAAAGAAGTTTCTCCCAAATTTCATATTGGATTAATTAGTGACTATCCTATATTTATGACCTCTAGTTCTGGACTCTCCCACAAGTAGAAACATTTTCTCTAGGTCTACCCTATCAAACCCCTTCATTATCTTAAAGACCTCCTATCAGGTCACCCCTCAGCCCTCTCTTTTCTAGAGAAAGGACCCCCAGCCTGTTCAGCCTTTCCTAATAAGTATATCCTCTCAGTTCTAGTATCATCCTTGTGAAACATTTTTGCACCTTTTCCAATGCCTATATATCCAAGTGTGGTCTAACCAAGGTTCTATACAAGTTTAACATGACTTATCTGCTTTTCAATTCTATACCTCTAGAAAAGAACCCCAGTGCTTAGTTTGCTTTTTTGGAGCAATTGTCACTGCTTTTAGGAGCAAGAGGGACAAACTTACAAACTTTTCTCTAGCAATGGGAGGAAGAAACCTGTGACTTTCATCAAGAAGGCATGGTTGGAGGTGACTGAGGAGGTGAGCAGCAGGAGCATTGTGTCCTGGTCTTGGATGCAATGCAAGAAGTGATTTAATGGCCTAACTGTAATGTATGTATCTTTAAGGGGGAGAACTACTTTTTACAGCTCCTGTATCCTGTAGTACCGGCAGTGACCACACCTGTATATAAACCCTGAGTAGGGATCTGTACAGTCAGTTGCAGTTTGAACCCTCATTCAGTAAGCACCTGTTGATCGTTCCCTGCAGTCTTTTGTCTGATTATTGAAGGACAAACATTAAGATACACAGATCTAACATTGGCGATGACGCAGATTCGAACCTACCTGCAACTCTGCATCACATCCCAGGGATTCGCTCCTGGAGAACAGTGGAAGGAGGTCGAGTCCAGAAGCACGGGCGTCGACCACGGGCAACCGCCCAGTCATCCAGCGGAGATTTGAGCATCGCAGGGGAGGCTGTCGAGAGCCAGGCTTGGCTTTCCAGTCATGGTGGTCCAGCGAAAGGGGCTGGCAACAGGTACTGCGCAGACCCTTCCCGGACAGCGGCGGCTAGAGACGACCGAGCGGCACAGAAAAAGGCCGAGCAGCGTCGACGGGGGAGAGAGAGAGGGCAGAGCGCACAGGCCGCAGCTGGTGTTCAGGACCGAGTGCCGTCAACAGGGAGAGAGACGAGAGAGAGCAGAGCGCAGCCGGTGTTCAAGGGCCGAGCAGCGTCAACGGGGGAGAGAGGCGTGCAGGAAAACGCGAGGCGCAGTCATTGCCACGAGGACCGCAGAGAGTGGCATTGGCAGCAGCGCAGGAGCAGCGCACGAAACCCACAGGGCGTCACCATTTGCCACGAGGACCACCGAGAGCGGCGTTGGCAGCAGCGCGGGAGACGCAATTTTAACCCGCAGCGGGGAAGAAAGGAAAGTGCGGGAGACGCCATTTTAAGCCGCAGCGGGGAAGAAACGAAAGCGAGGGAGACGCCATTTTAAGCCAGTCTAACCACACCCAAAAATGCCGAAGAGTGGCAGTATCACAGCGTTCGACAATGAAGTCGAAGATTGGACGACATATGTCGAACGCATAGAAGTATACTGCAAGGCGAATGAAGTGCCAGATGACAAGAAAGCACTGGTATTGTTGAATTCAATGGGTGCAAAAACATATGGCTTACTGCGAAACCTAGTAACCCCAGAGAAGCCAGTAGAAAAGGATTTTGAAAACATAGTGTCAATCCGACAGGACCACTTAAACCCCACACTGCTGCTGATAGCAGAAAGATTTAAGTTTCACAAAAGGAACCAGCATAAAGATGAAAGTAATGCTGAGTATTTAACGGAACTGCGCAAGCTATCGAAACACTGCCAGTTTGGAACGGGACTAGCAGATACTTTAAGGGACAAGTTTGTGTGTGGGCTTCAAAGTGAAGGAACCCAGAAACGGCTTCTATCAGAAAAGGATCTTACGCTGGACAAGGCTTTCAGCATTGCAGTATCACATGGAGCAGCATCACGGGGCGCTGCAGAGATACAATGGAGACCGCAAGAATATGGCATAAATGAAATGTCATACAGAACAGTGAAGTGCTATCGCTGCGGCAGAACAACACACGACCATAATGATTGCTGGTTCAAGGACAAAGTGTGCAGACAGTGTGGAAAAGTAGGACACATAGCAATAGTCTGCAGGTCGGGAAAGAAAACCAGCAGCAATAAATCTCCACAGGAGAAGTACAAGAAGGTACATAAGGTGACGGAGAGTAGTTCAGACGAACAGAAAAGTGATACAGACTCCGGAAGCAAGGAGCTGGGTTGTCTGAAACTACATAATGTGATCAAAACAGAGGATCACCAAACTATCTGGGTCACACTCAAGATAGCAGGAGTCCAAGTGAAAATGGAATTGGACATAGGATCAGCCCTAACAGTCATAAACCAAAGGGACTACAAGCGGCTATTCTCACATATACCCTTGAGAGATACAAAGATTGTCTTGAAGATGTACATGGGGCAAAAAGTCTACCCCAAAGGAAAAATAAGGGTGAACGTTATATATAACAGCAAGGAAACACCAAAAATGAACCTATATGTATTGCCAAATGGAGGACCACCACTACTAGGACGTGAATGGATCCGGAAGATACAGCTAGAATTGCATTCCATACAAGCACTGACTGTAGATGCCAAAAAGGATGACGACGTCACACCTGGGCGACTGTCAAAAATGCTAACTGACGCACATGAAGTGTTCCAGCAGGGACTCGGAACACTAAAAGGCATAACAGCAACAATCAAAATGGAGGAAAATGCAAGCCCAAAGTTTTTTAAGGCCAGACCGGTACCTTATGCGATCTGCCCAGCCGTCGAAGCAGAGCTGGAAGGTTTGGAACGTTCAGGAGTACTGTCCAAAGTGGACTGGAGCGAGTGGGCTACACCCATCGTTCCTGTAATGAAGAGGTCGTTGAGTAATACGCCTGGGGAACCAAAGAAGGTTTGCATCTGTGGGGACTTTAAGGTGACAGTGAACCCAATCCTTCACACTGTACAATATCTGCTTCCGCGGATTGAAGATATTTTCGCCTCGCTATCTGGAGGGAAACGCTTCACTAAGATTGATCTGGCCCAGGCGTACCTGCAAATGGAGGTAGAAGAAGCCTCGAAACAGTACCTCACGATCAACACTCATAAAGGTCTCTACCAATACAACCGGCTGGTGTTCGGGGTAGCATCAGCTCCGGCTATTTGGCAAAGGGCAATGGATCAAGCCCTGCAAGGGATTCCAGGGACCCAGTGTTATTTGGATGACATACTGGTCACGGGCGAAAATGACAGTGATCACCTCGCCAACCTGGAGCAGGTGCTCACTAGATTGAAGGAATATGGGCTCCGAGCTAATTGCCACAAATGTGAGTTTTTCCAGGAGCAGATCTCGTATTGTGGCCACGTTATTGATAAAGAGGGGTTACATAAGTCCCCTGAAAAGATTGAGGCAGTAGTCAAGGCTCCAGCACCGGAAAATGTGTCACAACTGAGGTCGTTCCTCGGGCTGGTGAACTACTACCATAAGTTCTTGCCGAATTTGTCTACCGTACTACACCCACTGAACACCCTACTGCAAACGGGGGTACCATGGAAGTGGAGTGACAAATGTAAACGAGCTTTCCAGAAGAGCAAAGCATTGATCACATCAAAAGAGGTGTTGGCTCATTTCAACCCAGCACTACCAATTCGGTTGGCATGTGATTGGAGCTGTCGCACAAATTCCCAGACGGCTCGGAGAGGCCAGTAGCCTTTGCGTCTTGGTCACTAACCTCAGCTGAGCGTAGCTATGCCCAGATTGACAGGGAGGCCCTCAGCCTAGTGTGGGGAGTGAAAAAGTTCAATCACTATCTGCACGGGCAGAAGTTCACCTTGCTGACTGACCACCAACCACTTGTCTCCATCTTTAATCCAAAGGAGGGCGCAACGGCTACAAAGATGGTCCCTTTTTCTAGGGGCGCACCAATATGAAATCGAGTATAAGGGCACGAAACAGCATGGAAACGCTGATGGGCTATCACGCCTGCCACTGCCTACTGCGGAGGAAGCACCAGCAGTGGATCCTGTCGAAATATTTCATTCGACTATAATTGAATGCTTGCCAGTAACTAACGCTAGTATAGAGAAGGAGACCCGAAATGACCCGACACTGTCTCGGGTATATGATTTGACGGTGAAGGGATGGCCAGCACATGGCGACTCACTGTTGCCAGCATTCTCATCCAGAAGAGAACAGCTGTCAGTATGCCAGGGGACCTTGATGTGTGGATCCCGAGTGGTAATTCCACCCAAGTTAAGGGAGAGAGTGCTCAATGAGCTTCACGAAGGTCATCTGGGAGGGGAGAAAATGAAAAGCCTTGCTAGGGCTTATGTGTGGTGGCCGGGGATCGATCAGCAAATCGAGGACCTGACAAAGAGCTGCTCAGGATACCAGAAGGTCCAAAATGCACCACCACATGCCCCTCTACACCCATGGGAGTGGCCCTCATCTCCATGGCAACGGGTGCATATTGATTTTGCTGGTCCATTCATTGACTCAATGTTTTTAATAGCTGTGGATGCGCACTCGAAATGGCCTGAGGTGATCAAAATGTCCTCCACCACCACGGAGAAAACTATTGCAGTCCCACGGACCATTTTTGCCAGGAACGGCTTGCCAGAGCAGATTTGCTCTGATAACAGACCACAGTTTGTGTCTGAAGAGTTTCGAAGATTTATGAAAAGGAATGGGGTACGGCATTTCACATCCGCCCCGTATCATCCAGCCACAAATGGATTGGCTGAGAGGTTCGTACAAACCTTTAAAAAAGCAGTAAAGGCCATGTGCGATGACAACATTCCACTGCAGCATAAGGTGGACAATTTCCTGTTAGCCTGCAGAAATGCGACACATGCAGTCACCAACCAGGCCCCGGCCATGATGTTCTTTAACCGAAGGTTGAGATCTTGTCTGGATTTGCTCAGACCAAATGTACGAAGAGATGTTGAGAGTAAGCAATTCCAGCACATCAATGAGAAGCCGACAAGGAGCTTCAATGTAGGGCAACCAGTCTTGGTCCGCGACTACCGAACAGAGAAATGGCAACCAGGAATGATATGCACACGGCAGAGACCACTAATGTACACAGTGGATGTGTAAAGGGAGGCATCTTTTAACTGGCTTATGGTAATTTACCTGGCCAGCAGCCTTTGCCTCTGAGCTCTGACCAATTCCAACCTTTTACCTGGTTTACAGTAATTCATCTGGTCAGCAGCCTTTTGCTGCTGCACTCTAAACCAATTTACAAACAGCGGTTTCGAATCACTACCCCTCCTTCAGTTCTGAGTGGAGGAACTTATAATTAATGATATTAAAACGGACAAGTGGTTTGGATGAGAGAAAAATCAAGTTTTATTACCTAAATAAACTACAATCAAAAGAATAAACTATACCACACGAACACAGTAATTACAGTAAAACTAAAGAACAGGGGGTTGCAGACGGCAAAAACGAGGGATAAAATGGCTCCAATGTTACTTAAACAATCTTAGCAATTACCCTTAAATCACCACCCATTAACTCCTGCTAGGTTGCCTTGCCGAGGAGTCAGAACACCCCGCTCACCTCTGGTCCCAGGAAGTAAAGAGAGTGATAGCTTCTCAGCAGCTATCTTATATAACTGGTGAGCTCCTGCTGTTCTGCCCTGCCAGGGCTGTGTGCAAAATTCCCACCCAAAGGTTCCAATACACAAGAGAAAGCTGTGATTGGCTAACTCAGAGTGGTTGGACTGGGTTAATGTGTCTTCCGGAGCTCCCTGGGCTGAAACAAAAGGGAAATACAACTGCTCTATTGTCCAGAATGCTAGGTGATTTAAGCCCATTCAGTTCTTAAACGGTTCCCATTCAAGATCCAAAAGTCTCTTCTGCAGTTTAGATGTATCCACTCGATATACAAACAAATGCTAATAGCATTCAATTGCTTTGTAAACAAAGCATTGTCCTTTGTCTTCGGCCATGTGGTGACAGCCATTTTTATCCCTGGAAATTTAAAAGCACAACGCCCAGGGATTCTTTAATCAAAAAAATTAATCTTCAGAACTGTAAATTATCGCAAATTCTTACAGATGTTGGGGAGAACATTGTGAGACGCCATGCTGACCAGATCCTAGAGTCACAGGAACGAGTCAACCCCATGTCTCGGCCATACGTACCATGGATCACGTGGGCCATGGGGAACCAATCGGAGCAGGGAATGCTCCATTCATAAGTTTGACAGGAAGAGCTGTCAAAACTTAGAAATACTACGGGCCCCAAAACATCACTAAATCTTCAAATACATTTTTTAAAAACATCACATTTTTTAAATAAACTATAAATCGTCTAGATCATTTATATATATTGTGAATAGCTGGGCTCCTAGTACAGATCCCTGCGGTACCCAGTAGTCACTGCCTGCCACTTGGTAAAAGACCCGTTTATTCCAACTCTTTGCTTCCTGTCTGCCAACCAGTTCTCTATCCAAGACAGTACCTTACCCCCAATGCCGTGTGCTTTAACTTTACATGTTAATCTCTTATGCAGGAACTTATCGAGAGCCTTCTGAAAGTCCAAATACACCACATCCACTGGTTCTCCCTTATCTATTCTACCAATTACATTCTTTACCTCTACTGAAGCCACACGAGATTCATCACATAGAAGAGGTAGGAAGTGTAAGTTCAAGTAATTGTAATTTACGTGTTTCACAAAATGTTATGTTATTAATTTTCCTTTTCTTGTAACGACACATAACATTTATTGCTTAGCACCACATCTTGCCCATTATTGCGTCCCCAGTATTGTGTCCCCAGTGTCAACTCGCCCTTTCACTTGTTTCATGATGAATGTGGGAGTACCTTCACCACACGGACTGCAACGATTCAAGAAGGTGGCACACCACCCCCTTCTCAAGGACAATTAGGGATGGGCAATAAATACTGACCTTGCCAGCAATGCTCACATCCCATGAACGAATAAAAAAAATATCCCTTGTGGTTGATAAAAATTCCTGGCTAATATGGTGGTGCTTGGATTGCCACATGCGTGCAGTCAATGGCACCCTACACTAGTGGGAAGCCAGCCAAAGAGGTGAATGTGAGTATCTGCTCATTCTGGCTGTTGTCATCACAGGGGAAGTTTAAATAACTCCCAGCACTGGCAAATAATCCATCCTTCACCTGCCTTATGCATTTGTGTTCAGCAGACTGTGAGACCTTCGATATGTCTCCAGTAGCGGCCTGAAAGGAACCAAAGGCAAAAAAATTGAGGTCCGTGGTTACTTTCACAGCCACTGGTAATGCATGGCTGCCAGGTCTAGCAGGGTCTTCTTGTAGGAAGCTGCAGATATCTGCCACCACCTGACGTGACAACCACAGCCTGTGGAAGCACTGCTCTTCCGAGAGGTCAAGGAAGCTGAGCCTCTGTCTGTAAACCCTATTACCTGGGTAGTGCCTCCTGCGACCTTGGCTCCTCTCCTGTGCACCTCTCTCCTGTGCACTTCTCTCCTGTGCACTTCTCTCCTGTGCATTTCTCTCTTGTACACCTGCTGATTCCATCACAGCACGTCATCAGTGCCATTGATGGTGATGGTCTTCCTCTTCTGATGTGCTGTCAAACACATCCAATACACCCCCCATCCTGCTGATGTCTGCTTCAAAGCCTCCAACGTTCTCCAATATCTGTATGGTGACAAGAACTTTGCTAAATGTTTGCCAGAGGGAACTGACAAAGCAGCTGCAAGAACTTACCATTTATTAAGTTCAGGCTATCTGAAGTTGATTGACCCCTATGAAGTGCACCTGTAACTCACCTCCTTTTTACTGGTCAGTTTACCAAGCCCTGGGAAACCTGTGTTGGTGCTATTAAATCTGAAGTAAAGTTAAATTCCTGTGAAAAGTCCCTCATTTGCATCCAATTATCTGCTTAAATGATGCCTTCATTGCCCACCCGTCTGTGCTAATGATCACGCTGACTCCGGCGACTCAGGTTGCTCGCACGCAGCCAAGTGCACCTCAGTGAAACCCAGAAGTCGACGCATTGGAGCCGGGTTGCAGTCGTGATTTTTCTTTTGCCGAATTTAACTACGCACCTGATCCTAACTCACCCGTTCTTGTCTATTAATATTCAAAGTGTCCACAATAGTAACCATTCTTTTAGTCGACTTGTAATTTTAAATGAGGCTAAGGTGGCTTTGACAATAATATCCCTCTAATAGATAAAACAGCTAAATTATTAGCTTCTTGGCAAGCTCCAGCTTAAAAAAAGTTTAAGAAGTTGGTTTAAGAAGAGTAAAACAAGGTAACACTGCAGTAGGAGTTAATTGGCAGGCAGTAAAAACCAGTTCTCTAACCAATCAGCAGGGGTAACTCATTTGGCTACAAACAAACAGCATAAAAAGACCGCTGCTAATGTGAGCAGCACGGAGTGCGAGTAGCAGAGAGTGCTGTGAGAGTTTGGGTAAGTGAGAGAGTTAGGGTAAGTGGGGTGTTAGGTGCTGTTTCTGTTTTGTTTCTGGCCTTGTTTTTCCTGCCAGTCTCAGGATTAGCAGACATCGCGGAGGCGGAGCAGAGAGGCGAGGCCCAGTCAAGGCAGCTGGGAGCAGCAGCGGGTGTTGAGTCGAGTCGGAGCAGCGAGGCAAGGCAGCCTATAAGGCTCCACAGGCAACATTCCAAGGGGAGGTCAGAATTCAAAAGTGACATCACAGCCAAGCTGGTAGGTGATTGGCTGGTTGGTGAGTACTTTTCCTTCCCTTTTAAACCTTTATAAGTTGGTAAGTTCAATTAAATAGAGGTGTGATATTCATCTAGAATCGGGGCAGAGGGTATTTAAAAATAATAATAATAAATTTAATTAATTACATAGAATGGGAGAGCAGGTGATGTGTTACTGTTGCAATATGTGGGAGCTGGTGGACACCATTGATGTTCATGGTGATCACATATGCAGTAAGTGCTGGCTGCTCGAGGAACTCTGGCTCCGTGTTGATGAGCTGGACTCCGAGCTTCAAACACTGCGACACATCAGGGAGGGGGAGAGTTACCTGGACTCTGTGTTCCAGGAAGTAGTCACACCAATTAGATTAAATAATTCAGATGTAGTCCATGGTCAGGGACAGGAGGGTGTGACTATGAGTGAGGCAGGTACGGGGATCCAGGAGGTAGTGTTGGAGGAGCCGCAGCCCTTGCTCTTGTCCAACAGGTTTGAGGCTCTTACTCCCTGTGAGGACGGGAACGGGGACTGCAGGGAGGATGAGCAACCTGGCCACAGCACCGTGGAATGAGGGGCCATTCAAGTGGGGGGAGTAAAAATAAATGTTGTAGTGGTAGGGGATAGTATCATTAGGAGGATTGATAGGGTTCTTTGCAGCCGAGAGCGAGAGTCCCGAAGGTTGTGTTGCCTGCCCGGTGCCAGGGTTAAGGACATCTCCTCTGGGCTGGAGAGAAACTTGGAGTGGGAGGGGGAGGATTCAGCTGTCGTGGTCCATGTTGGTACCAACGACATAGATAGGACAAGGAAAGAGGTTCTGCTGAGGGAGTATGAGCAGCTAGGGGCCAAATTAAAAAGCAGAACCACAAGGGTAATAATCTCTGGATTACTACCTGAGCCACGAGCAAATTTGGCTAGGGTAAAGAAAATCAGAGTTAAATGCATGGCTCAAAGACTGGTGTGGGAGAAATGAGTTTTGCTTCTTGGGACACTGGCACCAGTACTGGGACAGGAGAGAGCTGTTCCGTTGGGATGGACTTCACTTGGCCAGAGCTGGGACTAGAATCCTGGCGAATCGAATAACTAGGGCTGTAGAGAGGGCTTTAAACTAATTGGTGGGGGGGAGGTGTAGAGAGCGAAAAATGAAAATGTCAGTGGAGAAGGCAATATAGCAAGGTAGCAGTGGAGGAATTAAAAACCAGAGCGTGTCAGGAAGGGACAGAATATATAAAGATAAAGATAAAGTAGTAAAGGGGTTAAAAGCAGAAATAAATTGTCACAAAATATATTTAAAAGTTCTTTATCTGAATGCACGCAGCATTCATAACAAAATAGATGAGTTGAAGGTACAAATAACTACACATGGGTATGATCTGGTGGCCATTACAGAAACATGGCTGCAAGGTGACCATGACTGGGAACTAAACATCCAGGGGTATTTGACTATTAGGAAGGACAGACAGGAAGGAAAGGGAGGTGGGGTGGCTATGTTAATAAAGGATGGAATCACTGCAATAGTGAGAAATGATATTGGGTCAAAGGATCAGGATAGTGAAACAGTTTGGGTGGAGATAAGGAATAATAAGGGAAAAAAGTCACTAGTGGGCGTAGTCTATAGGCATCCTAACAGTTGCAACGCTATTGGTCAGAGTATAAATCAGGAAATAGTTGGGGCTTGTAATAAGGGAACAGCTATAATCATAGGAGATTTTAACTTTCATATTGACTGGACAAATCAAATTGGGCAGGGCAGCCTTGAGGAAGAGTTCATAGAGTGCATTAGGGACGGGTTCCTTGAGCAGTATGTTACTGAACCAACCAGGGGGCAGGCAATCTTAGATCTGGTCCTGTGTAATGAGACAGGATTAATAAAAAATGTCCTAGTAAAGGACCCCCTTGGAATGAGTGACCATAGCATGGTTGAATTCCAAATTCAGTTGGAGGGTGAGAGAGTTGGATCTCAAACCAGTGTACTAAGCTTAAATAAAGGAGACTATGAAGGTATGTGAGCAGAGTTGACTAAAGTGGACTGGGAAAATAGATTAAGGTGTAAGACGGCACATTGAAGGAGATATTTCACAACTTTCAAGAAAAATATATTCCACTGAGGAAAAAGGGCATAAAAGAAAAGACAGCCATCCGTGGCTACGTAAAGTAATAAAGGATAGTATCCGACTGAAAACAAGGGCATATTAAGTAGCCAAATCTAGTGGGAGGATAGAAGATTGGGAAGCATTTAAAAGCCAGCAAAGAATAACTAAAAGATTAATTAAAAAAGGGAAGATAGATTATGAAAGTAAACTAGCAAAAAATATAAAAACAGATAGCAAGAGTTTCTACAGTTATATAAAAAGAAAAAGGGTGGCTAAAGTGAATGTTGGTCCCTTAGAGGACAAGACTGGGAAATTAGTAGTGGGGATCATGGAGATGGCAAAAATGCTGAACAAATATTTTGTACCAGTCTTTACAGTAGAGGACACTAAAAATATCCCAACACTGGACAAACAGGGGGCTATAGCGGGGGAGGAGCTAAACACGATTAAAATCACTAAGGAGATGGTACTCGGTAAGATAATGGGACTTAAGGCAGATAAATCCCCTGGACCTGATGGCTTACATCCTAGGGTCTTGAGAGAAGTAGTGGTAGGGATTGCGGATGCATTGGCGGTAATTTTCCAAAACTCCCTGGATTCAGGAAAGGTCCCAGCCGATTGGAAAACTGCTAATGTAACGCCCTTATTTAAAAAGGGAGGTAGACAAAAGGCTGGAAACTATAGACCAGTTAGCCTAACATCTGTGGTTGGTAAAATGTTGGAGTCCATTATTAAGGAAGCAGTAACAGGACATTTGGATAAGCATAATTTAATCAGACAGAGTTAGCATGGTTTTATGAAGGGGAAGTCATGTTTGACAAATTTGCTCGAATTCTTTGAGGATGTAACAAACAGGGTGGATAAAGGGGAACCAGTGGACGTGGTGTATTTGGACTTCCAAAAGGCATTTGATAAGGTGCCACACAAAAGATTACTGCACAAGATAAAAAATCATGGGATTGGGGGTAATATACTGGCATGGGTGGAAGATTGGCTATCTACCAGAAAACAGAGAGTTGGGATAAATGGTTCATTCTTGGGTTGGCAATCAGTAACTAGTGGTGTTCCACAGGGGTCAGTGCTGGGATCCCAACTCTTTACAATCTATATTAACGATTTGAAGGAGGGGACCAAGTGCAACATATCCAAGTTTGCCGACGATACAAAGATGGGAGGGAAAGCAGTGAGTGAGGAGGATATAGAAAACCTGCAAAAGGACATAGACAGGCTAAGTGAGTGGGCAGAAAGTTGGCAGATGGAATATAATGTTGGAAAGTGTGAGGTTATGCACTTTGGCAGAAAAAATCAAAGAGCAAGTTATTATCTAAATGGAGAGAAACTGCAAATTGCTACAGTACAAAGGGATCTGGGGGTCCTGCTGCATGAAACACAGAAGTTTAGTATGCAGGTACAGCAGGTGATCAGGAAGGCCAATGGAATCTTGGCTTTTATTGCAAGGGGGATGGAGTATAAAAGCAGGAAAATCTTGCTTCAGTTATACAGGGTACTGGTGAGGCCACACCTGGAATATTGCGTACAGTTTTGGTTTCCATATTTAAGAAAAGATATACTTGCTCTTGAGGCAGTTCAGAGAAGGTTCACTCAGTTGATTCTGGTGATGAGGGGCTTGACTTATGAGGAAAGGTTGAGTAGGTTGGGCCTCCACTCATTGGAATTCAGAAGAATGAGAGGCAATCTTATCGAAACATATAAGGTTGTGAGGGGGCTTGATCAGGTGGATGCGGTGAGGATGTTTCCACTGATGGGTGAGACTAGAACTAGGGGGCATAATCTTAGAATAAGGGGCTGCCCTTTCAAAACTGAGATGAGGAGAAACTTCTTCACTCAGAGGGTAGTAAATCTATGGAATTTACTACCTCAGAGAGTTGTGGAAGTGTAGGGATTTTGCAATAATTTCGAGATTTCCTACAGTTCTGAAGATTAATTTTGATTAAAAGAATACCTGGGTAATATACCTTTAAAAATCCAGGGATCAAAATGGCCATCAGACCGCATGGCAGAAGACAAAAGGACTTGAAAAGGCAGCCTGCTGTGTCTGTGAGAAAGGTTCAATGGAGCAGTCAATCTGCCAATCAAAGAGGAGTTCCCCTCCCTGCAGCAGACAATCGATGTGTTTACATAAACTGCTACTATGTGTACACAAAGGAGTAACCACTTGAGACTGCGGTTTCAGTTGACCACAGCACAATGACTTTCTGTTTACAATACCTTCAAGGCTATTTACTCAAGGAAATCAAGGAAATAGACATGCTTCTTTTTCAAACCATGGCAGCTTTATTCAAACGCCCATCACAGACAATGAGGACACATTTAAAATGAAAAGAAAAACAGTTTAAACGAATGGGTGATTCATCCAAACCCATTACGAGACAATGGGGACAGTTTGGATCCCTTTTGTTTAGCCCAGATACATCCGGATTTGGGCGGGCCCCAAATGGGGTATAAAAGATAGCTTCTCAGAAGCCTCTCTCTCTCTGTGGCCTCGCCTCCATGCTCTCTACAACGTGGGAGCCTGCCTAAAGGAGTGGAACACCAGCAGTTTACTTTTAAAATACTGGGGTGTTTTTACTTCAGGGCAGTGAAGATCTAAGATCGCAGGGCACGGAGCAGGCATTCTTCATTGTGAGCATATATTTTTCTGGCCCATTACAAGGCAACTTAGAATAGGTATAGGGGTGGGAATTAAGTGGGAATTTTGTTGGAACTGTGATTTTAGTCGATTTTCCCTCGTTGTGTCCATTCTCTCTTCCCCTATTTATGTAACAGTGTTGGACTAGCAGATAAGGCTGTAGTGAACACTGAGAGTAGCTGTATTAAAGTGTTGTTTTTAAGTAAAAGCCACTAAGCAAAGGTGCTGTAGTGAGCAAGGTGTTTCTATATTAAAAGGTGCTATTAAAAGGGGTGTTGCACTAAGCAGAGAAGTGCTTCAGTGGACACTATGGGTTCTGTATTAAAGTGCTGTTGTTAATTAAAAGCCACTGAGCAAAGGTGCTGTAGTGAGCAACGTGTAGCTGTATTTAAAAGTGCTGTATTTAAATAAAGGAGTGTTGCACTGAGCAAAGAGAGCTCTAGTGGACACTAAGTGTACTGCGTTAAGCACCAGGCACCAGTGTGCCGTATCGATTATTTTAAGTTCTTTCTTTCTTTTTGTTTCAATAAATACTGGTCTGTTTTGCACCCAAACCACGAGTCATGTTTTCTGTCTACATCGCTACCGAATAAGTCCGGCAGTGAGAACCAGGAATAGGGGAGCATTTCAAAAGTGCATGGGGGTCCCTGGAGCAGCTCAGAGGCTTCTGACTGGCCAGAGACAATAACCCCAACCCCGCTGTGTTAATTCCTACAAAATGGCGACCGAGGCAGGGACGTCTGCAACGGTGTGCGATGTAGCAGACGGTGGTTTGAGTCTGGAGAGAGCAGCAGTTATTGGGTTTCTTTTTATACCACTGGTTTGTTTGTGATTAGGTTCCTACAGGCTTGGGGAGGTTACCCGCAGGCTTAGGGAAGCCAGAGCAGAGATTTGGGACAGGGAAAGGGAGGTTGAGGAATACCAGGCCAAGGTAGAGTGCCTGGTGTTCCAGTTTAGTGAGGGCAAAAGCCACACGAGGCACGAGTCAGAGTACCTGAAGTGCCTAGTTGCAGAGGCCAAGAGCAATGAGATGAGGGTGCGGGAGGAGAACGCTCGCCTCATACAAGAAATAAAAGAGCAGGAGGAAAAGGTTAGGGAGGTAAAGGCAGCATATAAGCTGGCCTGCGAGCAAGGGTTTGTGGAAGCAGATCATGGCCCCTGTAGAGCAGAGATAGAAAGCCTGAGTATGGCTTTAAAAAGAGCAAAGGGGATGATATGTCTGATCAGCCCGAAGGCAGGTCAGCCGGATTTTACTGGCAACCTAAGTAAAACAGCCCTACAGGCAACACCCAGGGAAAGGTTGGTCAGGGAATCAGAGGTCCCACGACCGCCACCCACGGCTCTGAGCTTTCAGGAGCTCTGGCAGCAAAGGGGGGTGGAGGATGGGAAGGTAGAGGAAGCACAGCAGGCCCCGCTAGATAGGCCGGGACCAGGATTAGTGTACCCCCTCCGACAACGGAGGTACGGTCCGCCCGTTGATGAAGATGATCCAGGGGCCATCCAGAATCAGTTTCTGGTGCCGTATGGCACCCACCAGCTCAGAGACATGGTTAGCCACATCCCCAAGCTCACTAAAAAGGGTGACCCCTCTCTGCACTTCAGGGAGATAGAGCAAGCAGCTTGTGTAAATGACTGCGATGAGGCAGAGCAAGCAAAGATGCTGCTGTTTTCCCTGGCAGGTGATCTCCTCCAGTCCCGATCTGGCGAGTGCAAAAGGGGGCAGAGGGATTATGAGGGTCTTAAGAATGAGGTATTGGAGGCCATGGGACTCAATGATGGTAGCCCGTTTGCTTGGGTGGAAAGAACAGTGCAGCTCCCAGGGGAGTCCCCGCAGGGGTTCGCAGACAGGCTGTGGCCAGTCTACCGGAGTGCATGCCTGGGAATGGCAGGGCGGGCAGCACTGGACACAGTCCAATTGACTCACTGGCTCCGGTGTCTCATGACAAACAGCCTACCCCAGATCCAAGCCCAGGTCATGGCTTGGTTTGACCCCCGAAACCCTCAGACCACCGAAGAAGCAGTGATCTGCTGGCTCACAGTAGCCTCCAGGAACATGAGGGGTATCGAGGCTCCCCAACCCAAGGGAAGAGTTCATGAGGTCAAACCTGGGAGCCAGAGTAAGAAAGAGTGGCACCAGGAGGGGAACCGGCCCTCTCAGGCTAGGTTAAATTGCTATGGGTGCGGGAAAGACGGTCCCTGGAGAAAATACTGTAAAAATCCTTGGACGGACAAGGGAAAGGATCCCACAACCCCAGCCCAAAAGGCAGGGCCAGACCTCCCTCCCGCAGCAATTGAGTCATTTTTGCAGTCCCTACGGTCTCTTCTGACTGGCCAGGGGAGAGTAGCAGCCACCACTGGTGTTTTAACCCCGTCTGCCCCACCTCACTCCCAGCAATGACTAGAGCCAGCGCAACCTGTTGACCTGTGTCCCAGCGAAAATGCTGAGGGGAGCAGGCCCTATGTTGAGATGGGGGTGGAGATGGTGCAGGGGAGATATTCGGTGGACACTGGAGCCTGCAGCACGGTGGTCCACTTGGAAGACCTGACCAATTCACCCCGGTCTAACGGGGTCCCATCTAGCTTAATGGGACCCACAGGGAAACAGGCAGCTGGGAGTGAACCTGAGAATAGAAATCCCCAGCCCACAGCGGGTACAAGCTCGCAAGCTGCACAGGCAGGCGCTGTGGCTTGTGTTAGGGGAAGAGCTATTCATGATTTTGAACAGGATTACTGGCAGGCAGCCAGTTATATCAAACAATGCGGGTTGTTTAAGCAGGGGGCAGGGGAACAGGCAGCTGGGATTGTAGAAGCTCCCCAGCACTTGGCCTGAGCGATTCCCCCTTTCTTGTGGGACTGCGGAGATGTGCCTGAACCAGGTTTTAGACCTGAAGGGGAAGGCTCTCAGCCACCTGCAGCCAGTGGCAAGGGATTGCCTGTCCCCAGCCCAGGTTTGGGAAGGGAGGGACCCAAAAGTGGAGGTCCCCAGCCAGCAGGGAGTGTGACCCAAGCTAAGGGTCTGCTCGCCAGGGTAGCCCCACTGGCCACACTCCCTAGGAGATCTCTTTGGGTACCCCAGCCTAAGAAAGTATGGTCACCCACTTTCCAGTGGAGTAGGGTGGGCTCCCGAGTCAGGGAAAAGCCAAAAGGCAGAGGTCCCCAACCAGAAGCCATAAGTTGTGAGGGACTAGAAGCTGGAATCAGTCCAGCCACACTGCAGGAAGCAACCTGTGGCAGCCCAACCAGGGATTAAGCTGGCTGCCCGGAGATGGGCGGCGCTTGTATATAGCTTTGTGCAAGTAGTGTGTATAAGGTTAAGGTAGAACGTATATTAAGGTAGAACGTGTATTAAGGTAGAACATGTATATTGCAATTAATGTTAGTGTATAAGTTTTAAGTGTGGTACCATTCCCGAATTGTATTGTGGATCAAGGTCGCGGGACCTGATTACACTCCCCCCCCCGAGCCAGGGGACCTGGCGAGATGTTTTTTTTTTTTCAGAGCTCCGGAAGGCGCAGAGGACCAGTGTGTCATGGGATTCAAGAAATAAAGCACTCCTAGTCCACGAAGGAAGGGGTCTGCAGGAGGCAGATGCCCACAACATTTAAACTGTTACTGGAAATACAATTTAAGACTAAGAATTTACAAAAACTTGGTAATTATTTTACTGCTTGTTTGGAGTTAAGGGAACAAACAGCATATTGCCCAAGAATTGTTGTGCTTGCAGTTCATGAATATTTAAAATACATTTCTGGCTGAAGAACAGTGCCATTTAATAAAGTGCCAGGCAATTGCATTGTAATAAAAAAAAGGGGAAGCTCGTTGTCTTCCATGTGTATTTTTAGCGGATATGTTGGCTGGGTGACAATCCCATTAAAGATGTTGTATCATGTTAAAATTATGTTACAAGCGGTGCAGGGGCATCGGACCCCCTCCATGCTTGAGTTACTGTGAATATAAGTGGTGCAGGGGCATTGGTCCCCCTCCGTGTATTGATTATTTAATTAATTGTGGTTTTCTGTTGATAGATGCCTACCGTACTGCGATTCTCTCTGGGCAGGGGAGATGGAGGTGTCGGGGGATCAAAGATAGATTTAGATAAGTATAAGTGAAGGTTGTTTGTGGGTGGTCAGAAATTATTGCTCACCTTTGGCCAGGATACTACAAGCAAGTTTTAGTATCCGATGGGGGACTGTAGGAATTTCACAATAATTTTGAGATTTCCTACAGTTCTGAAGATTAATTTTGATTGAAAGAATACCTGGGTAATATACCTTTAAAAATCCAGGGGTCAAAATGGCCATCAGACCGCATGGCAGAAGACAAAAGGACTTGAAAAGGCAGCCTGCTGTGTCTGTGAGAAAGGTTCAATGGAGCAGTCAATCTGGCAATCAAAGGGCAGTTCCCCTCCCTGCAGCAGACAATCGATGTGTTTACAGAAACTGCTACTATGTGTACACAAAGGAGTAACCACTTGAGACTGCAGTTTCAGTTGACCACAGGGCAATGACTTTCTGTTTACAATACCTTCAAGGCTATTTACTCAAGGAAATCAAGGAAATAGACATGCTTCTTTTTCAAACCACGGCAGCTTTATTCAAAAGCCCATCACAGACAATGAGGACACATTTAAAATGAAAAAAAAACAGTTTAAACGAATGGGTGATTCATCCAAACCCATTACAAGACAATGGGGACAGTTTGGATCCCTTTTGTTTAGCCCAGATACATCCGGATTTGGGCGGGCCCCAAATGTGGTGTAAAAGATAGCTTCTCAGAAGCGTCTCTCTGTGGCCTCGACTCCGTGCTTTCTACAATGAGGAAACCTGCCTAAAGGAGTGGAACACCAGCAGTTTACTTTTAAAATACTGGGGTGTTTTTACTTCGGGGCAGTGAAGATCAAAGATCGCAGGGCATGGAGCAGGCGTTCTTCATTGGTGAGCATATATTTTTCTGGCCCATTACAAGGCAACTTAGAATAGGTATACGGGTGGGAATTAAGTAGGAAATTTGTTAGAACTGTGATTTTAGTCGATTTTCCCTCGTTGTGTCCGTTCTCTCCTCCCCTATTTATGTAACAGTGTTGCACTAGCAGATAATGCTGTAGTGAACACTGAGAGTAGCTGTACTAAAGTGCTGTTTTTAAGTAAAAGCCACTAAGCAAAGGTGCTGTAGTGAGCAAGGTGTTTCTATATTAAAAGGTGCTATTAAAAAGGGTGTTGCACTAAGCAGAGAAGTGCTTCAGTGAATACTGAGAGTAGCTGTATTAAAGTGCTGTTTTTAAGTAAAAGCCACGAAGCAAACGTGCTGTAGTGAGCAAGGTGTTTCTATATTAAAAGTGCTATTAAAAGGGATGTTGCATTAAGCAGAGAAGTGCTTCAGTGGACACTAAGGGGGAGAAATTGGGTGAGTAGCGCCACCTGTTAGCGCCTAAAGAGGCAGGCAGTGGCTGTAGCACCACTGGCTGCACCTCCCGCGATATTCAGGAGGGGCGCTAATCGTGGCGTTAGCCTGTTGCGCTGCGCCACCACCGATGACGTCATCGGTGTGCGCAGCACCCCATTCATGCCCCGTTCACGATATTTGGTAGCGAACACCGCAGTTGCGCCGCTCGCTACCCACGCCCAGTTCACGGGGCCTTACTGTGCCGGCAGCGGCGCAAGTTAAGGTGGAGGTGCGGGGTAGCCGCTTTTTCGGTGGCCGCCTGATAGCACCTCCGTCCCCGGCCTCCTAACCCACCCCCCCCCCCCCGCGGCATTGCCGGCTGTTTCCCGAGAGCCCGGCACATCTCCTTGGTGCCGGGCTCATTTGCCGGCACTCGCGAGCGGGGATCGCACTGTTGCAGGCACCTCCCCCTTAACAGTGGGAGGAAGGCCTGAAGTACCGCACGCTGCGGCACATTGCGCTGCGATAATCAGTTTCAGTGCCCTAAGAGGGACGCGGAGCACCTCGAGCCTCACCCCGTGTCCCTCGAGGGGCACTGAAACTGAATTTCTGGTGATCGGTATTACTCCGATCGCTGCGCTAAATCCTGCGCTCAGGCGACTTTTGCGCCACTTTGGCGCCCCGACCCAATTTCTGGGCCTAAGGGTTCTGTATTAAAGTGCTGTTTTTAAGTAAAAGCCACTAAGCAAAGGTGCTGTAATGAGCAAGGTGTTTCTATATTAAAGTGCTATTAAAAAGGGTGTTGCACTAAGCGGAGAAGTGCTTCAGTGGACACTAAGGGTTCTGTATTAAAGTGCTGTTTTTAAGTCAAAGCCAGGAAGCAAAGGTGCTGTAGTGAGCAAGGTGTAGCTGTATTTAAAAGTGCTGTATTTAAATAAAGGAGTGCTGCACTGAGCAAAGAGCGCTGTAGTGGACACTAAGTGTACTGCGTTAAGCAAAAGTGCTGTACCAGGCACCAGTGTGCTGTATGGATTATTTTAAGTTGTTTCTTTCTTTTTGTTTCAATAAATACTGGTCTGATTTGCACCCAAATCACGAGTCACGTTTTCTGTCTACATCACTACTGAATAAGTCCGGCGGTCAGAACCAGGAATAGAGGAGCGCTTCGAAACCGCACGGGGGTCCCTGGAGCAGCTCAGAGGCTTCTGACTGGCCAGAGACAATAACCCCAACCCCGCTGTGTTAATTCCTACAGAAGCTGCGACATTAAATAAATTTAAAACGGAGATAGACAGTTTCCTAGCTGATAAGGGAATTAGGGGTTACGGGGAGCGGGCAGGGAAGTGGATGTGAGTCTAGGTTCGGATCCGCCATGATCCTATTGAATGGCGGAGCAGGCCCGAGGGGCCGTATGGCCTACTCCTGCTCCTACTTCTTATGTTCTTATGTTCTAAGTTAATTTTTCCGCTGATTATTGAACCTATTCTTCCCCTGCAGTTCAACTAAATTTTATTCACTAAATATTAGCCAAATAGCTATTTTTGTTTCAACCATATAACTTGGATTGAATTCTGTTGCACTTGTTTTGAAGCAAACATTAATTTATGCTGCTCCTAGTAACCACTAAGTAAGCATACTTTAGCTTGAGACAAATAAAAAAACCAATTTTACTCCCTCAGTTTACCATGCAACCCGTCTTTTGATGGGGTGGCGGTTGAAGGAGTGCAGTGCCCAGGCAATGGCAAGCCAATTTTATTAGTTTCAGAGGTTAAAATTAATGCAAATTTTAGAAATCAGAAATAAAAGCCAAAAATGTTTGGGAGTGCAGCAGGTTGATAAGCCTCTGATAGAACAATCTAAGTTAAGCCTTTATCAGAATTTTCTCATGGCATGCTTGGCTCTCGTTGACAAAGGAATAGGCCCAACTTAAATAACAACAGAAAATGCTGGAAACACTCAGCAGGTCAGGCAACATCTGTGGAGAGAGAAACAGAGTTAACATTTCAGATTTGTGACCCTTCGTCAGAAGGAATAGGCCCAACTTGTTAGGATATCGACTACTGTCTATTAATGGGGCAGATTTTGCGGTCGGCGATGTACCTACGGAGGACACCGCTGACATCTGAATAGAATACAAACCTACCTGATGGGGACCCTCCTTCGTGAACTTGCTCTTTGACACTGTGTACTCGAGGGCAGCGTAATGGCCCACAGATTCCAGGGGCGCAGCGTGTGCGGAAGCGTACCTGGGATCACGTGAGCCTGGTGCTCCAATCAGTACACCGAAGAGAAAGTATCTGCCTCCAATACCGGTAACGTTCTTACTTGCATTTCACCCAACGTTATATTTTTACAGAATTATCTGCAATTGGATGTATTTTCAAAATAATTCTAAGGACTAGGAGAATAAATAGTTCCAAAATGACCCGCTCTCTCTCACACACAGATGCAAATTGATATTAGATGTTTTCTTTTCATTAAGTAAATTGTATTACAGTAAATTGTACCGTATTTATTCAAGATTTCCAATTATATTACTGCCGTCTAAAATGATTTTTTTTGGATAATTTAAAATAATACACACCTTAAATCATTTTAGCTATTGTTGAACCACCCTGGCTGGATGCAAACTCTTACTTATTTTCACCATTAATGCGGCTTAACCTGCAAAAGAGCAGAAAGGTGGTTCCTTTCGCAGTGAAACAGGCTCCTGCGCCTGCTCTCACTAACTGTAACGTGTAGTGTCCGTGTGTTGATAAAGACACTGAAGACAGGAATTGGTTCATAGGTATTTACTAAGCAAAGTCTGGGGGGGTTTTAACGGATATACACAATATACAGGCTTATATAGCCCGAGTGGCAATTACCGGCATTACAGCACACCTGGGGCTCTTAAAGGCACATACACCACAATTCCTCCCCTTTTAGCTAACCAGTACATCATATTTTAAGTAATTATTAATTACATGTTATAAGCAAAATAATATACATTGCTGTAGTTAATTAATTATAAGTTAGCCTCTCAGAAGACTTCCTGACTCGGTCCGGATAATGCCTCGGGGGTGTAGTAGTTTCTGGTGGTGCAGTAGGTTCTTCTGGCAAGGCTGATTCGGCTTGAATGCCAGTGTCGGGTTCATCGGGTTCCAGTATCACCGGATCGGAGGTAGATATGGGTATCTCTACTTCATCGTTAGATGTATAGAGTTGTGGTGTAGGTTGTCCCTTTTCGGATGACTTTATGATTTGGTCAGCATGGCGCCTTATTATGCTTTCTCCGATGTCCATGGTATACATCAGTGGTCCTAGTCATGTGCAGATAGTTCCAGGCTGCCATTTCTCGGTACGGTAGTCCTGGGCCAAAACTTGTTGACCTATCTGGAAGGTTCTAGTTGGCCTTTCATTCATGCCTTGAAACTGCCGGTTCTCCACGTCCCTTCTGATGTTGGGCTTGACCAAATCCAGCCGGCATCTTAGGTTTCTATTGAAGAACATCATGGCAGGAGTTTGGTTGGTAACCATATGTGTTGCATTCCTGTATGCGAATAAGAAGTTATCCACCTTGTGCTGAAGTTTTATGTCTTCATTACCCATGGCCTTTATGGCCTTCTTGAAGGTCTGGACAAACCTTTCAGCCAATCCATTGGTGGCGGGATGGTATGGGGCGGACGTGTAGTGCTTAACCCCATTGTTTTTTTAAGAACTTTCTGAATTCTTCAGACACAAATTGCGGTCCATTGTCAGAACATATCTGTTCCGGCAGCCCATTCCTGGCAAATATGGTCCTTAATACTGTGATGGTTTTTTCCGTGGTGGTGGAGGACATCTTTATTACCTCCGGCCACTTGGAGTGTGCATCAACTGCGATTAAGAACATTGAGTCCATAAATGGACCAGCAAAGTCGATATGCACCCTTTGCCAGGGAGATGAGGGCCACTCCCATGGATGTAGAGGGGCTTGTGGTGGAGCGTTTTGGACCTTCTGGCATCCTAGGCAGCTCTTGGTCATTTCTTCGATGTCTCCATCGATACCTGGCCACCATACAAACGCCCTAGCTAGGTTCTTCATTTTCACTCCACCCAGATGCCCCTCGTGAAGCTCCTTTAGCACTTTATCCTGGAGTTTGGGTGGAATCACCACTCTGGATCCACACATCAAGGTTCCTCAGCACACTGACAGCTGTTCTCTTCTTTGCGAGAATGCTGGCAACAGTGGTTCGCCATGTGCTGGCCATCCCTTCACTGTTAAATCGTAGACCCGTGAGAGAGTCGGGTCATTTCTCGTCTCCCTTTCAATGGCAGAATTTGTCACTGGTAGACATTCCACTATGGTAGAGTGGAACATCTCTACTGGGTCTACTGTAGGTGCCTCTTCTACCGTTGGCAACGGTAGGCGCGATAAACCGTCAGCATTCCCATGCTGTTTTGATCCTTTGTATTCTATGTTGTATTGGTGTGCCCCTAGAAAAAGGGACCACCTCTGTAGCCTTTGCACTGTCATAATGGGAACACCTTTTTTAGGGTTGAATATGGAGATGAGGGGTTGATGGTCAGTCAACAAGGTAAATTTTTGGCCGTGTAGGTAATGGTTGAATTTCTTCACTCCCCATACCAGGCTGAGTGCTTCCCTGTCGATTTGGGCATAGTTACGCTCAGCTGAGTTTAATGAGCGTAACGCAAAAGCTATCGGCCGTTCTGAGCCATCAGGGAATTTATGGGATAATATTGCTCCTATGCCGTAAGGGGATGCATCGCACGCCAGTATGATTGGCAGTGATGGGTTGTAATGAGCCAAAACTTCTTCGGATGTGATTAAGTCTTTGCATTTATGGAAGGCACGTTTACAGTCTTCGTTCCATTTCCAAATCACTCCTGTTTGTAGAAGTTCATTAAGAGGGTGTAGAAGAGTTGATAAGTTCGGTAAAAATTTATGATAGTAATTTATTAATCCCAGGAACGACCTTAATTGTGAAACATTTTCAGGTGCTGGGGCTTTTATAACCACTTCAATTTTTTCAGGTGACTTATGCAACCCTTCATTATTAATTATGTGGCCACAATATGATATCTGATTTTGGAAAAATTCGCACTTGGGGCGATTCGCTCGTAGGCCCCGTTCTTTCAGCCTAGTGAGCACCTGCTCCAAATTGGCAAGGTGCTCGTTGTCGTTTTCTCCTGTTACAAGGATGTCGTCTAGGTAGCATGGGCCTAGAAATTCAGTGTAGCCACTTTTGGGGCGGTAAAGTCGGGCGGCTGCTGAAGTTTGCGCCCGGCGCAAAGTCGAGGCCACTTCGCCGATATTCAGTAGCATCGCCCTAAGAGGTTGCTGCTGCGCTAAAACTGGCGATGCACGACTATCTTTAGGCGCTAAGCCGGCGGTGCTGAGTGATACCACCGAGGCCGGGCGCAGCGCAGGTGCGGTGATTTTTTGATTGACGGCAGACACGCTGGTTCCGGCCAGCTCTTAAAGGGGGAAGGGTCGATTTGTTTGCCTGCAACGCCCTGGACACTGCAGCCCTCCACCTAGGCCTGAGCACTGCTGCTGCAACTCTTTACCGCCCAGGACGATGCAGAAGGCCCGGGAGAGAGCGCAGTGCTTCAGCGAAGGTGACCTGAGGCTGCTGGTTAGCTCAGTGGAGCGAAGACGCCATGTTTTGTTTCCTGACAGTGGCAAGAAGCCGCTGGCCAGCGTCTACCGCAAAGCCTGGAGGGATGTCTCCAACAGGGTGACATCCAATAGCGTGGTTGCCAGGAATCCTGTACAATGCAGGAAGAAGTTCAACGACCTCACTCGGATTGTCAGGGTGAGTACCCTTTCCAGTGTCCTCCTCATCCTTGCATGTGCACCTCACATTATGGACAAAGGGACCTGAAAGCCCTAATGGCCAGCCCTCATCCAGCAGCTATGGGACTGGCATGAACATCAATTGCACATTCTGCACTTTACACACTGTCCAAGCTATTCGACCATGGGAGGCAGTGCATACAAGATCAGGGCTACACACCGTACTTAGAGGCCATCCTTTCTCTTGCAGGCCAAGCTGGCTAACAACAAGCGTAGCCAGATTGCGACCGGGGGAGGCCGACCTCAGCTCCAAGAGCTCACCGACCTCGACCAGCGCGTGGAGCGCATTATGGGAGTCCGTGTCATTGGCCCCGTTGTCACTGGAGATGCCGACCCTGTTCTGGGCACCAATGGTAAGGACATCACCTTTTGGACCTCTCTCGTTCCACTTGCGCATCAGATCAACATCCTTTGCCACTGTCCGACCAATGCGGTGAATGGCACCACTCATGCCTCCCTCTCTGACGCCCTGTCCTCACTCTGAAGCTACTCTTGTGCCTTCCTGCTTTCAGATGGTGACTCGCCAGGTGAGGAGGAGGTCCCTCAAGCTGCCAGTGTCAGCCCCTCGGAAGAGGAGGAGGAGGAAGAGGAAGCCGGCCCATCAGTGGCACCCTCAGCCGCGCCAGCCCATGGCGATGTAGGGGACACGGCTTCCCTGGAGGGGAGCCTGGGGGAAGGGTCGGAGGAGAGTCAAGTTCTGGGGCCCAGCGGCCTGCAGCAATGCGGGAGGGGTGGGGAAGCTCGGCGGCCTTCTCCCCAGAGGGTGAGTGCGGCCTCCAGTCCTGCAACGGTCAGCGCAGAGGAGGTGCGCCTCCTAGAGGAGATGGCCGTCGACTCTGAGCGTAGGCACACTGAGCTCATGGTGGTAGTGGCACAGATGCCTGACTCCATAGAGTCACTGGCTAAGAGTGTCCAGGAATTCGGGGCAACACAGGCCAGGAGTCTGCAGGAATTTGGGGCAGCACAGGCAGCTAGTATCCAAATGCTCAGTCGTGCCGTCAGCCACTGGCTGGTCTCATGCGGTCACAGACCAGGGCAACACGGGCACTAACTGCTGCCACACTCGCTGCGTCAGGCAGGCATCGCCAGGGCACCTGCCGCGCTGCAGCAGCACAGCGGTCTGTCCTTCAGCAGATTGCTGCGCATGCTGCAGTGCTGGCCCGGGCGAGTGCCACTGTATCAGGTGACCAGCGAGCGCCTGCGATCAGCCAGCTTGCCCCCATTCTTGCAGCCGCCACTGCCACTCCACCAGTGCAGCTGCCACGAGCTGTTGGACAGACTGATGCTGCCCAGCCACAGCTGCAGCAGTCACCAGCTGGCCCCTCGAGGGCCAGAGCTCGTGCAGGCCGACCCCCAAGGGCATCTGCCGTCACGCCATGTGCCCCTCAGGAGCCTTCCCCCAGCCTTGCTGCAGCCACTGGGCTCACATTGAGGAGGAGCAGCAGGGCGGCCAGGGGCCACACAAAGATGCGGAAGGCATCGCCCTCGCGGGGCAAAAAGTAGAATGTGTGGGCAGTTGTGTTTGTTTGTTATGAAGGCCGAGGATGTTGTGTTTGGTTTTTATGAAGGCCGAGGATCACGGTCATTTTTGTTTCACTGTTTTGATCATCCTCTCCAGGATGTGGGAGCCAGTTATGTGTCTGACTGTTTTTTGGGTTTTTTTTCTGTTGTTGTTTGTCATGCGGGAAGGGCACAGAGTTTGTGAAATAAACAATTTTCTTTATTCAGATTGTCCATGTTTGAACTTTGAAGTCTTTGTTGCCTTGACCAGCTGAGGGCTTGCGGAGCGGCTCCATTCATCTTCTTTCATTGGCACAAGCCATTCCCTGAGAGGGGGCCTAGAACCTACGTTCAATAAGCCGCCGACGGGCGGCCCTTGGACCTTGTGCCTCCCTCCTGTGCTGGTCCTCCTCCTCCTCCTCCTGCTCCTCCTCCTGAGGTGGTGCTCCAATCTGTGGTGGCAGTGCCTGAGTCCTGCGGATAGCCAGGTTGTGCAGCATGCAGCAAACGACCACGAAATGGGAGACTCGCTCCGGAGAATACTGCAGGGCTCCGCCAGAACGATCCAGGCAGCGGAACCATTGCTTCAGGACGCCGATTGTTTGTTCGATGATGTTCCTGGTCGCTTGATGGCTCTCGTTGTATGCCTCTTCAGCAGGGGTCCTGGGCGCGCGGAGCGGGGTCATGAGCCAGGTACACAATGGATAGCCTTTGTCCCCGATAAGCCATCCTCGTGGCTGAGGCTGTGCCTGGAACATGTCAGCCACAGTAGTCTGTCGCAGGATGAAGGCATCGTGGCTGCTGCCTGGAAAGCGGGCATTGACAGCTAGGATCAGCTGCCTGTGGTCACACACCAGCTGCACGTTCAGCGAATGGTAGCCCTTCCGGTTGCGGTAATCCTCGGCATTCTCCACAGGTGCCCGCAAAGCCACATGCGCACAGTCAATGGCGCCCTGCACCATGGGGAAGCCCGCTATTCTTCCAAATCCCATTGCACGCTGTTGCTGCTTGTCCAGGGTCATGGGGAAGGAGATGAACTGACGTCTCCTTCTGAAAAGGGCATTGGTCACCTGGTGGATGCAGCAATGCACGGCGAACTGGGAGATGTTGGCAATGTCCCCTGCAGCAGATTGGAAGGAGCCGGTGGCATAGAAGTTGAGAGCCACCGTCACCTTCGCTGCCACCGACAGAGACGTCCTGCACCTCAGCTGTGGCTGCAGATCTCTCTGAAGCAGCTGGCAGATCTCTGTGACCACCTCCCTTCAGAATCGCAGCCTCCTAACACACTGCTCATCAGACATGTTGAGATAGGAGAACTGCTGGCGGTATACCCTGGGTGGGTAAGGCCTCCCTTGCCAACGCCTGTTGCCCCCTCTCCGTCTAGCCAGGGCTGCCACTCTCTCACGGCATCTGTGAGCCCTTTGGATGTAATTGTGAAAGCTAGCGTTGACACCCATTGCAGCCCCCATAATATGCTGGCAAACAATGAGATATCAATGAAGGCAAAGACAATTGCAAAGCTGTGGCCTGAAGCCAGAAGTACCTGTCCTAGTGTTGGGCCAAAGCAATAAGCTCTCTACCTTGGTCTCTCGCCAAAGATCCGTTTCACAAGAATGAGTGCTGCAAAATGGCAGCCTTTTATAGTGCAGGGGAAGTGCCCTTTAATTTGCGCTCCCCGCGGCCCGCATCGGCTGAGCACCGTTCCACTCAACAGTCGCTAGGGCCGCCCGGCGCACAATGGGCCGGCGCGACTGAAGATCTGGTTGGGGGTGCACAAAGGGCGTTGCACGAGGAAATGACGTCATGATCTGCGCGCGCAGCTGGGCGCACGCAAAGACTTTGCGCCGGCGCTAAATGTCTACTGAAGTTGGGGCGAGGCGCAGATCGTGCTGCGCCCGGGCGCTAAGCGCCTATCGCTCGACATCTACTCCTCCTAAGGCGCTAACGGCTGGCGCAACCAACTGAATTTCTAGCCCATTGAGTCCCCGGAATCCCTTGCATGACTTGCTCCATAGCTCTTTGCCAGATAGCTGGATCTACTCCAAAAACCAGTCGATTGTACTGGTACAGGCCTTTGTGTGTGTTTATCGTGAGATACTTTTTAGAGGCCTCCTCAACCTCCATCTGTAGATATGCCTGTGCCAAGTCAATTTTGGTGAAACGTTTCCCTCCGGATAGTGAGGCGAAAATATCTTCTATCCTCGGAAGAGGATACAGTACTGTGTGTAGGACCGGGTTTACAGTCACCTTGAAGTCACCACAGATGCGAATTTTTCTCTGTTCTTCAGAATTATCTTTATTCAATGCTTTTTTCATGACTGGAACGATGGGTGTTGCCCATTCGCTCCAATCTATTTTGGATAATACGCCTGCTTTTTCCAAATTCTCCAGCTCTGCCTCGACTGCTGGACGTATTGCGTATGGCACCGGTCTTGCCTTAAAAAATTTGGGAATTGCTGCATCTTCCACTTTTATTGAGGCGGTGATGCCTTTCAAGGTTCCTAGTTTCTCTTGAAACACTTCTTTGGCGTTGGCCAAGATGTTTTTTAATCGTTCAGGTATGATGTCATCATTGTTTTTTTCCTTACTGGTCACCATCAGTGCCTGAATGGAGTGCCAGTCTAAACGTATCTTCCTGATCCATTCACGTCCCAACAACGGTGGACCACCATCTTGTAGAATGTATAAATACAACTTTTGTATTTCTTTGCCGTTGTATACAACAGGCACCCTTATTTTTCCTTTGGGGTATACTTTCTGCCCCGTATATGTTTTTAAGATAATGGATGTGTCTTTTAGAGGTATATGCGAAAATAGCCTCTCGTAATCCCGTCGATTTATTGCGGTTAGAGCTGATCCTGTATCTAGCTCCATTTTAACTGGGGACCCTGCTATTGTGAGGGTAACCCAAATGGTTTGGTAATCATCTTTGGCAAGTACATTATGTAATTTGAGACAGCTTAGTCTCTTGTTTTCGAAGTCGCTATCGCTCTTCTGGTCTTCGGAGCTACTGTCCATCATCATTTGTACCTTCCTGTACTTTTCTTTATTGATTTTTTTTTTTCTGTCAGTGTATTTATTTTGTCCAGATCGGCATACCTGTGCAATGTGTCCAATCTTTCCGCATTGCCTGCATGCTTTGTCCTTGAACCAGCAGTCCCTCTGGTTATGGGTGGATCTGCCGCAGCGATAACATCTTTCGAAACCCTGTGTCATTTCATGGGTGCCGAAGTCCTGTGTCTTTTGTTGTATCTCTGCAGCTCCTTTTGCTGCTGCTTCGTATGATACAGCCATACTGAAAGCTTTGTCCAATGTTAAATCTTTTTCAGAAAGCAGTCTTTTTTGTGTTCCTTCACTTAAGAGACCGCAAACGAATTTGTCTCGAAGATAATCTGATAGTCCTGCCCCGAATTGGCAGTACTTTGATAGCTTTCTTAATTCGGTTAGGTAATCAGCGTTACTTTCATTCTTGTGTTGATTTCTCTTGAAGAACTTGAATCGTTCCGCTATCAGCAGCGGTGTTGGGTTTAAGTGCTCCTGCAGGGTATCAACAATTTCTTTAAAATTCTTGACCTTTGGTTTGGCTGGAGTGATTAAATTTCGTAACAGCCTGTATGTCTTTGCGCCCATTAAGTTCAGTAGTACTGAAGCTTTTTTTTCATCTTCTATTCCATTTGCAGTGCAATATACCTCTACTCTTTCCACGTATGTGGTCCAATCCTCTATTTCGCTATCAAAGCATCAATATTGCCAGACTTAGGCATTTCAGAAAAGATATGGCGCTTCCCGCGCTTTTTTTTTCTTTTCTGTAGCAAAGATATGGCGCTTTCCGCGCTTTCCCGCCGCTGCTGCCAATAACAACGCTGTTTACTGCGGTTTCCGTTCTCTTTTTTTTTAAATTTACTGTTGGAGACTCGTTCCCGCCGGAGGTCTGAACGCTGACCTGCTTGCCGCGCCGGCCGTCTCCCGAGTGCTCCCTCCCAGTCCGTTATTGATTGCCTCCGATTTCGCTGCCTGTCTCAGCTGTAGAGCCAGCCGCTGGAGTCCCAGCCTGACGCCCAGGAAGGATTAGCGCAGTACCTGCCACCAGCTTGGCCAGCTGGTGAAACCACAGTTTCTCTTACTTCCTTGAGTCTTCTAGACGCCCGAGGCATCGATGTCCTTGAGGTGCTGCCGAATTGCAGGTAAGTCCGTTTCCACTTCGTCACCACTGTAGTGTCCGTGTGTTGATAAAAACACTGAAGACAGGAGTTGGTTCATAGGTATTTACTAAGCAAAGTCTGGGGGGGGGTTCTAACGGATATACACAATATACAGGCTTATATAGCCCGAGTGGCAATTACCGGCATTACAGCACACCTGGGGCTCTTAAAGGCACATACACCACATAACGTTTTTGTCCGTAAATGCCAGGCAGTTGGTGGGCAATTGGCCCAACTCAGTGCCAGCACTGAATATTTCCCCGTTGGTGCGAATCATCTGTCAAGTCGTAACTTGACAGCTCGCAAGTTCGGGATTTAGCACAAATCCCGAACTTGCGGTCAATTTCAAAGGCGGCATGATGGTGTGCTCTCAGAGTACGCCGTCATACCCACTGCAAAATCGGCCCCAATCTCTCCATTTCCCACCTTCATAGTAAAGTCCCAACCTACATGAAAGATAGTCATTTTATATTGGAGAAATATTGCTCAAACATAATGTGGATATTTTTTTCCAGTAGATAGTTTGGCCTAGAAACCTGTTTGTGCCGGCCTGCGATCAGGAGGGAGCCAAGCTGGGGTTCGGCAATGATCTTCAACACTGCAGTGGAGCCGGGAGGAGCACAATGCAAGTTGCTGTTGTTGAATGAGCTATTTCTATGTTACTATCCCACAATGTAATTTCGCAACCAGATATTTAAAAGTGGTGTCTGAGACAGCAAAATGAAGTTAGCATGGTGTAGCAGCAGGAGAGAATAATGATCGATATTTCATCTTGCAAAAGGCTCACAGGAAGTAGATTTACTCGAGAAACATGCTGGGATATGCCAAAGAACAAAATTAAAGAATGAAGTACGGGATGAATGATGTTGTGTGGTGTTGGGCGCCTGGTAGGGTAGGGTACTCAGTAGGGCAGGGAGTCATTAATGGGCTCAATTTTAACTCAGCCGTCAGGCGGGCTTTGAGGCATGTGGGGGGTTAAAATTGCAAAACCTGGGGGTCGGGACCCCCCAGCCTGGTTCCCGACGCCTAGCCATTTTAACCTAGGCGTGTCTGATGGTCCCGAATCAGTCCCACCTGCAACAGGCGGGACTGGTCTTTAGAGCCCTTAAACAGCACTAATTGGCCTTTATAATCCCATTTTAACAGGCCCTTGCCTATTTAATCCTTTTCCCATGTAAAACACACCTGGTGGAGATTACGCCTGTGAAACCTGGCGTGAGCACTATTGGATTGCTGACTATCAGCTGCAGGTCAACCATTAAAGAGGAGATTTGATCAGTCATCATTTGCAGGTGGCAGGACTTTGTTGTCTCAGGCCTGGGGCAACTTTTACCAGACTTAACCACACCTGTGGAAGGTTGGAGACTCACACACTTCTCCAGTGTGACCTCCTGCAAAACCCCTCTCGCCACCCTCACTAAGCGCTTCCTCAACTGAGGCATCTACCAGAAGCATGGGAGGCCTTTTTTTCCTTCCCTTCTTGGCATTAGAGGACCTCCAGCACCAGGCGCGGCAGCAGCTGAACCAGGAACAACAGCAGCACCAGCAACAGCAGCAGCAGGAGCACGAGCGACAGGCTGCTGCTCACCCACCTGAGGCAGCACAGGCCAGAAGGGGCCAGCGCATGGAAGCCCGTCGGTGCAGGGGATAACCCCCAAACAGTGTCTACAGATACAGGGTCAGCTACCTCAACATGACTGAGCAGCAGTGCCAAAGGCGGCTCCGACTTTCGCGACAGGTAGTGGCTGATATCTGCGCAATGAAACAGCAAGACCTGCTGCCCAGAGGACCAGGTGGACACTCCTTACCAGTGGCCATCAAAGTCACCACTGCACTCAACTTTTTTGCCTCAGACTCATTCCAGGGATCAGCAGCAGACATCAGCGGCATCTCCCAGTCGGCCGCACACACTTGCATCACGCAGGTAACCGATGCCCTCTGCCCTCGCGCACAATCACATCCATTTCACCAGGGATCGCGCAAATGTGATGGCGCGAGCGGTTGGATTAGCTCAACTGGCAGACTTTCCAAGGGTGCAGGGCATCATTGACTGCACACATGTGGCCCTTAGGGCACCCCATCGCAATCCAGGTATTTTTGTCAACCGCAAGGGCTTCCACTCCCTTAACTTTCAGCTGGTGTGTGACCACAAGAAGGGGATTTTGCATGTTTGTGCCAAGTACCCTGGCAGTTGCCATGACTCCTTCATACTGCGCCAGTCTAGTGTGCCTCCGCTATTCAGTCCGCTGGACCAACTTCATAGATGGCTGCTTGGATTTGGCTAATGACGCCGTAAGGAGGCCAGCCAACGAAGCTGAGGAGAGCTACAACTCCAGCCACATTTCCACTAGATCCGTAATCGAGCAAACCATCGGCTTGCTGAAGATGCGCTTCAGACGCCTGGATAGATCAGGTGGAGCCCTTCAGTACTCAGCAGCCAGGGTCTCCAGAATCGTTGTGGTTTGTTGTGCACTCCACAACGTGGCACAGCGTCGTGTCTTGCAGATTCCTGAGGACCAAGTGGCTCCTCACATACCCTCCTCAGATGATGATGAGGAGGAGGAGGAGGAGGAGGAGGAGGAGGGCGAGAATGAGCATCCTGCAGAGGCCCATCAACCAGCGGCAGCATTACGCGAGAACATTGCTGCCCGGGATGCAAGGTTACGCACTCATCCTGGCCAGATTTGCTTAGCCTAGTAAATCAAACTCTTTTGCCTCGCAGCTTCTTACCTGAGCATCGACAATGGCCAAACCCTGCGGATCCCGAGCTATTTGACCAGCATCCTGACAACTGCAAGTAATCCTAAACCCTCAATGTGAAAGCCCCATTCGCGAAATGACACACGCCAGAACTGCAGCAGTTGCCATCAGAATTTTTATGCAAAACAAACAACCGATGGCATTTTTACAAAATACACAACATTTCACCAAGTGACTACACTTGTAACTATTTGTGCTTTATTTTCCTCTTACGCGTGCTCCTATGTAGTGGTTCCCCTGTGGCTTCAGCAGATGTGGAGGCCCCTTGCTCACTTTCCTGCTGCTCCTGTCTTGACACCTTTGGCGGGCGTCCTCTGGGGTGGCGAGCCTGTGAGGGCTCGTCAGCAGTCTGCTGCTCCTGCGGCTGTGCAGGAATTGAGACGTCTATCTCACTTGGGTGTGGACTCCGGCGGGGCTCTGACCGAGGGCTCTGCAGTGGCATGGAAGTGTGAGCGCTTGGAGAGGAGTCCCCACTTCCTTGAGGTCTGCCGCCAACCTCCCTCTAATGGGTCAGGTCCCCCTCAGTGCCTGCAAGTGGCTTGAGAGCACCTTGCTGCACATCAGGGGGGCCATGGGGACCCGTATCTGCAATGGCAGTCCTACTCAGAATGTCCATGAAGGTCTGGTTCCTCTGTTCAATAGATGCCCATCGCTCCTCAAGAGATGTCATTCTATTCTGAACACTCACCATGTTTTCCATACCCTGGCGACTAACCTCCTCCATGGCTGTAGCCCTCCTCTCCTCTACCGTAGCCCTCCTCTCCTCTACCATAGCCATCCTCTCCTCTACAGTAGCCAGCCTTACCACGGAGGCAGCAATCATTTCCACGTAGGTAGCCATCCTTTCCGTTTTGATGCGTTCATGCGCCACTGGCTCTACAAAGGCTCTGCTCATGTTCGCTATGAACTCCTCCATTCACTCCACACTCGCAGCGACCCTGGAGACAAAACCTGCCAGAGACTCCTGCATGTGTGCATGGAGTTTCATCACCTCTGATCTTACGGGTGGACCCAGAGGCAGAGGGTCGAAATGCAGCTGAGCCGAGCTGGCAGAGTCCTGCGCCCTCCGACGAGGACTCTCCACTGCTGTCCCTGTCTCCGCAATCTGCTGATGCTCACTTGTGAGCTGTGATACACCAGGTGACAACACTACTCTATGTCCCGAAGGTCCCACCGAGGTGTGAGTGTCTGCGCTGGTGCTGGGTGCGCTTATTCCTGCTGATGCTGCACCCTCAGAGGTTGCAGATTCCTCTGAGGTGTCTGGCATCTCAGGCTCTTCCTCCTGCACACTGGGGACGGGGGCTCTCGATGGTCCTGTGGGGGAGTCAAGGAAGGAGTTAGAGATATGATGCCAAGGTTACATGCACATTGCATTTTGCAGATGCTCATAAGTCCATATGATGTAGCTTCAGAATCATTATCAGCGACTCATGCAATGCCAATGAGAGAGATGGAAAACTATTCTGTCACCAGCTTGCGGGGATGCACCTGTCTGTCCTTCCCCAACTTCCACATCTCTGTCAGCCCTGACAATCTCCAGGATGGCTTCCTCCCAGGGGGTGAGCTGGGCTAATGAGGGCGGCCCTCCTCCTGTCCTGGCTCGCTCTCTCCTGTTGTGAGCTCTCTTTTCCTGCAATGAGGGAGACAAGTGGAGGTTGAGTGAGAATGAAGGAGTGAGTGCAGAGATTGCATAGCATTGATACTTAGAAGGAGACAAAGATGGAGTGAGGTTGCAAGACCAAGGGCCCTCCCTGTGTGTTGTCAGTTGTGTTCAAAGCATCAGAGTGAGAAGGAGTGTGAGGGCTGCATGGTGGAATAGTTATGTGAATGTGAGCATAGAGAGAGAGGGAATGGGTAAGGGTGCATGGATGTGAGTGTCTAGTGGGATGTGGAGGAAGAAATTGCTGAAGCTGAGTGCTGGTGAGGAAAGGCAATGGGGATCAGATTGAGGGTGATTGAATCTTCATACATGATGCGCTATCAATTACTCATAAAAGACGGAGAGTTAGGAGAGTAACTAAAAGGCTTTTATTAGCAAAGAACAGAGCATGCCTCTCGTGGTTGACTGGGTTCCAAGAAGGCAGGGGGCTGCAGAGCAGTCACCTTTATACCTGGGCCTGTGGGTGGAGCCAGGGGCAGAGCCAGCAGAGACATGCTGAGGCATGCATAGGTACAACAGTGTGTAACAACAACAACAACGGTGAACAACAATAACAGTGGTTTACCACATTCACCCCTTGTTTAAAATTGAGTCCGGCGGTGTGAAGTGTACTAAAGGTTCATGTAAGTAAGTCTATCAGGTGGCCTTGTATGCCGTCCTGATCGTCGTGGTGGCGGCGGTGATGGTGCAGCATCCAACGTTGAATCAGGTGTCTCATTGAGTGGTTGGGTGGTCAATGACGGGTCCTGGGGCTGCGGCATGCCGTCTAGCGGGGTTGGGTTGTGGGTAGTGGTGGATGGCAATGGTAGTGTTACAGGGGCACCCGAAGGTGCGAGATCTCGTGTGGAGGCTGTGTCCTCCCGCCCGTCCGGGTACGCTACGTAAGCGTACTGGGGGTAGGCGTGGGTAGTGGTGGGTGGCGAAGGAGGTGTTTCGGGAGCACCCGAAGGTGCAAGGTCTCGTATGGAGACTGTGTCCTCCCGCCCGTCTGGGTACACCATGTAAGCATACTGAGGGTTGGCATGGAGGAGGCTCACCCTCTCGACCAGGGGGTCCGTCTTATGGGACCTCACGTGCTTCCGCAGTAGGACGGGTCCTGGAGAAGTCAGCCATGTCGGTAACGAGATCCCTGATGTGGACTTCCTGGGGAAGGAGAACATTCTCTCATGAGGGGTGGCATTGGTGGCTGTACAGAGCAGTGACCGAATGGAATGGAGCGCCGCAGGGAGGACCTCCTGCCAGCGAGAGGTCGGAAGGCCCTTAGATTTCAAGTTTAAAAGGACTGCCTTCCAGACCGTCACATTCTCCCTTTCCACCTGGCCATTCCCCCGGGGGTTGTAGCTGGTGGTCCTGCTTGTAGCAATACCTCTCGCGAGCAGGTACTGACGAAGTTCGTCGCTCATAAAGGATGAGCCCCTGTCGCGATGAATATAGCTAGGGAAACCGAACAAGGCGAAGAGGTCATTCAGACATTTAATGACCGTGGTATTGGTCATGTCTGAGCAAGGGATGGCAAACGGGAAACGGGAGTACTCGTCAATTATGTTGAGGAAGTACACATTGCGGTCAGAGAAGGGGAGGGGCCCTTTAAAATCGACGCTCAGCCGTTCAAAGGGGCGCGTGGCTTTGATCAGGCTTGCTCTGTCTGGCCTATAAAAATGCGGTTTGCACTCGGCACAGATTTGGCAGTTCCTGGTCATGGTCCTGACCTCCTCGATGGAGTAGGGCAGGTTACGGGATTTGATGAAGTGAAAAAACCTGGTGACCCCCGGGTGGCAGAGGTCATTGTGGAGGGTCTTCAGTCTATCAATCTGCGCGTTGGCGCATGTACCACGTGATAGGGCATCTGGGGGCTCATTGAGTTTCCCGGGCCGGTACAAGATATCGTAATTGTAGGTGGAGAGTTCGATTCTCCACCTCAAGATCTTGTCATTCTTGATTTTGCCCCTCTGCTTATTATTAAACATAAAAGCTACTGAACGCTGGTCAGTGAGCAGGGTAAATCGTTTTCCGGCCAGGTAATGCCTCCAATGTTGCACAGCTTCCACAATGGCCTGGGCCTCCTTTTCGACAGAGGAGTGTCGAATCTCGGGGCCCTGGAGGGTCCTTGAGAAAAAGGCCACGGGTCTCCCCGCCTGGTTAAGGGTTGCAGCTAGGGCAAAGTCGGATGTGTCGCTCTCCACTTGGAAAGTGATGGACTCATCCACTGCATGCATCGTGGCCCTCGCAATATCTCTTTTTATGAGAGTGAAGGCTGCACAGGCCTCTGCTGTCAGGGGGAAGGAGGTGGACTTGATGAGGGGTCTGGCTTTGTCCGCATAGTTGGGCACCCACTGAGCATAGTACGAGAAAAACCCTAGGCATCTCTTCAGTGCTTTTTGGCAGTGGGGGAGGGGGAGCTCCATAAGGGGGCGCATCCTGTCGGGGTCGGGGCCGATGACTCCGTTCTCCACTACACAGCCAAGAATGGCAAGGCGTGTGGTACGAAACATACATTTGTCCTTGTTGTATGTTAGGTTCAGCCGCTGGGCCGTACGGAGGAATTTCTATAGATTAACATCATGGTCCTGCTGGTCGTGGCCGCAGATGGTGACGTTGTCTAGATAGGGGAAAGTGGCCTGGAGCGCGTTCTGGTCAACCATCCGGTCCATCTCCCGTTGGAAGACTGAAACCCCGTTGGTGACGCCGAAGGGAACTCTGAGGAAGTGGTAGAGACGACCGTCAGCTTCAAAAGCTGTGTACTGGCGGCCCTCAGCCCTGATGGGGAGCTGGTGGTATGTCGACTTCAGATCAATCGTCGAGAACACCCGGTATTGTGCTATCTGATTGACCATGTCAGATATGCGGGGGAGTGGGTATGCATCTAGCTGGGTGTAGCGATTGATCGTCTGGCTGTAGTCAATAACTAGGCGCTGTTTTTCGCCAGTCTTCACGACCACCACTTGTGCTCGCCATGGGCTGGTGCTACTTTCAATAATCCCTTCCTTCAGGAGTCTCGCTACCTCGGATTTAATGAAGCTCCTATCCCCGGCACTGTAACGCCTGCTTTTGGTAGCGATGGGCTTACAGTCGCGGGTGAGGTTAGCGAACAAGGAGTGGGGGGGGACTTTAAGGGTGGAGAGGCTGCAAATGGTGCGCGGCGGGTGATTTAAAAGCTGCTGGCTGCAGACTGTGAGTGGGGGGAGGGGTCCGTTGTACACTAATGTGACACTCTTAAGGTGGCACTGAAAATCCAACCCCAGTAGAACGGCAGCGCAGAGATGGGGCAGGACCAGAAGTTTAAAATGTTTGTATTCTGTGCCCCTTACTGAAAGGGTCACCACACAGTAGCCACCGACGTCCGCTGACTGGGCTTTGGAAGCCAAAGAGATCCGATGGCGCGTCGGCAGAACCGGGAGAGAGTAACTGCGCACCATGTCGGGGTGGATAAAGCTCTCCGTGCTCCCGCTGTCAAAAAGGCAGGTAGTGGCGCGGCCGTTTACCGTAATGTCCATCATGGACCTGGACAGTTGATGAGGGAGAGATTGGTCCAGCGTCACGGAGGCCAGCGTATGGTCGAGCGAGTCGATGTGGTCGTCAGATGAGGCGGTGGTTGAGTCCGGGTCCCCCGTGGTTGAAGTTGGAGACGTCCAAGATGGCGGACAAAATGGCGGCGCCCATGATCCCGATCCCCACGCGGCTGGGGGAGCCCAAGATGGTGGACAAGATGGCTGCCCCCACGGTTCGCACGCGGCGCTGCTGGCGTTAGCGGTTTTACCTTTGCAGGCGCTGACATAGTGTCCTTTCTTCCCGCAGCCGGAGCAGGTAGCGTTTCTCGCCGGGCAGCGTGCTCTGGGGTGTTTTGCCTGGCCACAAAAATAACATTTCTGTGCCTTGGACATCGCAGCAGCAGTTGAAGGTGGCGGTCCCATGACCCAAGGTTGTGGCGTCCACGTTGCGGAACGGTTAGGGGAGAAGGCGTCCATATTCCTGTGGGCCGCGTCGAGCGAGAGCGCGAGGGACACTGCCTTTCTCAGGTCCAGTTCTCCCTTTTCCAACAGTCTCTGCCGGGAGTAGTCGGACCTTAGACCCGCGACGAAAGCATCTCGGATCAGTCCCTCCGTGTGTGCTGCGGCTGATACTTCTTTGCAATCGCAGCCTCGGCCGAGTATCCGTAGTGCCCGTAGGAAGGCCTCCACCGATTCCCCGGGCTGCTGTCTGCGGGATCTTAAGAGGTGCCTGGCATAGACCGTATTTACCAGGCGTGCGTATTGCCCTTTTAGCAGATCGATAGCCGCCGCGTAGGTCATCGCGTCCTGGATTATTGTATAAACTTGGTGGCTCACCTTTGAGGCCAGGATTTCCAGCTTGTTTTCGTCCAGGGTCACAGTTGAGGCTTGCAGGTAAGCCTCGAAGAAACGCAGCCAATGCGCGAATTTGGTAGCCGAACCCGCTTCTTGGGGGTCTAGGTCCAGGCATGTTGGTCTGAGGGCTCGCAGCAGCTCCTGCTGCTCAGCGTTTGGTGCAGCAGCCTGCTGCTCAGCGTTTGTTGTCAACATTTTGTTTTTGCTAATAAAATTGATGCGCTATCAATTACTCATAAAAGATGGAGAGTTAGGAGAGTAACTAAAAGGCTTTTATTAGCAAAGAACAGAGCATGCCTCTCGTAGTTGACTGGGTTCCAAGAAGGCAGGGGGCTGCAGAGCGGTCACCTTTATACCTGGGCCTGTGGGTGGAGCCAGGGGCGGAGCCAGCAGAGACATGCTGAGGCATGCATAGGTACAACAATGTGTAACAACAACAACAACGGTGAACAACAATAACAGTGGTTTACCACAATACAGTACTTACTTTTCCAGTGCGATGAAGATCATGGAATCTTTTCCTGCACTGCATCCAGGTGAGCCCCAAAGAGTTGACTTCCCTAGCCACCTGTAGCCACACAGCCTTGGTCTGATTGGGAGGCCTCTTCCTCCCTGAAGAAGGGAACAGGGCCTCCCTGTGGGCCCTAGCACCATCCAGCAATGCCTGGAGTGAAGCCTCATCAAATTTTGGGGCAGCTCTTGCCCTCCCGCTGGCCATTGCTCCTGCAGGCTCCTGTGCCATCTTAATGGTAAAGTTTGGAAGCCTGTAGAAGAAGCAAGGATTGCTGTGGACCTTAAAAGCAGCAGCAATGATGACTTCAGATTCTGCGAATTTCTGACTGGAAATACTCAATTGCTAAGGCTTCCCACACGTTGGAAATCAATTGGCCAATTGAGTTAAAATTGCATCAATCTCACACACCCATTTAGATTCGTGTGGGAAACACCAAATTCGGGGAACCCGACAATTCCCCGCACCTGAGTTAAAATCGACCCCCTTGTCTGTAAATAAATAAACTGTGCATGCTTCTAATTGCTGCGTCCAGGTCCATCTATTATTTGACCTAATCTGGTCCTGATCTCTAGATGATGCTACTCAGATGGTTGTCACATTACAATGATGCAAAGTGCTGCTTTTTGCTGATGAATAGAACCAAAAAAACAGTTGCCTGATGGTGATATGTTCCAAAGAACAGAAATAATCCCCACATGGGTTTGAAAAGAAGAAAAATAGTTACAAATATGTAGACAATTTTCTTGATTACTCTCCATAACTAAGACATTTTTGCTTCTTTACAAGGCACAAAGGGAGGTTCTCAATCAATCAAGCATACATCATTCAGTGAGCTTTTTGTATTTAGCACACAGTGGAGTTATATTTTGTGACAATATAATAAAAAGTTATATATTGCTAACACAATCAGAGGACCAGAAAAAGTAAATCAAGGAATCAATGCAGCTACTTCAAAGCTAATTGAACATCTCATACCAGAAGTGTATTCCAGACTTACAAGCCAGTTTAATAAATTGAAAAAGATTAAGAAGCACAAGAGATGCTGAAAAAAAATCCACCAAATGATTATTACACTTTCTACAGCTATTGTGCAGTCCTTTATGTAGATGTTCAACTATACTCTTGCATGAATCACTGCCTTCAGGAATGGAGGCGTAAGTGGAGCAAATTGAGACAAAATACAGTACCCTCAGTTATTAGTTCCTTAGGGTCCTGATTCATAATGTTCTTGAAAGCATCATTGTGTTTCCTTCTCTCCATGGTAAGGATTTTTGGAAGCTTCAGTACCAAGCTCTCAAATTCAATCACTCATAATTCAAAAACAATGCATGGTAAAGTCAGAAAACAGCTGTGCCTATGGTGTTTAGTCTGTAATCGTGCCAAACTTCTGTGTCCATGATATTGCTTTTACAAACACATACCCCAGAGCTTGATTCTTGGGGTCTAAATTTGTGTAACACACGACTGCTAAACAAAGCAGAGCAGACAATAAAGAGATGGAAACCAAGTGGGTGGACAGTGAAAATTACCCGTAGGACTTACCCGCTGAGGTACTGCTTGTTGTGTATGTACCTTTAAGAGAATAACTGGTCTCAAACTGCAGTACCGGCAGTGACCACCCCTGTATAAAAGGCGCTACAGAGCCTCGGTTGTTTAGTTTCGTTATGAACTTCCACCAGTAAATATCAGTTTGTTTTCACTCCTGCTAGTCTGTGTCTCAATCATTCACGGACTTAACACTGGCGACGAGTAAGAAACGAACTTACCTGCAACTCAGCAGCAGCTCCGACGACGTTGTTGAAGGTCGGAGCCAGAAGAAAGAGAAAAAAAAAAATAGAGTCCATTGAAACTCGAGAAACGGGCGTTGACCGTCAATCATCGGGTTCAAGGCTTTGCAGGAGCGACTTTCCAGAGCCAGGCTGGGTTCCTCGGTCCGTGGTTTCCCAGCTAATCGGGCTGGTGGCAGGTAGTGCACTGATCCTTCCTGGGCTGTGGCGGGCTGAAGCTCGATCGGGTGGCCTTTCAATGGGGCCGGGCAGCGAGTCGGGAAGCAAGGAGAGAGAGAGAGGGTGGAGCATACAGGGCGCGGCCGGTGTTTCGAAGCTGGGCAGCGTTCGGACCTCAAGAGGGAGGGAAGTGTCCCAGCGGGTCCGCTCCACGATGGGAAAATAATAAAAGAAAAAGAATACGCGCAAGAAACCGTGGAAAGCAGCGCTAACAACAGCGGGGAAGAAGGCAAAGCGCGGGAGGCGCCATTTTGTTAAATCGGAGAAGAAGGCAAAGCGCGGGAGGCGCCATTTTAGATTTGCAAGATGCCGAAGACTGGCTGTATCACTGCTTTTGATAATACATTAGAGGACTGGACCAAGTATGTGGAAAGAGTCGAGGTATATTTTGAGGCAAACGATATAGCGGAGGGGAAAAAGGCATCGATATTGTTAAACTTAATGGGCGCTAGAATGTACGGCCTATTGCGGGACCTGATTACTCCAGCCAAACCGAAGGTGAAGAGTTTTAACGAAATTGTTGCTGTTCTACAGGAGCACTTAAACCCTGCACCGCTGTTGATAGCAGAAAGATTTAAATTCCACAGGAGAACTCAGCACAAAGATGAGAGCAATGCTGAGTATCTTACGGAACTACGCAAGCTATCAAAGCACTGCCAGTTCGGAGCAGGACTGGCAGATACCCTACGGGACAAATTTGTCTGTGGACTCCTGAGTGAAGGAACACAGAAGAAGTTACTCGCAGAAAAAGAGCTGACGCGAGATTAGGCTTTCAGCGTGGCAGTATCGTATGAAGCAGCAGCCAGGGGAGCTGCAGAAATTCAACAAAAACCACAGGAATACGGCACCCACGAAATGACACGGGGATTTGCAAAATGTTATCGCTGCGGCAGAACTAACCATGACCAGAAGGACTGCTGGTCCAAAGACAAAATATGCAGACAATGCGGGAAGATTGGACACATTGCACGAGTTTGTAGGTCTGGGAAGAAGACCAGCGACAACAAAAATGCTACTAAGAAACCGTACAAGAAAGTACAAAAGATGACAGACAGTAGTTCCAAAGACCAGATGAGCGATAGTGAATCCGAAAACAGGAGACTAAGCTGTCTCAAACATCACAATGTAATCGCAAAAGAGGATCACCGAACCATTTGGGTCACTCTCACGATAGCAGGGTCCCAAGTTAAAATGGAATTGGATACAGGATCAGCGCTAACCGTCATGAATCGACGAGACTACGAGCGGCTATTTTCACACATACCCTTGAGAGAGACATCCATCGTCTTGACGATGTATACGGGGCAAAAAGTATACCCCAGAGGAAAAATAAGGGTGCCTGTCGAATACAATGGCAAGAAAATACGGAAATTGTATCTCTACATACTGCCAAATGGTGGACCACCGTTATTGGGACGGGAATGGATCAGGAAGATAAACTTGGATTGGCATTCCATTCATGCAATGACGGTGGACGGTAAAAAAGATGACGACGTCACTCCTGGACGATTGTCAACAATTTTAGCTAACGCCAAAGAGGTATTTCAACAAGAACTGGGCATGCTTAAAGGCGTAACCGCCTCATTAAAAATAGAAGAGAATGCAGTTCCCAAGTTTTTCAAAGCAAGACCGGTACCATATGCAATTCGCCCAGCCGTCGAGGCAGAGCTGGAGAATCTGGAGAAGGCGGGCGTGTTGTCTAAGGTCAACTGGAGCGAGTGGGCGACACCCATCATTCCTGTCATGAAGAAAACGTTAAGCAATAAGTCTGGAGAGCCAAGGAAGATTCGCATCTGTGGGGATTTCAAGGTGACGGTGAACCCTGTCCTTCGCACAGTACAATATCCTCTTCCAAGGATAGAAGACATCTTCGTCTCACTGTCTGGAGGGAAGCGTTTTACAAAAATTGACCTAGCACAAGCATATTTGCAGATGGAGGTTGAAGAGTCCTCTAGGAAGTATCTTACGATAAACACTCACAAAGGTCTTTACCAGTATCATCGATTGGTATTCGGAGTAGCATCGGCTCCGGCGATATGGCAAAGAGCGATGGAACAAGTCCTGCAAGGGATTCCGGGGACTCAGTGTTACTTGGATGACATCCTTGTAACAGGTGAAGATGACAGTGAACACCTTAACAACCTAGAACAGGTGCTCACTAGACTACGGGAACATGGTCTGCGAGCCAACCGCCCCAAGTGCGAATTTTTTAAGAAACAGATATCGTATTGTGGCCACGTGATTGATGAAGAAGGGTTACATAAGTCCCCTGACAAAATTGAAGCGGTTGTTAAGGCCCCAGCGCCTGAAAATGTGTCACAACTGAGGTCATTCCTCTGGTTGGTGAATTACTATCATAAGTTTTTGCCGAATTTGTCGACAATTCTGCACCCACTGAACGCCCTGCTGCGAACGGGGGTAGCATGGAAATGGAGCGATGATTGTAAACGTGCTTTTCAGAAGAGTAAGGACTTAATCACTTCGAAGGAAGTATTGGCTCACTACAACCCAGCACTGCCAATCAGGCTGGCGTGTGATGCGTCTCCCTACGGCATTGGGGCGGTACTGTCACATAAATTCCTTGATGGTTTGGAGAGGCCGATAGCTTTTGCGTCACGCTCGTTAACTTCTGCCGAGCGTAACTACGCCCAGATTGACAGAGAGGCCCTCAGCCTAGTGTGGGGGGTGAAGAAGTTCAATCACTATCTGCACGGTCAAAAATTTACTCTACTAACTGATCATCAACCTCTTGTCTCCATTTTCAACCCTCAGAAGGGCGTACCGATAATGACAGCACAACGGCTGCAGAGATGGTCCCTTTTCCTAGGAGCACACCAATATGACATCGAGTACAAAGGAACTAAACAGCATGGAAATGCTGATGGATTGTCACGTCTACCGTTGCCGACGGTGGAAGAAGAAGACCTTGCAGTGGATCCAATGGAGTTATTCCACTCGACCATAGTCGAATGTCTCCCTGTGACGAATGCAAACATAGAAAAGGAAACACGGAATGACCCGACACTGTCACGGGTCTATGATTTAACGGTGAAGGGATGGCCAGCACATGGCGAACCACTGCTGCCAGCATTTTCGCCAAGAAGAGAACAGCTGTCAGTGTGCAGAGGAACCTTGATGTGTGGATCCAGAGTAGTAATTCCACCTAAGTTGATGGATAGAGTGCTCAATGAGCTTCATGAGGGTCATCTGGGTGGGGTAAAAATGAAGAGCTTAGCCAGAGCATTTGTGTGGTGGCCGGGAATCAATAGAGAAATCGAAGAGATGACCAAGAGCTGTGCAGGATGCCAGAAGGTCCAAAACGCCCCACCACAAGCTCCTCTGCATCCATGGGAGTGGCCCTCATCTCCATGGCAAAGGGTGCACATTGATTTTGCTGGTCCCTTCATGGACTCGATGTTTTTAATTGCGGTGGATGCACATTCAAAGTGGCCAGAGGTAATAAAAATGTCCTCAACCACCATGGAAAAAACTATCACAGTTTTACGAACCATATTCGCCAGGAATGGGCTGCCTGAACAGATTTGCTCTGACAATGGCCCACAGTTTGTGTCTGAAGAGTTCCGGAGGTTCTTCAAGAACAATGGTGTTAAGCATTACACATCTGCACCATATCATCCAGCCACTAATGGATTGGCTGAGAGGTTTGTCCAAACATTCAAGAAGGCTATCAAGGCAATGTGTAATGAAGATATACCCCTACAACACAAGGTGGACAACTTCTTGTTTGCCTACCGGAATGCGACACATGCGGTTACCAACCAAAATCCAGCCATGATGTTCTTCAATCGAAGACTACGATGCCGCTTGGATTTGGTTAAGCCAAACGTCCGAAGAGATGTGGAGAACAGGCAGTTTCAGAATATGAATGAAAGGCCGACCAGGACTTTTAAGATAGGTCAACCAGTTTTGGCCCGGGACTACCGCACTGAGAAATGGCAGCCAGGAACGATTTGTACACGACAAGGACCTCTCATGTATACCGTGGACATTGGGGAGAGCATTGTAAGATGCCATGCTGACCAGATTCTAGAGTCACTGGAAAACGTCAACTCCACTCCACGATCTGATACACCTGGTAATGAAATCGACGTTCCAATTGCAGCTACCGCAGAACCGGTAATATTGGAAGCAGATGAACCAAACAACGACATTGATTCCGACTCAACATTGCCAGAAGAACCTGTTACCCCAAAGAGGCGTTATCCAGACAGAATCAGGAAGCCTCCTCAAAGACTGAACTTATAATTGCTTAAACTTAACCACTGTATCTAGTAACAGTAATTGTGATTGTAATTCGTTATCATTTAATTGTTAAATGAATGTTATGTACTGTTTATCTAAAAGGGGAGGTATTGTTGTGTATGTACCTTTAAGAGAATAACTGGTCTCAGACTGCAGTACCGGCAGTGACCACCCCTGTATAAAAGGCGCTAGAGAGCCTCGGTTGCTTAGTTTCGTTATGAACTTCCACCAGTAAAGATCAGTTTGTTTTCACTCCTGCTAGTCCGTGTCTCAATCATTCACGGACTTAACACTGCTCCCTTTCCGCAGGTTCCGATTTTAAATTCTTCTGAGCAGGTGAGAAAGACACCAGCCGGAAACTGGCAGGGTCCTTCTTTAAATATGCAGATCAGGCTCTGATTATATCATTGGTGCTTGGCTGCTATTTTAACCAGAGGCCTGCACGAGGAAGCTATTGTAGCTTTGCCGCCAGGCCAACCTAGTGGGAAGAGGAGTCGGGCCGGAAGAGGCCAAAAAACGTTTTTTTTAAAACTATTTTTAACTTTCCTTGTAGGGTCAACAGAAGTGCTCCTCCAGGAGGCACAAGGAAACATCAGGCCTCCCCTGCTCTTGGGCTTCCCCCCGCCCTGATTGCGAAGTCCTCTCAAACCTCCTATTAACTTATCTGTGTGGCCTCCTGCTGCACAACAATCTGCTCTTGCCCGGCGGCCAGCTGTTGCATCCCGCTGGTTTTGGGCAGGGACCTGGAGTTAAAATCTCCCTGGCCTCATGCTGCTGAGGCCACCTGCCTTGGCCCCCCTCCTGCACCACTGCTGCCCTGAGTTAAAATCGGGGCTTTAGTTTCGAAGTCAGTTTGCTGTTTGGGGCTCGGTTGAAAAAGTGAAGTCATATTTTATCTAAAAATCTATATAGTTAGCTCCACAATTGATGAGTTGGTAAATGCAGCACATGGTGTGTCCCAAGTCTGGAGGGTCCTAAGTTTAATCCCTCACCTGTGCTAATTTAGCTGACATCCACCAGAGAGACAGTTTAGGGCCAATTTTCCGGGGCGGAACTGTTCGAGTGCACAGTGAGCGCAGCTGCGCTCTGGAGCTTGATGGAGCAGCTGGAACCTAGGGCCAAGTTATGGAGTAGCACAGCACCCGACCCTTAGTCTGGCTGGTGAAGTGGATGCCATGCTGCTTATGTGAGAAGGGCTGCACTATTTGGCACTGCAGTGCACACTTTCCAAGGGATAGCAGTGCAGCATGCCTGCAATAAGCCGAAGACATAAAAGATAAGGGCTGAAGTGATTTTCACAGCACGGCTAGGGTGGAGTATGGCTGCAGCTCAGATTACAGCCTGTGGCACAGCTCTATTGCTGACAGGATGGTAAATCAAAGCACTGTCCACACAGCACTCGGTGGACAAATTTAGGTAAGTTCACCTCTGACTATTTGCAGATGGCAGGGTGACAGCCAGTGGGCACAGTCTTCTTGCGCTGCTAGTTTACCTGCATGGCATTGCTCTGTTATAGTTGCCCCCGACAAACAGAATTTTTTTTAACTTCCCACAGGGAAACCCATTTTCCACATTTTGAGGACTTGAATATAGCAACACCAGAACCAGTGGCATAAAGTCTTCTCCACATCTAATTGGGCAAACCAAAATAATTGTAAAAAAGTATCTTCAAAACCAGTAGTTTGTCTTCCTCTGGGCCTTTAAATACTCACTTCTGCATTCAATGTCTGCCAAGTGACTTGGACATATTAATGGATGACTCCAGATCTGGCATAGTAAACGGGATGTATTAATGCATGACTCAAGATTGGGTGTAATAGACAATAAATTGTTGGGATGTCTATGTGACATCATTTAACCTTCGCTTTAATATTGTAATGAAGCTCATACCTTGTTCTGGAGGAAACTTCCTGCAACGTTCACCTTGCCCCCTTTATTGACATTATTATGGGCAGAGATCCATTTTTACACTCCATCATAAGAATATAACAACATAAGAAATAGGAGCAGGAGTAGGCCATTTGGCCCCTCGAGCCTGCTCCGTCATTCAATAAGATCATGGCTGAACTTCTACATCAATTCCACTTTCCAGCACTATCCTCATATCCCATGATTCCCTTAGTTCCCAAGAATCTATCAATCTCAGTCTTGAATATACTCAATGACTGAGCATCCACGGTACTCTGGGGTAGCAAATTCCAAAGATTCACAACCTTCCGAGTGACAAAATTTCTCCTCATTTCAGTCCTAAATGGTCGACCCCTTATCCTGAGCCTATGCCACCTAGTTCCAGACTCTCCAGCCAGGGGTAGCAGCCTTTCAGCATCTACCCTGTCAAGCCCTCTAAGATTTTTATATGTTTCAATGAAATCACCTCTGATTCTTCTAAACTCCAGAGAATATAGCCCATTCCACTCAATCTTTTCTCATAGGATAGCCCTCTCGTCCCAGGAATCAATCTAGTGAACCTTCGTTGTACCCTCTCTAAGGCAAATATATCCTTCTACAAAAGCAAAATACTGTGGACGCTGGAAATCTGAAATAAAAACAGAAAATGCTGGAAATACTCAGCAGGTCAGGCAGCATCTGTGGAGAGAGAAACAGAGTTAACGTTTCAGGTTGATGACCCTTTGTATATTCTTCCTTACGTAAGGAGACCAAAACTGCACACAGTACTCCAGGTATCACTCTCACCAAAGCCCTATATAATTACAGCAAGACTTCCTTACTCTTATACTGCAACCCCCTTGCAATAAAGGCTAACAGACCATTTGCCTTCCTAATTGCTTGGGCCTAGAAATTGGGTATAGCCCCGCTTGAGGCGTTAGAACTGGCGGAGCGCTAAGTTTATAGCCAGACGAAAGTTATCGCTGCCTGGCGAGATATCGCCCCCAAAGGGGATTGAGGCACTAATTCAGCTGTTGCACGGTGCTCCTAAGGCGCAAAAGTTCAGGCGCTACTCAATATCGACGCGGACGGGCGCAGCGCAGGTGATCTCAATTACGGGAAACCACGAGACTTCCAGGCGCTGGCCGGCTCTTAAAGGGGTGGGTCAGTCAGCCTGAGCTTCAACACCCAATGCCCTGTAGGCCTCAGAATCGGCGCTCGCCCTTGTCTGGCATTAGAAACTTGTTCAGCATGGAGAAGGTTAGACAAAGAGCAGAGCGCTTCAGCACTGAGGCTCTGGACCACTTGGTGGCTGCAGTTGAGCACCGTCGAGATGTCCTGTATCCGGACAATGGCAAGAGGCCGAATCAGAAGGCTTACCGACGATCTTGGAGGGAGGTTGCTGTGAGGGTCAACTCCAGCAGCATGGCGACCAGGACCCCTGGTCAGTGCAGGAAGAAATTCAACGACCTCACACGGATCGTTAGGGTGAGTGATGGTTTAGCAAACTTCTGATTCCCTCCATCTGCAGCTGACTTCGGGCACCCTGTTGCAATGATGCCCCAATGGCCATCTGTCAGCATGCACCCATGGCCCTTTCTGGACACACACATGGACAGATGTCTCAAGGCCTCATGTAAGGGCTCTTGCACCATGGGGGGCATGCGATGATGTCTCAAGGCATCATGTTACAGAACTTCCCCTTCTTTCCTCTGCAGTCCAAGCTGGCGATGATCCGAAAGGAGCAGCGTCGAACCGGTGGCGGACCTCCACAAGTGGTCACTCTCACGAATCTGGAGGAGAGAGTGCACCAGATACTTGGAGGACGTCTGTCTGGTCCTGTGACCACTGCATCTGCCGACCCCATTTCCGACAGCGAGGGTAAGACTCTCACCTTTTTCACCTGTTGCCTTCCACTTGGTCCCCCCGCCAGCATGCATCCTCAGTGTGCAGCCATGTCAGAGCCTTGCCGCAATCTGGCATGCCTTTGAGCAAACCTGTCCTTTTGCTAAAGCCACTCTTCCACCTCCCACTTTCAGATGAAGCAGCACCAACTCGGGCTCAACGCACTGAAGCTGCCAGTGCCAGTGCCACCGGAGGCGAGGACCAGGAGGAATCCGGACCAGCCGTTGCAGAATCCGGGGAGCGGACACATCTACAGACTGGGGATAGTAGTCCCCTGGAGGGGAGTGGGGGGGCTCTGAGGATGAACCAGTTGCCGGACCAAGCGGCATGCAGCAACGCACGGGGGATAGGCAAGTTCGGCCACCGTCTCCCCGGAGGGCAAGGCAGGTAGTGATGACTGCTGCACAGAGTGCAGATGAGGTGCGTCGCCTGGCTGAGATGAGCAAACAGGCCCGGGTCAGACACACGGAGCTGATGGCTGCAGTTGAGAAGATGCCTGAGTCAATAGATTCATTGGCTAAGAGTATGTTGGACTTCGGGGCAACAATGGAGAGGACTCTCCAGGGCTTTGGGGCAACAATGGACAGGACTCTCCAGGTCTTCGGGGCAACAATGGACAGGTCTATCCAGGGCTTTGGCCCAACAATGGAGAGGACTGTCCACGGCTTTGAGTCGGCTATGGAAAGGACTGTTCAGGGCTTCGGACAATCCCTGGAAAGGTCTGTCCAGGGCTTGTCCGAGGCAGTGGAGCGGTCGGCACCTGCCTTGTCCGAAGCAATGGGAAGAACTGTCCAGGCCTTCTCCGAAGCACTGGCACCTGGCACACAGGTCCTCACTGTTGCCACGCAGTCACTTGCTGGGCTCCTCCACACCCAGATTTACGCAACGCGATCTCTCACTGTAGCCACCCTCTCTGCATCAGTTAGGATCACCCCAGGCCCTTCCAGTCCCATACAAGGCCAGGAATCAGTGGAGCATGCGATTGTGGCGGATGAGCCGAGCCGCTCCCCTCAGATAGCCAGTGTGTCGTCCGGCCATGGTGCAGGTGTCCTCTCTCGGCAGGAGACCATTGCACATGCCAGCGCTGGGACGCCTGCATTGCAGCTGCCACCACCTGCAGGCCACACTGCTTCCAGGCATGGTCACATCAAGCATCCTGCGTCCGCACCCTCCAAGCCCAGAGGTCGGCCAGGCCGTCCCTCAGGGGCTTCTGCGCTTCCAGACAGTCAGCAGGTGTCCACCAGCCTTGAGCCCGCCACTGGGGTCCAATTACGTAGGAGCAGCAGGGAGGGACGGGGCCGGGCGCGAAAGAGAAGTCGTTCTCCCTCAAGGGGCCAGTTGTAGAGGGAGGTGCTGAGACGTTTGTTTGTCCAAATTCAAGGACACCCTCACCTGTTGTTATATTTGCAGAAGGTTTGTTGAGTTTTGCGGCTTTGCTGAAGAGTTCACAGTTATTTTGAAAGTTATGGTTTCTGTTGACATTACGTTGTTTAGCTGTAATGAAAGACTTTTGTGCCAATAAACAGAAGTTTCAATGTGGCATGGTGCATGTGACTAGTTTCAGTGATGCTGGCATTCAGAGGCCGTCAAACATCCAAAGTGCGCATGAGTTAAGACTCTCATCATTCCGCCACAGGGGTCTCGACACGAGTCCAGATGAGCCTCTGACGTATGGCCCTTCCACTTTCAGCAGCCCTTCCATCTTCCTCCTCCTCCTCCTCCTCCTCCTCCTCCGCCTCCTCCTCCTCCTCCTCCGCCTCCTCCTCCTCCGCCTGCTCTTCCTCCTCCTCCTCCGCCTGCTCTTCCTCCTCCTCCTCCTCCTCCTCCTCCTCATACTCCTCCTCCTCCGCCTGCTCTGCTGGTCATTGAGGGACAGCTGGAATTGGCTGGGTGCGTCGATTCGCCAAGTTGTGGAGCATGCAGCAGACGACGACGATGTGTCCCACTTGCTGCGGCGAGTACTGCAGGGATCCCCCCGAATGTTCCAGACATCGGAAATGCTTTTTGACAACACCAATAGTGTGCTGTTTACTGTGCCTGGTCGCCTGATGGCCGCTGCTGATCAGCTCTTCTGCTGGGGTGTCGGCCACATGGAGTGTTGTCATCAGCCATGGCCAGAGAGGATAGCCCTTGTCCCCAGTAAGCCAGCCTCGTCTTCGAGGCAGCCCCTCAAAAAGGTTACAAACTGAGGTCAACCGCAGGATAAAGGCATTGTGGCTGCATCCTGGGAAATGCGCGGTGACTGCCATGATGATTTGGCGCTGGTCACAGACCAGCTGCATGTTGAGGGAGTGGAACCCCTTGCGGTTGCGGAAGTCCTAAGGATGATGGCATGGCGCCCTCAAAGCCACGTGTATGCTTTCACTCGCCCCCTGCAGCATGGGGAAGTCCGCAATAGAAGCGACACCCTGCGTGCGCTCCGCCTGCTTGTGCAGGGTCAGAGGGAAGGTCATTGTAGTGTATGTAACCTGTACCACCTTAAGAGGATACCTTAAGGTGATGGACTACTTTTTGATGGCTCCTGTACATTGTAGTACCGGTGGTGACCACACCGGTATATAAACCCTGTGGAGCAAAGTGTATTCCAGTTCAGCCCTGACCCTCAATTACTAAAGACCTGTTTAATTATTTCTGTAGTCTGTGTCCAGTTATTCAGCATAACTACATTTGGAAACACAGACTCAACAGTGGCGACGAGTCTGATCTTACCTAGCGGCAGTTGCATCAAAGGAAGCTTCGCCTCTGAAATGGGCGTCGATCAAGGACATCCACCCTCAACATCCTGCTGGGCACTGCATAGCATGGGAGGCAATCGGGAACCCGGGTTGGTTTCTGGCCACGAAGTCAAACATCAGTGAACATCCCTTCGACGACAGCGGCGGGTAAGCCCGATCGAGCGGCACGGGGGGGAAGTCGGCCGAGTTGTCAGTAAGAGAAGGGGAGGGAAATGATGAAAAGGGCGGAGAACATGACCGCAGCTGGTGTCAGGGGCCGGACTGCAATCGGGGCAGAGACGCGCAGCAGCCAGAAAAGCGTTTATGTCCACTAGGACCGCGGGAGCGGCAGGGAACAAGAGCAGCAGCGTAGGGGAAAATAAAGGACCACTGGGAGGCGAGAATGGCAACAGCGCGGTAATCGCCATTTTGAGTCGGCGGGGGAAGAAGACAAGCGCGGGAAAAGCCGCCAAGCGCGGGAAGCCGCCATTTTGAAAAAAAATAAAAATAAAATAATAATCATATCCGAAGGAAAGGAAACTCAACAAGGATGCCAAAAACGGGTAACATCACTGCATTTGATAGCGATGTAGAAGATTGGGCCACTTATGTGGAATGCGTCGAAGTTTACTGTACAACGAATGAGGTACCGGAGGATAAGAAAGCACTAACCCTATTAAACTCGATGGGTGCGAAGACGTATGGGTTATTAAGGAACCTTGTAACACCAGATAAACCGGTAGGAAAGAGTTTCGCGGATATTGTTACTATCCTGCAAGAGCATTTAAACCCCACGCCGCTGCTGATAGTGGAACGATTTAAATTCTACAAAAGAATTCAACTTAAAGAGGAAAGCAACGCTGAATTCTTAATCGAACTGTGCAAGTTATCAAAGTACTGTCAGTTCGGTACAGGACTAGCAGACGCACTGAGAGATAAGTTTGTGTGTGGGCTCCTAAGGGAAGGAACCCAGAAGCGACTGCTAGAGGAAAAGGATCTTATGCTGGACAAAGCTTTCAGCATTGCAGCATCGCACAAGGAAGCAGCACGAGGCACTGCAGAGATACAGCAGAGGCCATTGGAATTCAGCACCAATGAAATGGCATTGGGCGCAGTAAAGTGCTATCGTTGCGGAAGGACAACGCATGACCAGAACCAGTGCTGGTTCAAAGATATAGAATGCAGGCAATGTGGCAAACTTGGTCACATAGCGAGAGTATGCCGGTCAGGAAAGAAGACCAGCAGCAAAAAGTCGCCGCAGGAGAAGTACAAAAAAGTACACAAGGTGACAGAGAACAGTTCGGATGAACAGAAGATGGATTCAGACTCCAGCAGTAAGGAACTGGGTTGTCTAAAAATACATAATGTGGGTAACACAGCAGACCACCAAACTATCTGGGTCATGCTTCGGATAGCAGGAGTCCAAGTGAAGATGGAATTGGACACTGGATCGGCATTGACGGTCATGAATAAGCAAGATTACAAAAGGTTATTCTCGCACATTCCCCTGAGGGATACGGAGATTGTATTGAAAACATACACGGGGCAAATAGTATACCCCATCGGAAAGATAAAAGTAAATGTGGTCTACAATGGTAAAGAAAGTCAGGAAATGTACTTGTATATGTTACCTGATGGAGGTCCGCCACTACTGGGACGGGAATGGATCCGGAGAATAAATGTGGACTGGCATTCCATACAAGCACTGACTGTAGATTCCTGTAAAGAGGACGACGTCAAACCTAAACGACTGTCCAAAATATTGGATGATGCTAAGGAGGTGTTCCAACAGGGACTGGGAACACTGATAGGAATTACGGCAAACATCAAGGTTGAAGAACATGCAAACCCAAAATTTTTCAAAGCCAGACCGGTACCTTATGCGATATGACCTGCTGTGGAAGCAGAGCTGGAAGGGCTAGAATGTTCAGGAGTACTGTCAAAGGTGGACTGGAGCGAATGGGCCACACCCATTGTTCCTGTCATGAAGCGTTCGTTGAGCAACAAGCCGGGGGAACCTGGGAAGGTTCGCATCTGTGGCGATTTCAAGATCACTGTTAATCCGGTTCTTCACACGTTGCAATATCCGCTTCTGCGGATTGAAGATATCTTCACTTCGCTGTCTGGCGGGAAACACTTCACCAAGATAGACCTGGCGCAGGCGTACCTACAGATGGAAGTTGATGAAGCGTCACGCCAGTATCTCACGATCAACACACATAAGGGCTTATATCGGTATAATAGACTGGTTTTTGGAGTGGCATCGGCTCCAGCGATTTGGCAAAGGGCCATGGAGCAGGTATTGCAGGGAATTCCAGGCACACAATGCTACCTGGACGACATTCTGATTACAGGAGATGATGATAAGGATCACCTCGCGAATTTGGAGCAGGTGCTCACCAGATTGAAAGAATATGGGCTCAGAGTTAATCGCCAGAAATGTGAGTTCTTTCAAAAGCAAATCTCGTACTGCGGCCACGTCATTGACCAGGAGGGGCTCCATAAGTCACCTGACAAGATCGAAGCTGTTGTGAAAGCCCCCGCTCCGGAAAATGTATCCCAGTTGAGGTCGTTCCTTTGGTTGGTTAACTATTACCACAAGTTTCTTCCAAATTTATCCACGGTGTTACACCCGCTGAACACTCTTTTGCAAATGGGAATACCATGGAAGTGGAGCGATGATTGTAAGCGGGCTTTTCAAAAAAGCAAGGCACTGATCACCTCTAAGGAAGTGTTGGCTCACTTTAACCCAACGCTGCCTATTCGCTTAGCTTGTGATGCTTCTCCATATGGTATCGGGGTAGTGCTCTCACATAAGTTTCCAAATGGCTTGGAAAGGCCAGTCGCGTTCGCATCCAGATCATTGACCTCCGCAGAGCGCAACTATGCTCAGATAGATAGGGAGGCTCTCAGCCTCGTGTGGGGAGTTAAGAAATTTAACCATTACCTGCAAGGCCAAAAGTTTACGCTGCTGACAGATCACCAGCCGTTGGTTTCCATTTTTAACCCTAAGAAGGGTGTTCCGGTTATGACGGCGCAGAGGCTTCAGAGATGGTCCCTTTTCCTAGGGGCACATCAATATGATATTGAATTCAAAGGTACAAAGCAACATGGTAATGCTGATGGGCTGTTGCGCCTGCCACTACCTACAGCGGAAGAGGCACCGGCAGTTGACCCTGTCGAGATATTTCACTCGACCATAATCGAATGCTTACCAGTCACCAATGCAGGTATTGAGAGAGAGACCCGAAACGACCCGACACTGTCTCGGGTCTACGATTTTACAGTGAAGGGATGGCCAGCACATGGCGACCCACTGTTACCAGCATTCTCAGCCAGACGAGAACAGCTGTCCGTCTGTCAAGGAACATTGATGTATGGAACAAGGGTGATTATTCCTCCTAAATTAAGGGAGAGAGTTCTGAAGGAATTGCATGAAGGTCATCTGGGGGGAGTCAAGATGAAAAGCCTTGCTAGGGCTTATGTGTGGTGGCCAGGTATCGACAAACAAATAGAGGATCTGAATAAAAGCTGCTCAGGGTGCCAAAAAGTTCAAAACGCACCTCCAATTGCACCGCTGCATCCGTGGGAATGGCCTTCAACCCCATGGCAACGTGTGCATATCGACTTTGCAGGTCCATTCATGGATTCCATGTTTTTGATAGCAGTAGACGCACATTCTAAATGGCCAGAAGTGATTAAGATGTCGACCACTACCTCTGAAAAGATGATCGCAGTTCTAAGAACCATATTTGCAAGGAATGGGTTGCCGGAACAAATATGTTCAGACAACGGACCACAGTTCGTGTCAGAAGAATTCCAGAAATTCATGAAAAAGAATGGGGTGAAACACTATACATCTGCCCCATATCATCCGGCTACAAATGGGTTGGCCGAGAGATTTGTACAAATGTTCAAAAAGGCGATAAAGGCCATGAGCGAAGACCATATTCCACTACAACACAAGGTGGACAATTTCCTGATGGCATATCGAAACACCACGCATGCAGTGACAAATCAAAGCCCTGCCATAATGTTCTATAACAGGAGGTTACGGTCCCGGTTGGATTTGTTAAAACCCAATGTGCGTAGGGAAGTCGAAAACAATCAATTCCAGCACGTAAATATCAAGGCCACTCGGAGTTTCGAAATAGGACAACCAGTGTTGGCCAGGGACTATAGGAATGATAAATGGCAATCCGGAACAATTCGTGCCCGACAAGGACCCTTGATGTACACGGTAGACGTTGGAGAGAACGTAATACGACGTCATGCTGACCAACTTGTGGAATCGAGAACAAGGGTCGACCCCATGTCTACGGCAGAGACACCAGTTGAAGAAGTTATTGAGCCTGTAGCATCTACCTCAGACTCGAACGTACATGATGATGTTCAATCCATAGGCGATCAAATGGATGAGTCACCCCAGCAACGAGAACCAGAGCCCCCTGAAAGGCGTTATCCGGCCCGGGTCAGGAGGCCTCCTCAGAGACTGAATCTTTGAACAGTTTTGTGTGAAAGTTGTATATATGTTATCCATGTAATGTTTAAATTGGGGTGTACACTGTTAAGCTAAAAGGGGAGGAATTGTAGTGTATGTAACCTGTACGACCTTAAGAGGATACCTTAAGGTGATGGACTACTTTTTGATGGCTCCTGTACATTGTAGTACCGGTGGTGACCACACCGGTATATAAACCCTGTGGAGCAAAGTGTATTCCAGTTCAGTCCTGACCCTCAATTACTAAAGACCTGTTTAATTATTTCTGTAGTCTGTTTCCAGTTATTCAGCATAACTACATTTGGAAACACAGACTCAACAGTCATGAATTGACGCCTTTGTTGAGATACCGCGGCAAACGTGGGAGTCGAGACAGAGCTATTGAAAACACAACTGCTTTATTCTGACCACATGGCAAACAGGAACTAGAAAAGCCCGCGCATCCACTTAAATACTTCCCAGACAGGAAGTGCTCCCGGCAGCCTGTCCCTGCGGGAAACAAGTTGCTGGAGGAAAGGGCCCCCGGCTGGGGGCTTCTGCTTAGACTGTCTGTGCCGCCGTGAGCGGATTATGTCCAGTGGTGGCGTGTCGCCACACCTTCGCCTATAAAGGGCATCTGTAACTTGCCGGATGCAACAGTGGACTGCAACCTGAGCGACAGTCGCAATGTCCCCAATGGCTGACTGAAAGGATCCGTTGGCATAAACATTGAGGCCATCAGTCAGTTTAGGGATCACGGACAGAGAGGTTCTGCAGCGTTCACGCGGCTGCAGATCCTGACCAAGCAGGTGGCACAGATCAGTAACAATGCCCCTCCAGCATCGGAGCCTTCCCAAACACTGCTCCTCCGACATGTCAAGGCTTGTCACCTGCTGCCTAAAGACCCTCGCAGCTTCCCGTCGGATTGGCCGACCTCCATTGCCCCTCCTCCTTCTGGCCAATCCCGGCCCTCTCTCCCGCCGTCTCTCTGCCCCTTCACAGTGTTGGGCGATGAAGCCGTCACCCTCCAAAGAAGCTCCCATTCCGATGCCAGTTGGTCAAAAGGCTTTTAGGTGTAGTGCTGCAAGTGCTTCGGACAGGTTTGAAGGTCCCAAGTACTCTAAAGCTAAATTCCCAGAACTCCGCTCCACATTAGCTCGCCAACTCTCTCCAGCAACGATCGCAATGAGCAGGCCAAGTGGCTGAAGATTCTGCACTAGAGCTGTCCCCTTTAAATAGCGCCCCCCTACTCCAAGAAGGGCCTGCTAGCCCTCCCTCGAACTGTCACTAATAGCGCTGGGCGTTAAGGCTCCGGGCGCCACCCAATATGCGCTCAGGCGCTCCTAAAAGGCGTTGCACACTGAAATGACGTCATGATCTGCTTGCGCTCGCGGGCGCGCGCAAACACTTAGCGCAGGCGCTAAATGTATAGTCAATATCTGAGTTGTCGCTATCTTCATAGCGAATGCCCCAACATAGGGTATCGCCCCAATTCTAGATCTCTTTAGGTGCTCAGCGCCGGCGCTACCAACCGAATTTCTAGGCCTAGCTGTTCCTGTGTATTAACTTTCTGTGATTCGTGTAAAAGTACACCCAAATCCCTCTGAATACCAACATTTTCTAATCTCTCACCTTTTAAAAAATATTCTGCTTTTCCAGTCTCCCTACCAAAGTGGATTTACACTTCTCCACATTATATTCCATCTGCCACCTTCTTGCCTATCACTTAACCAGTCTATGTTCTGATTGCATCTGTTTACAGGGTGTAATGGAACAAAAGCCCTGTCTTTAATGTCAAGATTCTCACAGTGGCTATTTGGGTGAGCTACCATAGAGCTGTCAGCAATCATGGATCTGTACTCCTGTATGGAACATCAACTTCAGGAAAGGAGGCAAAAGGGCAGAAATTGGATGAAAAATGTAAACCCTTAGTTCCCTCAATTGTCAGCTTCTCAAGAGTTCGACGCACCTCACTGACTGATACATCCGCACTGGGGTAATAATGACAGTGTTGAGGATGATGATGACTGAGGTGAAGAAACATCTGGAGGAGTTTTAGAAGCAGCTGCACAACAGTCAATGATATTGGGAAGAGGGGAAATTATACTTATCATCCAAGAAGCAATTAAACAATCCACTCCCAAAATTAATTCACCATTCTAGGACATTCAACTAGGCTTATTGCCCTGCTGGTCTTTTGAGACTTGGGACATGTTCTTTAACTGAACTGGAATGCTAGACATAGAAAATAATACTTACTGGAGGCTGCTATAGACAGGCTAGGTTCACTCTATAACAGCATTGCTATATATCACAGCGGAAAAATGGGTGGTGTTGGCTGGTTGCATACTATCCTTGCTTCTGTGTCCAAATCACAATCTCTGCTGCAAGAAGCATAGAAACATAGAAACATAGAAGATAGGAGCAGGAGTAGGCCATTCGGCCCCTTGAGCCTGCTCTGCCATTCAATGAGATCATAGCTGATCATCCAAATTCAGTACCCTGTCCCTGCCTTCTCCACATATCCCTTGCTCCCTTTAGCCTTAAGAAATAAATCTAACTCCTTCTTGAATATATTTAATGAATTGGCCTCCACTGCCTTCTGTGGTAGAGAATTCCACAGGTTCACCACTCTCTGGGTGAAGAAATTCCTCCTCATCTCTGTCCTAAGTGGCTTACCTCTTATCCTTAGACTGTGACCCCTGGTTCTGGACTCCCCGGCCATCGGGAACATCCTTTCTGCATCTAGTCTGTCTAGTCCTGTTAGAATTTTATAAGTTTCAATGAGATCCCCTCTCATTCTTCTAAACTCCAGCGAGTATAAGCCCAATCGACCCAATCTCTCCTCATATGTCATTCCTGCCATCCCAGGTATCAATCTGGTGAATCTTCACTGCACTCCCTCCATGGCAAGAACATCCTTCCTCAGATAAGGCGACCAAAACTGCACACAATACTCAAGATGTGGTCTCACCAAGGCTATGTACAACTGCAGCAAGACATCCTTGTTCGTGTACTCGAACCCTCTCGCTACGAAGGCCAACATACCACTTGCCTTCTTAACCGCCTGCTGCACCTGCATGCTTACCTTCAACGACTGGTGCACAAGGACACCCAGGTCTCGTTGCACTTCCCCTTCTCCCAATCTATTGCCGTTCCGATAATAATCTGCCTTCCTGTTTTTGCCACCAAAGTGGATAACCTCGCATTTATCCACATTATACTGGATCTTCCATGCTTCTGCCCAATCACCCAACCTGTCCAAATCATACTGGAGTTTCTCGGCATCCTCCTCACAGCACACACGCCCACCCAGCTTTGTGTCGTCTGCAAACTTGGAGATATTACATCTAGTTCACTCATCTAGATCATTTATATATATTGTGAATAGCTGGGGTCCTAGGACCGATCCCTGCGGTACCCCACTAGTCACTGTCTGCCACTCGGAAACAGACCCATTTATTCCAACTCTTTGCTTCCTGTCTGCCAACCAGTTCTCTATCCAAGTCAGTACCTTGCCCCCAATCACATGTGCCTTAGCTTTACACGCTAATCTCTTAGGCGGGACCTTATCGAAAGCCTTCTGAAAGTCCAAATACACCACATCCACTGGTTCTCCCTTATCTATTCTACCAGTTACATCCTCAAAAAATTCCAGTAGATTAGTCAAGCACGATTTACCTTTTGTAAATCCATGTTTACTTTGTCCAATCCTGTCACTGTTTTCCACGTGCTCTGCTATTACATTTTTTAGAATGGACTCTAGCATTTTCCCCACTACCGATGTCAGGCTTACCGGTCTATAATTCCCCGTTTTCTCTCTACCCCCTTTTTTGAATAGTGGGGTAACATTAGCTACCCTCCAATCCATGGGAACTGTTCCAGAGTCTATCGAATTTTGGAAGATGACCAGCAATGCATGTACTTTTCTAGGCCACTTCCTTAAGTACCCTAGGATGTAGATTATCAGGCCCTGGTGATTTATCGGCCTTCAATCCCATCAATTTCCCTAACACCATTTCCCTACAAATACTGATTTCTTTCAGTTCCTCCCTTTCATTAGACCCTATGTTCCCCGACATCTCTGGGAGGTTAGTTGTGTCCTCCTTTGTGAAGGCAGAACAAAAGTATGTATTTAATTGGTCTGCCATTTCTTTGTTCCCCATTATAAATTCCCCTGATTCTGACTGCAAGGGACCTATGCTTGACTTCACCAATCTTTTTCTCTTCACATATTTTTAAAAGCTTTTACAGTCCATTTTTATGTTCCCTGCAAGCTTACTCTCATACTCTATTTCCCCCACTTAATGAATCCCTTTGTCCTCCTTTGCTGAATCCAAAACTGCTCCCAATCTTCAGGTTTACTGCTTTTTCTGGCCAATTTGTATGTCCTCTCCTCGGATCTTATGCTATCCCAAATTTCCCTTGTTAGCCATGGTTGAGTCACCTTTTTTGTTTTATTTTTATGCCGAACAGGGATGAACAAATTCTATAGTTCATCCATGCGATCTTTGAATATTTGCCATTGCCTATCCACCGTCAACCCTTTTAGTAACATTCCCCAATCAATCCTACCCAACCTGCGCCTCATACCATCATAGTTTCCTTTATTTAAATTCAGGACCCTAGTCTCTGAGTCAACTACTCCACTCTCCATCTTAATGAAGAATTCTATCATATTATGATCGCTCCGACCCAAGGGGCCTCGGACAACAATATTGCTAATTAATCCTTTCTCATTACATAATACTCAGTCTAAGATGGCCTGATCTCTAGTTGGTTCCTTGACATATTGGTCCAGGAAACCATCCCATATACACTCCAGTACTGTTACTAATTTGGTTAGCCCAATCTATATGTAGATTAGAGTCACCTATGATAACTGCTGTGCCCTTATTGCACTCATCTCTAATTTCCTGATTAATGCCATCCCCAACCTCCGCATTACTGTTTGGAGGTCTGTATACCACTCCCACTAACATTTTCTGCCCCTTGGTATTTCTCAGTTCTACCCATACAGATTCCACATCATCAGAGCTAATATCCTTCCTTTCAATTGTGTTAATCCCCTCTTTAACCAACAATGCTACCCCACCTCCTTTTTCCTTTATGCCTATCTTTCCTGAATATTGAATACCCCTGAATGTTGAGTTCCTAGCCTTGGTCACCCTGGAGCCATGTTTCCGTAATCCCAATCATATCATATCCGTTTACCTCTATTTGCGCAGCTAATTCATCCACCTTATTACAAATGCTCCTTGCATTAAGACACAAGGCCTTCAGGCTTTTTTTTTTTAACACCCTTACACCTTTTAGAATTATTATTTACTGTGGCCATGTTTGATTTAAACCCTTGATTTCTCTGACTGCCACCTTTGTTTTTCTCCTTCCTGTCTTTTGCTTCTATCCTTGTTTCCCTTTCCTCTGTCTCCCTGCTCAGATTCCCAACCCCCTGCCATTTTAGTTTAAACCCTCCCCAACAGCACTAGCAAATGCTCCCCCTAGGACATCGGTCCCGGTCCTGCCCAGGTGCAAACTGTCTGGTTTGTACTGGTCCCACCTCCCCCAGAACTGGTTCCAATATCCCGGGAATTTGAGTCCCTCCCCCTTGCACCATTCCTCTAGCCACTTATTCATCTGAAATATCCTTCTATTTCTACTCTGACTAGCACGTGGCACTGGTAGCAATCCTGAGATTACTACCTTTGAGGTCCTATTTTTTAATTTACCTCCTAACTCCCTATATTCCACTTTTAGGACCTCATCCAATTTTTTACCTATATCGTTGATACCTATATGCACCATGACAACTGGCTGTTCAACCTCCCCTTCCAAAATGTTCTGCAACCGTTCTGAGACATCCTTGACCCTTGCACCAGGGAGGCAACATACCATCCTGGAGTCATGTTTGCGGCTGCAGAAACACCTATCTATTCCCCTTACAATAGAATCCCCTATTACTATAGCTCTCCCACTCTTTTTCCTCCTGTCCTGTGCAGCAGAACCACCCACGGTGCCAGGAAGTTGGCTGCTGCTGCCTTCCTCTGATAAGCCATCCTCCCCAACAATATCCAAAGTGGTATATCTGTTTGAGAGGGGGATGGCCACAGGGGACCCCTGCACTACCTGCCTGTGCATACTACTCTGCCTGGTGGTCACCCATTCTCTTCCTGCCTGTGCAGCCTTTACCTGCGGTGTGACCAACTCCCTAAACGTGTTATCCATGATGTCCGCAGCATCGCGAATGCTCACTTGGCATGGTGACAGTCTGGCAAAACAACAATAACATGCAATTACATTGAGTCTTTAGCATAGAAAAACTATCCAAAAGAAAGAAAGACAGACTTGCATTTATATAGTGCCTTTCATGACCACCGGATGTCTCAAATCTCTTGAGTCACTGTTGTAATGTGGGAAACCCAGCAACCAATTTGCACACAGCAAGGTCCCACAAACAGCAATGTGATAATGACCAGATAAACTGTTTTTGTTATGTTGGTTGAGGGATAACTATTGGCCAAGAAACCGGGAATAACTCCCCTGCTCTTCTTCAAAATAGTGCCATGGGATCTTTTACATCCACCTGAGAGAGCAGACGGGGCCTTGGTTTAATGTCTCATCTGAAAGATGGCACCTCTGGCAGTGCAGCACTCCCTCAGCACTGCAGTGGAATGTCAGCTTAGCTTTATGTGCTCAAGTCTTTGGAGTGGGACTTGAACCCACAACCTTCTGACTCAAAAGCAAGTGTGCTACCCACTGAGCCACAGCAATAATTCTACAGAGCTGTAATCTGTAATAAATGATGCTGAGCCAAAGAATGAGGTATTGGGAGGGGTGACCAAAAGCTTGGTCAGAGGTGGGTTTTAAGGAGAGTCATAAAGGGAGGAGAGGGAGGTGGAGAGGCAGAGGGGCGTGAGCAGGGGATTCCAGATCATGGACTTTAGGTGGTTGAAGGCGAAAAGCTGAAAATGGAACCTGATGGTCCTTATTAATCTCTGGGGAAGTAGAATCAAAACACTAGAATGGTGAAATTCCCCTTGTACATAAATTTACTGAAAGACAGGAAATCCTATTTTATATTCATACCAAAATTATTGACAGCAGGAATTTCACCCACCTACAAGCTCCTTGTCTCAGCAGAAAATCTGAATGTGTTCTGCCACACAAATGTGGAACATTTGAGGGATACAATTAGAAAAAGAAAACAACCTGGATAAAAATATATATACTCTTCAGCATCTCTACGCCCAAAGGAGCTGTCATGTTATCAGACTTGGCTGACCTAGGGTTTGTTACGAATTCTGAAGTCTTCCCTTTTAACAATGTGCTTGTGATAAAATTTGTCAGCGAACAAATCAGCAGGACCCATGCAAGGCAGAGGTGTCAGGAAGATCAATGTGAACGAACAATAACTTCTCTGACAGGCATGAAATGCTGGGCCGTTTTTTTCTCTGCTGATAAGGATAACAAAGCTTTAGGCTTCAAAATTTTTCATCTCATTTCTGAAAACCCCCACACACAGAACATAAGCTGATAAATCACCTAACAGGATCAGGAATAAAACAGCTTTGCCTGCTTCCTTGACAGAAAGAACGATTGGAGATGGAAGGCTATTGGTCTCGTTGAACTCAATTCATTCTCAAATTACTAACAAGTTCAGTTGATGATTTTATCCTTTTGTGTGGAAAAGACGAAATAGATTAGAGGTATATGATTTAGATTTAGTATAGTAATTAAAGAAATCTGTTGTCCAGAACAGGCTCTTTCACACATTGGGGGAGATCTTAACTTTGTGCGATAATGTAAATCGCTTTACATCGCTCCCAATTTTTATTGAAGTCAATAGAAATAAAAATCGGGAGAGACGTAAAACAGGCTGCTGCCTAACTATCACCCCATTCATTCTAAAAATGTGGATGAAAACTTGCCCGTTTTTTACACACTAGCAGGAATGTGTCATTTTATTCTGTGTGCTCTCTGGGAGCTCCAATACATTAGAGTTCTCTAAAAGCAACACACAACTGAGTGGCCAAAGCACCTACACGACTGGTGCTCAATTAGCTAAACAACCACTTAGCTGGCCTAAACTTTGCACTGTGGACCAATCTAGCTATGAAATGTGCAATTACTGTGAGAAATAGAGGGAGAGTGCAGAATGCATTAAATAAGTTTGTAGATCTTAGACAGTAAGAGGGCACTGCAAAGTGTTCTTTTTATACTGACTGGGCAAAGAACCATTTCCCAGATGGTGAAACAGATGTAGGAGGCAATTTCATAGGAGGTTAATGTGGGGTTATAGACCAAGAGACACTGGAAGGATCTCAAGAAGAAGGTGTTAGACTTGAAGTAAAGTGCCAAGGTGCAAAATGAAAATGAGTGTGAATAAACACAGCTGGAGGTGGTCATTGATAACAACCAAAATAACTTAATAGCTTTCAGATACTTGAGTATCTTAAAGTGCTTTTACATTGGCACATGTTTAGTTTAGATCACAAGAACTTAGCATTCCTAAGCTGATACTCAGTATTTACACTGCTGAATCCCAGCGACAGCAATGTAGATGTACAGCCTGAAATTCAAGTAGACACTATGGGCAGGATTTTAACTCAGGTGCGGGATGGTTTCGTGTTATCCGCATTTCGTGTTATCCACCCGAATCTAAATGGATGTGGGAGATTGATACAATTTTAACTTAATTGTCCAATTGATTTCCAACGTGTGGGAACCCTTGGCAAATGGGTTTTTCCTGACTGAAAGTCGCCTCTGATGACATCATCATTACTGCTGCATTTAAGGTCTACAGCAAGCCTTGCTTCTTCTGCAGGCTTCCAAGCTTTCTCCATTTGGTGTGAGAGGGACCTGCAGGAAACATGACAAGCGGGAAGCCCAGATCAGCTCCTCATTTCGACGAGGTGGCCCTGCAGGCATTGGTGGATGGGGCTAGGGCCAACAGGGAGGTGCTCTTCCCTTCCTCAGGGAAGAAGAGGCCTCCCAAGCAGACTAAGGCAGTGTGGTTGCAGGTGGCTGAGGAGGTCAACTCCTTGGGAGTCACACGACGAACCTGGATTCAGTGCCGGAAAAGATTTCATAACCTTCAGCGCATTGGAAAAGTGAGTATGAATTTCCCATCACCCTCAATCTGACCCCCATTGCCTTTCCTCACCAGCACTCAGCTTTAGCAATCTCTTCCTCCACATCCCACTTGACACTGACATCCATGCACCCTTACCCATTCCCTCTCTCTCTATGCTCACATTCACATATCTATTTGACTATGCAGCCCTCACACTCCCTATCACTGTGATGCACTGAAAACAACTGACAACACACAGGGAGGGTCCTTGGTCTTGCCACCTCACTCCATCTTTGTCTCCTTCTAAGTATCTATACTATGCAATCTCTACACTCACTCCTTCATTCTCACTCAACCTCCACTTGCCTCCCTCATTGCAGGAAAAGAGAACTCACAACAAAAGAGAGCAAGTGAGGACAGGAGGAGGGACAGCCTCAATAGTCCACATGACCCCCTGGGAGGAGGCGGTACTTGAAATTGTAAAGTCTGTGGGTTATATGGTGAATTAATACACAGACTACAAGAGTAACTTTAACAGGACTTTACTATTCGAAGGTCAGGGCGAATCTGCCCAATAAATCCTTACACAGCACTTATATACCGGTGTGGTCACCACCGGTATTACAGTATACAGTAGCCAAGATAAAGTAGTGCAACCCTTAAAATAGTTCTCTTAAAGGTGGAACGTTACATACACTACAATCCTCCCTTTTTAGGTTAACAATATATACATATTCCCATTAATATAACATCTTAACATATATACAACTTTATGTGAAACAGTTCACAGATTCAGTCTCTCTGGAGGCTTCCGGACTCTGTCCGGATAACGCCTCGGTGGTGTAGTCGTTTTCGGTGGTGTAGTAGGTTCTTCTGGCAAGGTCGATTCGGCTTGAAGGACTGTTTCAGGTTCATCGGATTCCAGTATTACCGGATCGGAGGTAGATGCTCTGGGTATCTCTGCTTCAACATTAGACGTATAGAGTTGTGGAGTAGGTTGGGCCTTTGTGGATGATTCTATGATCTGGTCAACATGGCGCCTTATTATGCTTTCACCAATGTCCACGGTATACATCAACGGTCCCAGCCTTTTTCCAATAGTTCCCGGCTGCCATTTCTCGGTACGGTAGTCCCGGGCCAAAACTTGTTGACCTATCTGAAAGGATCTAGTTGGCCTTTCATTCATGCCTTGAAATTGCCGGTTCTCTACGTCCCTTCTGACGTTTGGCTTAATCAAATCCAGCCGGCATCTTATTCTTCTATTGAAAAACATCATGGCGGGAGTTTGGTTTGTGACCGCATGTGTTGCATTCCTGTACGCCAACAAGAAGTTATCTACCTTATGTTGTAGATTTATGTCTTCATTACCCATGGCCTTTATGGCCTTCTTGAAGGTCTGGACAAACCTTTCAGCTAATCCATTGGTGGCGGGATGGTATGGGGCGGACGTATAGTGCTTGACCCCATTGCTTTTTAAGAACTTCCTGAATTCTTCGGACACAAATTGCGGTCCATTATCAGAACAAATCTGTTCCGGCAGCCCATTCCTGGCAAATATGGTCCTTAATACTGTGATGGTTTTTTCCGTGGTGGTGGAGGACATTTTTATTACCTCCGGCCACTTGGAGTGTGCATCCACCGCGATTAAAAACATTGAGTCCATAAATGGACCAGCAAAGTCGATATGTACCCTTTGCCATGGAGATGAGGGCCACTCCCATGGATGCAGAGGAGCTTGTGGTGGCGCGTTTTGGACCTTCTGGCATCCTAGACAGCTCTTGGTTATTTCTTCGATGTCTCCATCAATACCTGGCCACCACACAAACGCTCTGGCTAGGTTCTTCATTTTCACTCCACCCAGATGCCCCTCGTGAAGCTCCTTTAGTATTTTCTGCTGGAGTTTGGGTGGAATCACCACTCTAGATCCACACATCAAGGTTCCTCGGCACACTGACAGCTGTTCTCTTCTGTGCGAAAATGCTGGCAGCATTGGTTCGCCATGTACTGGCCATCCCTCCACCGTTAAATCGTAGGCTCGTGAGAGAGTCGGGTCATTTCTTGTTTCCTTTTCGATCATGGAATTTGTTACTGGTAGACATTCCATTATGGTTGAGTGGAACATCTCCACTGGGTCCACTGTAGTCGCCTCTTCTTCCACTGGCAACGGTAGGCGCGATAACCCATCAGCATTTCCATGCTGTTTGGACCTTTTGTATTCGATGTCATATTGGTGTGCCCCTAGTAGAACGGACCACCTCTGTAGCCTTTGTGCTGTCATAGTGGAAACGGCCTTGTTAGGGTTGAATATGGACACCAACGGCTGGTGGTCTGTCAGCAATGTAAACTTCTTGCCCTGCAGGTAATGATTGAATTTCTTTACTCCCCACACAAGGCTGAGAGCCTCCCTATCTATCTGAGCATAATTTCGCTCAGCGGAGGTCAATGATCAGGATGCAAATGCGACTGGCCTTTCCGAGCCATTTGGTAACTTGTGTGAGAGTACAGCTCCAATACCATAAGGGGAAGCATCACAAGCTAGACGAAGAGGTAGCGTTGGGTTGAAGTGAGCCAACACTTCCTCAGAGGTAATCAACGCCTTGCTTCTGCGAAAGGCCTTCTTACAGTCTTCGCTCCACTTCCATGGTACTTCTTTCCGCAACAGAGCATTCAGCGGATGCAGCACCGTGGATAGATTTGGCAGAAACTTATGGTAATAATTAATCAACCCCAGAAACGACCTCAACTGTGATACATTTTCCGGAGCGGGGGCCTTCACGACCGCTTCGATCTTGTCAGGTGACTTGTGCAGCCCCTCTTGGTCAATGACATGACCGCAGTACGAGATCCGTTTCTGGAAGAACTCACATTTCTGGCGATTAACTCGAAGGCCATATTCCTTCAACCTGGTGAGCACCAGTTTCAAATTTGTGAGGTGTTCCTCCTCGTCTTCTCCCGTAATCAGGATATCGTCCAAGTAACACTGAGTGCTTGGAATACCCTGTAAGACCTGCTCCATGGCCCTCTGCCAAATTGCTGGAGCCGAAGCTACTCCAAAAACCAGTCTATTATATCGATACAAACCTCTGTGCGTGTTGATTGTGAGATACTGGCGTGACTCTTCCTCGACCTCCATCTGTAAATATGCTTGTGCCAGGTCTATCTTGGTGAAGTGTTTCCCGCCAGACAATGAAGCAAAGATATCCTCAATCCGCGGAAGCGGGTATTGTACCGTGTGAAGCACCGGATTAACTGTGATCTTGAAGTCTCCGCAGATGCGGACCTTCCCCGGTCCCCCTGGCTTGCTACTTGATGAAGACTTCATGACGGGAACAATGGGCATGGCCCACTCACTCCAGTCCACCTTCGACAGTACCCCTGCATGTTCAAGCTCTTCCAGTTCTGCCTCCACAGCAGGTCGTATCGCGTAAGGTACCGATCTGGCTTTGAAAAATTTTGGGCTTGCATGTTCTGCAATCTTGATTTTTGCCTTAATTCCTCTCAGTGTTCCCAGTCCCTGCTGGAATACCTCTTTAGCCTCGTCCAATATTCTGGACAACCGTTCAGGTTTGACATCTTTCTTTCCGAAATCTACCGTCATTGTGTTTAGTGAGTGCCAGTCTATCTTTATTTTCCTGATCCACTCCCGTCCCAGAAGTGGTGGGCCTCCCTCGGGTAGTACATATAAGTCCATTCCTTGGTGATCTTTGCCCTTGTGTCTCACCTTGACTTTTATCTTTCCGATGGGGTATACTTTATGCCCCGTGTATGTCTGCAATACTATCTCCGTATCCCGTAGGGGAATATGTTTGAATAACTTTTTGTAATCTTGTTTATTCATGACCGTCAACGCCGATCCGGTGTCCACTTCCATCTTCACTTGGACTTTTGCAATCTGCAGTGTGACCCAGATAGTTTGTCGGTCAGCTCCTTTACTCACATTGTGAATCCTCAGACTACCCAGTTCCTTGCTGTTGGGGTCTGAATCCGAATTCAGTTCATCTGGACTCTTCACAGTCACCTTATGTACCTTTCTGTACTTCTTCTGCGGTGACTTATTGTTGCTGGTCTTCTTTCCTGACCGGCATACTTTAGCTATGTGACCAAATTTGCCACATTTTCTACATTCCTGGTTTTTAAACCAGCATTGGTTCTGGTCGTGTGTTGTCTTCCCACAACGGTAACATTTCGTTGTACCCGAAGACATTTGATCCACACTGAGTACCGCTGTCTTCAGCTGCATTTCCACCGTGCCTCTCGCTGCGGCTTCGTACGATGCTGCAATAAGGATAGCCTTATCAAGTGTAAGATCGTTCTCTTCGAGCAGTCGCTTTTGTGTTCCTTCCTTCGACATCCCGCACACGAACTTGTCTCTCAGTGCCTCTGTCAGATTTACCCCAAACTGACAGTCTTTTGCTAGCCTACGCAGTTCAACCAGGTACTCCGCGTTGCTTTCCTCCTTTAGTTGCGTTCTCCCGTAAAATTTAGTTCGTTCCGCTAACATCAGCGGTGTGGGGTTCACATGATCCTTCAGGACAGCAACAATATTAGCGAAAGACTGATCCGCCGGTTTAGCTGGTGATAGAAGATGCTTCAATAACCCGTATGTCTTCGCACCCATTGAGTTTAGTCAGGTTAGAGCTTTATCATAATTTGCTATCTTATTGACCTTACAATATATCTCGATGCGTTCTACATACGTGGTCCAATCTTCCACATCAGAATCGAATTCGTTGATGTTGCCACGCTTAGGCATCTTCACAATCTTCCTGAGAAACAACAACGAAATTTTTCTTTAACTTTTTTTTTTCCAAAAATGGCGGTTTCCCGCGCTTGTCTTCTTCCCCCGCCCACTTTCAAAATGGCGGTTTCCCGCTCCTGTCTTCTTCTCCGCCTACTGGCGGGAGGGGTAAGCTTTTCCCTCGGGCAACGACCGCTGGCTTTCGGGGTTCGCAGCCTGCGCGCCGGCTTCAGTGCTTTCTTTGTTCCCTTTTCTCGGCGGGGCAACCGGCGCTGGGGACAACCCGTTGACGGCGAACAGTTCCAGCCGCTGGCTGAATCTCCTCGGTCTCCCTCGCTCGGCTCTGTCTCTCCCACTCGCTCGGGCTCTGTCTCTCCCTCAGCGGCTTCCAATCGCGCCTCCCAGCCCTCTCGCAGTCCGGTCCTTTCCTCCCCCGGCTGCGGCTGAGTTCTCCGCGGTTTCTTATTTTTATTTCTTCCCGCGCCTTACGATCCCGGTCGCAGCGCCTCGCGGCCTCGGTAGCTGCCCGGCCTTTCGCCGGTCACGGTCGAGCTGTCTCACGACGCTGTTGCATCTCCCAGCCCGCTTGTAGCCCGGTCTCTCACACCGGCTGCGTTCCCGCTGGTAGCCCGGTCTCACACCGGCTGCGTTCCCGCTTGCACCGCGGCTTCCGTGCCCCACGCTGCCCCAGTCTCAGCGCCTCTGGGCCCGACTTCTGTCCGGCTCCTTTCCCCCCCGACCGTGGTCGAGTTCACCGCCCTTCCTCCGTTCTTTTTTTTAATTTTCCCCCTACTCACAGTCAACGTGGCCGACTTGCTTCTCGTGGGTGATCGGCTCACTCACCACCGTGGCAGATGGGACGATCACTGCCTGTTGCTGATGGAAGGCTTCGTGTCTGAATTCTTCCTTCTTCCTTGCTCTGCAGACTCGAGTCTTCTCTCAGCAGAATGACGAGGGCGGGTGCCTCCTCTCGACGCTCGTTAACTGCTTCGGATGTATCGCTGCCGCAGGGTAAGATCGAACTCGTCGCCACTGTAAAGTCTGTGGGTTATATGGTGAATTAATACACAGACTACAAGAATAACTTTAACAGGACTTTACTATTCGAAGGTCAGGGCGAATCTGCCCAATAAATCCTTACACAGCACTTATATACCGGTGTGGTCACCACCGGTATTACAGTATACAGTAGCCAAGATAAAGTAGTGCAACCCTTAAAATAGTTCTCTTAAAGGTGGAACGTTACATACACTACAGAAATAGTGGGACTCGAGGATAATGCGCATGTGGGGAATGGACAGACGTGTGCAACAAAGCAAACTGGTGACAGAAAAGTTTCCCATCTCTCTCTTTGACATTGCATGAGTCGCTGATAATGATTGTGAAGCTCTAACAGATGGACTTATGAGCATCTGCAAAAAGCAATGTGCATATAGCCTTGGCATCACATCTCTGACTCTTTCCTTTACTCCCCCACAGGACCATCACAAGCATCCGTCCCCACTAGCCAGGAAGAAGAGGCTGAGCAGCCAGACTCCTCAGAGGAAGCTGCAACTTCTGAGGGCGCAGCATCACCAGAAATCTGCGCACCAAGCACCAGCGCAGACACTCACACCTCGGTGGGACCTTCGGGACATAGAGTAGTGTTGTCACCTGGTGTATCACAGCTCACAAGTGAGCATCAGCAGATTGTGGAGACAGGGACAGTAGTGGAGAGTCCTAGTTGGAGGGCGCAGGACTCTGCCAGCTCGGCTCAGCAGCATGTCGACCCTCTGCCTCTGGGTCCATCCATGAGATCAGCGGTGATGGAACTCCAGGCACAGATGCAGGAGTCTCTGGCAGGTTTTGTCTCTCGGGTCGCTGCGAGTGTGGAGCGAATGGAGGAGTCCATAGCGAACATGAGCAGAGCCTTTGTGGAGTCATTGGCGCATGAACGCATCACGATGGAAAGGATGACTACCTCGGTGGAAAGGATGGCTACTGTAGAGGAGAGGATGGCTATGGTAGAGGAGAGGATGGCTATGGCCATGGAGGAGCTTAGTCGCCAGGGTATGGAAAACATGATCATTGTTCAGAATAGAATGACATCTCTTGAGGAGCGATGGGTATCTATTGAACAGAGAAACCAGACCTTCATGGAAGTCCTTCTGAGTAGGACTGCCATTGCAGATATGGGTCCCCATGGCCCCCCTGATGTGCAGCAAGGTGCTCTCCAGCCACTTGCAGGCGCTGAGGAGGACCTGACCCATGAGAGGGAGGTTGGTGGCAGTTCTCAAGGAAGTTGGGGCTCCTCTCCAAGTGCTCACACTTCCTTGCCACTGCAGAGCCCTTGGTCAGAGCCCCACCGGAGTCCACACCCAAGTGAGATAGGCATCTCAACCCCTGCACAGCCGCAGGAGCAGCAGACTGTTGACGAGCCCTCACAGGCTTGCCATCCCAGAGGACGCCCGCCAAAGGTGTCGAGACAGGAGCAGCATCAAAGTGAGCAAGGGGCCTCCACATCTGCTGAAGCCACAGGGGAGGCACCACGTAGGAGCACGCGTAAGATGAAAATTCTGCACAAATAGTCACAAGGGTAGTCACTTGGGTGCAATTTTGTGTTTACTGTTAAAATGCTAGCACTTCATTATTGTACATAAAAATTCTGGTGGCAAATGATGCAGTTCTGGCGTCTGTCATTTCACTATTGGGACTTCCACATTGAGGGCTTAGGCATACTTGCAACTGTCAGTATGGTGGTCAGAGTGCTAGGAATCCTCTGGTTCTTGGCCATTGTCAATGCTCTGGTAAGAAGCTGCGAGGCAAAAGTGTTTGATTGACTAGGCTAAGCAAATCTGGCCAGGATGAATGCGTTCCTTGCATCCCTGGCAGCAATGTTCTCGCGTAATGCTGCCGCTGGTTGATGGGCTGTAGGGGGTGGTGTGGGGTGGCGCGTACGCCCAGTCAGTTATGCCTCTGACTGTTTATGAGCGGTTCGAATCGTTCCCACGCCCCTGGGTTCTAGGCACCGGACTTAGGTACAGGCGGCGATACAGAAAAGACTCGAGTAGACAGGTGGTTTGGATGTAAGCAAAACCAAGATTTATTGAAATAGAAATTAACAATCTTATGAAAAGTTACTAGTATAAAATTACAGGCAAATACAAAATAACTATACTTATACAGGGAATGGGGAACACACGGCACGTCGAGGAAAAACAACTATCTTAACAATCCCCTTATCCTTATCCCACCCCCTATACCTAACTAGATTAAGCTATGAGGGGTCAGAATTCATGCTCACCAATCCAAAGATATAGCCAACTGTTAATGAGTGCGAGTTTTGAAGTCTGGTTTCTGGTCCTTCTAGGTACCCCGTCACCACGTGGTCTTCAGGGGTGCGGTGCTGGGTCGGCTACTGCGACACACCTTTTCCCCTCCGCTACCATCCGTTGTCTCGTCTCAATGGGTTCTCCTCTTCTTCTCCCTCGGGCGGTCGTCGGCGGTAACGTTATATTTATCGGGCAGTCACCAGTCATTACCGTTTAGATTTTACTAGCCATGCATCAAACGCCTGTATACTCATTGTGGCGTAGACACCTGCGTTATCGCATTGTTCAACAAGGTGTTTGCCTTCACCGTCCTCAAGGACTTTCTTCCCCAAGTGTCAGCTTGTAACTAGGCGCTTGGTTTACTTATCGATATATTTTTCGCTGCCCTGTTCTACCCTTATCGAGTTATTATCGTCTTCTTCGTCTCCACTCGTCTTGTCTCGTCGGACTACTATACGAGTCCTGGGCTACCTGCTCAACTTTGTCTCGCCCCTTTCTGCGGCCTGGGCGTCCTGGATGGCTGTGGACTTGGGCCTCGCACCCCTTCCTAGCAGTTGGTATGGTGTTACTGGCTACTGAAAATCTGCTCCGGGGAGAGAACCCGCTACGAGGCCAGGGCACAAGTACGAGCGGCAGCCCAGGAGGCCGGAGCCACAAGAGCAGAGTCAAGGGCAAGAGCAAGAGAGAGAGATTGCTACCTGGGGCCTTCAGTTATACTCCTCCTGATAACCCTTATCTGCGTGCCAAATCAGGTTAGTTCATTGTCCCAATCTTGGCGGGCTAGTTTAAATAATTGTAGCAATCTAAACTAACTGTTTTTAGATGGCCGGTAATTGCACCTACTGGCCCGATCCCTGAGTTGTTTTGTTATTAATACATCTTAATCGGCCTGCTCAGCTTCGATGGCTTCCCTAAGCTGGTTCCGATTATTTATGCAAACAACTTGATGGCCTTAAGTATAGGCCTCACTGGTTTTTGATCTGTCTCCGATTTGACTTAATGCATAATTCAAAGTCCTGTCTGCTTTCAAAATACAAAAGTCTCTCTTCACAGAAACTGCAGCTTGAGTTTCGATTTCCCAAAAGCTGCTTGTGCCACAGAGTCCAAGCTTTTTAAATCTTGCAGGCTTTTGGCCACGAGGTGCGGACGCCATCTTTGGTTACCCTTTTCATTAAAATGTCCATGCAGGGTCCCTTTTATTACTAATAACCTTTGGGGAAACGTGGAAATTTTGCAAACCTTACAGGGCCTCTGCAGGATGTTCATTTTCGCACTCCTCCTCCTCATCTGAGGAGGATATGTGAGGAGCCACTTGGTCCTCAGGAATTTGCAAGCCATGACGCTGTGCCATGTTGTGAAGTGCACAGCAAACCACAATGATTCTGGAGACCCTGGCTGCTGAGTACTGCAGGGCTCCACCTGATCTATCCAGGCATCTGAAGCGCATCTTCAGCAAACCGATGGTTTGCTCGATTATGGCTCTGGTGGACATGTGGCTGAAGTTGTAGCTCTCCTCAGCTTCGTTGGATGACCTCAACAGCATCATTAGCCACGTCCTCAGGGGATAGCCCTTGTCTCCAAGTAGCCATCCATTAAGTTAGTCTGGCGGACTGAATAGTGGAGGCACACTAGACTGGTGCAGTATGAAGGAGTCATGGCAACTGCCAGCATTCTAGGCACAAACATGCAAAATTTCCTTCTTGTGGTCACACACCAGCTGAACGTTAAGTGAGTGGAAGCCCTTGTGGTTGACAAAAATACCTGGATTGCGATGGGGTGCCTTAAGAGCCACATGTGTGTAGTCAACGACACCCTGCACCCTTGGAAAGCCTGCCAGATAAGCTAACCCAACCGCTCGCGCCATGACACTTGCTCAATCCTTGGTGAAATGGATGTGATTGTGCACAAGGGCAAAGAGGGCATCGGTTACCTGCGTGATGCAAGTGTGTGCGGCCATCAGTGAGATGCCGCTGATGTCTACTACTGGTCCCTGGAATGAGCCTGAGGCAAAAAATTGAGTGCGGTGGTGACTTTGACGGTCACTGGTAATGCTTGTCCACCTGGTCCTCTGGGCAGCAGGTCTTGATGTAGCATTGAGCAGATGTCACTCACTACCTCTCACGAAAGTCGGAGCCGCCTTTGGCACTGCTGCTCAGACATTTTGAGATAGCTGACTCTGTGTCTGTAGACCATGTTTGGGGGGTATCTCCTGTGCCAACGGGCTTCCAGGCGCTGGCTCCTTCTGGCCTGTGCAGCTTCAGGTGAGTGAGCAGCAGCCTGGTGTTCCTGCTGCTGCTGCTGTTGTTGGTGCTGCTGCTGTTCCTGGTTCTGCTGGTGCCGTGGCTGGTGCTCGAGCTCCTCTAATGCCCAGATGGGAAGGAAATAGATGGCTCCCATGCTTTTGGTATATGACTCAGTTGAGGAAGCGCTGAGGGAAGGTGGCGAGAGGGGTTTCCCAGGAGGTCACACTGGAGATGGGTGTCAGGCTTCTACCTTCCACAGGTGTGGTTAAGCCTTCTAAAAGTTGCCCCAGACCTGAGACCACTAAGTCCTGCCACCTGCAAATTATGGCTGATCAAATCTCCTCTTTAATGGTTGACCTGCAGTTGATAATCAGCAATCCAATAGTGCTCCCGTCAGGTTTCACTGTCTTGTTTCCCACCAGGCGTGTTTCACGTGGGAAAAGGATTAAAATCACAAGGGCCTTTTAAAATAGGATTATAGAGGCCATTTAGAGCTTGTTAAGGGCCTTAACGACCAGTCCCGCCTGTTGGAGGCGGGACAGAGTCGGGACTATCAGACACGCCTGAGTTAAAATTGCTCGGAGTTGGGAACCAGGCGGTGGGGGGGTCCCACACGCCAGTTTTTGCGATTTTAACCCCTCACATGCCTCCAATCCCACCTCCATGGCTCAATGAAAATCCTGCCCTATAACTTCAGCAGGAAACTGGAGGAACCCTCGGAAAAACAAAGTAGACGACCATTTTCAGTCATTTGTGCTAATATTCTCTGGAGGTTCTGTCAGTCTCCTGTAAGTTACAGCAGGAGACCAGGAGAAAGCCTTGTGGAATTTCAGGGTCCCACTTGTTTATAAATCTTAAGATTCTGCCACCAGAATATAAGGAAGTGGGTTGTAGCACTGTAAATACAGATATCTGGGATATGGACATTGCTCTCCCACAATCCAAAATATATAATCGTCAATGTAAAGGCACCTTTAGTATACTTTACCCAAATTGATCCAAACTGCTACAAATGCAACACAGCACATAGTAACTGTGGTTGGGAACTAGCACAGTAGCATCAGAAAAGGAGAATTGAGAGGAGTGCAACTGAGAAAGATTGTAGATGAACTCTAATTATTCACACAGAGAACTGATAATTACAATTATAACTCAGCTGTCAAACATTCTCACAGATTTTCTGTAGCCAAGACAATTTAGATTCAGGAGGGTTAAGGACAAGGTTATAAAACGATACTGCTCGAAATACATAGCAGAAAATATTCACTCATCCAATATTCATTTATCTGCTCCTTACAGAAAAAAGACCACCTTTAAAAGAAATAAAGCATTTATATAGCATCTTTCATGAACTCAAAGCACTATACAGTCAACAAAGCACTTTTGATGTGTAATCACTGTTGTAAGCAAATGCAACAGCCAATTTGCAAATACTGTAGCAAGATCCCATAAACAACAATGAAATAAAAGACCAGAAAATCAGTTTTGATAATTGTAATATATGTGGGTAGAACAAATGAAGGACAGAGACACGATGAGTTGTTCGTCCATGTGCTTGCTTTATTAGGCCAGAGCGAACTGAGCATGCTCAGATTAAACCATGTGACAAACCATGTGATAATACATTACACTGCTTTCCCCTTAAAAAAATGTATGTATTCCTCTTTCAAAAACAACAAAACTATGGTCCCACCTTTCCCAGCATTACATGTACCACATAACAAAAACTCCTGGCTTTTTTTCTTTTAAATGAACTACAAATCCAGTTTAACAACAGGTTTGCGGAGCCTTCCTGATATCCTTACAGAAGGTTTTGGTGTTGAACAAATTTTTGGGCTGTTTTGTTTTGGTTCCGAACTCAAAGATGATCCTTTTTCTATCTCAGACTTGTTTGAACCTGGTACCTCAGTTACTGAAGTATGTAAGATTCGCAAAATTCCCACATTCCCCCAAGGTTATTAATAAAATGGACCCTGCATGGACATTTTTAAAAAGGGTACCCAAAAAGATGGCGTCCGCATCTCCTGACCAAAAGCCTGCAAGATTTTAAAAGCTTGGACTCTGTGGCAGCACAAACAGCTTTGGGAAATCGAAACTTAAAATGCAGTTTCTGTGAAAAAAAGGACTTTGTGTTTTGGAAGCCAGACAGCAAACATTGAATATGCATTACGTCAGATCATAGACAGATCAAAACCAGTTAGGCCTATACTTGAGGCCATTAGGTTGTCCACATAAATAATCGGAAACAGCTTATGGGAGCCATCAAGCCTGGACAGGCTGATTAGAATGCATTAAAGCCAATACAGCCCGGACATCAGGCCATTAGGTGCGATAAACGGCCATCTAAATCCAGTTAACTGAGATTGCTATAATCATTTAAAACAGCCTGCCAAAATTGAAACAATGAACTAACCTGATTTGGCACGCAGATAAGGGGCCATCGAAAGGAGTATAACTGTAGGCCCCCAGTAGCAAGCTCCCTCTTGCTCTTGCTCTTGCCCTCTGCTCTCTGCTCTCTCAACTCTGACCTCTTGTCGGCCCTTGGGCTGCCGCCGCCCGTACTCATGCCCTGGCCTCATGGCGGGTTCTCTCCTCGCTCCCCGCAGCAAATTTTCAACAGTCAAGGACATCCATACCAACTGCAGGGGAGGGGAATGAGACTCGAGTCCAAAGTCACCCAGGACACCCGGGCCACGAGAGAGGGCAGAGGAAACGAGGCAAACGAGACGAGATGAAAAGAGACGAAGAAGAAGGTAACAACTCGATAAGAGCAGAGAAGGGCAGTGAAAAATGTATCGATAAAGGCCAAGCGCCTAGTTATAAGCTGGCGCTTGGGGAGGCAAAAATTTTGTTGAACACTGCGAATAAACGCAAGTGTCTACGCCACAACGAATATACTGGCGTTTGACGCTTGGGTAGGAAAATCTAAGCAGTTAAGACTGCCAACTGCCCTATAGGCACAACGTTACTGCCAACGACCGCCCGAGGGAGAAGAAGAAGAGAACCCATCGTGACGAGACGATGGTGGTAGCTGAGAAGAAAGGTGTGTCGCAGCTGCAGCTCCAGCTGAGACCACATGGCGACGGGGTACCTAAAAGGACAGAAGACCAAACCTCAAAACCCGCATCCGTTAAAACAGCTGGCTTTGCTTTGGATTGGTGAGTATGAATTCTGGCCCCTCATAGCTTTATCTAGTTAGGTATAGGGGGTGGGATAAGGATAAGGGGATTGTTAATGTAGTTTTTCCCTCGATGTGCCATGTGTTCCCCATTCCCTGTATAAGTATAGTTATTTTGTTCGCCTGTATTTTACACTAGTGACTTCTCATAAGACTGTTTTATTTTTCTGTTTTAATAAAATCTTAGTTTTCTTACACCAAACCACCTGTCTACTCGAGTTTTCTGTATTGCCACCTGTATCTAAGTCCGGTGTCTAGAACCCAGGGGTCTGGGAGCGATTTGAACCGCTCACAGACAGTCAGGGGCATAACTGACTGGGCGCATGCGCCAACCCGCCACCCCCTACAGAAAATGGCGACCGCAGCAGGACACCGGCAACAGGGTTGCGATAAAGTAGACAATGGTTCGGATGAGGAAACCATGATGGAGGAAAGGATTTCTTATTATGTGTTTAGCAAGGTGAATATCACTAAGAAGTGGATAACCACTCTGTTAAGGGCTGGTAGATGCAGCAGCTGAGTGGACAGAGGGAAAGGAGCACAAGAAGTCCTTAGAGAAGGCAGTCTGGCTGATGTGTTTCAAAAAGCAGGTCCAGCTTTTGGACAGGCTCGTTGCAGCACAGGCAGTCGAGTTAAGGGAGTCAGCCCTGGAGATCCAGGATAAGGCTCTAGCCGGGGAGAAGTTATTAGTAGCTTTGCAGGCCCTGAATCAGGAGAGAGTGCATTTAATGGGAGAACACAAGGCCCAGTTGGAATACCTACGGTGCCAAGTCACCGAGGCCAAAGGAAATGAGTTAAGGTTGTGGGAGAAGAACGCCCGTTTGGCAAGGCAGATTAGGGAACAGGAAGAGAAAGTACAGGAGGTAAAGGCAGCTTACAAGCTAGCGAGCGAACAAGGGTTTGAGGAGGCAGACCACAGCCCCTGTTAAGAGCGGATAGAAAATCTGAGCCGGGCCCTCCGGAAGGCAAAAGGCATGGTATGTGTAGGGGGTGTCCTGTGGTGGTGTTTGGCGCGTACGCCCAGTCAGTTATGCCGCTGACTGTTTATGAACAGTTCGAATCGCTCCCACGCCCCTGGGTTCTAGACACCGGACTTAGGTACAAGGCAGCGGTACAGAGAAGACTCGAGTAGACAGGTGGTTGGATGTAAACAAAACCAAGATTTTATTGAAGAGGAAAAATTGATACAATCTTATGGAAAATTACTAGTGTACACTTCTACAGGCAAAAATACAAAAGAATAACTATACTTATATACAGGGAATGGGGAACACACGGCACATCGAGGGAAAACAACTATCTTAACAATCCCCTTATCCTTATCCCACCCCCTATATACCTAACTAGATTAAGCTATGAGGGGTCAGAGCTTCATGTTTACCAATCAAAAGGGTTTGTTGGACTCAAAACAGCGGTGGGGTTCGGGGTTCGCTCTTGGTGCTCTCTGGAGCCTGGCATCGTCACGTGGTCTCCGGGCACTGCAAGGGCGTTGTCCAGGTTCGAGTACCCCAAAGTTAAAGTCTCTGTTTGGGTACTTTACCTTGCAGGGATGATTCTTCATCGCCAGCCAACAGTTTGAGTTGGTGTGCAAATATTCGAAGATCGGCTGAGGCTGAAGGCCCGATAATTCAAAGCCTCCCCTCAGTTCGTCTCCTCAGTTGGTCTTCTTCAGTCGGTCTTCCTCAGTTGGTCTTCCCTCCTCCCCTCGTCACGTCCCGCCTCGCCTGGCCTGAATTGTCCGTGTCCGTCCGATGCAATGCCGGGGCGATGGAGTGGCAAAAGGCACGGGCAAAGGCCAGGGGGTAAGCGAGGGACAGGGAAAGAGCAGCAGCTACGAGGGCAGGCAGAGGGAGAAGAGAAGAGAAGAGAACCCGCGATTGCTACCTGGGGACCTTCAATTATACTCCTTTCGAAAACCCTTATCTGCGTGCCAAATCAGGTTAGTTCTTTGTCTTAATTTTGGCGGGCTATTTTAAATAATGGTAGCAATCCATACTAGCTGTTTTTAGATGGCCGGTAATCGCATCTACCGGCCTGATAATTGACTTGTATTGTCATGAATGTTCCTTGATGGGCCTGTCCACCCTCGATGGTTCTCTTAATCTGTTTGCGATTATATATGTAGACTGCTCGATGGCCTTAACTATAGGCCTAAACTGAATTTAGATTTGTCTCCAATTCACTCTAATACATTATTCAGAGTCCTGTCTGGTTTCAAACTATAAAGTCTCTCTTCACAGAAAACTACAGCTTGGGTTTCAATCCACAAGCTGTTTGCATTGCAGAGTCCATTTTAAAATTCCACAGGCTTTCTGCCATGAGGCACGGACGCCATCCTGGTACCCTTTTTGATTTAAAATTTCCACGCAGGGTCCCGTTTATTAATAACAGCCTTCGGGAAAATGCAGAAATGTTGCAAATCTTACACTCCCCCCTGTGATACTAAAACTTGCTTGAAGTATCATACTTTTAAGGTGAGTAAAAACATTTTTCTGACCCTCCATAGTCAACCTTCCCCTGTAATTACCTATCTAATACACCCACGACACATGCACTTCCCATTCCGCGAAAATGTAGTGTACATCAGCATACAGTGAGCAAAATTACAGACTTTACACACACATCCAAGCATGGAGGGGGTCCAACACTCCTGCACCACTTGGTACACACATCTTTATTAAACCGCGTCGCAGAAAAAAACAACAAAAGAAAAAAAAACCTTTATTAAAAATAACAAACACAAAGAAACAACAATCCTTTACTTATAATACAGGGAAAAGACTTAAACCGGCGTATCACCCTCTACCTTTACATAATGCTCCTTCCAAATTCTCTGGTTTTGGAATTCTGACCACCGACACTTTCCCTTACACTGGATACACACTAAATACAACACTATCCCTAACTGACAAACCACAAGAATGTGGGAAGCCAGTCTGATCCACGAAGGGACCTCTATATTACTGAAAATGTTCCACCAGGGTGGAGTCACTATATCAAATATCTTAGCCCCTATCTCTACGGTTTTCTGTTCGAGTGTGTAAAAATGTTTCTGCGAAACTATAACGGCTTTGAGTATTTTGGTAAGGTGTTCAGGAAGAGGGGGAATTTCGTAGCCAAAGTGTGCTACGTACTTCAGCAAATCCGTAAAATTCTCCTTCACAGTGAGGTGAACAGTGGAGGGTTCAGGAATGGGGACAATTTGTTCCTGGGCCACTTGAACTTCTGCCTCGGGTTTAAAACAGAAACTACTGTCACTAACTGGACACCAGCAATGCTGTCCATGCTGGTAGTGGGACGCGCCGGTGGTGACACAATATGTCCCACCCCCTATATATGCTAGCAGCGGGGGAACATGGCCTGGTGCCATTGCCTCCATGGTACAACTTATAGGTTTCGCGTCAGCAGCTCTGAACCCACACTGCGGTTTCAAAAAGGCATTCAAGTGCTGGGGACACAGGATTATGTGTGCTCCCCGGCTCCGGCATCCTGAGAGGTCAGCACCTGTCATAGCGTGCTCCCACTTAATGACGTAAGGCGGGACCGCTGTGAAACGAATGTGTGCACCCCCCTGAATGACTCCAATATTCTCAACCCTGTATACCGGTGCGGGTCGGGCTGTCCTACCCATGACCGGTATCCTAATGACTACTCCCATGATTGTGTGTTTGGACCGTCCACAATCCACGGGGACTGGATAGGCTTCGGAGGCTAGCCGGAGTTGGCACGGGCTTAATGCATTCTCAAAAGGGTGGAGGGCTGCGGGGTACTTGTTGCTAATCCACGAGGGGACCAAACCTTGTTTTAAATCCTCCAGATTACTGCGGCCCTCACCCAGTAACCACGCCCCGTATAACACGCACACCTCATTCTGCACAGCCTGGTCAGAAGCATTTCTGTCCTCCCTTATGAGAGCATTTACCGTCTTTGCGTGCTTTTCCAACTCGGCTATGATCTCCTTTAAATGGACCGTCATGGCCTGGTCCTCATGCAACTCCGAGCCCACTACGTTGTTCGCATCCAGTAATACCCGTTTTAACTGTGTTTTTAAACCGTTTATCTGGATCTGCAGCTCTATGTCATCCAAGCTGTTGATGACAGAGGACCCAGTATTAAACGCAGTAAAAACATCATTCCATACACCCCTTCTTTGCCTCCCTGCATTACCCAAAAACTCTCGGTGTGTGGTGTAGAGTTCGGTCTTGTCCACGTGGGCAAAATCGAACTCATAAAACTTCTTCAACATGTCCTTTAATAGGGCCTGGTATAACTGCTCTGTTTCTTTGGGGCACCACTCCGGCAAATGTACCTCAGTGAGATTTAAAATCACGGAGGCTACCACGTAGTGCACCCCCTGGTACAACACCTGATCGGTGGGAACTAATACCAACCCATTACCTGGTCCCTTGGTGGCGGTGGGGCAACCTTCCCTGGGTAACCTCGCCGCCTGCGCCGTGGGCAGGGGCTTACGGGGACGGGTTACCAGCTCAGTGGCAATTACTAGGATCTGGGAGTACAGGACCGCACACACCTTCCGGCTGGCATCACACCTTATCCCGCTCCCAGTGTCGTGCCTCTGCCGGTGGAGCATAATGGATATGCCTGTGGGGCAGACCGTCTCTGACCCCCACATACAGATGTAAATCCCTTGATCCGGTTCCCACCACTTGTCCCAACACACGCTTAGTCCTCCATGAGTCCCGGTAATCGTCTGATGGGTGTTGTTCCCAACCGTTCCCACTCGACTTCGGGGTTCCTCATGTCCTTGCTCAAGTTCCTGAGCCACCACCACCTCTCCAGTGGAATGTGTCCTTTACACGTCAAACATATTCGCTTTCCAACGGCGACGCTGACCCTCGTGGTAACGACTCGTACCCTGGGGCACAGGAGGGAGGTCTCCCCGTACGTGAATCCGGTTTGGCTGGAGTACTGAGACAAATTGGACCCCAACCATCCTGGCCACCTTTCCTCGTGGAAGTAAACAGCGGTCTCCTCCACATCCCGTTCACCGCTCCCATTGATCGCCAGGGGCGCCTTGTCTCCCGAACACCCGTAGGTGTGGAAGTCCTGGACGTCGCCCCTCCTCTCCACACTCATCCCGATCAGGGCGAATAGGATCACGATCCATTCCATCCCGAAAATCTTTCTGCAAAAAGATGTAAAAGAACATGCAGCCAGGTCCCCAAGAGATTCTCTGGCTTGGTGAAGCATGGCCGGGTCCCGCGACCTCGACCCAAAGATAGACTCTTAACAGGCTACTTAACTTAAAACTACCCATCTCCTTATTTAACTTAAATTATAAACACCCAAACTTAAGCCAAATAATTACACTTTACTTAAACTTAACTTAAGCTAAACTATATACATGCGCAGCCCGTCTCCGGGCGGCCAGGCTAATCCCTGGTCGGACTGCGGCTCACCGCTACCCCTGGCGTGGCCGCAATGCCCTTGACTGTTGGTCCCTTGCAGCCCGTGGCTGCTGGCTGAGGGCCTGTGTCCTTGGACCTCTCCCTGACTCGAGGGGTGGCCCTTGGTAACTGGAGGGCTGGTGACCATGGCTTTCTCAGCTGGGGCGTCCGTGGGGACCTTCTAGGGGCTTTGACGGGTAGGGCTTTCTTGGCTGCTGCTTCCCCAGGCTTGATCCCTCCCGAACCTGGGCTGGGGGCAGGTAACTTTTCGTAGCCTGCTGCTGCGAGCTGAGAGTCTCCGCCCCCAGTTCCCATGGCTGGGTCCGGGGCGGGGTTTTCGACCTCAGGTCCCTCCCTCTCTACACCTGGGTTAGGGGCGGGGTTTTCGCCCTCCGGTCACTCCCCCTCGTCTGGATCCCAGAAGAGTGGGGGAGTGTCCCAATCGATGGGCCGGGTGGCCCCTCCCTTTAAGCAAGCCACAGTGCCTGCCTGTGCAGTCTGTGAACTCGCTCCTGCTGCAGGCTGAGGATCTTTATCCTCAGACCTTTTTCCAACTGGCTGCTTTCCCCTTTCAGGCGTAAACAGCTTACACTGGTTGATATTGAACCATTTTGTACGCCAGGGCATCTTTACGGCGTAAACCATGGGGCTGGCTTTATCTACAATACTGTAGGGCCCCATGTACAATGGTTCCAAACTACCTACTCGGGCATAATTCCTCACCATAACCTGATCCCCCTATTTCCGACTCATGGTGCTTTCTCGGTTCGAGCAGCAATCGGTTACTCCGATGCTGCCTTCTCATGTTCCCAGCCGCCTTCTCATGGACCTGCTTCAGGTGCTCAAAGAGGTTTCGGGCAAACCTGTCCTGGTTTACCTCTCTGAGCTGACCTTCCGTGAGCACCGGGGCTAGTACATGGGTGGGGGTCCGCATAACCCTGCCGGTCATTAGCTCGTACGGGGAGTTCTCTGTGCTTTTAGACTGGCTGGCCCGGATCCCTATCAAAACAAACGGTAGGACTTCAGCCCATTTACTGGGCAAGTCCACCGTTTCCTTTCTTAACCTTTCTTTCAGGGTCTGATTCATGCGTTCTACAATCCCCGATGACTGGGGGTTGTGGGCTACGTGCCATTTCCCTTTGATGCCTAGCAGCATCAGGGTGTTCTGCATCACCTGTCCGGTGAAGTGGCTCCCTTGGTCGGACTCCACAAACTGTGGTAGTCCCCACCTCGAGAACACTTCCCGGACTAGGATCCTGGCAGTACCCAGAGCTGTGGCAGTCTTGCAGGGAAAAGCCTCTACCCACTTGGTAAATATGTCCACCAGGACTAGGCAGTACTTATAGCCTCCCTGGGCGGTGGGCAGGGGCCCAATGTAGTCGACTTGTATCGACTGCCATGGTCCCTCTGCCCTCCTGAAGTGTCCCATAGGGACCTTCCTTTTGCGGGGGTCAGGGTTGTTCGCAGCGCACACAAGACAGCCTGCACAGAACTCGCGGACATCGCCCCTGAGACCCGGCCACCATCCTGCCTGTTCCACCCGTTGCCAGGTGGTCTCAGGCCCAGGGTGTCCCACTCCTGGACCCTCATGGGCCAGTTGAAGGAATTCCCTCCGGTGGTGCTGCGGCACAACCCATTGTTCCCCCCGGAACAGCATGCCCTCTTTAACGGAGAGCGTCGCTGTGCCGTACGGACCTTCCATTCCGTTTCCCTCAGCAACTGCGCCAAGGACTGCTATTAGGACGGGGTCTTGGGCTTGGACCGTCTTAAGGTCCGGGGCTAACGCTACTCCTACACTCCCTTGGGTCCCGTCCCTACCCCTGACTGCCGCCATGGGTCTGGACCCAAATGGGTCCCAGAAAGTGCCCTTGCGGGCACCCTCCTTGGCGAGCAAGTCAGCCTGCTGGTTGCCTTGGCCGCGGGGTTCTGTGGAGGAATGGGCCTTCACCTTGTGAATGAAAACCTCCCCTTCCTCCCCCACTGCTGCCAGGATCTTTTCCAGCAGGGGTTTTACTGTGAGGGGTCTCCCGTCAGCGGATGTGTATCCGCGGCGGGACCAGATGGCCAGGTACTCCGTACATGAATTGCACGTGAACATGCTGTCCGAGCAAATCGTGTAGGGGGTGGGGAAGATTTCGGGGTGTGTAACAACGTACACCACCGCGGACAGTTCAGCCTGCTGGGCGCTCATGCTGCTGGGGAACTTAATCGCCAGGGCAATGTTTGCCGCTGGGTCGTAAACTCCACACCCAGTGAGACGCTTGCCAGCACATACGGTGTTGGAACCGTCTACATAGATCTCGCGGCCTGTGGGATGTATCCCAGCCCGTAAACCTATATTTACTTCCCAAACCACTTCAATGGAACACCGATGGGCTGTTCCAGGATATACCATGTTGGCTGCGAGCTTTGGCTCACAGAGACCCTTCACCTTCAGATCCATCTGTGAGAGGAGCAAGGTCCAGCGGGCAATGCGGGCACTGCTCACTGTTCCATCCTTTATCCTCCCGTCCAGAAGCATCTAGGTGGGTGTGTGATGGGTGAGGAGGGTGATGGGAGAGGTGCCTGTGAAGATCAATGATCTCTTCACAGCCCAATGTGTGGCCAAAAGATGCCGCTCACAATTGGAGTAGCTCCTTTCCATATCTGTGAGTATCCTGGAGGAGTAGACCACCGGCCGCAGCCGGCCGTGCTGCTCTTGAAGCATCACAACACTGAGGCTGTCCCCGCTGGCTGCTACCTCCAGGAAAAACTCTTTCCCCCAATCTATGGCCCCTAAAGCTGGCGCGGTCTGCAATCATTCTTGAGCCGGACAAATGCTGCCTGGCAACCCTCATCCCAAAGCCACTCCACTCCCTTGTGTAGGAGTCGGAGCAGAGGGGCTGCGGTGGCTGCATAGCCCTCAATGAAGTCTCTACAGTACCCGGTCAGCCCCAGGAATGACCTCACACCTGTTACTGTGTTAGGGACTGGTAGTTCTTGTACCGCCTCCCTCCTAGCCTTATCTATGGCCATTTCTCCAGCGCGCACGGTCAGACCGAGGAATTTCACCTCCTGCTGGCCGATCTGCGCTTTCTTGGGATTTACCTGGAAACCCTTCTGTCCTAACAGCTCCAGCAGTTCGGCCAATAGCGGGCCATGCTCCTCTTTCGAATCAGTGAACAGGAGCAGGTCATCCACATATTGAACCAACTGTCTGGGCTGGCTAAAATCTTTTAAACTGTTGGCCATGCACTGATGGAAAATGCTGGGGCTGTTGTGGAAGCCCTGTGGCAAACTGTTCCACGTGTACTGTTGCCCTTTAAACGTAAAGGCAAACTTGTACTGATCCTCCCTCCTTACAGGGATGGACCAAAACCCATTTGAAATATCCAGCATCGTGAAAGTGGTCGTGGATGCTGGAATACTCCTGATGAGGTCGGCAACTGCTGCTACTGTGTGTGCGCAGGCTGGGATGTTGCTATTGAGCACCCGATAGTCCACCGTGGCCCTCCAGGAATTGTCTGGCTTTCTGACCGGCCATAAGGAGAATTCACATGGGTCGCTATCGGTCTCAGAACTCCCTGCTGCACTAACGAGGACATGGCTGCTTCCATGTCCGGCTCTGCTTCCCTGGGGAAGTTATACTGTTTCTGTGGTTGGGCCATGGGGTCCCCGTCTACGCTGACCTCAAACCCTGTGACCCTCCCGCAGTCGTGTTTGTGAGTGGCAAATGTGGCCAGGTGGGCCTGCACAAATGCCTGGAACTCTGGTGGGGTGTTGCTGACCATGAGCCCGGGGCTATAATCCTCTTTGGGCTTCATGGTGCAGAGGGTCCCCTTCCCTTCCTTTCCTGGGATTACTACTACCTCACCATTCTTTACTTTACCTGCCCCCCAAAGGCAGTGATTCCTCAAATCCACTAGGATCCCGTGGCCTACAATAAAGTCAGCTCCCAGGACCCCTCTTTCACCCTCCACGTCCCATTTCATCAGGACACACGTCCACTTGGAGTGGAGCAGTCCTATCCGAATGGCGAGCGGGGTGGAAACCGAGCCGGCCTGTTCCCTACCCATGAACCCCGATAGGCTGTATGGGACACCGCTGGAGAGAGGTGAGGTGATGGGGTTAGCTGAGTAGATCATGGTGCGCGATGCCCCCGTGTCCAACAGATAGGTCCCTGTCACCTTTTCCACCTCCATCTCCAAAAGGGGTCTCCTCCACTCATCATATCGGAGAGAACACAGATAAACAGGCTGCGCTGGCTCTAGTCACGGCTGTGGGTGGGATGGGGCTGACGGGGTGAGAGCACCGGTGGCGGCTGCTACTCTCCCCTGGCCAGTCAGTAAGGACCTCATGGCGTCCAAAAGTGACTCGACCTCTGCGGAAGGGGTCCCTACTCCCGCCTTTTGGGCTGGGGCTGTGGGATGCTTTCGCTTGTTACCCTTCCAAGGGTTTTTGAACTCCTTCCGCCAGTGACCTTCCTTCCCACACCCGTAACAATTGGTCTTTGTGTTGGGGGGGTTACTCCCTTCCTGGTGCCATTGCTTTCTACTCTGCACTCCTGGTTTTATCTCATGCACCGTTCCCTTGGGTGGGTGTGCATCGGCTCCCCTACCATTTTTGTAAGCCAGAGTGAGCTGCCTAATTACCGTGAGTTCTGTGGTCTGGGGATCTTTGGGGTCGAACCAGGCTTCTGCCTTGGCCCGGACCTGTGGTAAGCTGTTCGACACCAGGCAACGGAGCCAATGCGTCAGGGAATCCCCGTTCAGGAACGCCCGGCCCGGCATCCCGGCCAAGCCTTCCGGTACACCGGCCACAGCCGGTCCGCAAAAGCCTGCGGGGTTTCCCCAGAAAGCTGGGTCGTCTTCTCCATGCGGGAGAAGGGACTTCCCTCATCCATCCCCATGGCCTCTAGAACCGCATCTCCAAGCTCCTCATACCCGCTCTGCCCCCTTTTACACTCGTCAGAGAGGGATTGGAGGAGATTACTCTCCAGGGAGAATAGCAGCATTTTGGCCTTCACAGCGTCATCACAGTCGTTGACGCTGGTGGTCTGCTCTATTTCCCTGAAGTGGATCGAGGGGTCTCCCTTGGCAGAAAGCTTCGGAACATGGCTGACCTTCGCCCTAAGCTGCTGGGTGTTAAAGGGTAATACGAACTGGTTTTGGAGGGGTCCCTCAATGTCGCCATTGGCGGGTGGGCCGAACCTCCGATGCCGCGCTGGGCACATCGGTCCCGGCTCCGGCCTCTCAGGCGGGGGTTGCTCTACCTCCGCCTCCACCTCTGGCTCCACTTCGGGTTCCACCCCCGGTTCCACCCCCCCTTGCTGCCAAACCTCACTGAAACTTGGCGCTACGGGTGGTGGCCGTGAGGTCTCCTCTCTCTCAACCGGGTCATCCCTGGGCACCACCGGTGACGTTGGAATTGTCCTCCCCTCGTTCCCCATTAAATCTGCCTGGCCTGCCTTCCGGAGGGCCCGGCTCAGATTTTCTATCCTTTCTCTACAGGGGCCGTGGTCTGCCTTCTCAAACCCCTATTCACTTGCTAGCTTGTAAGCGGCTTTTGCTTCCTGTACTTTCTCTTCCTGTTCCCTGATCTGCCTTGCCAAGCGGGCGTTCTTCTCCCGCAACCTGAACTCGTTTCCCTTGGCCTCGGTGACTTGGCACCGTAGGTATTCCAACTGCGCCTTGTGTTCTCCCACTCGATGTACTCTCTCTTGGTTCAAAGCCTGCAAAGCTACTAATAACTTTTCCCCTGCGAGAGCCTTATCCTGTATCTCCAGGGCTGACTCCCTTAACTCAACTGCCTGTGCTGCAATGAGCGCGTCCAAGTGCTGGACCTGCTTTTTAAAGCACATCAGCCAAACTGCCTTCTCTAAGGACTTCTTGTGTTCCTTTCCCTCTGTCCATTTAGCTGCTGCATCTATCGGACGCCCAGCCCTTAACAGAGTGGTGATCCACTTCTTCGTTATATTCACCTTGTTAAACATATAATCAGAAATCCTTTCCTCCATCACGGTTCGCTCACCCTAACCACTGTCTACTGCATCGCAACCTTGTTGCCGGTGTCCTGCCACGGTCGCCATTTCTGTAGGGGGTGGCCTGTGGTGGTGTTTGGCGCGTACGCCCAGTCAGTTATGCCACTGACTGTTGATGAGCGGTTCGAATTGCTCCCACGCCCCTGGGTTCTAGACACCGGACTTAGGTACAAGGCGGCGGTACAGAGAAGAATCGAGTAGACAGGTGGTTGGATGTAAACAAAACCAAGATTTTATTGAAGAGGAAAAATTGATACAATCTTATGGAAAGTTAATAGTGTACACTTCTACAGGCAAAAATACAAAAGAATAACTATACTTATACAGGGAATGGGGAACATACGGCACATCGAGGGAAAACAACTATCTTAACAATCCCCTTATCCTTATCCCACCCCCTATATACCTAACTAGATTAAGCTATGAGGGGTGAGGGGTCAGAACTTCATGCTCACCAATCAAAAGGGTTTGTTGGACTCAAAACAGTGGTGGGGTTCGGGGTTCGCTCTTGGTGCTCTCTGGAGCCTGCCATCATCACGTGGTCCCCGGGCGCTGCAAGGGCGTTGTCCAGGTTCGATTACCCCAAAGTTAAAGTCTCTCTTTGGGTACTTTACCTTGCAGGGATGATTCTTCGTCGCCAGCCGACAGTTGGAGTTGGTGTGCAGATATTCGAAGGTCGGCTGAGGCTGAAGGCCCGATAATTCGAAGCCTCCCCTCAGTTCATCTCCTCAGTTGGTCTTCTTCAGTCGGCCTTCCTCTGTTGGCCTTCCCTCCTCCCCTCGTCGCGTCCCGCCTCGCCTGGTCTGAATTGTCCGTGTCCGTCCGATGCAATGCCGGGGCAATGGAGTGGCAAAAGGCACAGGCAAAGGCCAGGGGGTAAGCGTGGGATGGGGAAAGAGCAGCAGCCACGAGGGCGGGCAGAAGGAGAAGAGAAGAGAAGAGAGCCCGCGATTGCTACCCGGGGGCCTTCAATCATACTCCTTTCGAAATCCCTTATCTGCGCGCCAAATCAGGTTAGTTTTTTGTCTTAATTTTGGTGGGCTATTTTAAATAATGGTAGCAATACATACTAACTGTTTTTAGATGGCCGGTAATCGCATCTACCGGCCTGATAATTGACTTGTATTGTCATGAATGTTCCTTGATGGGCCTGTCCACCCTCGATGGTTCTCTTAATCTGTTTGCGATTATATATGTAGACTGCTTGATGGCCTTAACTATAGGTCTAAACTGAATTTAGATTTGTCTCCAATTTGCTCTAATACATAATTCAGAGTCCTGTCTGGTTTCAAAATACAAAGTCTCTCTTCACAGAAAACTGCAGCTTGGGTTTCAATCCACAAGCTGTCTGCATTGCAGAGTCCATTTTAAAATCCCACAGGCTTTCTGCCACGAGGCACGGACGCCATCTTGGGTATCCTTTTTGATTTAAAATGTCCATGCAGGGTCCCATTTATTAATAACAGCCTTTGGGGAAATGCAGAAATTTTACAAATCTTACAGTATGCCTCATAAGCCTAAAGTCAGGTCAGGCAGATTTTATGGGGAACGAGGGGAGGACAGTTCCAACGTCACCGGTAGTGCCCAGGGACGACCTGGTTGAGAGAGAGGAGATCTCACGACCACCACCCATAGCACCAAGTTTCAGCGAGGTTTGGCAGCAAGGGGGGCTGGAGCGAGGGGTGGAGCCAGAGGTGGAAGCGGATGTAGAGCAACCCCCGCCAGAGAGGTCTGAGCCGGGACCGATGTGCCCAGCACGGCATCAGAGTTTCGGCCCACCCGTTGATGGCGACGATGATGGACCCTTCCAAAACCAGTTCGTATTACCCTTTAACACCCAACAGCTTAGGGCTATGATCAACCATATCCCGAAGCTCTCCGAAAAGGGAGACCCCTCGATCCACTTCAGGGACATAGAGCAGGCAGCCAGCGTCAACGACTGCGATGGCGCTGAGCAGGCCAAGATGCTGCTATTCTCCCTGGAGAGTAGTCCCCTCCAATCCCTTTCTGACGAGTGTAAAAGGGGGCAGAGTGGGTACGAGGAGCTTAGAGATGCGCTTCTGGAGGCCATGGGGATGAATGAGGGAAGTCCTTTCTCCCGTGTGGAGAAGACGGTCCAGCTCCCAGAGGAAACCCTGCAGGCTTTCGCAGACCGGCTTTGGCCGGTGTACCGGAGGGCCTGTCCGGGGACGTGAAACCGGGGGTTCCTGAACGGGGATCTCCTGGTCCATTGGTTCCGTTGCCTGGTGGCGAACAGCTTGCCACAGGTCCGGGCCAAGGCAGAAGTCTGGTACGACCCCAAAAATCCCCAGACCACCGAATTTACGGTGATCAGGCAGCTAACTCTAGCCTATAAAAACGGTAGGGGAACCGATTCACACCCACCCAAGGGGAAGGTGCATGAGGTAAAACCTGGACCGGGTAGGAAAGAGTGGCACCAGGAAGGGAGTAACGCCCCCAACACAAAGACGAATTGTTACGGGTGCGGGAAGGATGGTCACTAGCGGAAGGAGTGCAAGAACCCTTGGAATGATAACAAGGGAAAGAATTCCACAGCCCCAGCCCAAAAGGTGGGGGCAGGAACCCCTCCCGCAGAGGTTGAGTCACTTTGGACACCATGAGGTCCTTATTGACTGTCCAGGGGAGAGTAGCAGCCGCCACCGGTGCTCTCACCCCATCGGCCCCATCCAACCCACAGCCGTGACTAGAGCCAGCGCAGCCTGTTTACCTGTGTTCTCTCCGGTATGATGAATGGAAAAGACCCCTCTTGGAGATGGAGGTAGAAAAGGTGACGGGGACCTATCTGTTAGACACGGGGGCATCATGCACCATGGTCTACTCAGCTAACCCCACCACCTCGCCTCTCTCTAACGGGGTCCCATACACTCTGTCGGGGTTCACAGGTAAAGAACAGGCTGGTTCGTTTTCCATCCCGCTCGCCATTCGGTTAGGACCGCTCCGCTCCAAGTGGACCTGTGTCCTGATGAAATGGGAAGTGGAGGGTGGAAGAGGGCTCCTGGGGGCCGACTTTATTGTAGGCCACGGGATCCTAGTAGATTTGAGGAATCATTGCCTTTGGGGGGCAGGTAAAGTAAAGAACGGAGAGATCGTAGTGATCCCAGGAAAGGAAGGGAAGGGGACCCTCTGCACCATGAAGCCCAAAGAGGATTATAACCTTGAGCTTATGGTCAGTAACACCCCACAGGAGTTCCAGGCATTTGTGCAGGCCCACCTGGCCACATTTGCCACTCACAAACACGACTGCGGGAGGGTCACAGGGTTTGAGGTCAGCGTAGACGGGGACCCCATGGCCCGACCACAGAAACAGTATAACTTCCCCAGGGAAGCAGAGCCAGACATGGAAGCAGCCATGTCCTCGTTAGTACAGCAGGGAGTTCTGAGACCGATAGCTACCCACGTGAATGCTCCATTATGGCCGGTCAGAAAGCCGGACAGTTCTTGGAGGGCCATGGTGGACTACCGAGTGCTCAATAGTAACATCCCAGCCTGTGCACCCACGGTAGCAGCAGTTGCCGACCTGATAGGAAGTATTCCAGCATCCGCGACCACTTTCACGGTGCTAGATATTTCCAATGGGTTTTGGTCCATCCCTTTAAGGAGGGAGGATCACTACAAGTTTGCCTTTAAGTTTCAAGGGCAACAGTACACGTGGAACTGCTTGCCTCAGTGCTTCCACAACAGCTCCAGCATTTTCCATCAGTGCATGGCAAACAGTTTAAAGGATTTTAGCCAGCCCAGACAGTTGGTCCAATATGCGGATGACCTGCTCCTGTTCACCGATTCGAAAGAGGAGCATGGCCCACTATTGGCCGAACTGCTGGAGCTGCTAGGGCAGAAGGGTTTCCAGGTAAACCCCAAGAAAGCGCAGATCGGCCAGCAGGAGGTGAAATTCCTAGGCTTGACCGTGCGCGCTGGAGAAAGGGCCATAGATAAGGCTAGGAGAGAAGCGGTACAAGACTTACCGGTCCCTAACACAGTGACGGGTGTGAGGTCGTTTCTGGGACTAACCGGGTACTGTAGAGACTTTATTGAGAACTATGAAGCCACAGCAGCCCCTCTGCTCTGACTCCTACACAAGGGAGTGGAGTGGCTTTGGGATGAGTGTTGCCAGGCAGCATTTGTCAGGCTCAAGAAAGACTTGCAGACCGCACCAGCTCTAGGGGCCATAGATGGGGGGAAAGAGATTTTCCTGGAGGTAGCAGCCAGCGGGGACAGCCTGAGTGCTGTGCTGCTCCAAGAGCGGCACGGCTAGCTGAGGCCGGTGGTCTACTCCTCCCGGATACTCACAGATGTGGAGAGGAGCTACTCCAACTGTGAGCGGCACCTCTTGGCCACACATTGGGCTGTGAAGAGATCATTGATCTTCACAGGCACCTCTCCCATCACCCTCCTCACCCATCACACACTCACCCAGATGCTTCCGGACGGCAGGATCAAGGATGGGACAGTGTGCAGTACCCGCATTGCCCACTGGACCTTGCTCCTCTCACAGATGGATCTTAGAGTGAAGGGTCTCTGCGAGCCAAAGCTTGCAGTCAACCTGGTATATCCTGGAACAGTCCACCGGTGTTCCATTGAAGGGGTTTGGGAAGTGAACATAGGTTTACGGGCCGGGATACATCCCACAGGCTGCGAGATATATGCAGACGGTTCCAGCACGATAGCTGCTGGTGAGCGTCTCACGGGGTGTGGAGTTTATGACCCAGCGGCAAACATTGCCCTGGCGATTAAGCTCCCCAGCACAATGAGCGCCCAGCAGGCTGAACTGTCCGCGGTGGTGTACGTTGATACACACCCCGAAATCTTCCCCACCCCCTACACGATTTGCTCAGACAGCATGTTTACGTGCAATTCGTGTATGGAGTACCTGGCCATCTGGTCCCGCCGCGGATACACCTCCGCCGACGGGAGACACCTCACAGTAAAACCCCTGCTGGAAAAGATCCTGGCAGCAGTGGGGGAGGAAGGGGAGGTTTTCATCCACAAGGTGAAAGTCTATGCCTCCACAGAACCTCGCCACCAAGGCAACCAGCAGGCTGACTTGCTCGCCAAGGAGGGTGCCCGCACGGGCACTTTCTGGGACCCATTTGGGTCCAGACCCATGGCAGCAGTCAGAGGTAGGGACGGGACCCAAGGGAGTGCAGGGATAGCGTTAGCCCCGGACCTTAAGACGGTCCAAGCCCAAAACCCCGTCCTTAAAGCAGTCCTCGGTGCAGTAACTGAGGGAAAAAGGGTAGAGGGTCCGTACGGCACAGCAACGCTCTCTGTATAAGAGGGCATGCTGTTCCAGGGGGAACAGTGGGTTGTGCCACAGCAGCACCGGAGGAAATTCCTTCAACTGGCCCACGAGGGTCCAGGAGCGGGACACCCTGGGCCTGAGACCACCTGGCAGCGGGTGGAACAGGCGGGACGGTGGCCGGGACTCAGGGATGATGTCCGCATGTTCTGTGCAGGCTGTCTTGTGTGCGCTGCTAATAACCCTGACCCCACAAAAGGAAGGTACCTATGGGACACGTCCGGAGGGTAGAGGGACCATGGCAGTCGATACAAGTCGACTACATCGGGCCCCTGCCCACCGCCCAGGGAGGCTATAAGTACTGCCTAGTCCTGGTGGATGTGTTCACCAAATGGGTAGAGGTCTTCCCCTGCAGAACAGCCACAGCTCTGGGTACTGCCAGGATCCTGGTCCGGGAAGTGTTCTCGTGGTGGGGACTACCACAGTATGTGGAGTCCGACCAAGGGAGTCACTTCACCGGACAGGTGATGCAGAACACCCTTATGCTGTTAGGCATTGAGGGGAAATGGCACGTTGCCCACAACCCGCAGTCATCGGGGATTGTGGAACGGATGAATAGGACCCTAAAGGAAATGTTGAGGAAGGAAACGGTGGACTCGCCCCGCAACTGGGCCGAGGTCCTACCCTTGGTTTTGATGGGGATCCGGGCCAGCCAGTCTAAAAGCATGGGGTACTCCCCGTATGAGCTAATGACTGGCAGGGTTATGCGGACCCCCACCCATGTCCTTGCCCTGGTGCTCTTGGAGGGTCAGCTCAGGGAGGTCAACCGGGACAGTTTCGCCCGAAACCTCTTTGAGCACCTGAAGCAGGTCCACGAGCAGGCTGCTGGGAACATGGGAAGGCAGCATTGGAGTAACCGATTGCTGCTCGAACCCAGAAAGCACCACGAGTGGGAGGTAGGAGATCAGGTTATGGTGAGAAACTATGCCCGAGTAGGAAGTTTGGAACCATTATACATGGGGCCCTACAGCATTGTAGTTAAAGCCAGCCCTATGGTATACGCCGTTAAGATGCCCCGGCATACAAAATGGTTTCATATCAACCAGTGCAAGCTGTTTAAACCTGAAAAGGGAAAGCAGCCAGTTGGGTAAAGGTCTGAGGATAGAGATCCTCAGCCTGCAGCAGGAGCGAGTTCACAGACTGCACAGGCAGGCGCTATGGCTTGCTTAAAGGGACGGGCCATCCCGCTCATCGATTGGGACACTCCCCCACTCTTCTGGGATCCAGACGAGGGGGAGGGACCTGAGGGCGAAAACCCCGCCCCTAACCCAGGTGTAGAGGGGAGGGACCTGAGGTCGAAAACCCCGCCCCGGACACAGCCATGGGACCTGGGGGCGGAGACTCTCAGCTTGCAGCAACAGGCTGCGAAGAGTTACCTGCCCCTAGCCCAGGTTCGGGAGAGGTCAAGTCTGAGGGAGCAGCGGTTCAGGTTAAAGGCACATCGGCCAAGAAAGCCCCACCCGCCAAGGCCCCTAGAAGGTCCCCACGGACGCCCCAGCCGAGAAAGCCATGGTCACCAGCTCTCCAGTTACCAAGGGCCGCCCCTTGACTCATGGGGAGGTCCAAGGACAGAGGTCCTCAGCCAGCAGCCACGGGCTGCGAGGGACCAACAGTGCAGGACGGTGCGGTCACGCTGGAGGTAGCGGTGTGCCGCAGTCCAACCAGGAATTAGCCTGGCCACCCAGAGACGGACGACAGATGTACATAGTTTAGGTAATTTAAGTTTTGGTTATTGTTAAGTTTAAGTATTTAGCTTAAGTTTGGGTGTTTTAGCTTAAGTTAAGTAAGGTGATGGGTAGTTTTAATTAAGTAATCTGCTAAGAGTGTGTGTATTTGAGTCGAGGTCGCGGGGCCCGACTATGCTTCACCAAGCCAGAGAATCTCTTGGGGACTTGGCTGCATGTTTTGGTATCTCTTTGCAGAGAAGATTTCAGGATGAAGGGGAGCCTAATCCTATTCACCCTGATAGGATTGAGCGTCGGAAGGCGAGGCGATGTGGAAGACTCCCACATCTATGGGTGCTCGGGAGAAAGGGCTCCAGTGGTGACTGCCGGGAGCAGCGAACAAGGCACGGAGGGACCTGCCATCTACGCCCACGAGGGAAGATGGCCCGGGTGGTTGGGATCCAACTCCACCCGGTACTCCAGCCAGATGGGATTCACCTACGGGGAGGCCTCCCTCCCCTGCCCCAGAGTACAGGTTGTGGCCTCACGGATCGGGGTCACCGAGGGGAAACGCGTGTGCCTGACTTGCACAGGACAGATTCCCCTGGGAAGATGGTGGTGGCTCAGGAAGCTGAGTACGGACATGGGGGATCGCACCGCCGACTGGGAACGGATGGGAAACGACACCCACCGATCGGTCACTGGGACCCAAGAAGGGACTAGTGTATGTTGGGACAAGTGGTGGGAATCAGAACAGGGAATCTATGTCTGTATGTGGGGGTCGAAAAAGGGCCTGCCCTGTGGGCGTATCTATCATCTTCTCTGCAGCCTGGCAGGATAAGGGGAAGGGGGTAGAATGGGATTCCCACCTACACACATGCATAGTCCCGCGGTACCCAGCCCCAGTTAAAGCCACGGAGCTAGTGGCGCGCGCCCGAAAGCCCTTGCCCACGACTCAGGCAGCAAGGACATGCCGGGAGGGGTGTCCCACCACCACCAAGGGACCAGGGAATGGGCTGGTGTTGGTGCCTACAGATCAGGTACTGTACCAGGGGGTGCACTACGCGGTAGCCTCCGTGATTTTAAATCTCACCAAGGTACATTTACCGGAGTGGTGTCCCAAAGAGACAGAGCAGCTGTACCAAGCCCTATTAAAGGACATGTTCAAGAAGTTCTATGAGTTCGATTTCGCCCATGTTGACAAAACCGAACTGTACACCACACACCGAGAGTATTTGTGTAATGCAGGGAGACAAAGAAGGGGAGTATGGAATGATGTTTTTACTGCGTTTAATACTGGGTCCTCTGTCATCAACAGTCTGGATGACATCGAGCTGCAGACCCAGATAAACGGTTTAAAAACGCAGTGAAGGAAGATATTAATGGACGAGAACAAGGTAGTGGGCTCAGAGTTGCATGAGGGCCAGGCCATGACGGTCCATTTAAAAGAGATCATAGCGGAGTTGGAAAAGCACGCAAAGATGGTAAATGCCCTCATAAGGGAGGACAGAAATGCTTCTGACCAGGCTGCGCAGAACGAGGTGTGCATGTTATACGGGGCATGGTTGCTGGGCGAGGACCGCAGTAATCTGGAGGATTTAAAACAGGGCTTAGTCCCCTCCTGGATCAGCAACAAACACCTCGCAGCCCTCCACCCGTTTGAGAATGCATTAAGCACGTGCCAACTCCGGCTAGCTTCCGAAGTCTACCCAGTCCCGTGGATTGTGGATGGTCCAACCACATGATCATGGGGGTAGTAGTTAGAATGCCGGTCATGGGTAGGACAGCCCGACCCGCACCGGTATACAGGGTTGAGAACATTGGAGTCATTCAAGGGCATGCGCACATTCGTTTCACAGTGGTCCCGCCTTACGTCATAAAGTGGGAGCACGCTTTGACAGGTACTGACCTCTCAGGGTGCCAGAGCCAGGGAGCACACATAATCCTGTGTCCCCAGCACTTGAATGCCTATTCAAAACCGCAGTGTGGGTTCAGAGCTGCTGGTGCGAAGCCTATAAATTGTACCATGGAGGCAATGGCACAAGGCCATGTTCCCCCGCAGGTAGCATATATAGGAGGTGGGACATATTGTGTCACCACTGGCGCGTCCCACTACCAGCATGGACAGCATAGCTGGTGTCCGGTCAGTGACAGCAGTTTCTGTTTCAAACCCGAGGCAGAAGTTCAAGTGGCCCAGGAGCGAATTGTCCCCATTCCTGAACCCTCCACTGTTCACCTCACTGTGAAGGAGAATTTTACGAATTTGCAGAAGTACGTAGCACACTTTGGCTACGAAATTCCCCCTCTCCCAGAACACCTTACCAAAATACTCAAAGCCGTTATAGTTTCGCAGAAACATTTTTACACTCTAGAGCAGAAAACAGTGGAGATAGTGGCTAAGATATTGATATTGTGATTCCACCCTGGTGGGACATTTTCAATAACATAGAGGTCCCTTTGTGGATCAGACTAGCTTCCCACATTCTCGTGGTTTGCCAGTTAGGGATAATGTTGTATCTAGTCTGTATTCAATGTAAGGTAAAAGGTCAGTTGTTAGAATTCCGAAACCAGAAGATCTGGAAGGAACATTATGTGAGGGTGGAGGGAGATACGCCTGTTTGAGTTTTTTCCTTGTATTTTTGATTAAAGATTTTTTTTTGTGTTTGTTGTTTTTAATAAAGTTTTTCGCGACGCGTTGTTTAATAAAGATGTATGTGTACCAAGTGGTGCAGGGGTGTTGGACCCCCTCCATGCTTGGATGTGTGTAAAAGTCTATAATTTATCCTATGTATGCTTATGTACACTACATTTTCGCTGAATGGGAAGTGCATGTGTCGTGGGTATATTAGATAGGTAATTGCAGGGGAAGGTTGACTATGGAGGGTCAGAAAATTTTGCTCACCTTGAAAGGATGATACTTCAAGCAAGTTTTAGTATCACAGGGGGAGTGTAAGATTTGCAAAATTCCCACATTCCCCCAAGGTTATTAATAAAAGGGACCCTGCATGGACATTTTTAAAAAGGGTACCCAAAAAAATGGCGTCCGCACCTCCTGACCAAAAGCCTGCAAGATTTTAAAAGCTTGGACTCTGTGGCAGCACAAGCAGCTTTGGGAAATCGAAACTTAAAATGCAGTTTCTGTGAAAAAAAGGACTTTGTGTTTTGGAAGCCAGACAGCAAACATTGAATATGCATTACGTCAGATCATAGACAGATCAAAACCAGTTAGGCCTATACTTGAGGCCATTAGGTTGTCCGCACAAATAATCGGAAACAGCTTATGGGAGCCATCAAGGCTGGACAGGCCGATTAGAATGCATTAAAGACAATACAGCCCGGACATCAGGCCATTAGGTGCGATAAATGGCCATCTAAATCCAGTTAACTGAGATTGCTATAATCATTTAAAACAGCCCGCCAAAATTGAAACAATGAACTAACCTGATTTGGCGCGCAGATAAGGGGCCATCGAAAGGAGTATAACTGTAGGCCCCCAGTTGCAATCTCTCTCTTGCTCTTGCTCTTGCTCTTGCCCTCTGCTCTCTGCTCTCTCGACTCTGACCTCTTGTCGGGCCTTGGGCTGCCGCCGCCCGTACTTGTGCCCTGACCTCGTGGCGGGTTCTCTCCTCACTCCCCACAGCAAATTTTCAACAGTCAAGGACATCCATACCAACTGCAGGGGAGGGGAACGAGACCCGAGTCCAAAGTCACCCAGGACACCCGGGCCACGAGAGAGGGAAGAGGAAACGAGGTGAACGAGACGAGACGAAAAGAGACGAAGAAGAAGGTAACAACTTGGTAACAGCAGAGCAGGGCAACAAAAAACTTAGCGATAAAGGCCAAGCGCCTAGTTATAAGCTGGCACTTGTGGAGGCAAAAATCTTGTTGAACACTGCGAATAAACGCAGGTGTCTACGCCACAATGAATATACTGGCGTTTGACACTTGGGTAGGATAATCTAAGCAGTTAAGACTGCCAACTGCCCTATAGGCACAACGTTACTGCCGACGACCGCCCAAGGGAGAAGAAGAAGAGAACCCATCATGACGAGACGACGACGGTAGCTGAGGAGAAGAAAGGCGTGTCACAGCAGCAGCTCCAGCACAGCGCCCCTGAGACCACGTGGTGACGGGGTACCTAAATGGACAGAAGACCAAACCTCAAAACCCACATCCGTTAAAACAGCTGGCTTTGCTTTGAATTGGTGAGCATGAATTCTGGCCCCTCATAGCTTAATCTAGTTAGGTATAGGGGGTGGGATAAGGATAAGGGGATTGTTAATGTAGTTGTTTTTCCCTCAATGTGCCGTGTGTTCCCCATTTCCTGTATAAGTATAGTTATTTTGTATTCGCCTGTATTTTACACTAGTGACTTCTCATAAGACTGTTTTATTTTTCTCTTTTAATAAAATCTTGGTTTTCTTACACCAAACCACCTGTCTACTTGAGTTTTCTGTATCGCCACCTGTATCTAAGTCCGGTGTCTAGAACCCAGGGGTGTGGGAGCGATTCGAACCGTTCACAGACAGTCAGGGGCATAACTGACTGGGCGCATGCGCCAACCCGCCACCCCTTACAAGTATGAACTGAGTCAAACTCATGTATGTGTGCATGATCAAGTGGTTCAAAATCACTGTCCAATCCTGACCAGTAAACAAAGCTTCTAGCAATTGATTTCATACTGACGACCTCTAGATGTTCAGTATGAAGTTCGGCCAGAATTCTATCACTCAAAGAATTAGGTATTACCACTCTGTTTCCCCACTTCATACAAGACAATTCAGTATGACGGTTATGGAATGGTTTCAACTCTGTGTCTATACGCTGATCACTCTTTTCAGTACTGAGTCCTTTTGAGTCTCATCTACAATCTCAGTTGCCATGTCAATACATATATCAATATATTGCTCGTTGATCAAAAGTTTTGTATGGAAGTCTTTCTCACGACTGCTAGCATTGCCGCTAGTGGCATAGATACTGTAGATGCCTAATTCTTCAACATCAGGTGTGTTCGCTTCAATATTGTGAAATCCTCCCTTTTGTTGTCACTGCTTTGCATTGCCACTAGAATGGTTCTTAATTCTTGCTTTCAATCTAGCTCTGCAAGCTGTTGAAATATGGCCTTGCTTCTGGCAGTGAAAATACTTCGCATTTCTGTATTGGCAGGACTGTGGGGAGTGATTTCCATTGCAGCGATAACAATTCACTGAACTGCTCTCATCGACATGCTTTTGACTTGGTCTCACAGCTTTACGTTTGGTGGTGGTTTTGTGACTGTCACCCTCAGCTGCACCAGTCACTTGAGTTGGACAGAGCTCCCTAGCATTCTTAGTCACCATCTCCATAGATAGGGCAATTTTGCATGCTATGTCAAATGTTAGGTTCGGAGTGTTTAACTTGGATTGTGTGAGCTCATCCACCAATCCACACACAAACTTATCTCACAACGCACAATCCAAAAATGTGCTGAAGTTACAATGAAAAGACAGGTTCTTAAGAGCTACAATGTACTCACTGATGGTTTCACTTTGTTTTTGGTTTCTGGTATCAAACTCATAGCTCTTTGCTATTTCTAGCGGCTTTGGGTCGAAATGGTCCTCGATGTCTTCAAATGACTCATCCTTCGCTTTCCCTGGCAGGAGTAGGTTTGTCAACATTCTGTAGACATCTGGCCCAATCTCTGTTAGAAAAATTGCTTTCTTCCTTTCACAAATTACTTTATTTTGAGCTTGAACATTCTCATCTGCACCTTCGGTCTCAATAATGTTATTGGCCTTAAGTAAACATTGGCATCTGCTCAAGGTAAGAACTGAATGGTTCGCGAGCTCGGTCATACATGCCGAGGCTTCCGATGAATCCCGTAGGTGCGGCCATGATTGTCCCGATACCATTGAACAGTGACTCAGCACTCTACCTGTGTACCTGTGAGAATCAATGCTGTTGTTGCTGTGTATATATACATGCAAAGGCGAAGCACAGACAATTCTGCATGAGCATTAATGGTACAACATCGCAAAAATTCAGTTTAGGTGTCACAAATTCACCTTAAAATTGTCCACTCGAAGGTTGAACTCTGTGTCCTTCCATGATCCCTAAAAATGACTTTGGGATCCCATCCTCATCACCAAAATGTAATATATGTGGGTAGAACAAATGAAGGGCAGAAACACAATGAGTTGTTAGTCCATTTGCTTGCTTTATTAGACCAGAGCGAACTGAGCATGCTCATACTGAACCATGTGACAAACCATGTGATAATATATTACAATAATGTTGAATGTTTGCCAGGACACCAGGAGAACTCCCCTGTTTGCCAAGCTCTGATTAAGCAGTTCTTTCCTTAAGGCCTGCCTTTATGTTTCATTTGAAAAAAATACCCAATCATTCCTCAGTGGTGCTGTTTATATGGAAACCATTCATTTTGAAAGTGAACAATGACTGTAAAGTTTCAGGTGATGTGTTGAAAATAATATTGAACAAGTTGCACATGCTGCAACAATGTGCTCCTGTGCCTGCTCCTTGCAGTACATCAACTAGAGCCCCACATACTTCTCCTCTACTGCTTTGAATGCAGATGGGTGGAGTGATTCAAAAGGTTAATCTTCAATGACACTGTGAGTACCTGAAGTGGATAAGATGCAAGCTAGAGGAGAGGAATATGCTCTGAGGGCACTGTGGGAGTACTTTCACCACACGGACTGCAGCGGTTCAAAAAGGCGGCTCACTACCACCTTCTCAAGGGCAATTAAGGATGGGCAATAAATGCTGGCCTTGCCAGCGATGCCCACATCCCATGAATGAATAGAAAAAAATATCCTTTGCTCACTATTTCTAGTGAAAGTGCAACTGTTTTTTAGACTCTTTAGAGAACAGAGAGTGAGGGATTCAGAGACCTAATGACAGTGTAGTACTCTGTAATTGAACGGAGCAATTGCCTCCAGCTGGGAAATGCAGCTCAAAGAACAGGAACAGATGGATGGCTCTCAAGTCATTAGCAGTCTCTTGCCTGCAGCTGCCTTTGGACCAGTGATAGAATAAATCCATGAAACTAAGGAAGCCCCTGCAGTAGGATCAGGACAGGCTCTTCCTGGCATGCAGGCAGGATCAACTAAGTCTGTCACATGGCAGGCTAAGTGGCCAGCTGAATCTGCAGCTGACAGTAACTGCATCCAGTAGCAAATCGGGTTGGAGCAGTAGTGGAGAGGTGCATGGTGCACTAGTTGATGTAATGCAAGGTGCAGGCACAGGAGCACATTGTTGTAAACACGTGTGGCAATTCCATTATTTTCAATAAGGAGACACCACATCACTTGGAACTTTACAGTCATTGTTTACATTCAAAATGAATGGCTTCCACATAAGGAGCACTACTGAGGAATGCTTATTTTGTTTTGAAAAAGAATACCCAAATGATGCATAAAGGCAGATGTCAAGAAAAGGACTGCTAATAAAGGGGGTGATTTTGCCAATGGGAGCGCGTTGGAGGCGGGACTGCTGCTTGTTGGGTTTCAGTCCAGCCTCCATCGACTTGTGACCAACCCACGCTATTTTCCCTTGATTGACCTTGTTAAGCCCGCCCGGCGGGCTTAGCAGGCCAATTAAGGGGGAGCCGGTTACAGAATTTTTGACAGATGAATTGTTATCATTTGACAGCTTTGAGAAGCTGTCAAACACTGACAATCTCTGTTGTTTGGTGACTTCTTATACTCAAGGCTCACCAAACCTATTTTGTGAGCAGAAAGCAGATGGCTGTTGCATCGGAAAAAGCAGCAGTCATTCTGTCATCTCTGCCATTGAGATGCCAGAGCCTCCGGATCGCCAACGATTGAAGCCTGCAGGAAGAAACAAAGGTAAGGAAACTTTTTCTATCACTTTTCACTCACCTCACATACTTACCTCTCCACACTTGCACCCATCACTCACCTCCACAGCGCACCTTTGGACCCCTCCAACCCCCGCAAACCCACTGCTCACCTCGTTGACCCTGGCGGGGTTTCCCGACGTCGGGAAGCTCACACCTCTAATGGAAAAATGGGGTTAATCCTCTTAACTGACTGCTAACTACCCGTTAAGTGGCTGTAATCCCCTTCCCGCCTCCAGGAGACGGGACCTGGCGCGGGTCGGGTACCCGCCTCCTGGGAAGATGGCACGGAGGTAGGTTGGGGGTGGGATGGGTACCCGCCCCCAGATTCTGCCATTTTCTCAGCAGTCCTGCCTCCAAACCCGCCTCCCCAGAGCTGGCAAAATCGCCCCCAAAGAGTCTGAAAAACCTGGGTTGCTTCCTCCAGTGGCTGATGAGCTTTAGCTAGTGCCTCAACATTATTCTCTGCCTGCACTTTGACTTGTTGTTGCTTATCTTCCACAAATAGCTATTTGTATGTCTCTTTCGACAGCTATACTTTCCAGCACACAACACAACAGTGCCATTTTTTTAACTCTCTCAAAGGCATTTTGTGGAACATCCCTGTCATAGTCTGGGAATCTTTGAGTATGCCAAATTTCTGCTTGATTATGCTCTTCCCTCTCAAATGGACAGCGTTGGATGCTCTTTCCTGGGAATAAGGAAATGGTGTAGTGGTTTCATGAGCTACATTTTGTGTGGGTAACCAATGTCTCTGTGGAGTCAACTTTCCAACTTGTCTTTACCTAGACTGAGTGGGGAATCCACCATTCTCTTATAGGTATAGGGAAACTGTGCACTGAGATGCACAATTCTTTTATGGTGGTGGAATACCATTTGGCCATACACCATGATACGTTTTTTTGTTGATGAATGCTATGAGATGTTGCACAATGGATACATGGATGCAGTGATGTCATTATGTGCCAAGGGAAGGCTACTTTTTCAAAAAATATCCTGTCAATTATTGCCCCACAAGGAATATTTAGGTCTTCCCTGTCCTGGGCTCCCCTCCCCACCCTCCCATGAGACCATTCTGAACCCCCCTCCCCCCCGTGACGCTGCTGAGGTCATTGGGTGGCTAAGCAGTCGCCTCGCCGTTGCCTATCCAATTCTCGCTTCCAGTTAAAATCGGGGCTCAAGATCGGCGCCTTATTTACATTGCTGCTTAGGTGATGACTTTTGAGCTGCTGTTGGTGCCAACTCAGCATTGTAAATGTATTATCAACACGCGTCTGCCTGTTCAGGAGAGCATTAAAGATGTTCAAATAAGAAAGGAGTCATGGCTGTCAATATTCCTTTACCCAACTCCACTGAAAATAGATTAATTGCTTATCCATCTGATTGTTGTTTGTTGTACCTTGTTGTGCACGAAATGCCTGCCACTTTTGGCTACATAACAATGGTGATTGCAGTTCAAACTAATTCACTGTATATGGATTGCTTTAGGATGTTCTGCAAGATGTGATAAAGTAATAAATAAATTCAACTTCTTTCTTTCTTCATTCATTGTGATACTTACTTACAAAGATAATCCCCAGCTTATTTTCTCCACTACCAACTGTTTCCTTATACCTGTCTCCCTGACCCCTCCACCATCATCTTCAACAACAAGTGTGAGAAGCTCATGGACTTCTTTGACAGTAAGGGACCATCCATTCACTTGCCTCTGCTGCTTACCTCCCCCATCCCATTGTCCAACAAGCCAACCCTTCCTCAAGCTCCCCCACCCAAACCCCGATCCCGTGTGTTTCTCTAGTTTCTGTCCTACCTTCCCTCATGCCCTCTTCAAGATCATCTTGTCCGCCATCTGTTTCCTTGGTCCCTTTCCCACTAAACTGCTTACCACCCAGTTTCCCTTCCTGGACCCCATATTAGCTGACATTGTAAATGATTCCATCTCCTCAGGTACTTTCCCTTTCCCTTTCAAAACTGCTGTCATCACTGCACCCCTTCTCAAAAAACCCACCCTCAACCTCTCTGTCCTTGTAAACTAACACCCCATCTCCAACTTCCCTTTCTTCTTCAACATCCTTAAACATGTTGCTGGCTCCCAGATCCGTGCACATCTTTCCCGCAACTCCATGTAAGAATCTCTCTAATCAAGGTTCCGTCCCTGCCACAGCACCGAAACTGCCCTAATTAAAGTCACAAATGTCATCTTCTGTGACTGTGATCATGGTACATTATCCCTCCTTAACCTCTCTGCAGCCTTTGACACGGTCGACCACACCAACCACCTCAAATGCCTGTTCCGTTGTCCAGCTCAATAGGACAATAAGGTGCAAGATTATCTTAGGTGAATTGCAGCTAAAGATGCAGGGAATAATTTTGTAGAGATGGTCGTCCAATTATCTGATGGTCTTACTTGAGGTCCGTCTGGTGACTTTTTTTGATGTTGCCTACATGAGTGGTAGAGGTTTACTGTCCATTGAGGGCAGAAAGGGTAATAAGGGATGGATGCAGGGATGGACGCAGTGGTAGTATGGACCTATGCTTCAGTTTAAATATTTTATGAACAGTTGTGATAGGAGCAAATAGAAGCAGTTTGAATTAATGTAGTGCCGATATGTGTTCTTTAAATCTCTCTCGCTCTTCATAGACAGCTGAAGTAAGGACTCCAGCCGTCAGTTTGTATGTCGTCATGAATACTTAAAAAATATTTTGTTTCCCCAAATGTGTGCTTTGCTTACATATTACTGATGACAAACATGAATATCTAGAATATGGGCTTTTGTTTCATTCAGAGGAAAATCCAGGCTAAATTGATTGAAATAAAGATTTGGTGCCTCAGAAATGAAAGCAAAAAGAAAAATCTTGTTCGTATCACTATGTCAGCAAGTCAGTTTGAATATTTTGAATCTCAATTGCATTAAAAATAGGTCCTTTTGAGCTGGTTCTTAGCCAATTAGGTGCCAAATTTTATTCGTGTGGGTCCCTGCTTAGGAGTGGAGGTCAGGTCTGTGAAGGCACTAAGATAGAGGTATGTTAAAATTTTAAAACTAAAATGAGTAGAGATAAGGTCAAACAAATGCTGAACCAGAAAAAAAGGAACAATATAAAATAAAAAGAGTGGAGAGAAGATGGAAAAATAAGGGCAAAGAGAAAGCCAAAGTACAGTTTGTAATACTTACTAGAAACATTTTAAACATGTTTATTTTTGTCATGGAAATGTTACAATAAAAGAGCTACTCCAAACATCTATCATTATTACTGGAATATTAGGGTTTGCTTCAGCATCATAGATTGCATCCAGAACAGCTGACCGCGCAAGGAGAATTACCTGCACCTGCTGCTGGTCTAAGGACTATCAGTAGAAGTATGGGCAATTGGAGTGAGGCTGTGCTCCCAGAGTGGAGTCGCTACATGGGAAGCGAATCAGGGCTATGGTGTTAAACCCCTACCTCCAACTTGCATTCCTTTCTAGCAACAACTCACTCTGCTGAATTTGCCCAATAATTAGTTAACATAGTGCTTGAACAATTGTTATTTTGGCTGTGAACACCAGTTCAGCTCCCTTGTATTCTCACTGTCAAAACAATTGACAGAAATAGAAAGGATAACAAAAGGATGTTAAAGTTAATTGTAGTTATTTAAAACTGTCAAATCTGGAAGGTAAGCTGTGATTTGTTTAGGAGTATAGCCGGCAGTGGGGTTGTACATTTGTTCTTACATCATTTTCAATACAATAGCTCCTGTTGGTGCCAACGAAAGATTCCATCGCCTCAACATACAGTTTATCGTGCCAAGATCTGATATTTTCTTATTTATTCAGAGACCTTCCACATGTTCCCTTTTTCCCTCTTGTGTAAATTAGATAGAGCAGCTGATACAATAGCAAATAAGACACTGAGCAGAGATGTGCTTGAAAAGCTATTGAATCTAAATTTGGCTAATTCTGTACTCTGTGGATGTTTTTTCTGAATTTGCCTAACTCAGAGTTCAGACCTCACTTCTGCCTGTTCTGAGTAAGTGAGACAGCGGGTGCTTTGAAAGCCAAGTCCAAATCTAAACTTCTAATTTGGAAGCCAGAACACTGGGGGGTTCAAGTCCAAATCCATAGTATAAGTTAAGATGCCTCTGACAGACTCCAGCCTAAGTACAATGCAGTGGGTCCCCGAGCAGATTAATACCATTTGTAAGGCAAATGATAAACTTGACAGTAATTTGATTTTTATCAGGGATTACAAATTAAAGATTGACTCATCTAAAATGTTGCATGTATCAGGGATTTGCTCTTATCCCCACTTTAAAAGGGCTCCTTCGTAACTGTAAAATTCTTAGATGAGGCCTCTCCAGTGAGGTGATGAACAGATTGACCCTGCACTGTTCTATCTGCCCTGTCACAGGGGACTACTAACAGCATGACAGCATTTTAAAAGGGAATACATAATCACCAATCAATTCTGATAGATTGTAAGGAGCATTGCACTGTCCACAGCTGTGCTTTTGAGATAAACATAGCCTGCTCATCACAGCTTCCCTGGGAGACTTCCATGCTAATCCTTTTGGCTGCTTCTTTTATACTCATTTTGTATGTGAAATCACACTTCCGAACCCAGAGGTGATATGCAGGTTCCTTATTAAAATACAATCCTATTCTCAGATAAGTACGATGCACATCTTAAATGCTGTTTGTGTTAACCTAAGAAGTGTTGAGTTTTTCAATTGCACAGTATAAAGAGTCATTGGGATAGATTTCCACCTTTTCATGGTGGCGGCAAGATAAGAACATAAGAACATAAGAATATAACAAATAGGAGCAGGCGTAGGCCATTCGGCTCCTCGAGCCTGCTCCGCCATTCAATAAGATCATGGCTGATTTTCGACCTCAGCTCCACTTTCCCGCACTATCCCCATATCCCTTGATTCGCTTAATGTCCAAAAATCTTACATAGGATTACATAGGATATACGGCACAGAAACAGGCCATTCGGCCCAACCAGTCCATGCCAGCGTTTATGCTCCACTCGAGCCTCCTCCCGTCTTTCCTCATCTAAATCTATTAGTATAACCCTCTATTCCCTTCTCCCTCATATGCTTGTCTAGCCTCCCCTTAAATGCATCTATACTTTTCGCTCCAACCACTCCCTGTGGTAGCGAGTTCCACATTCTCACCACTCTTTGGGTAAAGAAGTTTCTTCTGAATTCCTTATTGTATTTCGTGGTAACTATCTTATATTGATGGCCTCTAGTTTTGTTCTTCCCCACATGTGGAAACATTCTCTCTGTATCCACTTTATCAAAACGTTTCATAATTTTAAAGACCTCTATTAGGTCACCCCTCAGCCTTCTTTTTTCAAGAGAAAAGAGACCCAGCCTGTTCATCCTTTCCTGATATATATACCCTCGCATTTCTAGTATCATCCTTGTAAATCTTCTCTGCACCCTCTCCAGTGCCTCTATATCCTTTATATAATATAATAATATGGCGACCAGAACTGTATGCAGTACTCTGAGGGCTGGATTTTCCCATTGTGGGCGGGTTGGGGCGTGTCAGGTGTTTGATTGTGCAGGCTAAGCAAATCAGGCCAACATGAGTGCATCCCTTGCATCCCGACTCTTATGTTCATTAATAAATAGACATTCTTATTATGAACACAGCTAGCTTTTGCTAGTTACTTTTATTGAGCACATGTGGACTAGGTACAGTATCTGTAGAGGCTTCCATCTTGACTGCTGCCTTGTGGGTAGCCTAGTGCCTCATGGGTAACGTAGTCTTAATATACATACAGCTGGGTAGTGTAGTCTTATACATACAGCTATATACAGCTCTACGGCTCCACCTAATGTCCACTATAGAATGACATGTTATTGATCATTACATCCCCCTTTCTTTGAGGTTTAACAAAATCAATATCAATCAACTTTCAAGAAAACAATAAAGATAATATCAGTAACACTTTTGTTAGTGCTCTATAAACATAAACATTTTCAAAACAGTCAACACATTTTCAAAGCTTTACATTGTACTCAAAGATTAAGTCTATCAGGCTTTTTTACTTCACATGTGGATCTTCTCAACATGGGTAAGCCTGATGTGTCTTCATGAGATTGTTCTGGCGGTGAATGACAAGATGCAGTTGCGGCATTGTCATCAATCTGGTCTTGAATAGTCTCTTGTGTTTTTAGGAGGGAACGGCGGTTCCTCCTGAGAATCTGTCCTTCCTCAGTTCTAACAGTGTATGACCTGGGTCCTACTTCCTCAAGAACTGTAGCTTTCCTGTTCCATGCATCTGGATCCTCAATCCTGACAACATCATCCCTTGTCAATGGTTTTAGAGTTTTGGATGACTTGTCATAGTATGATTTCTGTTTCAGCTTTAACATTTGAAGTCTCTGTCTCAGTTCCTCACTTTGCTGTTCTTTTGCACAGCAGGGTAGCGTGGTGCGCAACTTGCGACCCATTAGTAGTTCAGCAGGTGAAGAACCACAGTCTAAAGGTGAGGCTCGGTAGTTCAGCAGGGCGAGATAAGGATCAGGCTTGCTTTCTGTCGCTTTCTTCAGTAGCTGCTTGAGAACTTGAACACCTTTCTCTGCCTTACCATTTGACTGAGCATACAAAGGACTGGATGTGATGTGCTGAAAGTCATAATGTGCTGCAAACTGTTGCCACTCCTTACAGTTGAAGCACGGACCATTGTCGCTAACGGCAATCCTGGGAATTCCATGTCTGGCGAAGATGGATTTCACATGCATTATGACACTGCTTGCTGTGGTGCTTGAGAGCAGTGCCATCTCAGGATAGTTAGAATAGTAGTCAATCACTATTAGATAGTCTTTACCATTTAAATGAAAAAGGTCCAGACCAACCTTTTGCCATGGTGCTGTTGGTATGTCAGCTACTATCATTGGTTCCTTTGCTTGTTTGTTTTGGTGTTTCTGACATGTCTCACATTTGCCTATCATGTTCTCAAAGTCCTTATTTATGCCAGGCCAATAAACAGCGCCTCTTGCTCTCCTTTTGCATTTTTCCATTCCGAGGTGTCCCTCATGAATCCTTTTGAGCATGTCTTGATGTGGAGACTGTGGAATGACTATTCTGTTCTGTTTTAGTAATAGTCCACTTGCGACACTCAATTCTGACCTTATGTGAAAATATTTTGGACAGGAACCTTTTGGCCAACCATGATGAATGTTCTCTATTTCTGTTTGTAATACTGTGGCCTAGAAATTGGGTTTTGGCGCAGCAACGGCTTTAGCGCCGGAAGTTAGTGCCGGAGCTAAGTCGCGCTGGTCGGGCCAAAAATTCACTACTTCTGCGCCCAAACGGCTGCCGGCGCTGCTGAAAGCTGTTAGCGCCTGAAAACTGGCGCTATGCGCTGAATTTCAGCGCTATTCCGGCGCTGCGGCGCCCGCTGCGGTGCGGCAGGTTCGGGAAGTGCAGGCCTCCTCCTTCCCTTAAGGAGGACCTGCCTGCACCCGGCCGCGGCCCGCGATAATCTTATTAAAAATGAGCCCGGCACCTCGGACAAGTGCCGGGCTTGCTTCTGTTCCGGGGGGGGGGGGGGGGGAAGTCCGGGGAGGGAGCTGCGGCCAGGCGGGCGGCGGGAAAGCGGCCGGCCGCCGCGGGGCCTTTAATGCGCCGGCGCAAACTTGTGCAAGGCACCTCTGCCAGAACGTTGCTTGCGGCTGCCACGGGCGAGGCGGCCGCAAGTCAATTTCCCAGTTCGGGCGGGTTACCATGGCAACCGGGACGCTGCGCACACCGATGACGTCATCGGTGCCGGCGCAGCGCTACCGGTCTACCGCGGCAGAAGGGCCCCAGGCAATTTAGGCGCCGGCGCCAATTGCAGCGCTAGGCCCTCTAGCGCCGCAAAATCGGCGCTAAGGGCACTGAATTTCTAGGCCTATGTATTTGCCTGGTGTGTAGATCAGTTCAAAGTCATATCTTTGCAGCTTCATCATGAGTCATTGAATCCTTGGAGACATCTCATTCAGGTTTTTTTTTATGATGGCAACCAGAGGGCTGTGGTCTGTCTCAACTCTGAAGGTGGGAAGTCCATATATGTAGCCATGAAACTTTTCTAGTCCAACTTCCAAGCCTAGACATTCCTTTTCAATCTGGGCGTATCGACACTCAGTATCAGTCATAGACCTGGAGGCATAGGCAACAGGCTTCCAATCTTTACCCTCTGCTTGTAGCAAGACCGCATCTAGGCCATCTTTTGATGCATCCGTTGACACTTTGATTCTTTTTGTTGGGTCAAAGAAGGTGAGTACAGGTGTGGTTGTCAGCACTGTTTTGAGGTTTATCCACTCTTGTTCATGTCTTTCTGTCCATGCGAACTCATTTGTTTTATGTAGCAGGTCTCGCAGACAGGCTGTCTTGGCTGAAAAGTTAGGAATGAACTTTCCAATGAAGTTTATCATCCCCATGATGCGTAGCACTCCTTTTTTGTCAGTGGGTCGGGGCATTTTGAGTATGGCGTTTACTTTTTCCATATCTGGCTCTATTCCTTTACCAGATAGATTATCTCCTAGGAAAGTGACTTCCTGGAAGCCAAACTGACACTTGGCTGTGTTGAGCTTCAGTCCATTCCGGCGTATGCTCTGTAACACTTTAGTCAGTCTCTCATTGTGTTCTTTCAGTGTGGAGCCCCAGATGATGATGTCATCAACATAGACCCGAACTCCTTCCAGACCTTCAATTATGTGTTCCATCGCTCTATGAAAGATTTCAGATGCAGATATTATCCCGAAAGGCATTCTGAGGAAACAATACCTGCCAAATGGTGTGTTGAAGGTACAGTATTTGGTGCTCTCTTCATCCAGTTTTAGTTGCCAAAATCCTTGTGAGGCATCGAGCTTTGTAAAATATCTGGCACTTGACATTTCACTGGTGATTTCTTCTCGCTTGGGAATCTGGTAGTGTTCACATTTTATGTTTGCATTTAAGTCCTTTGGATCCATGCATATTCTTAGATCATTGTTCTTTTTTTTTACACATACCATGGAGTTAACCCAGTCTGTTGGCTCTTCGACTTTCCTGATGACTCCTAGTGTGGTCATTCTGTCCAGTTCATTCTTGAGCCGGTCACGCAGGGGTGCTGGAACTCTTCGTGGAGCATGTACCACTGGCTGAGCATTCTCCTTTAGCTGGATCTTGTAAGTGAATGGAAGAACTCCAAATCCTTTGAACACATCCTGGAAATTATTCACTACAGAATCCAGCGAGTCATCTGGTCTGCTTATGGCACAGTTTATACGGTAGACTCTCTTGACCAGTTCTAAGTCCTCACAAGCTTTGTCACCCAGCAGTGAATCAAGTCTTTCAGCCACAACAGAAAACATGAGATGATGCACTTTGTCTTTGACTGTCACTTTGAGTCTGCATACACCTAAGCTATCTATTTTCTGTCCATTATAGTCCTTCAGTAGTACTGACTTTTTCTGTATTTTGGGCTTTTCTTTCATATTGTTAATGTCACTCATACTGATTAAGTTTGCTTTTGCCCCAGTGTCTAGTTTCAAGGTAACTAATGCTCCATTTACCTGCAGTGGGATCATCCATTTGTCCTCTTTTACTGCATTAACTTTATGTTCAGCATTGTCCATTTCTGAGGGCTGCACATTTTCTGTATCCTTTTTGATATTGTCACATGACACCGTTCGTACAAAAAATGTCTCACTTAAATCAGTGTCCTCAATTACATTAGCTCGTTGCCCTTTCTTAGTTTTTACTTTTGAAAAGCATTGTTTGGCAAAGTGATTCTTTCCATTACACTTTGTGCACATTTTTCCAAACGCTGGGCATTGTCTTAACTGGTGTTTGTAACCACAGCGTTTACAATTAAAAATGTCATCCTCCGATTGCATTTCATTTCTGTTCTGCCCACGTTTCTTCCCCTTGTAGGACACAGCACCGACAGCAGCATTATCACTCATTACAATCGCATCATTGTTATTTCACTGAAAGTCTTCGCGTGCTTTCGAGCTAGCTCACTGGCTTGGCATATTTTCACCGCATTTTCCAAATTTAGTTCGGTTTCTCTCAACAGACGTTCCCTGACTTTTTTTATCATGAATCCCAAACACAATCTGGTCACGAATCATGGATGCTTTGAGCTCAGAGAAATTACATGTCTGTGCTTTCAGTTTCAGATCAGTTATAAAGCTATCAAAAGTCTCATTTTGCTGCTGTGTCCGAGAACAGAAGATGTATCTTTCATACGTCTCATTCTTTTTGGGAGAGCAATGTGCATCAAATTTTTTTAGCACATCTTCTAATTTTTCTCTGTTCTCCTCTGGATTAAATACAAATGTATTAAGTACCTCTATTGCCTGTGGGCCTGCAACCGTAAGCAGCAACGCTATCTTCCTTGCGTCTGGCTTCGTACCGAATCCGATGGCTGCAATGTAGAGTTCGAATTGTTGTTTAAGAGTCTGCCAATTGTAGTCGATGTTTCCTGTGAGTTTCAAACGCTCTGGTGGCTTCAAATTCTCCATGTCGCTTTTCACAATTTTCAGCAGATCTTCACCATCCTGGTACCATCTTATGTTCATTAATAAATAGACATTCTTATTATGAACACAGCTAGCTGTTGCTAGACACTTTTATAAGCACATGTGGACTAGGTACGGTATCTGTAGAGGCTTCCATCTTGACTGCTGCCTTGTGGGTAGCCTAGTGCCTCATGGGTAATGTAGTCTTAATATACATACAGCTGGGTAGTGTAGTCTTATACATACAGCTATATACAGCTCTACGGCTCCACCTAATGTCCACTATAGAATGACATGTTATTGATCATTACGCCGACCAGCACTGTGGTCACGCACTGGTGCCTTCTGGCCTGTGCAGCTTCAGGTGGGTGAGCAGTAGCTTGGCGCTCCTGTTGTTGCTGCTGCTGTTGGTGCTGCTGTTGCTCATGGGTCTGCTGTTGCGGCTGGTCTTCGTCCGGATCTGATGTCCAGGAGGAAAGGATATAAATGGCTCCCATGCTTCTGGTATATGCCTCAGTTGCGGAAGCACTCAGTCATGGTGGAGAGAGGTGTTTCCAAGGCGGTCACACTGGAGATGGGTGTCAGGCACCAAACTTCCACAACAATGAGTATGCCTGCTAAAAGCTCCCCAGACCTGAGACAACAAAGTTCTGCCACCTGCAAGTGATCATTGGTGAAAACTCCTTCTTAATGGTGGAGCTGCAGCTGTTAGTAAGCAATCCAATTGTGAGGCTGCCAGGATTAACTGGCGTGTTCCAGAGGAGGCGTGTAGGATGGGGGAAACGTGTTAAAATCAGAAAGGTCTCTCAAAATGGGATTATAGAGGCAATTAAATGGTTGTTAAAGGCCTTAAGGGCCTATCCTGCTTCTTGGAGGTGGGATGGAAATGGGGTCTGAAAATACGAATGTGGGAAAATTGCTTGGAGGTGGGATGGAGGTGGGATTAGGCCCGGCCGACATTTTTTGCGATTTTGACAACTCACACGCCTCCAATCCCGCCTTATCGGGCCTGGTAAAATCGAGCCCTAAGTGTGGTCTGACCAAGGTTCGATACAGGTGCAGCATAACTTCCCTACTTTCCAATTCTATACCTCTAGAAATAAACCCTAGGGCTTGGTTTGAATTTTTTATGGCCTTGCTAACCTGTGTTGCAACCTTTAGAGATTTGTGTATTTGCACTCTGAGGTCCCTTTGGTCCTCTACCCCTTAGACTCGCACCCTCTAAGTAATAAGTGACCTTCCTATTCTTCCTACCAAAATGCAATACCTCACATTTATCTGTGTTGAACTTCATTTGCCAATTATATGCCCATTCTGCAAGTTTATTAATGTCTTCCTGTAATTTGTTGCAGTCCTCCTCAGTATTGACTATCCCCCCCCAATTTGATGTCATCCGCAAATTTAGAAATTGTGTTTTTGATTCCAAAGACTAAATTGTTAATATAAATTGTGAACAACAGTAGTCCCAGCACTGATTCATGTGGAACACCACTACCCACCTTCTGCCACTGTGAATAGCTACCTTTTACCCCTACTCTCTGCTTTCTGTCTTGAAGCAAGCTAGGTTTTGAGGAGGGCTAACAAGGCAAGGGAATACACATTAAATGGTAGGACACTGAGTAGTGTAGAGGAACAAAGGGACCTTGGAGTGCATGTCCACAGATCCCTGAAGATAGCAGGCCTGGTAGATAAGGTGGTTAAGAAGGCATACGGAATGCTTGCCTTTATTAGCCGTGGCATAGAATACAAGAGCAGGGGGGATATGCTTCAACTATATAAAACACTAGTTAGGCCTCAGCTAGAGTACTGCGTGCAGTTCTGGTCACCACATTATAGGAAAGATGTGATTGCAATAGAGAGGGTACAGAGGAGATTTACAAGGATGTTGCCGGGAGTAGAGAATCTTAGCTATGAGGAAAGACTGGATAGGCTGGGTTTGTTTTCCTTGGAACAGAAGAGGCTGAGGGGAGACCTTATTGAGGTGTATAAAATTATGAGGGGCCTAGATAAAGTGGATAGAAAGGACCTATTTCCCTTAGCAGAGGGGTCAAAAACCAGGGGGCATAGATTTAAAGTAATTGGTGGAAGGTTTAGTGGGGATTTGAGGGGAAATTTCTTCACTCAGAGGGTTGTGGGGGTCTGGAGCTCACTGCCTGAAAGGGTGGTAGAGGCAGGAACCCTAACCACATTTAAAAAGTACTTGGATGTGCACTTGGGATGCTGTAACCTGCAGGGCTACAGACCAAGAGCTGGGAAGTGGGATTAGGCTGGATATCTGTTTGTTGGTCGGCGCGGACACGATGGGCCAAAATGGCCTCCTTCCGTGCTGTAACTTTTTATGATTCTATGATTCTAGGTGTCCATTCTGCTACTTGTCCCCTGACTCCGCATTCTCTGACCTTTTTCATTAGTCTATTATGGGGTACCTTATTGAAGGCCTTTTGAAAACCTAGGTAAATTGCATCTACTGCATTACCATTGTCTACTCTCTCTGTTACCTCTTCAAAAAACTCAATAAGGTTGCTCAAGCAAGAATTTCCCTTTTGAAATCCATGCTGGCTATTTATTACTATGTTTTTGGTTGCTAGATATTCTTCTATTTTCTCCTTTAGTAGGAATTCCATTATTTTTCCTACCACCGATGTTAAGCTGACTGGTCTATAATTCCCTGGACATGTTCTATCCCCCTTCTTAAATATAGGTATTATGTTAGCTGATGTAAGAAAAAGGAGTCTTACCATCAAGTAACTTTAAATTAAGCTTTAAGTAACTTATAAACACACTATATACAAGAGAGGTCTTTACCATGCCTCTGGTAGAAGCCTCTTACAATACTGAACAGTCCAGTATTTATACCAGTCCAACAGGAAGTGACATATGACAGGAAGTGAGGTATGTACACAGTTCATAGTTCATAGTTCACAGTTCACAGGAAGTGATGACATAACTTCCCGGAAGTTATTATTATTATCACATTCTTCCCTCCTGCAGGATTAGGAGGCTGTGGTCTACCTTTTGGTCCGCAGCCGCCGAACAAGGAAGAGTCGCACCCGTTTGGATTCCCGTCGTAGAGGGTCGCTGGTCCGCTTACATGCGGTTGGCCATTGGTCAGAGTCTGTGTGGCCTGGATTGCCCTGTGAAGGGTCGGGGAGATCATGGCTTCGAGTACGAGCCCCAATAGGTTCAAAGTCGGACTGCCTCTGTTCAGAGGGAGGTGCAGAGCTGGTCTGTGGTGGATCAGTACTTTCATGCGCGGTACTGGGAGGGTCGCAACCTTGGGTACGGGGTTCTACCGGCACCAAGCTAGTTGGTGTCCGATCAGGATCCTGGAGAGGGGCACCCGATAGGTCCCAAGTGTTTCCTGGTGAAATGCCATCACCCGATGTCCCACTAGGTCCTGGTGGGCAGGGAGCCAGATCCCGTAATGATACGGTAGATTCTCGGCCATCGGAATATCGTATGTTTGCATAGGTGGGGTTGGCATCGGTTAGTTCGACCTCGTCTACGAGAGGGTCATTTTTAGACGTCCGAACGTATCTTTGGAGTAATACAGGTCCAGGAGTAGTTAGCCATGACGGGAGTGATGTCCCATGAGATGAGCGACGCTGGAATCCAAAGAACCGCTCATGAGGTGTAGTATTTGTGGCTGTAGAAAGCAGGGACCGTATAGAGTGCAATGCATCCGGAAGCACTGCTTCCCATTGCTTGTCAGGTAGGCCCCGAGATCTTAAAGCGAGACGTACGGAATTCCAGATGATACCGTTATACCTCTCCACCTGCCCATTTCCGATGGGATGGTATGGTGTTGTTTTGCTTGTAGCAATTCCCCGTTCTGAGAGGTAGTCCTTGAGTTCCCTCGACATAAAGGATGGACCCCGATCTGAGTGAATATAAGCCGGCATGCCACAGAGAGAAAATACCTGCTCAAGGCAGCAGATTACTGTGGACGCCAGCATATTGGAGCAAGGGAAGGCAAACGGAAAACGTGAATATTCATCGATCATGGTGAGCAAATATGTGTTCCGAGTTGAAGAGGGCACTGGGCCCTTAAAATCGATGCTAAGTCGTTGCATCGGTTGGGTTGCATGTATGAGTATACCATCTGAGGGGCGGAAGAACTGAGGTTTTAATTCCGCACAAAGCCGGCATTCTGAGCATATTTTCTTTACATCTCCAGTGGAAAAAGGGAGATTCCGTGATCGTACGAAATGTAGCATGCGCGTAATGCCAGGATGACACAATCCATTGTGGACATCCATGAGAGTAGAGGATGACATAGTGGAGCAGAATGCCCGTGTGAGGGTGTCCGGGGCCACATTCTCCTTGCCAGGCCGATAGAGAATGGTATAACCAAAAGAGGCCAGTTCCATCCTCCAAAGTTGTATTTTATTATTCTTAATTTTGGTTCGTTTTCGATTATCGAGCATGAAGGCGACTGATCGTTGGTCCGTGATCAATGTAAAGTGCTGGCGAGCTAGAAAATGGTTCCACTTCCGTACTGCCTCTATGATGGCTGTGGCTTCTTTCTCAACCGGAGGATAATGTAGCTCGGCACCTTGTAAGGTCCTGGACATAAATGCTACAGGACGACCTTCCTGATTCAGAGTAGCCGAGATTGCCACCTCCGAGGCATCACATTCAACCACGAGAGGGAGATTCTCATCGATGGAGTGAAGAGCCGCTTTCTCCAACTGTTTTTTGAGAAGGTTAAAGGCTGCAACAGCCGCTGTTCCCAGTGGAAATGATCTAGCATGCAGCAAGGGTTGGCTTTTGTCCGAATAATTAGGAATCCATTTAGCGTAGTATGCAAACAGACCGAGAGCCCGACATAAAGAAGCCGGATTCTTAGGTGACGGGAGCTCTTGGAGCGGGCGAAGTCTTTCTGGGTCTGGCTTAATGATACCATTGCCTACGCAGTAGCCAAGGATGTTGATGGTCGGTTGCGACTCAACAGATTTGGATTCATTCAGGGTCAAATTACGGTGATGGAGGGCATCCCGAAATTTTTGGAGGTTGGCGTCGTGTTCCTGTTGATCGTGACCTGCAATGGTAATGTTATCAAGATAGGGAAAAGTGTCCCTTAGGTTTTCCTGCTTAACCAGGCCATCCATTGCCCGTTGGAAGACAGCCACTCCATTAGTAACCCCGAATGGGAGGCGACGAAATTGGTACAGCCGTCCATTAGCCTCAAAGGCCATGTACTGCTTATCTGAGACCTTCAAGGGTACCTGATGATAGGCACTTTTTAAATCGTAAGTTGAGAACACTTTGTATTCGGCCAGTTTATTAACCATACCATCAATGCGTGGCAATGGGTAGGCGTCCAAGTCGGTATATTGATTGATGGTTTGCGAATAATTGATGCATAGTCGCTGTTTGTGAGGTTTTAGAGGGTTCTTGACAATGACGACTTGAGCCCGCCAGGGCGACGAACATGGTTCGATGATATCCTCTGCTAGAAGTCGAGAGATTTCAGCCGCAATAAAAGATTGGTCTTCCTGATTAAAGCGCCGCGATTTCGTTATTATCGGTTTGCATCGAGGCGGAATACTGGCAAATAATGAGGGTTCATCAAGTGAAGCTGCTGACAATGCACAAAACGGTAATTTAGACGATATATTAGAAATAGTAAGTCCGGGTTTGGATCCACCAAACTCAATGGTGAGTTTCTTATGCTGTTTTTGGAAGTCCAGCCCTAAGAGGAGATCACTACATAAGTCCTTGAGCACCGAGAGTTGGGTGGAGGGATACATACGACCATGAAGTGTCATATCAACAACACAAAAGCCGGAGATTCTGGTATTAAGTGATGACTGAGCCATCGCAATTGCCTGGTCCGATGGGAAGACATGTAGTTTCAATTTCGCAACAATCTGTTCCTTAATGAAACTATCAGTACTTCCTGAGTCAATTAAGGCATCTAAGGTATGCCCTTTAATTGAAATTTTTGTGGCTGCATGAGACAGGTTCTGTGGGCAAGCAGCTGTAATTGGTGTCGTTGCACAGAGAGTGGCTAAAACTCTCGGTGTGCTTCTTCGGGAGAGAGCTCGAGAGGAAGCTTGATAGGTCCTAGCTGGAGCATCTTGATAGGCCCTAATTGGGGCAGTTCGGTAGGCCTTAGCTGGATTGGCCCTCGTAGAGGCCCTTGATAGGCAAACTTTAGCAAAGTGTCCTTTTTTTTTGCAATAACTGCAGATTGCATTGCGAGCAGGGCAGGTTTTCCTAGGGTGAAAAGCATCTCCACAAAAGAAGCATTCCTTCCTAGATTGCCAAGAGGCTGCTAAAGTGGGGTCATCCTCCTCTTCTTCATCAGAATTATCAGAATTAGATTCCCCCATGATAGGGTTCACCTGAGACCGCTTGAATTGTCTGGTTGCAGCTACAGCAGCAGATCGAGATCTGGGCAGCTGATAGAGGTCTGCATTTCTCTTTGCCAAATCCAGAGAACAAGCTAGGTCAAAAGCTTTTTGTAGCTCAAGTGTTTTACTTTCTAGTAGACGCTGGCGTATAAATGGAGAGGCAATCCCGCAGATGAAAGCATCACAAATCATTTCTTCGCGGTACAGCTCAGCTGAGGCTGCCTGAAAGTTACAATCTATGCTGAGCCTGCGAAGTTCTTGCAGGAATTCGTTAATTGATTCCCCTGGCCCTTGTTGGGCTGTGGCCAGTAGATGTCTAGCATAGACCTCATTTGGGGTCTTGGCATACAGTTTCTTAAGTGCCCGAATCACCTCATCGTAATTATCCCATTCATCAACATATTCGAACACTTTTGGGGTCACATAATTGATAAGTATCCTCAATCTAGCAGGAGCATCCGCTTTACATTCATCCAGAAAATTCTCAAAAGTACGGTACCAATGTTTCCATACCCTGCCAGCTGCTGGTGTATTCGGGTCCAAGTCCAGACGAATAGGTCTAAGGATTCTCTCCATGATGGGTGGTTCCCTGGATCCTTAACTCCGAGTTTGTCCGAAGGTCTAGTATTTGTGAGTGTAAATACTAAGTTACTTAAATTGATGTAAGAAAAAGGAGTCTTACCATCAAGTAACTTTAAAGTAAGCTTTAAGTAACTTATAAACACACTATATACAAGAGAGGTCTTTACCATGCCTCTGGTAGAAGCCTCTTACAATACTGAACAGTCCAGTATTTATACCAGTCCAACAGGAAGTGACACATGACAGGAAGTGAGGTATGTACACAGTTCATAGTTCATAGCTCACAGTTCACAGGAAGTGATGACATAACTTCCCGGAAGTTATTATTATTATCACATTAGCTATCCGCCAGTCCTCTGGCACTACACCTTTTTCTAACAAATTATTAAATATGTGTAGTACAGGTAGTGCACCGGTAATCCGGCACCCGACGGTCCGGCACCTTTAGTGGTCCGGCACGAGGAAGGTCCTGCTTTCACATTTCCTCCCTGGGATGGGTCCGACTCAGGTCCTGGGACTGCCGCCGGGTCAGGATCAGCGCCTGGACTGCGCAGCATCACCGACGGCTCGGCAGAGCGATGGAGCCCGAGCCCGAGCAGCCCGTGGGCGGCGGGGTTGGCGGCGGCACAGGGAGGGCAGCAGCAGGAAGAGGAGGAGCAGGTGGTGGCGGTGTCTGTGGTGACTTTCGACACCTTCAGTGGTTCGGAATTTTCAGTGGTCCGGCACCAGCCTGGTCCCGAGGGTGCCGGATTACCGGGGTTGTACCTGTATTGCCTCTGCTATCTCTTCTCTAGACTCTTTTAAAATGCTTGGATGCAATACATCTGGACCAGGGGTTTTATCCTCTTTGAGTTTGATTAGTTTATTTATTATATCACCTCTTTTTATTTTAAATGCACTTATCTCATTACTAATCTCATCATCCAATGTCATGACCACCTGTTCTATCTCGCTAGTAAATACTGAAGCAAAATAAGTGTTTCATATTTCTGCCATCTCTCTATCGTTACCTGTGGTATTATCCTGTCTGTCCTTTAATGGCCCTATTCCTATCCCAACCTTCCTTTTTATATTGCTGTGCCTATAAAATATTTTACTATTTTGTTTTATGTTCCTTGATAATTTAATTTCATAGTTCCTCTTTGCCTTCCTAATTGTTTTTTTAACTTCTCTCCTAATCTCTTCGTATTCTCTCTTATCATGCACTCCCCTGCTGTCCATGTATTTAATGCATACCTCTTTCCTTACCCTCAATTGTTGCCTTATGGTTTTATTCATCCATGTAATCTCATTAGTGTTTAGTTTGTTCTTTCCTTTTAGCGGAATATATTGTTCCTGTACTCTGTTAAACGACGTTTTAAATGTCTTAAATGTACGCAAAGACAGAGCCTCCACAGCCTCTGGGGTAGAGAATTCCAAAGATTCACCACCCTCTGAGTGATGAAATTTCTCCTCATCTCTCTCCTAAATGGCTGACCCCTTATTTTGTGACTATGACCCCTGGTTCTAGACTCCCCAGCCTGGGGAAGTATGGCTGCATCTACCCTGTCAAGTCCTGTAAGAATTTTGTATTTTTCAATGAGATCACCTCTCATTCTTCTAATCTCTAGAGAGTATAGGCCTAGTCTACTCAATCTCTCCTCATGGGACAATCCCCCCACCCCAGGAACCAGTCTGGTGAACCTTCATTGCACTCCCTCTATGGCAATTATATCCTTCCTTAGGTAAGGAGACCAAAACTGTACACAATACTCCAGGTGTGGTCTCACCAGGGCCCTATATAATTGCAGTAAGATGTCTATACCCTTATACTCAAATCCTCTTGTAATAAAGGCCAACATACCATTTGCTTTCCTAATTGCTTGCTGTACCTGCATGTTAACTTTCAGTGATTCGTGAACAAGGACACCCAGGTCCCTCTGAACATCAACAACATTTCCCAATCTCTCACCATTTAAAAATACTCTGCTTTTCTAATTTTCCTGCTAATTAATCTAGTTTCCTAACCTACCTTTGCAAACAAAAGAATGAAACCGGACAGACCACCTGGCATTGACCTCGGCACTGGCTACGGACACGGCAACGGCACACCCAGCCCAGTCAACCCTGCAAAGTCCTCCTCATCAACATCTGTGGACTTGTGACAAAATTGGGAGAGCTGTCCCACAGACTAGACAAGCAACATCTTGACATAGTCATACTCAAAGAATCATACCTTTCAGCCAATGTCCCAAACTCCTCCATCACCATCCCTGGGTATGTCCTGTCCCACCGGCAGGACAGACCCACCAGGGGTGGTGGCACAGTGGTATAGAGTTGGGAAGGAGTGGCCCCGGGAGTCCTCAACATTGACTCCAGAACCAATGAATTCTCATGGCTTCAGGTCAAGCATGGGCAAGGAAACCTTCTGCTGATTACCACCTACTGCCCTCCCTCAGCTGATGAATCAGTACTCCTCCATGTTGAACACCACTTGGAAGAAGCACTGAGAGTAGCAAGGGCACAGAATGTACTTTGGGTGGGGGACTTCAATGTCCATCACCAAGAATGGCTCAGTAGCACCACTACTGACCGAGCTGGCCGAGTCCTGAAGGACATAACTGCCAGTCTGGGCCTGCGACAGGTGTTGAGAGAACCAACACAAGGGAAAAACCTACTTGACCTCGTCTTCACCAATCTACCTGTCGCAGATGCATCTGTCCATGACAGTATTGGTAGCAATGACCGCAGCACAGTCATTGTGGAGACAAAGTCCCATCTTCACACTGAGGATGTAGTCTATCGGCCTCCGAACAGTTGCAACTCTGTTGGACGGAGTATCAATCAGGAAATAGTTGAGGCTTGTAATAAGGGAACATCTATTATTATGGGGGATTTTAACTATCATATTAATTGGACAAATCAAATTGGGCAGGGCTGCCTTGAGGATGAGTTCATTGAGTGTATTAGGGATGGGTTTCTTGAGCAGTATGTAACTGAACCGACCAGGGGCCAAGCAACCTTAGATCTGGTCCTGTGTAACGAGACAAGATTAATTAAAAATGTCCTAGTAAAGGATCCCCTTGGAATGAGTGACCATAACATGGTTGAATTCCATATTCAATTAGAGGATGAGAAGGTTGGATCTCAAACAAGCGTGCTAAGCTTGAATAAAGGAGACTATGAAGGTATGAGAGCGGAATTGAGTAGAGTGGATTGGGAAAATAGATTAAAGGGTAAGACAATACATGATCAGTGGTGTACATTTAAGGAGTTATTTTACAACTTCCAAAAAAATATATTCCACTGAGAAGAAAAGGGTGTAAAAGAAAAGACAGCCATCCGTGGCTAAGTAAAGAAATTAAGGATAGTATTCAACTAAAAACAAGGGCATATAAGGTAGCCAAATCTAGTGGGAGGATAGAGGATTGGGAAAACTTTAAAAGACTGCAAAAAATAACAAAAAGATTGATTAAAAAAGGGAAGATAGATTATGAAAGTAAATTAGCAAAAAATATAAAAACAGATAGTAAGAGTTTTTATAGTTATATAAAAAGAAAAAGGGTGGCTAAAGTAAATGTTGGTCCCTTAGAGGATGAGACCGGGAAATTAATGGTGGGAAATATGGAGATGGCAAAAACACTGAATGAATATTTTGTATCAGTCTTTACAGTAGAGGACACTAAGAATATCCCAACACTGGACAAACAGGGGGCTGTAGAGGGGGAGGAGCTAAACATGATCAAAATCACTAAGGAAGTGGTACTCGGTAAAATAATGAGACTCAAGGCGGATAAATCACCTGGGCCTGATGGCTTACATCCTAGGGTCTTGAGGGAAGTAGCGGTAGGGATTGTGGATGCATTGGTAATAATTTTCCAAAACTCCCTGGACTCAGCAAAGGTCCCGGCAGACTGGAAAACTGCTAATGTAACACCCTTATTTAAAAAGGGCAGTAGACAGAAGGCTGGAAACTATAGACACCGAAGGTTAGCCTAACATCTGTGGTAGGTAAAATTTTGGAGTCCATTATTAAGGAGACAGTAACAGGACATTTGGATAATCATAATTTAATAGGACAAAGTCAGTATGGTTTTATGAAGGGGAAGTCATGTTTGACAAATTTGCTGGAGTTCTTTGAGGAAGTAACATATAGGGTGGATAAAGGGGAACCAGTGGACGTAGTGTATTTAGACTTCCAAAAGGCATTTGACAAGGTGCCACACAAAAGATTATTGCTTAAGATAAAAAGTCACAGGATTGGGGGTAATATTCTGGCATGGATAGAGGATTGGCTATCTAACAGAAGGCAGAGAGTTGGGATAAATGGTTCATTCTCAGACTGGCAATCAGTAACTAGTGGTGTTCCGCAGGGGTCAGTGCTGGGTCCCCAACTCTTTACAATCTATATTAACGATTTGGAGGAGGGGACCAAGTGTAACATATCAATGTTTGCAGATGGTACTAAGATGGGAGGGAAAATAGTGAGTGAGGAGGACATAAAAAACCTGTAAGGGGACATAGACAGGCTAAGTAAGTGGGCAGAGATTTGTCAGATGGAATACAATACTGGAAAGTGAGAGGTTATGCACTTTGGCAGGAAAAATCATAGAGCAAGTTATTATCTTAATGGCAAGAAACTGGAAAGTACTGAAGTACAAAGGGATCTGGTGGTCCTGGTGCACAAAACTCAAAAGGTTAGTATGAAGGTGCAGCAAGTGATTAAGAAGGCCAATGGAATGTTGGCTTTCATTGCTAGGGGGATAGAATATAAAAATAGGGAGGTATTGCTTCAGTTGTACAAGGTATTGGTGAGACCGCACCTGGAATACTGCATACAGTTTTGGTGTCCATACTTAAGAAAAGACATACTTGCTCTCGAGTCAGTACAAAGAAGGTTCACTCGGTTAATCCCGGGGATGAGGGGATGGACATATGAGGAGAGGTTGAGTAGATTGGGACTCTACTCATTGGAGTTCAGAAGAATGAGAGGCGATCTTATTGAAACATATAAGATTGTGAAGGGTTTGGATCGGGTGGATGTGGGGAGGATGTTCCCGATGATGGGTGAAACTAGAACTAGGGGGCATAGTCTTAGGGGCTGCTCATTCAAAACTGAGATGAGGAGGAACTACTTCACTCAGAGGGTGGTAGGTCCATGGAATATGCTGCCCCAAAAAGCTGTAGAAGCTACATCATTACATAAATTTAAAACAGAAATAGACAGTTTCCTAGAAGTAAAGGGAATTAAGGGTTACGGGGAGCGGGCAGGAATTTGGACATGAGTCTAGGTTTGGATCGGACATGGCCCTGTGGGTAGCGGAGCGGGCCCAGGGGCTGTGTAGCCTGATCCTGCTCCTATTTCGTGTGTCTAATTCTGTTAGATTCAGGAGATGGTTCTGTGATAGTAGATTGGCGGTTAGGATCAGATCAGCCATGATCTTATTGAATGGCAGAACAGGCTCGAGGGGCCGATTGGCCTACTCCTGCTCCTATTTCTTATGTTCTTATGTTCTTATGACACCCTCCATCGTGTTGTGTGGCACTACCACCATGCTAAGTGGGATAGATTTAGAACAGATCTAGCAGCTCAAAACTGGGCATCCATGAGGCACTGTGGGCCATCTGCAGCAGCAGAATTGTATTCCACCACAATCTACAACCTCATGGCCCGGCATATCGCCCACTCTACCATTACCATCAAGCCAGGGGACCAACCCTGGTTCAACAAGGAGTGTAGAAGAGCATGCCAGTAGCAGCATCAGGCATACCTAAAAATAAGGTGCCAACCTGGGGAAGCTGCAACACAGGACTACATGCATTCTAAACAGCGGAAGCAGCATGCTATAGACAGGGCTAAGTGATCCCACAATCAATGGATCATATCAAAGCTCTGCGATCCTGCCGCATCCAGTCGTGAATGGTGGTGGACCATTAAACAACTAATGGGAGGAGGAGGCTCCATGAATATCCCCATCCTCAATGATGGTGGAGCCCAGAACGTGAGTGCAAAAGATATGGCTGAAGCGTTTGCAACCATCTTCAGCCAGAAGTGATGAGTGGATGATCCATATTGGCCTATTCCTGAGGATCCACCATCACAGAAGCCAGTCTTCAGCCAATTGAATTCACTCCACGTGATATCAAGAAACGGCTGAGCGCACTGGATACAGCAAAGGCTATGGGCCCTGACAGCATCCCAGCTATCGTGCTGAAGACTTGTGCTCCAGAACTAGCCGCGCCTCTAGCCAAGCTGTTCCAGTACAGCTACAACACTGGCATCTATCCGACAATGTGGAAAACTGCCCAGGTATGTCCTGTCCACAAAAAGCAGGACAAATCCAACCCGGCCAATTACTGCCCCATAAGCCTACTCTCAATCTTCAGCAAAATGATGGAAGGTGTCATCGACAGTGCTATCAAGCGGCACTAACTCACCAATAACCTGCTCACAGATGCCCAGTTTGGGTTCCGCCAAGACTACTCGGCTCCTGACCTCATTACTGTTATGTATTGTGTGTTCTATTGTCCTCCCACCTGTGGTGGCGCTGTCACAGGAGATAAATGGTTGGGTGTTCTCTGTTAAGTTTAGCTCTCTTTGTTCGGAACTTTCCAGAACTTCCTTTCCTTCCAATAAAGCACTTCGTGTTTGAATCTCTGAGTTCTGAGTCCTAAATTGTGTCTAGGTAGAAAGGTACCAACACAACAAGTGGCAACGAGGAGCGGATGAATCTGCGTAATTTATGGGTGCAGTGAGTAAACAGAAAATTTAATTTGAAACATGAGATGGCTACTATATTAGGAAACATCAGTGATTTTGATGAAAATGTGGAGCAATGGAGCGCTTATACAGAATGTTTTGACTATTTTGTATTGGCGAATGCGGTGACAAATGAACAGGTCGTGCCTACCTTTTTGAGTGTAATCGGGCCGAAGACATTCAATTTACTTCGCAGCCTCGTGCAACCAGATAAGCCAGGAACTAAAACATATAAGCAACAAGTGGAAATTCTTGGAGCACATTTTTCACCAAAACCTCTGGTTATTGCTGAGAGATTTAGATTTCATAAACGGAATCAAGAGGAGGGGGAATCAGTGACGATGTTTATTGCTGCTTTAAAAAGGTTGTCGGAACACTGCCAGTTCAAGGAGGTGCTGAATGACACCATTAGAGACAGACTTGTGTGTGGTCTGCAAAATGCAGCCACACAGAAGCGCCTTCTTACTAAGGACAACCTTACTCTTGAAAAGGCCTTTGAAGTTAGTGTCTCCATGGAGATGGCGGAAAAGGAGGCTCAACAGTTGAGTTCAACAGGGAGAGTTCACAAGGTGTCGTCTGAGCCTAAAGGTGCGCGGAACGGCACATGTTACCGTTGTGGGAAAACGGGCCATCACGCTAATGACTGCTGGTGTACGGAGCTGGAATGCCGAAATTGTGGCAAAAAGGGTCACATTGAACGCGCCTGTAGAGGTAAAAAAAGAACAGACAGAGCTGGGAAGCATGGAAGCAAAATGTCTGTATTTGGACAAGAGAGGAAAAAGAGTGTTCATTCAGTGCAGTATGATGGAACAAGCAAAATAGAGGGGAGCGACACCGCTGAGGAGGAAGAGGTGCACATACTGACGGTTGCAGGTGATTTAAATGGCTACTGGGTGTCACCACTGTTGGAGGGACAATCAGTGCGGATGGAGGTGGACACAGGCGCGGCTGTGTCCCTTGTTTCAGACACTGTCTACAACAAAATGCTAAAGCATCTTACCCTTCAGCCAACTAACATTGTGCTAAAGACGTATACCGGCGAACCTGTGGCCATGAGAGGTGTCATTGAGGTGACAGTTAAATTGAATGGACAGACTGCAAAACTGCCACTATATGTGGTAAAGGGAAATTACCCATCGCTACTGGGACGTGCGTGGCTAGAGAAAATCATGCTGGACTGGCCTGCAGTCCGCATGATGTCAAAAGGGGAGTCAGGTCTGACTGCAGTGTTAAACAAACATGCAGAACTCTTGAATGGGGAACTTGGGAGCATGAAGAAGATCAGCGTGAGACTGGACATTAAACCTGACAGCAAGCTGAAGTTTCACAAAGCCCGACCTGTACCCTATGCAATTAGGCCAAAAGTTGAGGCTAACTTGGAGGCCTTAGTCGAGAATGGAGTCCTGGAGCCTGTGAGCATGAGCAAGTGGGCCACACCCATTGTTCCTGTCCTGAAAAAGGATGGATCTGTTTGAATCTGCGGGGATTTTAAAGTGACTATTAACCCGGTGCTGTCTGCGGAACAGTACCCTCTTCCCCTCATTGATGATCTTTTTACGGGCCTGGCCGGAGGGCAAAAGTTCAGCAAAATAGACTTATGCCAGGCTTATCTACAAATGCATGTCGATGACAAATCAAAGGAGCTGCTGACAATTGTGACACACAAGGGGCTATACAGGTACTGCCGCCTTCCGTTTGGAATTACATCGGTCCCTGCTCTATTCCAAAGGGCAATGGATCAGATTTTGAGTGGACTGCCAGGAGTCCAGTGCTACCTGGACGACATCCTTGTCACTGGGACAAATGAGGAGGATCATCTTCTGAACTTGGATGCGACACTACAACGACTGAAAGAGTACGGACTCAGAGTTCATAAAGACAAATGTGAATTCTTTCAGTCTTCAGTTGAGTACCTGGGGCATGTGATTGACGCTACTGGCCTGCATAAGGCGCCGTCAATGGTCAAGGCAATCGTGGAGGCCCCAGCACCCCAGAATGTGAGCCAGTTACGTTCATTTCTGGGGCTACTTAACTACTATGGGAAGTTTATTCCAGACTTAGCAACATTGCTGAAGCCGTTACATCAGTTGCTATGTCAAGGCAAAACATGGAAATGGACTGAACTGTGCAACGAAGCTTTCGCCCAAGCAAAGAAAGCATTGCTGAAATCGGAGGTCCTGACACATTTTGACCCAAAGTTGGGCAGCACGGTGGCATAGTGGTTAGCACTGTTGCCTCACAGCGCCAGGGACCCGGGTTCAAATCCGGCCTCGGGTGACTGTCTGTGTGGAGTTTGCACATTCTCCCCGTGTTTGCGTGGGTTTTCTCCGGGTGCTCTGGTTTCCTCCCACAGTCCAAAGATGTGCGGGTTAGGTTGATTGGCCATGATAAAAATTGGCCCTTAGTGTTAGGGGGGATTAAATACGTGGGGTTACGGGGATAGGGCTTGGGTGGGATGGCTGTCGGTGTAGGGACCGGGTGCTAGGGTTTGGATGATCAGCCATGATCTTGTTGAATGGCGGAGCAGGCTCGAAGGGCCGAATGGCCTCCTCCTGCTCCTATCTTCTATGTTTTTATGTTTCTATGTTACCCATGCAGCTAGCATGTGATGCATCACCATATGGTGTGGGAGCAGTCATATCCCACATCATGCCTTCGGGTGAAGAGAAACCTATCGCCTTCGCATCACGCACCTTGAACAAGGCCGAGAGTAACTATGCGCAGATCGAGCGCGAGGCCTTGGGAATCGTTTTTGAAATTCGAAAATTTCATCAGTACCTGTTTGGGAGAATGTTCACACTCCTGACGGACGACCGTCCATTGACTTCAATCTTCGGGCCCCACACCGGAATTCCATCTCTCGCTGCAAGCAGGATGAAAAGGTGGGCTTTACTATTGTCAGGACATACATACGACATCAAATATCGCAAATCAGACTTGCACGGCAACGCAGATGGTCTCTCGAGGCTACCCTTGCCTGTTACTCCCTAGGAGCCTCGTCAGATAGACATCTTCTACTTTAGACAAGTGGAGGGAGCACCTGTCACTGCAGTTCAGGTGCGAAGGTACACCCGCAATGATCCAGTCCTGTCTGAGGTAATGGATGATGTCATTCGAGGGAGAGCTATAGGAGATTCTCCTAGTTTGAAACCTTACGTTTCAAAAAGAAATGAGCTCTCCGTCCAGGCAGGTTGTCTTTTTTGGGGACGCCGTGTCATCATTCCGCCACCTCTGAGGGAACCTATACTGCAACAACTTCATACAGGCCACAGTGGGATGGTTCGGATGAAGGAAATGGCAAGAAGCTACTTCTGGTGGCCAGGTCTTGATGGGAATATTGAGGAGAAAGCCAAAACATGTTCCCCATGTCAAAGGGTCCAGAATGTTCCACAGCTGGCAACCCTACACCCCTGGGATTGGCCTGCAGAAGTGTGGCAGCGAGTACATAGAAGATAGGAGCAGGAGTAGGCCATTCGGCCCTTTGAGCCTGCTCCGCCATTCAATGAGATCATGGCTGATCATCCAAATTCAGTACCCTGTCCCTGCCTTCTCCCCATATCCCTTGATCCCTTTAGCCTTAAGAAATATATCCAACTCTTTTTTGAATATATTTAATACATGTGGACTTCACCGGTCCTTTCGAAGAGAAGATGTTTATGGTGGTTGTGGACGCTCGTAGCAAGTGGCCGGAGGTCGCTGTGATGAGGTCTACCACGGCAGAGAAAACAATTGAGAAACTTGGTGAGATGTTCAGCCGTTATGGCTCACCGGAACAACTCGTAAGTGACAACGGTCCACAATTTGTATCACAGGAGTTTGCAACCTTCCTGCATATGAATGGTGTCCAACACATCAGGTCTGCGCCCTATCATCCCTCTACTAATGGCCAGGCAGAAAGGTTTGTGCAAACTTCGAAGCACGCCTTGAAGGCATCGCAAGGTCAGGGCTCAATCCACCAACGTCTGAACAGCTTCCTGTTGTCCTACAGGAAGGAGCCGCATGCCACAACCAAAACTTCCCCCGCTTCGCTCATGATGAAGAGGCAGTTGCGGACAAGTTTTGACTTACTCAAACCTCCAAGGGCAGAACAGGTTGTCCATTGTCAACAACAAGCTCAAGTTGAAAAGAGAGAGAAAAGAGCCAAGGAGAGACGGTTTCACTCTGGAGAGCACGCCCTAGCTCACAACACTGGACCGAAATGGGTTCCTGCTACGGTGATCGCACAGACGGGCCCTGTGTCTTACACGGTTGAGACTGCTGAGAACGTCGTCTGGAGAAGACACACAGATCAACTGTTGCTAGGAGCAGAGACAGCCACAGAGGCTCCAATGGCTGGTTGGCCTGAACTGTTTCCTGATGATACCGCAAACCAGCATCCTTTGCCACAGTGCTCTTCTCCAACACAGGAAGTCAAAGAGACTGTTCCACCTGTGCAAACTCCTGACTTTCAACTGACACAGGCACCTTCTCCATCCAGGCCTGTATCAATGCCTACTGCTGTGGAAGCCAGCGATGACCGCCGGTATCCTGTCAGAGAGCAGCAGCCTCCAAGACGCTTGGATCTGTAGGTTTAGTGACTTACCCACAAGACTGGGGCAGAATAAACCCCAGGGTAAAGTCAAGGTTTGAGACAGTCTACCTCTACCCTAGGTTCATTGAGTGCATTGAAAGTAACTTACCTGTTGAGGAATAATGTGGACCTTCCATTTAAGAGGGGAGGAAATGTTATGTATTGTGTGTTCTATTGTGTGTTCTCCTCCCACCTGTGGTGGCGCTGTCACAGGAGATAAATGGTTGGGTGTTCTCTGTTAAGTTTAGCTCTCTTTGTTTGGAACTTTCCAGAACTTCCTTTCCTTCCAATAAAACACCATGTTTGAATCTCTGAGTTCTGAGTCCTAAATTGTGTCTAGGTAGAAAGGTACCGACACAACAATTACAACCTTGGTCCAAATATGGACAAAGGAGCTGAATTCCAGAGGTGAAGTGAGAGTGACTGCCCTTGACATCAAGGCAGCATTTGACCGAGTGTGGCATCAAGGAGCCCTAGTAAAACTGAAGTCAATGGCAATCAGTGGGAAAACGCTCCACTGGCTAGAGTCATACCTAGCACAAAGGAAGATGGTTGTGGTGGTTGAAGGTCAATCATCACAGCCCAGGACATCGCTGCAGGAGTTCCTCAGGGCAGTGTCCTAGGCCCACCCATCTTCAGCTGCTTCATCAATGACCTTCCCTCCAACATAAGGTCAGAAATGGGGATGTTCGCTGATGACTGCACAGTGTTAAGTGCCATTCACAACTCCTCTGATAATGAAGCAGTTCATGCCCGCATGCAACAAGATGTGGACGACATTCAGGCTTGGGTTGATAAGTGGCAGGTAACATTCGCGCCACACAAGTGCCAGGCAATGACTATCTCCAAAAAATGAGCATCTAACCATCGCCCCTTGACATTCAATGGCATTACTATCACTGAATCCCCCACCATCAATTGACCAGAAACTTAACTGGACCAGCCACATAAATACTGTGGCAACAAGAGCAGGTCAGAGGTTAGATATTCTGCAGCGAGTGTCTCACCACCTGGCTCCCCAAAGCCTTTCCACCCTGTACAAGGCACAAGTCAGGAGTGTGATGGAATACTCTCCACTTGCCTGCATGAGTGCAGCTCCAACAACACTCAAGAAGCTTGACTCCATCCAGGACAAAGCAGTCCGCTTGATTGGCACCCCATCCACCACCTTAAACATTCGCTCCCTGCACCATCGGCGTACTGTGGCTGCAATGTGTACCATCTACAAGATGCACTGCAGCAACTCGCCAAGACTTCTTCAGCAGCACCTCCAAAACCCGTGACCTCTTCCACCTAGAAGGACAAGGGCAGCAGGCACATGGGAATACACCACCTCCAAGTTCCCCTCCAAGTCACACACCATCCTGACTTAGAAGTATATCGTCGATCCTTCATTGTTGCTGGGTCAAAATCCTGGAACTCTCTCCCTAACCGCACTGTCGGAGTACCTTCACCACACGGACTGCAGCGGTTTAAGAAGGTGGCTCACCACCACCTTCTCAAGGGCAATTAGGGATGGGCAATAAATGCTCACCTTGCCAGCCATGCCCACGCATCTACGAATAAAAAAAAACTCGCCTCTCATACCTACGCTGTTTGCTTTGTTCAGGTTTAGAACCCTAGTTTCATACTTAACTAAATTACTCTCAAACTCAACATAAAATTCTACCATATTATGATCACTGCCCCCCAGAGACTCCTTTACCACAAGATTATTAATTACCCCTGTCTCATTGCACAGTACTACATCTAAAATAACCAATTCCCTCGTAGGTTCCTTGCCATACTGAGCTAGTAAACTATCTTGAATGCATTCCATGAACTCTTCCTCTGCACTATTTCTGCAAATTTGGCTTGCCCAGTCTATATGAAAGTTAAGGTCCCCATGATTACTGTATTACCCTTGTACATGCATCTCTAATTTCCTGATTTATACTCTGCCTGACACCACAACCACTGTTAGAGTGCCTATAGACTACTCCAACTAATGTTTTCTGACCCTTGTTTTTTCTTAGCTCCACCCAAACTGATTCTACATTTTGTTTTTCTGAGCCAAGATCCTTTTGCTCTACTGTCTTTATTCCTTCCTTCATTATCAGGGCTACCCCTCCTCCTTTTCCATTCTGCCTGTCTCTTCTAAAAGTCAAATATCCTGGAATATTTAATTCCCAACCTTGGTTACTCTGCAACCACGTCTCTGTAATGGCTATTAAATCAAACCCATTTATTTCTATTTGTGCTTTTAATTCTTCTATGTTGTTGTGAATGCTTCATGCATTCAGATAAATTACCTTTAGCTTTAACTTTTTTCTATTTTTCCCTGATGTCACTTTTGTCACTAATGTCCTATTACCTTTGTTAATCTTTCTGTCCCTTCCTGACCCACTCTGCTTATCTTTACCCAGATCACTACTCTGCTCTACAGCCTTGATATTTCTCTCGCTGCTTTTGAATTTACCCTTTCCTGAATCCTTCCAACCCCCCACCTTCATTAGTTTAAAGCCCTATCTACCACCCTAGTTATTCGGTTCGCCAGGACACTAGTCCCAGCCCAGCTTAAGTGGAGCTCATCCACATGGAACAGCTCCCTCTTTCCCCAGTACTGGTGCAGTGCCCCATGAATTTAACCTTCTAATTTGTTTTTCCCTATGCCAATTTGCGCATGGCTCAGGTAACAATCCAGAGATTATTATTTGAGGTTCTGCGTTTTAATTTCAACCCAGGCTCCTCAAACTCTCACAGCAGAACCTCATTCCTCATACTACCTATGTCGTTGGTTCCTACATGGACTACGACAACTGGATCCTCTCCCTCCCACTCCAAGTTCTTCGCCAGCTACGAGGAGACATTCTTTACCCTGGCACCAGGCAAGCAACACAACCTTCAGAACTCCTGGTTGCGGCTGCAGAGAACAGTATCTATCCCCCTGACTATACTGTTCCCTACCACTACCACATTCCTTTTCACTCCCCCCATTTGAATGGCCTCCTGCACCATGGTGCCATGGTCAGTTTGCTCATCCACCCTGCAGTCCTTGTTCTCATCCCCACAGGTGGCAAGTATCTCATGCCTGTTGGTCAAAGTCAAAGACCAAAGCTCCTCCATCACTACACCCTGGGTCCCCATACCTTCCTGACTCGCGGTCACACCCTCCTGTCCCTGACCATTGACAAACTCTAAAGTACTACTTAACCTAAGGGGTGTTGACTGCCTCCTGGAACAAAGTGTCCAGGTAACTCTCCCCCTCCCTGATGCCCCGCAATGTCTGCACCTCGTACTCCAGCTCAACAACTCTGAGCCAAAGTTCCTTGAGCTGCAGACACTTATTGCAGATGTGGTTGCTCGGGATCTCGCTGGTCTCTACAAACTACCACATGCTGCAGTTATGGCACACCACCTGCCCTGCCATGTCTATCTAACCTTCTTTATTTATTTGATTAGTTAATAAATTATTATTTTTTCAATCAATTATTTTAGTTTTATTAATTAATTGGTTTATCTAGTTTAAGTTACTAATTCAGTAAAATAAAGTAACAGCTAGTTACAGTTTCCTAACTCTGAGTTTAACCCACTTCCCTAACTTAAAGGCTAAAATAAAACTGTAATACTCACCAAACAATCACCCACCTGCTGCCCTGTGATGTCACTCCTTGATCTTTTTCTGTTTTGAAGTTTTCTTGCGCTGCCTCTCTCTCTATAGCGCCGCCACCGCTCTCGCTGTTTTATCCCAGGTCCGCTCCTCTCACCATTTTATCCCAGGTCTGCACCCCTCACTGTTTTATCCCAGGTCTGCCCCTCTCGGTGTTTTATCCCAGGTCCGCTCCTCTCGCCGTTTTATCCCAGGTCCGCCCCTCTCGGCGTTTTATCCCAGGTCCGTCCCTCTCGCCATTTTATCTCAGGTCCGCTCCTCTCACCGTTTTATCCATGGTCCGCTCCTCTCGTCATTTTATCCCAGGTCCGCTCCTCTCGGCATTTTATCCATGGTCCGCTCCTCTCATCATTTTATCCCAGGTCCACCCCCTCGCCATTTTATCCCAAGTCCGCTCCTCTTGCTGTTTTATCCCAGGTCTGCTCCACTCGCTGTTTTATCCCAGGTCCACTCATCTCGCCGTTTTGTCCCAGGTCCGCTCCTCTTGCTGTTTTATCCCAGGTTTGCTCCACTCGCCGTTTTATCCCAGGTCCGCCCCTCGCCGATTTATCCCAGGTCCACCCCCTCGCCATTTTATCCCAGGTCCACTCCTTTCACTGTTTTATCCCAGGTCCACTCCTCTCGCCGTTTTATCCCAGGTCCACTCCTCTCACTGTTTTATCCCAGGTCCGCCCCCTTGCCGTTTTATCCCAGGTCCACTCCTTTCACCGTTTTATCCCAGGTCCGCTCCTCTCACCGTTTTATCCCAGGTCCACTCCTCTCGCCGTTTTATCCCAGGTCCACTCCTCTCACTGTTTTATCCCAGGTCCGCCCCCTTGCCGTTTTATCCCAGGTCCACTCCTTTCACCGTTTTATCCCAGGTCCGCTCCTCTCACCGTTTTATCCCAGGTCCGCTCCTCTTGCCATTTTATCTCAGGTCCGCTCCTCTTGCCGTTTTATCCCAGGTCCGCTCCTCTCAATGTTTTATCCATGGTCCGCTCCTCTCATCATTTTATCCCAGGTCCGCTCCTCTCGCCGTTTTATCCCAGGTCCGCTCCTCTTGCCGTTTTATCCCAGGTCTGCTCCACTCGCCGTTTTATCCCAGGTCCGCTCCTCTCGCCGTTTTATCCCAGGTCCGCCCCTCGCCGATTTATCCCAGGTCCGCCCCCTCGCCGTTTTATCCCAGGTCCACTCCTCTCGCCGTTTTATCCCAGGTCCACTCCTCTCACCGTTTTATCCCAGATCCGCCCCCTTGCCGTTTTATCCCAGGTCCACTCCTTTCACCGTTTTATCCCAGGTCCACTCCTCTCGCCATTTTATCCCAGGTCCACTCCTCTCGCCGTTTTATCCCAGGTCCACTCCTCTCGCCGTTGTATCCCAGGTCCGCTCCTCTCGCCGTTTTATCCCAGGTCCGCTCCTCTCGCTGTTTTATCCCAGGTCCACTCCTCTCACCATTTTATCCCAGGTCTGCTCCACTCGCCACTGCTCTGCCTAAATATCATAGAATCATAGAAATCTACGTCACAGAAGGAGGCTATTTGGCCCGTCGTGTCTGTGTTGTTCAAAAAAGAGCTATCCAGCCTAATCCCACTTTCCAGCTCTTTGTCCTTAGCCCTGTATGTTACTGCACTTCAAGTGCACATTCACTTTTTAAATGTGATGAGGGTTTCTGCCTCTACCACCCTTTCAGGCAGTGAGTTCCAGACCCCCACCTCCCTCTGGGTGAAAAAAGTTCTCCTTAAATTCCCATCTAATCCTTCTACCAATTATTTTAAATCTATGCCCCTTGGTTATTGACCTCTATGAGTCATGATTTTCTCAGCCAGTTTGGTGCTGACAGCTCCAACAGTATTTATGCAAGTAAGTTGCAATGAAGCTGTTGGAGGATACAAAGACCTTATTATAAGGCAGTTGACCTTTCAAGCTAGTCTGGTGCCAACAATGCTGGCTGAGCACAGGTTTTGAAGAGGAAACAGCAGTGTCAGACAATAAGGTAAAACATTTTAGAGTTTCAGAGGTGGAGCTGCTGGTGGTGAAATACTGGGGGGGCGGGGAGTGGTGGCAGGGGAAATTTGAGACTTGCACTCTGAATGAGCGCGATGTCTGCAGAGAGGCTGCGCCACGAGCCCAAAGCCAATACTGGGAGGCTTGAATCATTTTTGGGTTCGGGCCTAATTTGAATGCCGCTGGTGAGCAGCAGGTGCCGAACAGGTGCCCTACTGCAGCTCGCTGGTTGTGGGAAGGCGGTAAACTGCCGGCTCCCGCGGTGAGTGAGCCAGGAGGTCGCCAGGTGGGTAAACTTAGATCGACTGTGGGCTGCAGTGTTTCTCCTGATTGTACAAAATTTCACCCCACAAAATTCTGGGCCTTTTCTTGAGCAGCCACCAGCAGTTAATTTAAGGATCACTGGTTAATTCCCTCACTGCCTGGTACAAATAGTTGCAGAACACTGATTTGCATATTAAGCATTCTGTTGCCTGGAACAGGCGAACGTGCGCTTTGATGTGTAGGCAAAATTTCTGCAAGCTTCAGTCAGGAAGTCAAAAATAACCTCGTCAATGTGGTATCTGCCTCAGAGATACTGATGTGCTGCTCAAATTTCAGTGTTCTCAGAAGTCAAGAATGAGGCAGAAGTTAGGGTAAATGGCTTAGGAGTGCTGCCTTGTTTACTTATATGTATCGAGATAGGCTCCAGGCAGGTGGGATGGCAGATGCAGGTTTCCAGGAGGGGCATCTTGGTGCAACTTTTTTGGGGTGGTATTGTGATGGTAGAACGTACCACCCCGTTTTACTAATACAAAAGCAAAATACTGCAGATGCTGGAAATCTGAAAAAAAACCAGGAAATGCTGGAAATACTCAGCAGGTAAGGCAATATCTGTGGAAAGAGAAACAGCGTTAACGTTTCAGGTCGATGACCGTTCGTCGGAACTGGAAAAAGTTAATGGCCCAGAACTTGGTGTCGGGATCTTGCCGCGCGTGCAAGCCCCCGATGTGCACTTCCCGGCACGCCGACATCTGAAACCTGGCCCGCAGTGGATTTCCTGTCAGTGGCCCGGTTCTGATGTTGGCGCGCTGTGCTAACCTGACCCAGCGGCGTAGTTAGTGCGATGTGCCGGCTGGGATCAGGTGAGCACTGTTCAGCCAATCATGGGAGGGGAAACTTCATTCATAAGTTTGAGAGTAAGAACTGTCAAACTCATGAAAAGTACTGCACCCCAAAACACTACTTAAACTTTAAATAACATTTTAAAAAACATCCCAATCATTAAATTAAGTATAAATAAGTTTAAAAAAATAATTTAAACAATAATTTTTTTTTTGAAAAAAATAAATTTTAATAAAAAGGGTCTAAAACTAAACTTACCTTATTGTAGATTCTTTAAAATAATAAACCTGTGGGAAAAAAAATTCTAACTTGCACTAAAACACCACTTACCTGTAAAAATAAATACTTACGTGTGCTTTTTACAAGCGTAAAGACCGGAGGCCTTTACACATGTGCAAATCCCCCAAAACAGAGGAAATCCAAGACGCACGCGCTAGCCTCTTCACCTCTTGGGTTAGAGGAGAGGAAATGCCGGTTTTCAGCGCATGCGTTGTGCATGCTGAAAACTGGCATTTCCTCCGGCCAGACGCGTGAGTACCCCTTCCGTACTCACGTGTTTGGGGAGGAATTACTGCCCCAATGATGGAACAGGTTTTTAAGCAAGTGCAGGGGCAGGGAAAGGGGGGAGGGGAGGAAAGAACAAAAGGGAAGTTCTGTGATAGGGTGGAAGGCAGGAGAGACTAAAAGACAAAAGGAATGATGGTACAAGGCAAAAGGGGATGGTAATGGGACAAGTTAAGAAACAAAAGATGAGTCTAGAAGAGGTGGAAATGGGAATCATCAACAGCTGCCATGTGAAAAAAATAGGGGCAGGGGTTATCGTCTGAAATTGTTGAACTCGATGTTGAGTCCAGAAGGCTGTAAAGTGCCTAATCAAAAGATGAGGTGCTGTTCCTTGAGCTTCTGTTGAGCTTCATTGGAACAGTGTAAGAGGCCGAGGACGGAGATGTCAGAGTGGGAGTTGAGTGGGGAATTAAAGTGACAGGTGACCAGAAGCTCAGGGTCACACTTACGGACTGGGAGATTGCATCGTGAGATTGGATGTTGCCTCGACTGGAGAATTTTAGCTATGAGGAAAGATTGGATAGGCTGGGTTTGTTTTCTTTGGAACAGAGGAGGCTGCGAGGAAACCTAATTGAGGTGTATAAAATTATGAGGGGCCTAGATAGAGTGGATAGGAAGGAACTATTTCCCTTGGCAGACGGGTCAACAACCAGGGGGCATAGATTTAAAGTAAATGGTAGGAGGTTTAGAGGGGATTTGAGGGGAAATTTCTTCACCCAGAGGGTTGTGGGGGTCTGGAAATCACTGCCTGAAAGGGTGGTAGAGGCAGAAACTCACACCACATTCAAAAAGAACTTGGATGTGCACTTGAGGTGCCATGGCCTACAAGGCTATGGACCAAGAGCTGGCAGGTGGGATTAGGCTGGATAGCTCTTTGTCGACCGGCGTGGACACGATGGGCCAAATGGCCTCCTTCCGTGCTGTAAATTTCTATGATTCTACGATGTACAGAATCACTTCCCCATCTAACTATGCACCCCTCACACCCACCCTCAATGTTATGCAATGACAACAACTAACAACTCAAAAGGAGGAAACTTGGTAATGGGAACCCACTCCATCACAGTCACCCTCTACACATCTATAGTATCCATTGTTTACACTCATTCCATCACTCTCACTGAAACTCCACCTCTTTCACTCATTGCAGGAAAAGAGAGCCCACAATAAGAGGGAAAGGAAGCAAACAGGAGGAGGACCACCATCCTTCTCACAGCTCATCCACGCTGAGGAGGCCACTCTCGACATTGCGGGATCAGTGGAACAGCTCGAAGTGGGGGACGGGGAGAGAGGCTCAGTAGAACAACCTGGTGACAGAATGCTTCTCCATCCAACTTATTTGGCCTTTATGAGTGACACATATGGGCTCTGATGTCAATAGAAATTGAATGTTCATCATGTGCACAATGGGCTGTGTCTGCAATCTACATATCACATGTCTAACTCATGTCTTTACTTTCCCACAGGACCATCAAGAGCCCCCCTCCCTATTGTCCAGGAGGAAGAGCAGGAGGACTCCTCAGAGCATGCTGCATCTTCTGAGGGCGCAGCGTCAGCAGAAATGAGTGCACCCAGCACCAGCGCTGAGACACACACCTTGGTGGGTCGTTTGCAAGATAGAGTAGTGTTGTCACCTGATGTATCACAACTCATGAGTGAGCAAGAACAGATGGTGGAGACAGGGACAGCAGTGGAGAGTCCTCGTCAGAGGCCGCAGGACACTTCTAGCTCTGCTCAGCTGCATGTAGACGCTGAAGGTTGACCAATTGTACAGTCGAGCGACCCGACGGTCGACCAATCGCTGCGTCACGGGGGCGGGTTCATTGCGTGTGCGGGCGGCCCATCCTAGAGTCAAGTGACGTGATGATTGACCAATCCTACAGTTCAGTGACCTGACGGTTGACCAATTGGTGCGTGTGTGGGCGGGCCTAATGCTTCTGAGTTGAGGTGAGTGGCCACCATCTTGATTCCAAACTCTTCATTTCTTTTTCCCACTTTCTGCGTGTTTCTTTTCAAAACTAGATTTCCAGCAAAATAAAAAGTTGCTTTTAAAACACAAATTGTTTTTTAAAAAAGTTAATTAATTTATAAATCTTTTCTCTAAACTCTATAATTTTCCTACCTTTCACCATTTTTGCAGGCAGGCCTCGAGGCCTGGGCCTCTGTTGCCCAGCCACGCCCAAGCTATGCACCTCCCGTCCCGCTCAACATGCAGCCCGCGATCACTGCCATCTTTCTAAAGGCTGGCGACGCGGGGCTGAGGCGAGCGTAGCCATCGCCGCCATCTTAGTAAAGGCGGGCGGGACGGGAGTCAGCGCACGTGTCAACGTCGACCCGGAGCGCGAGCGAATTGGCGGTCTTGAAGCTGGCTCGGGCAGGGGGCGGGGCTCGGGAGGGCGGGAAGGGGGGGAAGGGTTACCCCGGCAACCGGGCCCGGCCCTCTCTCACAGCCTCAAGCCGGCTCACGCCCGTTCCCGGGGCTTGGCTCCAGCGCAGACCCAGCCGCAATCGGCGGTCTTGAAGCCGGCTCAGGAGGGCGGAGAGTGGGGCTCGGGAGGGCGGGAAGGGGGGGGAAGGGTTACCCCGGCAACCGGACCCGGCCGTCTCTCACAGCCTCAAGCCGGCTCATGCCCGTTCCCGGGGCTTGGCTCCATTTGCAGCCGCGGGCCAGTCACCCTCTCTCTCTCCTTCCCTCTGTCTCTCTCTCCTCCCCCCTTCCCTCTCCCCCCTCTCCCCCTCTCCCCTTCTCCCCCTCACCCCTCTCTCCCCCTCCCCCCTCTCCCCTCTCCCCCCCTCCGCTCTCCCCTCTCCCCCTCCACTCTCCCCTCTCCCACTCTCTCTCCCCCTGCCTCAACCTCTCTCTCTCCCCCTCCCTCACCCCCCTGCCTCCCCCTCTCTCTCTCCCCCTCTCTCTCTGCCCCCTTGCTCCCCCTCTCTCTCTCCCCCTCCCTCCCCCTCTCTCCCTGCCCCCTCCCTCCCCCCTGCCTCCCCCTCCCTCCCTCCCCCCTCCCTCCCTTCCTCCCCCTCCCCCCTCCCTTCCCCTCTCTCTCTGCCCCCTCCCTCCCCCTCTCTCTCTGCCACCTCTCTCCCCCTCTCTCTCTCTCTCCCCCTCTCTCTCTCTCTCCCCCCTCTCTCTCCCGCCTCTCTCTCTCTCCCCCCTCTCTCTCTCCCCCCAGTCTCTCTCTCCCCCCAGTCTCTCTCTCTCTCTCTCCCCCAGTCTCTCTCTCTCTCTCTCCCCCAGTTTCTCTCTCTCTCTCTCCCCCAGTCTCTCTCTCTCTCTCTCTCCCCCAGTCTCTCTCTCTCTCCCCCAGTCTCTCTCTCTCTCTCCCCCAGTCTCTTTCTCTCTCTCTCCCCCAGTCTCTCTCTCTCTCCCCCCAGTCTCGCTCTCTCTCTCTTCTCCCCCCAGTCTCTCTCTCTCTTCACCCCCAGTCGCTCTCTCTCTTCCCCCCAGTTGCTCTCTCTCTTCCTCCCAGCCGCTCTCTCTCTTCCCCCCCCAGTCGCTCTCTCTCTTCCCCCAGTCGCTCCCTCTCTTCCCCCAGTCGCTCTCTCTCTTCCCCCCAATCGCGCTCTCTCTTCCCCCAGTCGCTCTCTCTTCCCCCCAGTAGCTCTCTCTCTTCCCCTAGTCGCTCTCTCTTCCCCCCAGTCGCTCTCTCTCTTCCCCCCAGTCGCTCTCTCTCTCTCTCTTCCAACAACAACATGCCCTCAAAAAAGCCTCGGCACTGCCAGGCACTCCAGCTAGTATGTATATATTTGTCATATACCAGTAGAGGATAGATGGGCATCTATCATGGAGAAGAACCAGGGGTCCATGGGCGTCCCCGTTATGAGGACTGTCAGTACAGAGATGGGTCTTCATGGACCCACTGATATGCAGCAAGGTGCTTTCCAGCTACTTGCTAGCAGGGAAGTGCGGGTGGCCCATGAAAGGGATGATGTTGGGAGGCTAAATGCAAGTGGGGGCTCCTCTCCAAGTGCTCATACTTCTATCTCCTTGCCAACCCCCCAGTCAGAGCCCCAGATGACTACCCGAGCAGTTAATGCCGAGTCTGCCCCTGTGCAGCCGCAGGAGGAGCAGACTTTGGCGGGGCCTTCACAGACTCCAAAACCCAGAGGACGACCGCCAAAGGCGTCTAAGCAGGTGCAGCAGGGAAGTGAGTAGGCTGTCTCTACATCTGCTGAAGCCACAGGAGTAGCACAACGTAGAAGCACGCTGGCAGGACTTTGTTGTCTCAGGCCTGGGGGAACTTTCAGAAGGCATAACCACAGTTGTGGAAGTTTGGAGCCTGACACCCATCTCCAGTGTGACCTCCTGCGAGACCCCTCTCGCCACCCTCACTCAGCGCTTCCTCAACTAAGGCACCTACCAAAAGCATGGGAGGCCCTTTTTTCCTTCCCCTCTTGGTATTAGAGGACCTCCAGCCCCATTCGCGAAATGACACACGCCACAACTGCAGAAGTTGCCATCAGAAATTTTATTTACAATAACCAACTGATGGCATTTTTAAAATAAGCACATTTCACCCAAGTGACTACCCCTGTGACTATTTGTGCAGTATCTTTCTCTTACACGTGCTCCTACGTAATGGTTCCCCTGTGGCTTCAGCAGATGTGGAGGCCCCTTGCTCACTTTCCTGCTGCTCCTGTCTCGACACCTTTGGCGGGCGTCCTCTGGGGTGGCGAGTGTAGAAAAGGGGGGAAGTTGAGGTATGGTTTTGGTTGCTCCTGGGGTTTGTCTCTGGCCAGTCAGAAGTATCTGAGCTGCTCCAGGCCCCGTGCGGTTTTGAATCGCTCCCCTTTCTGGTTCTGACCGCTGGACTTATTTCAGTAGCGATGTAGACAAAACGAGACTCGTGGTTGGGTGCAAAGAAGACCAGTATTTATTGAAATTTAAAAAAATGAATTGAAAATAATGAATACAGCACACTTTTACTTAATACAGCATACCTTTGCTTAATACAGCACACCTTTACTTAATACAGCAAACTTTTGCTTAATACAGCACACTTTTACTTAACGGGGAGGAGAAACGGACACATCGAGGGAAAATTGACTAAAATTACAATTTAACAAAATTCCCCTTTAATTCCCACCCCTAATACCTATCTAGGTTGCCTTGTAATGGGCCAGAAAGCTTATGCTCACCGGTGAACGCCTGCTCTGTGCCCCTGCAGTCTGTCTTAGATTCTTCACTGCCCTGAAGTAGAGATACCCCAGTAATTCAAAAGTAACTGCTGGTATTCCACTTCTTTGGGCGGGCTGCTGAGCTGTTCCTCTTGTAGGCAGGGCATCGGAGGCAAGGTGGCAGAGAGAGAGAGTGGCTTCCTGAGGGGCTATCTTTATACCCCATTGGGAGCCGTTATCTTCGCGCCCAAATCTGGATGTATCTGGGCTATACAAAAGGGACCGATCTGTCCCCATTGGCTGTAATGGGTTTGAATGTGTTTCCCATTCGTTCAACTGGTTTGTGCTCAGTTTAAAATGTCCCACTGATTTTTCAAGTGCTGAACAAACAGATCCTTAAGTGTTCAGTCAACAGCACTCAAGTGCTTTGTAAACAATCCATTGTCCTGTGGTCACCGCCCAACCACAACTGATTGACAGCTTCAAGTGCTTAAGCTCTTGAGTCAACACCGTAGAGCTTTGTAAACAAACAATCCTTTGTTCGATGTTGAACTTCCTAAACCGCAATTGATTGACAGTTTAAGTACCTCAAGTGCTTCAACCAGTGATGGGAGATGTTCAGACAGGCAGTCTTTCTCTTTTGCCATGAGGCCTGACAGCCATCTTTGATGCCCTGGGTTTTTAAGGTACATTCCAACCAGGTTTTCTTTAATCAAATAATCTTCGGGGGCTGTCGAAATTTTCCAAAATTTTGCAAATATTACACGAGCCTGTGCGGGCTCGTCAGCAGTCTGCTGCTCCTGTGACTGTGCAGGGGTTGAGACCTCTATCTTGGGTGTGGACTCTGGCGGGGCTCTGACCGAGGGCTCTGCAGTGGCATGGAAGTGTGAGCGCTTGGAGAGAAACCCCCACTTCCTTGAGGTCTGCCACCGACCTCCCTCTCATGGGCCAGGTCCCCCTCAGTGCCTGCAAGTGGCTTGAGAGCAGCTTGCTGCACATCAGGGGGGCCATGGGGACCCGTATCTGCAATGGCAGTCCTACTCAGAAGGACTTCCATGAAAGTCTGGTTTCTCTGTTCAATAGATGCCCATCACTCCTCAAGAGATGTCATTCTATTCTGAGCACTCACCATGTTTTCCATACCCTGGCGACTGTAGGGTTCTCAAAATTACCACATTCCCCGAAAGTTATGGATAAAGGGGCCCTGTATGGACAAGTTATTAAAAACAGGGTGCCCAAAATGGCTTCTGCAACCTCGTGACCAAAGGTATAGGATTTTAAAAGCAAGGCCCTGCAGAAAAGGCAGGCACTTTTTCAAACCTGAAACGAAACTTAAAATGCATGAATCTGTGAAGAGACTTTGTGGAGCCAGATAGCTAAAGCAAACACAGAATATGCATTCATTCACCTTGAAACAGATCAAGTTAGAATGGGCCTAAGTCGAGGCCATTAGGTTTCTGCATATTTAATCGGTAACAGCTCACAGTAGCAATCAAGTCAGGATGGGGACAATTAAGTTTCATAAATGACAAACAACCAGGACATCGAGGTCATTAAGCACGGAGACAACCACTCCAGAAAGCGTTAAAGTAAATGGCTGTAATCATTTTAAACGAGCCCGCCAAAAGTTAGACAAAGGACTGACCTGATTTGGCGCGCAGATAAGGAATGAAGAACGGGTATAATTGTAGGCCCATCAGTAGTGATCGATCTCTTATCTCTTGCTTGTAGCCTTGGCCTCCTGCCTCTCATTCTTGTGCCCCGGCCTCGTGGCGGGCTCTCTTCTCGCTCCCCACGCCGCTCAACACCAAGGACGCCCATTACACCGGGGCCAAACGTGGGAGGAGAACGAAACCCGATTCGAAAGCACACAGGACACACAGGCCACAAACAGGCAGATGAGACGAGGGGAGACGATGAATATGGTAAACCGATAAGGGCAGAGAAGAGCAGCGGAAAGACGCGTTGGGGGACAAAAGCCTAGTTGTAAGCTGGCGTATGAAGAATAAGTTGGCATTACATGCATGGACAGTAAAACTCCAGAGTCATAGCCCAGTTTAAGAATAAGCTGGCATTCGAAGGATGGGTAGCAAAATCAATGGACAATAAGAGCCCAGTTTAAGAATAAGCTGGTGTTCGAAGCTTGGGTAGGAAAATCATTTAACGGTAAAGACCGCCAACTGACCCCCAACTGCAACAATACCATCAACGACCGCCCGAGGAAGAAGAAGACCCATCGCGACTTGACGACGATGTTAGCTGAGGAAAAGGGAGAGTGCTTCGCACAAACAACTACAGCGCCGCGCCCAGAGACCATGTGGTGACGGGATACCCCAAAGGACAGAAAGAGCGGACCTCAAAACCCCACCAGTTAACGCAACAGGTTTCGAATTGGTGAGCATGAATTACTGCCCCCTCATAGCTTAATCTAGTTAGGTATTAGGGGGTGGGATAAGGATAAGGGGATTTTTTTAATGTATCCATTTCCCTCGATGTGCCGTGTGTTCCCCATTCCCATATAATGTAATTGTTTGTGCCTGTAACTATATCAGTAAATTCTCAGTAAGATTGTGTTTTATTCTGCCTTTAATAAAATTTTGGTTTTCTTGCACCAAACCACTTGGCTACTCGATTTTCTGTATCGCTGCCTGTACCTAAGTCTGGTGTCTAGAACCCAGGGGTGTGGGAACGATTCGAACCACTCAGAGACAGCCAGAGGTGAAGCTGACTGGGCGCACGCCAACCTCCTACAGAAATGGCGACCGCGGCAGGACTCCGGCAACAGGGGTGCGATACAGTAGACAATGGTTCGGATGAGCAAACCATGATGGAGGAAAGGATTTCTGATTATGTGTTTAGCAAGGTGAATATCACAAAGAAGTGGATCACCACTCTGTTAAGGGCTGGGCGTCCGGTAGATACAGCAGCTAAGTGGACAGAAGGGAGGGAACACAAGAAATCCCTAGAGAAGGCAGTCTAGCTGATGTGTTTCAAAAAGCAGGTCCAGCTTCTGGACCGGCTCGTTGCAGCACAGGCAGCTGAGTTAAAGGAGTCTGCCCTGGAGATCCAGGACAAGGCTCTAGCAGGGGAGAAGTTACTGGTAGCATTGCAGGCCCTGAATCAAGAAAGGGTACATTTAATGGGAGACATAAGGGCAAGTTGGAATACCTACAGTGCCAGGTCACCGAAGCCAAGGGTAATGAGTTGAGGTTGCGGGAACAGAATCCCGCCTAGCAAGGCAAGTAAGAGAAAGTAAAAGAAGTAAAGGCAGCTTATAAGTTAACGAGCGAACAGGGGTTTAAAGATGCAGATCATGGCCCCTGCAAGGAACAGATAGAAAATCTGAGCCTGGCCCTGAGGAAGGCAAAAGGCATGGTGTGCCTCTTAATCCCGAAGGCAGGCCAGGCGGATTTTATAGGGAACGAGGGGAGAACGGTTCAAACATCACTGATAGTGCCCAGGGACGACCCGGTTGAGGGACAGGAGGCCTCACGACCACCACCCGTAGCGCCAGGTTTCAGCGAGGTTTGGCAGCAAGGGGGGGGTGGAGTCAGAGGTGGGAGCAGAGGTGGAGCAACCCCCGCCAGAGAGGCCGGAGCCGGGACCGATGTGCCCAGCCCGGCATCGAAGGTTCGGCCCACCCGTTAATGGCGATGACGAGGGACCCCTCGAAAACCAGTTCGTATTACCCTATAGCACCCAACAGCTCTCCGAAAAGGGTTACCTCTTGTTTTGTATGTACCTTTATGGGAATAACTGGTCTTAGACTGCAGTACCGGCAGTGACCACCCCTGTATAAAAGGCCCTAGCATGCTTCTGTAGTTTCAGTTTCAACGTGGCTCTTGTTCAGTAAAGTACCTGTTAAACTGTTCTCCCAAAGTCCGTGTATTATTCAGGCGCGGACTTTACAGTGGCGATGAGTAAGTTCGAACTCACCTGAAGTGTGGCATCATCTCATGGGGATCTCGCCTGAAAGGAAGGTCCTGGAAGGTCGTAGTCTGAGCAACGGGCGTCGACCGAGGGCAACCGCCCAAAGAATCCATCGGTGTTTAGAGAATTGCGGGAGAGACTGTGGTTCCAGCGAATTGTGCTGGTAGCAGGTAGCGCGCTGACCCTTCCGGACTGCGGCGGGCTCAAGCTCGATCGAGCGGCTCTACAAATCGGGCCGCGCAGCATCGCCGGGAAAAGAAAACAAGAGAGAGAGGGTGGAGCGCACAGGGCGCGGTCGGTGCTCGAGAACAGGACAGCGGAGAGAAACTAAATGGGTGGGAAGGAAAGCGAGACGCGCCGAAGCTGCGGGTCACCGCCATTACCCCGTGGAACGCTAGGAGCAGTGTGGCAGTAAGGGGAAGAAGCAAAAGCGCGGGAGGCGCCATTTTATCCCGTTGGGGAAGAAGCAAAAGCGCGGGAGGCGCCATTTTAAATCGCCCAAGATGCCGAAAAGTGGCAGTATCACTGCTTTCGACAACGAGGTAGAAGACTGGACCACGTTTGTGGAAAGAATTGAAGTGTACTGCAAGGCAAATGAGGTGGCTGATGGAAATAGGGCGTCGGTATTATTAAATCTGATGGGTGCGAGTACGTACGGCCTATTGCGGAACTTAATTACCCCAGCTAAACCAATGGAGAAAAGTTTTGAGGAGATTGCTCATATCTTACAGGAACATCTAAGCCCTACACCACTGCTGATAGCAGAAAGATTCAAGTTCCATAAAAGAAACCAGCACAAAGATGAGAGCAATGCTGACTATCTTACGGAACTATGCAAGTTATCGAAGCACTGCCAGTTCGGAGCAGGACTGGCAGACACCTTATGGGATAAGTTTGTCTGCGGGCTCCAGAGTGAAGGAACCCAGAAATGACTACTTTCAAAAAAGGACCTGACGCTAGAACAGGCTTTCAGCGTGGCAATATCCTACGAAGCAGCAGCACGGGGAGCTGCAGAAATACAACAGAAACCACAAGAATACAGCGCTAACGAAATGGCGTATGGAGCCGAAAAGTGCTATCGCTGTGGCAGAACAACCCATGAGCAGAAGGACTGCTGGTTTAAAGACAAAATATGCAGGCAATGCAGGAAAATGGGACACATAGCAAGAGTCTGCAGGTCGGGAAAGAAGACCAACACGACAAGAACTACTAAGGAACAGTACAGGAAAGTAAAGAAACTGACAGATAGTAGTTCAGAAGACCAGGAGAGTGATAAGGACTCCGGGAGCAGGCGACTAAGTTGTTTAAAGTTACACAACGTGATCGCAAAAGAAGATCACCGAACCATTTGGTTCACCCTCATGATAGCAGGGTCCCCAGTGAAGATGGAATTGGACACAGGATCAGCCCTAACTGTCATGAATCGACGAGACTATGAGCGGCTATTCTCACACATACCCTTAAAGGACACGTCCATTGTATTGAAGACGTACACGGGGCAAAAGGTCTACCCCAGAGGAAAAATAAGGGTGCCAGTTGAATATAACGGAAAGGAAACGCAGAAAATATACATGTATATACTACGAGATGGAGGACCACCATTATTGGGACGTGAATGGATCCGAAGACGACAATTGGATTGGCATTCCATTCTGGCACTAACTGTGACTGACAAAAAAGATGATGACGTCGCACCTGGACGTCTGTCACAAATTCTATCTGACGCAGAAGAGGTGTTCCAACAAGGACTTGGGACACTAAAAGGAGTAAAGGCAACCATAAAGATTGAGGATAACGCAACCCCAAAATTTTTCAAGGCCAGACCGGTGCCATACGCCCAGCTGTGGAAGCTGAACTGGAGAGTCTGGAGCGTTCGGGGGTGCTGTCCAAGGTGGACTGGAGCGAGTGGGCCACACCCATCTTTCCTGTAATGAAGAAAGCATTGAGCAGCACGCCTGGGGAGCCAAGGAAGGTTCGCATCAGTGGGGACTTCAAGGTGACTGTGAGCCCAGTCCTGCACACAGTACAGTATCCGCTTCCGCGGATAGAAGAAATTTTCGCCTCACTATCTGGAGGGAAACGTTTTACAAAGATTGACCTGGCTCAAGCGTATCTACAAATGGAGGTGGAAGAAGCATCTAGGAAATACCTCACGATAAACACTCACAAAGGCCTTTACCAGTACAATCGACTGGTATTTGGGGTAGCATCGGCCCCGGCTATGTGGCAGAGGGCAATGGAACAAGTCCTGCAAGGGATCCCGGGGACCCAGTGTTATTTGGACGACATCCTGGTTACGGGTGAAAATGACAATGAACACCTTGCCAACCTGGAACAGGTGCTCACGAGATTGCAGGAATATGGGCTATGAGCCAACCGTCCCAAATGCGAGTTCTTCAGGAGACAAATCTCGTATTGTGGCCACATGATTGATGAGGAAGGGTTGCATAAGTCGCCGGACAAGATTGAGGCTATAGTCAAGGCTCCAGCACCAGAAAATGTGTCGCAACTGAGGTCGTTCCTCGGGTTGGTGAACTACTACCATAAGTTCTTGCCGAATTTATCTACAATTCTGCACCCACTGAATGCCCTCCTTCAAACTGGTGTAACATGGAAATGGAGTGATGAGTGTAAGCGTGCCTTTCAGGAATGTAAATGCCAAATCACTTCAAAAGAAGTATTGGCCCACTACAACCCAACACTACCGATTCGGTTGGCATGTGATGCGTCACCTTACGGCATTGGAGCGGTGCTGTCACACAAATTCCGTGACGGTTCAGAGAGGCCAATAGCCTTTGCATCGCGCTCGCTAACCTCAGCCGAGCGTAACTACGCCCAGATTGACAGGCAGGCCCTCAGCCTGGTGTGGGGGGCGAAGAAGTTCAATCATTATCTGCACGGGCAGAAATTCACCCTACTGACTGATCATCAACTCCTGGTCTCAATTTTTAACCCAAAGAAGGGCGTTCCGGTGATGATGGCGCAACGGCTGCAAAGATGGTCACTTTTTCGAGGGGCACATCAGTATGACATAGAGTACAAAGGTACGAAACAACATGGAAATGCTGATGGGCTGTCGCACCTACCGTTGCCTACGGCGGAAGAAGCACCTGCAGTGGACCCGGTGGAGATATTCCATGCGACCATAGTCGAATGTTTGCCTGTTACAAATGCAAGCATTGAGAAGGAAACCCGAAATGACCCGACACTCTCTCGGGTCTATGATTTGACGGTGAAGGGATGTCCAGCATATGGCGACTCACTGTTGCCAGCATTCTCGCCAAAGAGGGAACAACTGTCAGTGTGCCGGGGAACCTTGATGTGTGGATCCCGAGTGGTAATTCCACCCAAATTGAGCGATAGAGTACTCAATGAGTTTCACGAGGGTCATCTGGGAGGGGTAAAAATGAAGATCCTAGCCAGGGCGTTTGTGTGGTGGCCGGGGATCGATAAAGAAATCGAGGATATGACCAAGAGATGCACAGGATGCCAGAAGGTCCAAAACGCTCCACCACAGGCCCCGCTACATCCATGGGAGTGGCCCTCATCTCCATGGCAACGGGTACACATTGATTTTGCTGGTCCATTTATGGACTCAATGTTTCTAATCGCTGTGGACGCCCATTCAAAATGGCCAGAGGTAATTAAAATGTCCTCCACCACCACGGAGAAAACTATTGCAGTCCTAAGGACCATCTTCGCCAGGAATGGGTTGCCAGAACAGATTTGCTCCGACAATGGGCCACAGTTTGTGTCTGAGGATTTCCGGAGGTTCCTGAAGAATAATGGGGTGAAACATTACACATCTGCCCCATATCATCCAGCCACAAATGGATTGGCTGAGAGGTTTGTTCAGACCTTTAAAAAGGCCATAAAGGCAATGTATAATGATGACATACCACTGCAACACAAGGTGGATAACTTCCTGTTTGCTTACCGGAATGCGACACATGCAGTAACCAACCAAACTCCAGCCGTACTGTTTTTCAACCGGAGACTAAGATGTCGCTTGGATTTGCTCAAACCAAACATAAGACGAGATGTTGAGGATAAGCAGTTCCAGCACATAAATGAGAAGCCAACCAGGAGCTTCAAGATAGGGCAACCAGTCTTGGCCCGCGACTACCGAACAGAAAATGGCAGCCAGGCACGATATGCACACAGCAGGGACCACTAATGTACACAGTGGACGTTGGAGAGAGCATCGTGAGACGCCATGCTGACCAGATTCTAGAGTCACAGGAACAAGCCAAACCTGTACCACAAGCATGTGCACCTGGTAATGAGCCCGAAGTACACATTGCGTCTACCTCAGAAGCAGGGGTATTGGAAGCTGACGAACCAACCAATGACAATGAGCCAGAATTGACTCCACCGCCAGAACAAGATACTCGAGAAAGGCGCTATCCAGTCCGGATTAGGAAGCCTCCTCAAAGATTAAACTTATATATGACTATTTCAGTTGATGTATATATTACTGAGAAAATTGTAATTGTAATTAGTTATTATTTAGTTGTTAAATGAATGTTATGTATTGTTTATCTAAAAGGGGAGGAATTGTTGTGTATGTACCTTTAAGGGAATAACTGGTCTTAGACTGCAGTACCGGCAGTGACCACCCCTGTATAAAAGGCCCTAGCAGGCTTCTGTAGTTTCAGTTTCAAGCTGCCTCTTGTTCAGTAAAGTATTAGTTAGACTAGATTCAGTTAAACTGTTCTCCCGAAGTCCGTGTATTATTGAGGCGCAGACTTTACACCTCTCGAACCACTTCAGAGAAGTAGAGCAGGCAGCCAGCGTCAACGACTGCGATGGTGCTGAGCAGGCCAAAATGCTGCTATTCTCCCTGGAGAGTAGGCTCCTCCAATCCCTCTCTGATGAGTGTAAGAAGGGGCAGTGCGGGTATGAGGAGCTCAGGGATGAAGTTTTGGAGGCCATGGGGATGAATGAGGGAAGTCCTTTCTCCCGTGTGGAGAAGACCATCCAGCTCACAGGGGAAACCCTGCAGGCTTTCGCGGACAGTTTATGGCCGGTTTATAGGAGCGCCTGTCCTGGGGCACCTAATCGGGCATTCCTGAACCAGGATCAGCTGGCCCATTGGCTCCGTTGCCTGGTGGCAAACAGCTTGCCACAGGTCCGGGCCAAGGCAGAAGTTTGGTTCGACCCCAAGAATCCCCTGACCACCGAACTTACGGTGAACAGACAGTTAACCCTAGCCTAGAAGAACGGTAGGGGAACCGATGCACACCCACCCAAGGGGAAGGTGCATGAGGTAAAACCCAGACAGGGTAGGAAAGAGTGGCATCAGGAAGGGAATAAACCTCCCAACACAAAGATGAATTGCTACGGGTGTGGGAAGGATGGACACTGGAGGAAGGAGTGCAAAAACCCTTGGAAAGATAACAAGGGAAAGAATTCCACAGCCACAGCCCAAATGGCGGAGACAGGAATCCCTCCCGCCGCGGTCGAGTCATTTTTGGACACCATGAGGTCCTTATTGACTGGCCATGGGAGAGTAGCAGCTGCTACCGGTGCTCTGACCCCATCAGCCCCATCCAACCCACAGCCCTGACTAGAGCCAGCGCAGCCTGTTTACCTGTGTTCCCTTCGGTACGATGAATGGAAAAGACCCCTCGTGGAGATGGAGGTAGAACAGGTGAAGGGGACCTATCTGTTGGACACGGGGGCATCATGCACCGTGGTCCATTCAGCTAACCCCACCACCTCGCCTCTATCTACCGGGGTCCCATACAGTCTGTCGGGATTCACAGGCAGGGAACAGGCCGGCTCGTTTTCCATCTCGCTCGCCATTCGTTTAGGACCACTCAGCTCTAAGTGGACCTGTGTCCTAATGAAGTGGGAAGTGGAGGGTGGAAGAGGGGTCCTGGGAAGCGACTTTATTGTAGGCCACGGGATCCTGGTCGATTTAAGAAATCATTAACTATGGGGGGCAAGTACAGGAAAGGACGGTGAGGTAGTAGTAATCCCAGGGAAGGGGACCCTGTGCACCATGAAGCCCAAAGAGGGTTATAACCTCGAGCTCATGGTCAGTACCACCCCAAAAGAGTTCCAGGTATTTGTGCAAGCCCACCTAGCCACATTTGCCACACACAAACACGACTGCGGGAGGGTCAACGGGTTTGAGGTCAACGTAGACGGGGACCCCATGGCCCGACCACAGAAACAGTATAACTTCCCCAGGGAAGCGGAGCCAGACATGGAAACAGCCATGTCCTCCTTAGTACAGCAGGGTGTTCTGAGACCGATAGCCACCCACGTAAACTCTCCACTGTGGCCGGTTAGAAAGCCGGACAATTCCTGGAGGGCCATGGTGGACAACGGGTGCTCAACAGCAACATCCCAGCCTGTGCACCCACAGTAGCAGCAGTTGCCGACCTGATAGGAAGTATCCCAGCATCTGCGACCACTTTCACGGTGCTGGATATTTCCAATGGGTTTTGGTCCATCCCTTTAAGGAGGGAGGATCAGTGCAAGTTTGCCTTTACGTTTAAAGGGCAACAGTACACCTGGAACTGTTTGCCTCAGGGCTTTCACAACAGCCCCAACATTTTCCATCAGTGCATGGCAAACAGTTTAAAGGATTTCGGCCAGCCCAGACAGTTGGTACAGTACATGGATGACCTGCTCCTGTTCACCGATTCGAGAGAGGAGCATGGCCCAGTACTGGCTGAATTGCTGGAGCTGCTCGGGCAAAAGGGTTTTAAGGTAAACCCCAAGAAAGCGCAGATCGGCCAGCAGGAGGTGAAATTTCTAGGCCTGACTGTACGCGCTGGAGAAAGGGCCATAGATAAGGCTAGGAGAGAAGCGGTACAAGAGTTACCAGTCCCCAACACAGTCACGGGTGTGAGGTCATTTCTAGGGCTAACCGGGTACTGCAGAGACTTCATTGAAGACTATGCAGCCACAGCGGCCCCCCTGCTCCGACTCCTACACAAGGGAGTGGAGTGGGCTTGGGATGAGGGTTGCCAGGCAGCATTTGTCAGGCTCAAGCAGGACTTGCAGACCGCACCAGCTGTAGGGGCCATAGATGGGGGGGAAAAAGTTTTTCCTGGAGGTAGCAGCCAGCAGGGACAGCCTGAGTGCTGTGCTGCTCCAAGAGCGGCATGGCAGGCTGAGGCCGGTGGTCTACTCCTCCAGGATACTCACAGATGTGGAGAGGAGCTACTCCAACTGTGAGAGGCACCTCTTGGCCACACATTGGGCTGTGAAAAGATCGCTGATCTTCACAGGCATCTCTCCCATCACCCTCCTCACCCATCACACACCCACCCAGATGCTCCTGGATGGGAGGATCAAGGATGGAATGGTGAGCAGTGCCCGCATTGCTCGCTGGACTCTGCTCCTTTCATAGATGGACCTCAAGGTGAAGGGTCTCTGCGAGCCAAAGCTCGTAGCCAACTTGGTATATCCACAGAAGGGGTTTGGGAAGTGGACATAGGTTTACATAGAAACATAGAAACATAGAAGATAGGAGCAGGAGTAGGCCATTCGGCTCTTCGAGGCTGCTCCGCCATTCAATGAGATCATGGCTGATCATCCAAATTCAGTACCCTGTCCCTTTAGCCTCAAGAAATACATCCAACTCTTTCTTGAATATATTTAATGAACTGGCCTCCACCGCCCTCTGTGGCAGAGAATTCCACAGGTTCACCACTCTCTGGGTGAAGAAATTCCTCCTCATTTCAGTCCTAAATGGCTTACCCCTTATCCTTAGATTATGACCCCTGGTTCTGGACTCCCCGGCCATCAGAAACATCCTTCCTGCATCTAGTCTGTCCAGACCTGACAGAATTTTATAGGTTTCGATGAGATCCCCTCTCAATCTTCTAAACTCCAGTGAGTATAAGCCCAATCGACACAATCTCTCCTCATACGTCATTCCTGCCATCCCAGGTATCAGCCTGGTGAATCTTCGCTGCACTCCCTCCATGGCAAGAACGTCCTTCCTCAGGTAAGGTGACCAAAACTGCACACAATACTCAAGGTGCGGTCTCACCAAGGCCCTGTACAACTGTAGCAAGACATCCTTGTTCCTGTACTCGAACCCTCTTGCTACGAAGGCCAACATACCATTTGCCTTCTTAACCGCCTGCTGCACCTGCATGCTTACCTTCAGCGACTGGTGCACAAGGACACCCAGGTCTCTTTGCACTTCCCCTTCTCCCAATCTATTGCCATTCAAATAATAATCTGCCTTCCTGTTTTTGCCACCAAAGTAGATAACCTCACATTTATCCACATTATAGTGCATTTGCCATGTTTCTGCCCAATCACCCAACCTGTCCAAATCGTACTGGAGTTTCCCGACATCCTCCTCGCACCTTACCCTCCCACCCAGCTTTGTGTCATCTGCAAATTTGGAGATATTACATCCAATTCCCTCGTCCAGATCATTAATATATATTCTGAACAGCTGGGGTCCTAGGGCTGATCCTTGCGGTACCCCACTAGTCACTGTCTGCCACTCGGAAAATGACCCGTTTATTCCAACACTTTGCTTCCTGTCCACCAACCAGTTCTCTATCCAAGTCAATACCTCAATTCAATTCAGTTCAATTCAATTCAATTCAATTCAATTCCCCGAAGCAGGGAGAGCGCGCTTAGCACCGAACCGTCTCGGCCGCTTGCCCCCAATCCCATGTGCCTTAATTTTGCATGCTAATCTCTTATGTGGGACCTTATCGAAAGCCTTCTGAAAGTCCTAATACACCACATCCACTGGTTCTCCCTTATCTATTTTACCAGTTACATCCTCAAAAAATTCCAGTAGATTAGTCAAGCATGATTTACCTTTCGTAAATCCATGTTGACTTTGTCCGATCCTGTCACTGCTTTCCAAGTGCTCTGCAATTTCATCTTTTATAATAGACTCTAGCATTTTCCCCACTGCCGATGTCAGGCTTGCCGGACTATAATTCCCCGCTTTTTCTCTACCAACTTTTTTGAACAGTGGGGTAACATTAGCTACCCTCCAATCCATGGGTACCGCTCCAGAGTCTATTGAGTTCTGGAAGATGACCAGTAATGCATCTACTATCTCTAGGGCCACTTCCTTAAGTACCCTGGGATGTAGACCAACAGGCCCTGGGGATTTATCGGCCTTCAGTCCCATCAATTTTCCTAACACCATTTCCCTACAAATACGGGCCGGGATACACCCCACAGGGCGCAAGACCTATGTGGACGGCTCCAGCACGGTATCTGCTGGCGAGCGTCTCACAGGGTGTGGAGTTTATGACCCAGTGGCAAACATTGCCCTGGCAATGAAGCTCCCCAGCACCATGAGCGCCCAACAGGCTGAACTGCCCGCGGTAGTGTACGTCGTTACACAACCCGAAATCTTCCCCACTCCATACACGATTTGCTCGGACAGCATGTTTACGTGCAATTCGTGTATGGAGTACCTGGCCATCTGGTCCCACCGCGGATACACCTCTGCCGACGGGAGACCCCTCACAGTGAAACCCCTGCTGGAAAAGATCCTAGCAGCAGTTGGGGAGGAAGGGGAGGTTTTCATCCACAAGGTGAAGGCCCATTCCTTCACAGAACCCCGTAGTCAAGGCAACCAGCAGGCTAACATGCTCGCCAAGGAGGGTGCCCGCACAGGCATTTTCTGGGACCCATATGGGTCCAGACCCATGGCAGCAGTCAGAGGTAGGGACGGGACCCAAGGGAGTGTGGGGGTAGCTTTAGCCCCGGACCTTAAGATGGTCCAAGCCCAAGACCCTGTCCTCAAGGCAGTCCTCAGTGCAGTGACTGAGGGGAAAAGGGTAGAGGGTCCTCATGGCACAGCGACCCTCTCCATGAAAGAGGGCATGCTGTTCCGGGGGGAACAATGGGTTGTGCCACAGCAACACCAGAGGGAATTCCTTCAACTGGCCCATGAGGGTCCAGGAGCGGGGCATCCTGGGCCTAAGACCACCTGGCAATGGGTCGAACAGGCGGGATGGTGGCCAGGACTCAGGGAAGATGTCCGCGAGTTCTGCGCCGGCTGTCTGGTGTGCGCTGCTAATAACCCTGACCCCCACAAAAGGAAGGTACCTATGGGACACATCAGGAGGGTAGCGGGACCATGGCAGTCAATGCAGGTCGACTACATTGGGCCCCTGCCCACCGCCCAGGGAGACTATAAGTACTGCCTAGTCCTGGTGGATGTGTTCACGAAATGGGTGGAAACCTTCCCCTGCAAAACTGCCACAGCTCTGGGTACGGCCAGGATCCTGGTCCGGGAAGTATTCTCACGATGGGGGCTACCACTGTATGTGGAGTCCGACCAAGGGAGTCACTTTACCGGACAGGTAATGCAGAATACCCTTATGCTGCTAGGCATCGAGGGGAAGTGGCACATGGCCCACAACCCACAGTCATCAGGGATTGTGGAGAGAATGAATAGGACCTTAAAGGAAATGTTAAGGAAGGAGATGGTGGGCTCGCCTTGAAAATGAGCCGAGATCCTACCGCTGGTCCTGATGGTGATCCGGACCAGCCAGTCAAAAAGCACGTGGTACTCCCCGTACGAGCTGATGACTGGCAGGGTTATGCGGACCCCCACCCATGTACTAGCCCCGGTGCTCACGGAAGGTCAGCTCAGAGAGGTAAACTGGGACAGGTTCGCCCGAAACCTCTTAGGGCACCTTAAGCAGGTCCACGAGCAGACGGCTGGGAACATGGGAAAGCAGCATCGGAGTAACCGATTACTGTTAGAACCTCGAAAACACCATGAGTGGGAGGTAGGGGATCAGCTCATGGTGAGGAATTTTGCTCGGATAGGGAGTCTGGAACCATTATACATGGGGCCCTACAGCATTGTAGACAAGGCAAGCCCCATGGTATACGCCATTAAGATGCCTCAGCGCACCAAATAGTTCCATATTAATCAGTGTAAACTGTTTAAACCCGAGAAGAGAGAACAGCCAGTTGGGGTAAGGTCTGAGGATAGATATCCTCAGCCTGCAGCAGGAGCAAGTTCACAGACTGCACAAGCAGGCACTGTGGCTTGCTTGAGGGGAGAGGCCATCCCGCCCACCGATTGGGACACTCCCCTGTTGGATCCGTGATTCTGAGGATATGCTGTTATTCAATAATCACACGGATGCTGTACATTAACAATAAACAGGTCTTTACTGGAGGAGGGTAGTCTCAAGACTGGGGGTACAGAGGCATGCGCAAAGCTTATATACAGGTGTGGTCACTGCCGGTACTACAGTATACAGGAGCTGTAAAAGTAGTTCTGAGTTAAAGGCACATACACTACAATTCCTCCCCTTTTAGTTTAGTACTACCCCTAATGTTCAAATAACAATTAACATTTCAACATGTACATTAAACAAGAAAAGTCCATTTATAGATTCAGTCTTTGGAGCGGCTTCCTGACCCTTTCGGGATAGCGCTTTTCCGGAGGTTCTTGTTCTTGGTGCAGAGGCGATTCTGACCCCTTTTCATCGGGTAGTTCATCGGGTTCCACTGCTACGGGGTCTGAGGCAAATGCTACCGGTATGTTGGGTTCATCCCCAGTTACTCGAGACATGGGGTTGACACGTTCCTGTGACGCTAAGATCTGATCGACGTGGCATCTCACAATGTTCTCCCCGACATCCACTGTGTACATTAATGGCCCCTGCCTTGTACATATCGTTCCGGGTTGCCATTTCTCTGTTCGATAGTCACGGGCCAAGACTGGTTGCCCTACATTGAAGCTCCTTGTCGGCTTCTCATTGATGTGCTGGAATTGTTTGTCCTCAACATTTCTTCGCACATTTGGTCTGAGCAAGTCCAGACGAGATCTCAACCTTCGGTTAAAGAACATCATGGCCGGGGTCTGGTTGGTAACTGCATGTGTCGCGTTTTGGTAGGCTAATAAGAAATTGTCCATCTTATGCTGTAGTGGAATTTCATCGTTGCACATGGCCTTTATCGCCTTCTTAAAGATTTGTGCGAACCTCTCAGCCAATCCATTTGTGGCTGGATGATACGGGGCGGATGTATAATGCCTTACTCCATTCCTTCTCCTAAATTTTTGAAATTCATCGGATACAAACTGTGGTCCATTATCAGAGCAAATCTGCCCTGGCAAACCGTTTCTGGCAAATATGGTCCGTAGGACTGCAATCATTTTCTCTGTATTGGGTGAAGACATTTTTATCACCTCAGGCCACTTTGAATGAGCATCCACTGCTATTAAGAACATTGAGTCCATGAATGGACCAGCGAAATCAATATGCACCCATTGCCATGGAGAGGAGGGCCACTCCCATGGGTGTAGAGGGGCATGTGGTGGTGCATTTTGGACCTTCTGGCATCCTAAGCAGCTCTTAGTTAGGTCTTCGATTTGTTGATCGATTCCCGGCCACCACACATAAGCCCTAGCAAGGCTTTTCATTTTCACTCCCCCCAGATGACCTTCATGTAGCTCATTTAGCACTCTCTCCCTGAACTTGGGTGGAATCACCACTCTGGATCCACACATCACTGTCCCCTGGCATACTGACAGCTGTTCTCTTCTGGATGAGAATGCTGGCAACAGTGAGTTGCCATGTGTTGGCCATCCCCTCACCGTCAATTCATATACCCGAGACAGCGTCGGATCATTGCGGGTCTCCTTCTCTATATCCGCGTTCGTTACTGGCAATCATTCAATTATTGATGAATAAAATATCTCGATAGGGTCCACTGCTGGTGCTTCCTCCACAGTAGGCAGTGGCAGGCGCGATAGCCCATCAGCGTTCCCATGCTGTTTCGTGCCTTTATATTCTATTTCATATTGATTCGCCCCTAGAAACAGGGACCATCTTTGTAACCGCTGTGCAGTCATCACTGGAACGCCCTACTTAGGATTAAAGATGGAGACAAGTGGTTGGTGGTCAGTCAGCAAGGTGAACTTCTGCCCATGCAGATAGTGGTTGAATTTTCTTACTCCCCATACTAGGCTGAGGGCCTCCCTGTCAATCTGGGTGTAGTTGCGCTCAGCTGAGGTTAGTGACCGAGCCGCAAAGGCTACTGGCCTCTCCAACCCATCTGGGAATTTGTGCGACAGCACCACTCCAATAACATAGAGTGATGCGTCACATGCCAAACGAATTGGTAGTGCTGGGTTGAAATGGGCCAACACCTCTTTTGATGTGATCAATTCTTTACACTTCTGGAAAGCTCGTCTACGTTCGTCATCCCACTTCCATGGTACCCCTGTTTGCAGTAGGGTGTTCAGTGGGTGTAATACCGTGGACAAATTTGGTAAGAACTTGTGGTAGTAGTTTACCAGCCCGAGGAACGACCTCAGTTGTGACACATTTTCCGGTGCTGGAGCCTTGACTACTGCCTCAATCTTGTCAGGGGACTTATGTAACCCCTCTTCATCGATGACGCGGCCACAATACGAGATCTGTTTCTGGAAAAACTCGCACTTCTGGCGATTAGCTCGTAGCCCATACTCCTTTAATCTGGTGAGCACCTTCTCCAAGTTGGCGAGGTGATCACCGTCATTTTCGCCCGTGACCAAGATGTCGTCCAAATAACACTGGGTCCCTGGAATCCCTTGCAGGACCTGATCCATCGCCCTTTGCCAGATAGCTGGAGCTGAGGGTACTCCAAACACCAGCCGGTTGTATTGATAGAGACCTTTATGTGTGTTAATCATAAGGTATTGTTTCGAAGCTTCTTCTACCTCCATTTGCAAGTACGCCTAGGCTAAATCAATTTTGGTGAAGCGTTTTCCTCCAGATATCGAGGCTAAAATATCCTCAATTCGTGGAAGCGGATATTGTACCGTGTGAAGGACTGGGTTCACTGTCACCTTAAAATCCCCACTGATGCGGACCTTCTTTGGTTCCCCAGGCGTATTACTCAATGACCTCTTCATTACAGGAACGATGGGTGTAGCCCACTCGCTCCAGTCCACTTTGGACAGTACTCCTGAACATTCCAACCCTTCCAGCTCTGCTTCAACAGCTGGTCTGATCGCATAAGGCACTGGTCTGGCCTTCAGAAACTTTGGGCTTGCATTTTCCTCTATTTTAATCATTGCTGTTTTGCCTTTTAGTGTTCCTAGTCCCTCCTGGAACACTTCTATTGCGTCAGTTAGCATTTTTGACAGTCATCCAGGTGTGACGTCATCATCCTTTTTGGCCTCAACCTTCAGTGCCTGTATGGAATGTCAATCTAATTGTATCTTCTGGATCCATTCACGTCCTAGCAGTGGTGGTCCTCCATCTGGCAATACATATATATCCATTTTAGGTATTTCCTGGCCTTTATATATCACTTTCACCCTTATTTTTCCTTTGGGGTAGACTTTTTGCCCCGTATACATCTTCAAGACAATCTCTGTAGCTTTCAAGGGTATGTGTGAAAATAGCCACTTGTAGTCTCTTTGATTTATGACTGTTAGAGCTGATCCTGTGTCCAATTCCATTTTCACTTGGACTCCGTCTAGCTTGAGTGTAACCCAGATAGTCTGGTGATCCTCCATTTAAGTTACCTTATGTAGTTTCAGACAACCCAGCTCCTTGCTTCCGGAGTCTGTGTCACTTTTCTGTTCATCTGAACCACTGTCCATCACCTGGTGTACCTTTTTGTACTTCTCCTGTGGAGATTTCTTACTGTTGGTTTTCTTCCCAGACCTGCAGACTCTTGCTATGTGTCCTGCTTTCCCACACTGTCTGCACACTTGGTCCTTGAACCAACAATCTTTCTGGCCATGTGTTGTTCTGCTGCAGCAATAGCACTTCCCTGTTCCATAGGACATTTCATTGGTGCCATATTCTTGCGGTCTCCGTTGTATCTCTGCAGTGCCCCTTGCGGCTGCTTCGTGTGATACTGCCATACTGAAAGCTTTGTCCAGCGTAAGATCCTTTTCTGATAGAAGCCGTTTCTGGGTTCCTTCACTTTGTAGCCCACACACAAACTTGTCCCTTAACGTATCTGCTAGTCTTGCTCCAAACTGGCAGTGTTTCGATAGCTTGCGCAGTTCCGTTAGGTACTCAGCATTGCTTTCGCCTTTGTGTTGGTTCCTTTTACGGAACTTAAATCGTTCTGCCATCAGCAGCGGTGTGGGGTTTAAGTGGTCCTGTAGGATTTCTACTATGCTTTCAAAATTCTTGTTCACCGGCTTCTCTGGGGTTATTAGATTTCGCAGTAACCCATAAGTTTTTGCACCCATGGAATTTAACAAAACCTGTGCTTTATTAGCACCTGGCACTTCATTCGCCCTGCAGTGCACCTCAATACGTTCCACATATGTTGCCCAATCTTCGACTTCATTGTCGCACGTAGAGATACTGCCACTCTTCGGCATCCTTGGGTGTGAGTTAACTGTCAAAAATGGCGTCTCCCGCGCTTCCCCTTCTTCTCCGCTGGCACAAAATGGCGTCTCTCGCGCTTTCCTTCCTTCCCGCGCTGGCCCTTCTTCTCCGCTGCGGCTTCTAAAAATGGCGTCTCCCGCGCTCTTCCTTCTTCTCCGCGGCTCCATGGCGTCTCCCATGCTCCCCCTTCTTCGCCCCGTGGACCCTGTTCAGCCCGTGAGTCCTGGCTGTGCTCGCGCGTTCTTCTTTTTTTTTTTAGACACCGCTCAGTCTAGAACCCGGCTGTTTCTTTACCCTCTCTCTCTCCGGTTTGTTTTCTTTTTCTCGACGCTGCTCGGTGTTCATCCCCCGGCTGCGCCCTGCACTCTTCACCCTCTGTCTTACCCCGTCGACGCTGCTCGGCTTTCTCTCCGCCGTCGGTCGGCTCCAGCCGCCGCTGCTCGGGAAGAGTCTGCGCTGGGCCTGTCGTCGGTCTCTTGCTCATCGTCGTGGCTGGGGAACCAAGCCCGGCTCTCCACAGCCTCCCCTGCGATGTTCAATCTCTGCCTGATGGCTGGGCGGTTGCTCGTGTTCAACGCCCGTGTTCCTGGCCTCGACTTTTTTTTTTATGTTGCAGGTAGATTCAAATCGACACTTGTCGCCACTGTTGGATCCGTGATTCTGAGGATATGCTGTTATTCAATAATCACACAGATGCTGTACATTAACAATAAACAGGTCTTTACTGGAGGAGGGTAGTCTCAAGACTGGGGGTACAGAGGCATGCGCAAAGCTTATATACAGGTGTGGTCACTGCTGGTACTACAGTATACAGGAGCTGTAAAAGTAGTTCTGACTTAAAGCCACATACACTACATCCCCCACTCTTCTGGGCTCCAGATGAGGAGGGACCCGAGGGCGAAGACCCCGCCCCTAACCCAGGTTTAGAGGAGGAGGGACCTGAGGTCAAAGACCCCGCCCCGGACCCAGATTTGGGCCCTGAGGGCGAGGACCCCCAGCCAGTGGCAGTGGTGAGCCCACAGACCACGCCGGAGGGGGCAGCGGTTCGGGTAAAAGGCCCACAGCCAAGAAAACCCCACCCGCCAAAGTCCTCAGAAGGTCCCCACGGACGCCCCAGCCAAGGAAACCATGGTCACCAGCTCCCCATTTTAAAGGGACAGCCTCCCGAGTTAGGGGGAAGTCCAAGGACAGGGGTCCCCAGCCGGCAGCCACAGGCTGCGAGGGACCGACAGTATAGGACAGTGCGGCCACGCCGAAGGGAGCGGTGTGCCACAGTCCAAACAGAGATTAGCCTGGCCGCCTGGAGACGGGCGGCGGATGTACATAGTTTTACATAAGTTTATATTGTTAAGTTTGGGTGTTTAGTTTAAGTTTAAACAAGGTGATGGGTAGTTTTATATAGTAGTAGTATTTTTAAGAATGTTTGTATTTGGGTCGAGGTCGCAAGACTCGACTATGCTTCACCCAAGCCAAAGAATCTCCTCGGGACCTGGCTATATGCTCTTGTGTCTCTTTGCAGGAAAGGATTCCAGAATGAAGGGGGGCGTACTCCTACTTGCCCTGATAAGGATGAGCGCTGGAAAGCGAGGTGACGTGGAGGACTCCCACATCTACGGGTGCTCGGGAGAAAGAGCACCTATCGTTACCGACGGAAGTGGCGAACGGGATGCAGAGGAGCTCGCCGTTTACTTCCACGAGGGAAGGTGGCCAGGGTGGCTGGGGTCCAATTCGACTCAGTGCTCCAGCCAGATCGGGTTCACGTATGGGGAGGCCTCCCTCCTGTGCCCCAGGGTACAGGTCATTGCCACAAGGGTCAGCATCATCGTAGGGAAACGTGTATGTTTGACATGCAAGGGAAGGATTCCTCTGGATAGGTTGTGGTGTCTCAGGAAACTGAGCAAAAATATGGGAAACCCCGCAGTCAGGTGGGAACGATTGGGGAACAATACCCATTGGACGATTACAGGGACTCACGGGGGATGGAGTGTGTGCTGGGACAAGTGGTGGGAACCGGATCAGGGGATTTATGTCTGCATGTGGGGGTCAGAGAAGGCCTGCCCCTCAGGCATATCCATCATTTTCCACTGGCAATGGCAAGATGCCGGGGAGGGGGTGGAGTGGGATTCCAGCCTGAAGGCGTGCGCAGTCCCATGCTCCCCGATCCCAGTTAATGCCACTGAACTTGTAACCTGCCCCCGAAAGCCCCTGCCCATGACCCAGGCAGCAAGGACACACAGGGAGGGGTGCCCCGCCACCACCAAGGGACCAGGGAATATTGGGCTGGCACTAGTGCCTACGGATCAGGTGCTGTACCAGGGGGTACACTATGCGGTAGCCTCCGTGATTTTAAACCTCACTGAGGTACACTTACCGGAGTGGTGCCCCAAAGAGACAGAGCAGCTATACCAGGCCCTGTTAAAGGACATGTTTAGAAAGTTTTACGAGTTCGATTTCGCTAATGTAGACAAAACCGAACTGTACACCACACACCGCGAGTACTTTGGTAATACAGGAAGACAAAGAAGGGGAGCATGGAATGATGTTTTTACTGCGTTTAACACAGGGTCCTCTGTCATCAACAGTCTGGATGATGTAGAGTTGCAGTCCCAGGTAAACGGTTTAAAAACACATTTAAGGAAGATATTACTGGATGAGAACAAGGTAGTAGGCTCAGAGTTACATGAGGACCAGGCCATGACGGTCCATTTAAAGGAAATAATAGCGGAGCTGGAGAAGCACGCAAAGACTGTGAATGTCCTCATAAGAGAGGACAGAAATGCTTCTGACCAGGCTGCGCAGAACGAGGTGTGCGTGCTGTATGGGGCATGGTTGCTGAGCGAGGGCCGCAGTAATCTGAAGGATTTAAAACAGGGTTTAGTCCCCTCCTGGATCAGCAACAAACACCTCGCAGCCCTCCATCCATTTGAGAATGCATTAAGCCCGTGTCAACTCCGGCTAGCTTCTGAGGCCTACCCAGTCCCAGTGGATTGTGGGCGGTTTAACCACGCCATCATGGGAATAGTAGTGAGGATGCCGGTCATGGGTAGGACAGCCCGACCCGCACCGGTATACAGGGTCGAGAACATTGGAGTCATTCAAGGGGGTGCACACATTCGTTTCACAGCGGTCCCACTTTACGTCACAAAGTGGGAGCACGCTATGACAGGTACTGACCTCTCGGGGTGCCGGAGCCGGGGAACACACATAATACTGTGTCCCCAGCACTTGAACGTCTATTCAAAACCACAGTGCGGGTTTAAAGCTGTTGGCGCAAAACCTATAAATTGTACCATGGAGGCAATGGCACAAGGCCATGTTCCCCCACAGGTAGCATATATAGGACGTGGGACATATTGCTTCACCACAGGGGCACCCCACTACCAGCATGGACAGCATAGCTGGTGTCCGGTAAATAACAGCAGTTTCTGCTTTAAACCCGAGGCAGAAGTTCAAGTGACACAGGAACGAATTGTCCCCATTCCTGAACCCTCCACTGTTCACCTCACTGTAAAGGAGAATTTTACTAATCTGCAAAAGTATGTAGCGCATTTCGGCTACGAAATCCCCCCTCTCCCAGAACACCTTACCAAAATACTCAAAGCAGTAATAGTCTCGCAGAAACATTGCTACACGTTAGAGCAGAAGACGGTAGAGATAGGGGCTAAGATATTGGACATTGTGATCCCACCCTGGTGGGACATTTTCAATAATATAGAGGTCCCTTTGTGGATTAGACTGGCTTCCCACATCCTCATGGTTTGCCAGCTGGGGATAGTATTGTACCTGGTATGCACTCAGTGCAAGGGAAAAGGTCAAATGCTAGAATTCCGAAACCAAAGGACCTGGAAGGAACATTATGTGAAGGTTGTTATTTTTTTTGTGTTTGATTGTTTTTAATAAAGATTTTCAACATGTTGTTTTAATAAAGATGTATGTGTACCAAGTGGTGCAAGGGTGTTGGACCCCCTCCATGCTTGGATGTGTGTAAACAACTGTAATTATTTTATGTATGCTTATGTACACTACATTTTATAGAATGGGAAATGCGCATGTCGTGGGTATCTTAGATAGGTAAGTACAGGGGAAGATTGACTATGGAGAGTCGGAAATTTTGCTCACCTTATCAGGATGATACTTAAAGCAAGTTTAGTATCAACAGGGGGGAGTGTAGGGTTCTCAAAATTCCCACATTCCCCGAAAGTTATGGATAAAGTGGCCCTGTATTGACAAGTTATTAAAAACAGGGTACCCAAAATGGCTAAAGGTACAGGATTTTAAAAGCAAGGCCCTGCAGAAAAGGCAGGCACTTTTTCAAACCTGAAACGAAACTTAAAATGCATGAATCTGTGAAGAGACTTTGTGGAGCCAGACAGCTAAAGCAAACACATTCACCTTGAAACAGATCAAGTTAGAATGGGCCTAAGTCGAGGCCATTAGGTTTCTGCATATTTAATCGGTAACAGCTCATAGTAGCCATCAAGTCAGGGTGGGGACAATTAAGTTTCATAAATGCAAACAACCAGGACATCGAGGCCATTAAGCATGGAGACAACCACTCCAGAAAGCGTTAAAGTAAATGGCTGTAATCATTTTAAACGAGCCCGCCAAAAGTTAGACAAAGGACTGTCCTGATTTGGCATGCAGATAAGGAATGAAGAACAGGTATAATTGTAGGCCCATCGGTAGTGATCGGTCTCTTATCTCCTGCTTGTGGCCTTGGCCTCCTACCTCTCGTTCTCATGCCCTGGCCTCATGATGGGCTCTCTTCTCGCTCCCCGCGCTGCTCAACACCAAGGACGCCCATTACACTGGATCCAAATTCAGGAGGAGAACGAAACCCAATTCGAAAGCACACAGGACACACAGGCCACCAAAGGGCAGATGAGACGAGGCGAGACGATGAATACGGTAAACCGATAAGGGCAGAGAAGAGCAGCGGAAAGACGCATTGGGGGACAAACACCTAGTTATATGCTGGCGTTTGAAGAATAAGTTGGCATTACATGCATGGACAGTAAAACTCCAGAGTCATAGCCCAGTTTAAGAATAAGCTGACGTTCGAAGGATGGGTAGCAAAATCAATGGACAATAAGAGCCCAGTTTAAGAATAAGCTGGTGTTCGAAGCTTGGGTAGGAAAATCATTAAACGGTAAAGACCGCCAACTGAACCCCAACCGCAGCAATACCGTCGACGACCGCCCGAGGAAGAAGAAGAAGACCCATTGCGACTCGACGATGACGTTAGCTGAGGAAAAGGGAGGGTGCTTCGCACAAACCACTATGGCGCCACGCCCTGAGACCACGTGGTGACGGGATACCCCAAAGGACAGAAAGAGTGGACCTCAAAACTGTAAGATTGCAAAATTTCTACATCTCCCAGGAGGTTATTATTAATAAAAAGGGACCCTGCAATGGACATTTTAAATTAAAGGGTACCCAAGATGGCTTCCGAGCCTCGTGACAGAAAGCCCGTGGGATTCAAACGCGGATTCTGCAGAGCAGACAGTTTGGGCGTAATCGAAACTCATAAGCTGCAGGTTTTCTGTGAAGAGAACTCTACCAGACAGAACTTTGAGTAATGTATCAGACGAATTGGAGTCAGATTTAAGTGTCAGTGAAGCCCATAGTTTAATACCATCAAACAGTCTGCATACATAATCGAAAACAGATTAAACACAGCCACCGAGGCCGGACAAGCCCATCAAGAAGTCACAGGACAATACAGGTTGATTATTGAGCCGGTAAATGCAATTACCGGCCATCTAAAAACAGTTAACATGGATTGCTACCCTGATTGAAAACTAGCCCGCCAGAATTAAGACAATAGAGCCAACCAGATCTGGCGCATAGATAAGGGGTTTTCGGAAAAGTATAACCGAAGGCCCCAGGTAGCAGTCATTGCTCTGGCCCATGCTCTCGCTCCTGCTTTTGTCCGGCTCTCATGGCTCCGGCCTCTTGGGCTGCCGCTCCTACTCGTGCCCCGGCCTCGTGGCGGGTTCGCTCTCCAGAGAAGATCTTCAGTAGCTAAGAACACCATACCAACTGCTGAAGAGACCAGACAAAGTTGAGCAGGTAGCCCAGGACTTGTAGTGTAGTCAGACAGACGAGACGAGACGAAGAAGACGATAATACCTCGATAAGGGCAAAGCAGAGCAGCGAGAACCATATCGGTAATTTTAAAACCCCCAAGCACCTAGTTATAAGCTGACGTCTGAGGGGAGGAAGGAAGTCCCTGAGGAAGACGATAGCAAGCATCTTGTTGAAAGAAAGTGGGGACGACGGCAAGCATCTTGAACACAGCATTGACGCAGGTCTCCATGCCATAACGAATACACAGGCATTTGGTGCATGGCCAGTAAGGCCTAAACGGTAACAACTGGTGACTGTCCGATAAATATAACGTTACCGCCGACGACCGCCCGAGGGAGAAGAAGAGGAGAACCCATCGGGACGAGACAATGACGGTAGCTGAGAAGAAGAGGGTGCGTCACGGCAGCAGCTCCAGTACCGTGCCTCTGAAGACCACGTGGCGACGGGGTACCTCAGAGGGCAGAGGGCAAAACCTCAAAACCCGTTTTCTTTTCCAACAGTTGACTTTGAACGCAGACTGGTGAGCATAAATTTTGGCCCCTCATAGCTTAATCTAGTTAGGTATGGAGTGGGATAAGGATAAGGGGATTGTTAAGATTGTTGTTTTCCCTCGATGTGCCGTGTGTTCCCCATTCCCTGCATAAGTGTATTTGCATATAATGTTGTAGTGGTAATTTCTTTTAAGACTGTATCAAATTTTCCTGTTCAATAAAATCTTGATTTTGTTTGCATCCAAACCACTTGTCTACCTGAGTTTTCTGTATCGCTGCCTGTACCTAAGTCCAGTGTCTAGAACCCAGGGGCATAGGAACGATTCGAACTGCTCACAAACAGTCAGGGGCATAACTGACTGGGCGCACGTGCCACACCCGCCACCCCCTACAAAACCCCACCAGTTAAAGCAACAGGTTTTGAATTGGTGAGCATGAATTCCTGGCCCCTCATAGCTTAATCTAGTTAGGTATTAGGGGGTGGGATAAGGATAAGGAGATTTTTTTAATGTATCGGTTTCCCTCGATGTGCCGTGTGTGCCCCATTCCCATATAAGTGTAATTGTTTACGCCTGTAACTGTATCAGTAAATTCTCAGTAAGACTGTGTTTTATTCTGCCTTTAATAAAATTTTGGTTTTCTTGCACCAAACCACTTGTCTACTCGATTTTCTGTATCGTCGCCTGTACCTAAGTCCGGTGTCTAGAACCCAGGGGTGTGGGAGCGATTCGAACCGCTCAGAGGCAGCCAGAGATGAAGCTGACTGGGTGCACGCCAACCCCCTACACGACGAACCTCCTCCATGGCCGTAGCCCTCCTCTCCTCTACCGTAGCCAGCCTTACCACAGAGGCAGCAATCATTTCCATGTAGGTAGCCATCCTTTCCGTGTTGATGCGTTCATGCGCCACTGACTCCACAAAGGCTCTGCTCATGTTTGCTATGGACTCCTCCATTCGCTCCACACTCGCAGCGACCCTAGAGACAAAAGCTGCCAGAGACTCCTGCATCTGTGCCTGGAGTTCCATCACCTCTGATCTTACGGATGGACCCAGAGGCAAAGGGTCGACATGCAGCTGAGCCGAGCTGGCAGAGTCCTGCACCCTCCGACGAGGACCCTCCACTGCTGTCCCTGTCTCCACAATCTGCTGATGCTCACTTGTGAGCTGTGATACACCAGGTGACAACTCTACTCTATGTCCCGAAGGTCCCACCGAGGTGTGAGTGTCTGCGCTGGTGCTGGGTGCGCTTATTTCTGATGATGCTGCGCCCTCAGAGGTTGCAGATTCCTCTGAGGAGTCTGGCATCTCAGGCTCTTCCTCCTGCACCGTGGGGACGGGGGCTCTCGATGATCCTGTGGGGGAGTCAAGGAAAAAGTTAGAGATGTGATGCCAAGGTTAGATGCACATTGCATTTTGCAGATGGTCATAAGTCCATATGATGTAGCTTCAGAATAATTATCAGTGACTCATGCAATACCAATGAGAGAGATGGAAAACTATTCTGTCACCAGCTTGCGGGGATGCTCCTGCCTGTCCTTCCCCAACGTCCACGTCTCGGTCAGCCCCGGAAATCTCCAGGACGCCTTCCTCCCAGGGGGTGAGCTGGGCTAATGAGGGTGGACCACCTCCTGTCCTGGCTCGCACTCTCCTGTTTTGAGCTCTCTTTTCCTGCAATGACAAGTGGAGGTTGAGTGAGAATGAAGGAGTGAGTGCAGAGATTGCATATCATAGGTACTTAGAAGGAGACAAAGATGGAGTGAGGTTGCAAGACCAAGGGTCCTCCCTGTGTGTAGTCAGTTGTGTTCAAAGCATCAGAGTGAGAGGGAGTGTGAGGGCTGCATGGTGGAATAGTTCTGTGATTGTGAGCATAGAGAGAGAGGGAATGGCTAAGGGTGCATGAATGTGAGTGTCTAGTGGGATGTGCAGGAAGAGATTGCTAAAGCTGAGAGCTGGTGAGGAAAGACAATGGGGATCAGATTGAGGGTGATGGAAACTTCATAGAAACAAAGAAACATAGAAGATAGGAGCAGGAGTAGGCCATTCGGCCCCTCGAGCCTGCTCCGCCATTCAATGAGATCATGGCTGATCATCCAAATTCAGTACCCGGTCCCTGCCTTCTCCCCATATGCCTTGATCCCTTTAGCCTCAAGAAATACATCCAACTCTTTCTTGAATATATTTAATGAACTGGCCTCCACCGCCCTCTGTGGCAGAGAATTCCACAGGTTCACCACTCTCTGGGTGAAGAAATTCCTCCTCATTTCAGTCCTAAATGGCTTACCCCTTATCCTTAGATTATGACCCCTGGTTCTGGACTCCCCGGCCATCAGAAACATCCTTCCTGCATCTAGTCTGTCCAGACCTGACAGAATTTTATAGGTTTCGATGAGATCCCCTCTCAACCTTCTAAACTCCAGTGAGTATAAGCCCAATCGACACAATCTCTCCTCATACGTCATTCCTGCCATCCCAGGTATCAGCCTGGTGAATCTTCGCTGCACTCCCTCCATGGCAAGAACGTCCTTCCTCAGGTAAGGTGACCAAAACTGCACACAATACTCAAGGTGCGGTCTCACCAAGGCCCTGTACAACTGTAGCAAGACATCCTTGTTCCTGTACTCGAACCCTCTTGCTACGAAGGCCAACATACCATTTGCCTTCTTAACCGCCTGCTGCACCTGCATGCTTACCTTCAGTGACTGGTGCACAAGGACACCCAGGTCTCTTTGCACTTCCCCTTCTCCCAATCTATTGCCATTCAAATAATAATCTGCCTTCCTGTTTTTGCCACCAAAGTGGATAACCTCACATTTATCCACATTATAGTGCATTTGCCATGTTTCTGCCCAATCACCCAACCTGTCCAAATCGTACTGGAGTTTCCCGACATCCTCCTCGCAGCTTACCCTCCCACCCAGCTTTGTGTCGTCTGCAAATTTGGAGATATTACATCCAATTCCCTCGTCCAGATCATTAATATATATCCTGAACAGCTGGGGTCCTAGGACCGATCCATGCGGTACCCCACTAGTCACTGCCTGCCACTCGGAAAACGACCTGTTTATTCCAACTCTTTGCTTTCTGTCCGCCAACCAGTTCTCTATCCAAGTCAATACCTCAATTCAATTCAATTCAATTCAATTCAATTTTATTTGCCATATGTAACCAGTACAAGTACAATTACAATGGAATGCTTACTCCCCGTAGGGACACGTCAGCTATTCATACAGCGCCGTGTTCAGAAAGTCAATACAATGGCTTCCAGTGGCAGTGGGAGCATGATGTACCTCAGCCGCTCCGTCCTCCTCGTCACCGCGGCCTCCTCCTCACTGTTGCCGGCTCCAAGTGGTGGCCTGCTTCTCCCGCTCTCGATCCGACCTCTGGCTGCCATGCCCAGTCGGACTGCGAGCTTCCTGCCATGGAGCTGCCGGCCGACGTGCTGCAGTGGGTCGTCGTGGCTGCTGCTGCTGCTTGTTGCGCTGCACTGCAACCGCCCGACTCGCCGAACACATCATCGGGATGTGAATGCTCCAGTCGCCGCGGCCTCCTCCTCACCACCGCCGGTTCCATGGTCCGACGGCCCAGGGCCTGCTTCTCCCTCTCATGGTTTGGCCTCTGGCCGCCATGCTCGGCTCCCCTCCTCCCAGTCGGAATGCCTTCCCGCCGAGGAGCTGCCGGCCGACGTGCTCCAGCGGGTCATCGTGGCTGCTGCTGCTGCTCGCCGCGCTGCGCTGCCTCTGCCCGACTCGCCGAACACTTCGCTCCGGTTGCGGGAGCGAGCGGTGAGTGCTGGCCGCCCGAAGCAGGGAGAGCGCGCTTAGCACCGAACCGTCTCGGCCGCTTGCCCCCAATCGCATGTGCCTTAATTTTGCATGCTAATCTCTTATGCGGGACCTTATCAAAAGCCTTCTGAAAGTCCAAATACACCACATCCACTGGTTCTCCCTTATCTATTTTACCAGTTACATCCTCAAAAAATTCCAGTAGATTAGTCAAGCATGATTTACCTTTTGTAAATCCATGTTGATTTTGTCTGATCCAGTCACTGCTTTCCAAGTGCTCTGCTATTACATCTTTTATAATGGACTCTAGCATTTTCCCCACTACCCATGTCAGGCTTACCGGTCTATAATTCCCCACTTTTTCTCTACCACCTTTTTTGAATAGTGGGGTAACATTATCTACCCTCCAATCCATTGGTACTGTTCCAGAGTCTATCGAGTTCTGGAAGATGACCAGCAATGCATCTACTATTTCTAGGGCCACTTCCTTAAGTACCCTAGGATGTAGATTATCAGGCCCTGGGGATTTATCAGCCTTCAGTCCCATCAATTTTCCTAACACCATTTCCCTACAAATACTGATTTCTTTCAGTTCCACCCTTTCATCAGACCCTATGTTCCCCGGCATCTCTGGGAGGTTATTTGTGTCCTCCTTTGTGAAGACAGAACCAAAATATGTATTTAGTTGGTCTGCCATTTCTTTGTTCCCCATTATAAATTCCCCTGATTCTGACTGCAAGGGACCTACGCTTGACTTCACCAATCTTTTTCTCTTCACATATCTATAAAAGCTTTTACAGTCAGTTTTTATGTTCCTTGCAAGCTTACTCTCATATTCTTTCCCTTTCTTAATTAATCCCTTTGTCCTCCTTTGTTGAATCCTAAACTGCTCCCAATGAATCCTAAACTGCTCCCATACTGTACTCCCATACAGTACTTACTTTTCCAATGCGAAGAAGTTCATGGAATATTTTCCTGCACTGCAACCATGTTCTTCGTGTCAGCCCCAAGGAGTTAACTTGACCTGCCACCTCTAGCCACACAGCCTAGGTCTGGCTGGGAGGCCTCTTCCTCCCTGAAGAAGGGAAGAGGGCCTCCCTGTGGGCCCTAGCACCATCCAATAATGCCTGTAGTGAAGCCTCACCAAATTTGGGCGCAGAGCTGGCCCTCCCACTGGCCGTGCCTCCTGCAGGCTCCTGTGCCATCTTAATGTTGAATGCTGGAAGCCTGCAGAGGAAGCAAGGCTTGCTGTGCACCTTAAAAGCAGCAGCAATGATGATGTCATATTCTGCGACTTTCTGACTGGAAATACTCAATTGTCAAGGCTTCCCACACGCTGGAAATCAATTGGCCAATTGTGTTAAATTTGCATCAATCTCACAGACCCATTTACAATCGTGTCGGAATCACTAAATTTGGGGAAACCGCCAATTCCCCGCACCTGAACTAAAATCGACCCCAATGTCTCTCCCAAATCGTTAAATCAGCAATCTCTGACATTTGAAATTGAGCAGGTGTGAGAGTACAGCTGTTAGACTGCAGTTGCAGCTGTGAAGTATCCAGCTCGTTGGTCCTCCCGACACACTTAACTGGCATGATCTCCGAACGTCGTGAAACCCGTTGAAAATGATGGAAAATAGCAAAAGGCTGTCAAAATAGCAGTTAACAAGCACTTAACAAGGAGTTAAGTGCCTTAAATCCCTTACCTGCTGCTTGGGGTCGGGTCTGTTGTGAAATCGCAGACCTGACAATCATGAAACTCACACGGAGGCGGGTTCGCGGCGAGTTTTCAACCCGCTGTCAATCATTGTGACTTTAACAGCTGACCCGCCTCCGAACCCGCCCTCTGAGTGCCGGCAAAATTGTGGCCGTTAACTCTGTTTCTCTCTCCACAGATGCTGCCTGACCTGATGAGTATTTCCAGCATTTTCTGTTTTTAGTTCACCCCATTTCACTAGTTTTAGCACCCTAACTCTGCCCAAAATTGGGCAGTAAAGAGAAGGAAAATCCAGTTCAAAGTCTCACTTTGAAACTTCTCAGCTAGGAAGTCCTGCTTTACATTACTCTTTACTCTCACCTTTTGGATTCTTGTTCAGATTTATCCAGTTCATTCTGAAATCTTGTAGCCTCTCTCTCTCTCTCTTGCTCTCACTTCACTCTGTTCACGTGAGTCTCAAACATTCCATACAATCTTAACCAATCTGAGTGATGCATCTTATTGCAAGATTCCCTTTTTCAGTGACAATACCTTAGACAGGCACATATCAAACACTTATAATGAGAATATTTTTCATTATTTGAAAAGAGACAGATCTACTAATTAGCTGCAACTCTTCCACTTTCTCCAGTTTTAATAACAGGGAGAGAGGACAGATCAGAGTTATATCTTGCAACTATATGTTTTATCTTGTCAACAAGATAGAATTTTATATTGAGTTTGAAAGTGATTTAGTTAAATCTGAAACAAGGGTCTTAAATCTAAACAAAGCAAACTACGTAGGTATGAGGGGCAAGTTGGCTAAGGTAGATTGGGAAACTGCATTAAAAGGTATGACGGTAGACAAACAATGGCTAGCATTTAAAGAATTAATACATAATTTACAACAAATATACATTCCTTTAAGGCACAAAAACCCCACAGGAAAAGTGGTCCAACTGTGGCTAACAAGAGAAGTTAAAGATAGTATTAGATCAAAGGAAGAGGCTTATAATGTTGCCAAAAAGTGTAGTGAGCCTGAGGATTGGGAGGATTTTAGAATTCAGCAAAGAAGGACTAAGAAATTGAAAAAGAAAGGGAAAATAGAATATGAGAGTAAACTAGCGAGAGACATAAAAACAGACTGTAAAAGCTTCTATAGGTATGTAAAAAGGAAAAGATTAGTGAACGTAAATGTGGGTCTCTTATAGGCTGAGAAAGGAGAAATTATAATGGGGAATAAGGAAATGGAAGAGAAATTAAACAAATACTTTGTATCTGTCTTCACCGAAGAAGATGCAAAAAACTTCCTGGAAAAAGCGGTGAACCAAGGCTCTAGCGAGAACGATGAACTGAAAGAAATTAGTATTAGTAAAAAAATAGTACTGAAGAAATTAAAGGGACTGAAAGCCAAAACATCCCCTGGACCTGATGGCCTACACCCTAGGGTTTTGAAAGAGGTAGCTATAGAGATAGTGGATGCATTGGTTGTCATTTTCCAAAATTCAATAGATTCTAGAACGGTTCCCACGGAGTAGAAGGTAGCAAATGTAACCCCACTATTTAAGAAAGGAGGGAGAGAGAAAACGGGGAACTACAGACCAGTTAGCCTGACATCAGCAGGGAAAATGCTAGAATCTATTCTTATGGACGTGGTAACAGGACACTTAGAAAATAATAATATGGTAGTGCAGAGTCAACACGGATTTATGAAAGGGAAATCATGTTTGACAAATCTGTTAGAGATTTTTGAGGTTGTAACTAACAGAATAGATAACAGGGAACCAGTGGATGTAGAGTATTTGGACTTTCAGAAGGCATTCGATAAGGTGCCACACAAGAGGTTATTACACTGATTCCTGGAATGGGGGGATTGTCCTATGAGGAGAGATTGAGTAGACGAGGCTTATATTCTCTAGAGTTCAGAAGAATGAGAGGTGATCTCATTGAAACATACAAAATTCTTACAGGACTTGACAGGGTAGATGCAGGGAGGATGTTTAGCCTGGCTGGGGAGTCTAGAACTAAGGGTCACAGTCTCAGAATGAGGGGTCGGCCATTTAGGACTGAGATGAGGAGAAATTTCTTCACTCAGAAGGTGGTGAATTTTTGGAATTCTCTACCCCAGAAGGCCGTGGAGGCTCAGTCATTATTCAAGACAGAGATTGATAGATTTTTGAATATTAAGGGAATCAAGGGATATGGGGTAGTGCAGGAAAGTGGAGATGAGGCAGAAGATCAGCCATGATCATATTGAATGGCGGAGCAGGCTCAAAGGGCCAAATGGCCTACTCCTGCTCCTATTTCTTATGTTCTTATGTTCTCATGTTCTAACAAAAATATGATTCCTCAGCCAATCTTGACAGTCAGTCCCAGCAGTTTATTGAGGAGGTTTGCAAGCTCATATTGGTTATGAATCTTCCAATTCCTGGCAGTTTAGAAGGTAGGGATATTCAATCTTACTTCTGACACATTACTTAAGTTATTTAGTATAGTTGAAACTAACTATAACTACAGACCATTTGTACTTGTGGTAAGAAGTTTGGACAATAATTACTATCATTTTGACTTATGAAACGTATATGCATATGATTCCTTAGTTCCTGGGAAAACTGATTCTATGCTCATAGCCGTAGTCCTATAACTCAGAGTTTAGACTTTGTATTTTGATTCATATCCAAGCACCTAAATTGCACAACCTTCGATATCAAATCTAAACCTGTAATTCACTATTAACTTGTGCACCTATTCCTTGGACACAGAGTCAAGGGCAGAATGAAAGATCTAGCAAGAAACCCTGTGGTCAGAGAAAGAGATGCCTAATTAAGTCAGGGGAGGCTGTGAGGAAAGCAAAAGATGTCAGTTTGGAGTGTGAGCAATACTGAAGGAGGCCAGCGCAAAACCGACAAAGATAATGCCAAGCATCTGTTGCCGAAGCAGACTGGGAACTAATAGCCCAAAATGTGTTTTTTATGTTACCCTCAGCCCTTTGGACTAAGGGAGTGAATTTCCACATGGATTCTCCCATTTGTCTGCCATAACTTTGGTGTTTACGACCCTTTTCCTGGGTTTTCACAGCTGCTCTTCCAAAGTTATGCCGGACAAGTGGGCGAACTCCCGCAGGAATTTACCCTTTATGCCTCCTGCTCTGACCTTAAGCTCTATCTGGTTAGTTGTGTTTGTCAGATCTCTATCTTGATCCCTTCATCTTTTTCTCTGATTCTGGGCACTGCTCCTCGTCCACAACATCTTCTGTGTTGCCCCTCACAAGGAACATCTTCCATGATCAGGAGTATCTGCCACCATCTTTTCAGCATGTTCAGTGTTCTCTGCCTGTCCCAGCACGTCATTGATATGATTCCATCACTACAGGTCAAGACATTGAGACCAGATAAATATTGTTCTTAATAAACCTCCTAATCAAGATCTAAATCGTAGGTCTAAGCTATGGCAGGTTGTATCAACATTGGGTTCAGAATCCAAGTGGGAAATCTCTTTGGATGATTAGTCTGGTGTTTGTGGCGATGCATGGGTAGATACACTAACAACAGAAGAAATGCTCCTCAACCAGTAACACTAAGGGCTCGATTTTGCCATTGTGGGCGGGCTGGGGGCGTGTCAGGTGGTTGCCGTGTCAGGATCCTGACTCTGATGTGAAGTGGGGCAAAAGTGCGATTTTGCCCTAGTTGGGCACTTGATTTCCAGCGTGTGGAAACCCCTGGCCCAATGAGTCTTTTCATACAGAAAGTCGCCTCTGATGATGTCATCAATGCTGCTGGTTTTAAGGCCTGCGAGCAGCCTTGCTTCTTTTTCAGCCTTTAAACTTTATGCCCATAGTCCTGAGTGCTTCCTTCAGCAATTATGTCCACCAGTAGACCAAAGTGTGCTCCAAGATTCGATGAGGCCTCCCTCCAAGCTCTGGTGGAGGGAGCAAGAGCAAATAAGGAGGTGCTCTTCCCTTCCTCAGGGAGGAAAAAGCCTCCCCAGCAGACTAAAGCTGTGTGGCTGCAAGTGGCCAAAGAGGTAAACGCAATTTCTATGTGCAGCAGAACTTGGCTGCAGTGCAGGAAGAGGTTTCATGACCTTCTCCGCACAGGGAATGTGAGTATGACTTTCCCATCACCCTCAATCTGATCCCCATCATCTCTCATCACCAGCAATCTGCTTTGCCAACCTCTTCCTCCACATCCCACTTGACCCTTACATCCCTGCACCCTTACCCATTCCCTCTCACTCTATGGTCACATTCACTTAACTTTTGACCATGCAGTCCTCACACTCCCTATCACTGTGATGCAATGACAACAACTTACAACACACAGGGAGGGCCCTTTGTCTCCTTCTAAGTATCTATGCTATGGATTCTCTACACTCACTCCTTCATTCTCACTCAAACTCCACTTGTGTCCCACATTGCAGGAAAAGAGAGCCCACAATAAGAGGGAAAGAGTGAGGACAGGAGAAGGGCCACCCTCAGTAGCCCAGCTCACCCACTTCGGAGGAGGTGGCCCTATAGATCGCCAGAGTGGAGGACCATTCGCAAGTGGGGGACGGACAGACGGGCGCATCACAGTGTAAGGGGTTTTAGATCGCAGAGGTTTCTCTCTCTAGAGGCCTCTCTCTCTTGCACAGTAAAACCTTGAGTGGTTCAACCCACTCGCTCCTTAGATTCTATACTCTGGACTTTGGGGCAGGAACTACAATGTAGAGAAAACTCTTATAGACCAAGTTTGATGAAAGGAAATGGAATTTTATTGCATAATGTAAAACAAATCAAATGCAAGCAAATAAGAGGGTACATGGGAGGGAAAAACACAAACAAATCATAACGACACAATACTAACTAAGGCAAATACAGGCATATTATACTCTACAAAGATCATCATGAAATGGGGAAACACACGGGACATCGAGGGACAACAACTCATGTTAATTATACCCTTAAATGTCCACCCCCTTAAACCTATCTAGATCTGATAATGAAGGGCCAGAAACATGCTCACCAATCCAACTAGGAAGTGTAAGGTTTTGAAACAGGTCTGCGTTTTGATCCCTTCAGGTGTCCTGTCTCCTCGTGGTGTGCGCTGTGGGCTGCGCCACACTGCTCTCTTCCTCGATGTGAAGGTCATGAGCAGGCCGGATCTCAGTGGGCCTGGACACCAGTGTGGAGGACGACCATCTGTTTGACCATTTTCATATAGGTTTCTTAGGACTACGGTCCTTGGTCTCGTCAAACGGCCTGGGGTAGGTCGATGATCTCCCGATGTTTTACCCCGGGGCGGGACGCCGGCTCAAACCGTCTTCTTCCCCTTCTTCAAGCGATGATGCCACCGAATACGATGGTAGCACCACGATGGCTGCTTTTGTTTCTACCCCCGGGTTCCCCAGATATACTTCTCAGGAGAAGCCTTTTTCTCCCGCCCAAATCAGGTTAGTCTTTGTTTAACTTTTGGCGGGCTTATCGCACAGCGGGGTAGTTATTATATTTTAAAATACTTTGGGATGGCCGGTAAAGGGCCATCTCTGGCCTGGAATGACCTTCATTGTTTTTAATGTCCTGGTGATGTCCTTAACGGGTCCTTGATGCTCTTCTTATGAATATGAAACTGTTCCCTTTTGTCTGGGTAAACATTTAGATGGCCTTTATCTACAGGCCGATCTTGGCTGGATCTGCATCCAATCTATATGTATGTGTGGGTGTCTGGTTTCATTCTCTCAGAAATGGCTTCCAGAACTTACTGTGGGCTGAATCCACAAAGCTGTCTGAGGACCGCAGGAACCATTTTAAAGTGTCCCAATAAGTTGGTCACGGGGTCTGGTGGCCATTTTGAATGCCCCTTTTTCCTAGGCTTCTTTTAAAATAGTCTTTAAAATCATGGCCTCTTCTGCCATTCGACCCTTTATAATATAAAGTTCAATTTTGCGAATCCTACAACAGCAAGCTGGTGACAGAATAGTTTTGCACCTCTCTCATTGACATTGCATGAGTGACTGATAATGATTCTGATGCTCTAACAGATTGACTTATGATCATCTGCACAACTCAATGTGCATGCAAACTTTACCTCACATCTCTAACTCTTTCCTTTACTCCCCCACAGGACCATCAAGAGCCCCCGTCCCCACTGTCCAGGAGGAACAGCCTGAGCCTCAAGACTCCTCAGAAGAAGCTGCAAACTCTGAGGGCGCAGCGTCCGCAGAATTCAACGCACCCAGCACAGCACAGACACTCACACCTCGGTGGGACCTTCGCGAGATAGAGTAGTGTTGTCACCTGTTGTATCACAGTTCAAAAGTGAGCATCAGCAGATGGTGGAGACAGGGACAGCAGTGGAGAGTCCTCGTCGGAGGGTGCAAGACTCTGCCTGCTCGGCTCAGCTGCATGTCGACCCTGTGCCTCCGGGTCCATCCAGAAGGAGAGCGGTGCTGGAACTCCAGGAACAGGTGCAGGAATCTCTGGCAGGTTTTGTCTCCAGGGTCACTGCGAATGTGGAGCATATGGAGGAGTCCATTACGAACATGAGCAGAGCCTTTGTGGAGGCACTGGTGCATGAACGCATCACCACGGAAAGGATGGCAACCTCCATGTAAAGGATGACTAACTCCATGGTAAGGCTGACTACCATAGAGGAAATGATGGCTATGGTAGAGGAGAGGATGGCTACAGCCATGGAGGAGCTTAGTCGCCAAGGTATTGAAAACATGGTCATTGTTCAGAATAGACTAACATCTCTTGAGGAACGATAGTCAGCTATTGAGCATAGAAACCAGACCTTCATGGAAGTCCTCTGGAGTAGAACTTCCAGTGCAGAAACGGGTCTTCATGGCCCCCCTGAAGTGCAGCAAGGTACTGTCAAGCCACTTGCTAGCTCTGAAGTGGGGCGGACCCATGAGAGGGATGTTGGTGACAGACAACAAGGAAGTGGGGACTCCTCTCCAAGTGCTCACACGACCATGCCACTGCAAAGCCCTTGGTCAGAGCCCCACCAATTCCTCACCCAACTGAGATGGGTGTCTCAGCACCTGCACAGCCACAGTTGCTGAGCCCTCACATATTCGCGACTCCAGAGGACGGCCGGCAAAGGTGTTGAGACAGGAGCAGCAAGAGAGTGAGCAAGGGGCCTCCACATCTGCTGAAGCCACAGGGGAAGCACCACGTAGGAGCATGTGTAACAGGAAAATAAAGCACAAGTACTCACAAGGGTAGTCACATGGGTGTTCTGTTCTATTGATTTTTGACAAGCCATCCTTGAATTGTTATGATAAGCAGATTTGATGGCAAACTGTTGAAGTTGTGACCTCTATCATTTCGCAAATGGGACTTCCACATTGAGGGCTTAGGTTGACTTGCAATTGTCAGTATGGTGGTCAGGGTGATAGGAATCCGCAGGTTCTTGTCCATTGTCGATGCTCTGGTAAGAAGGTGCGAGGCAAAAGTGTTTGATTGTGCAGGCTAAGCAAATCTGGCTAACATGAGCGCGTCCCTTGCATCCCGGCAGCAATGTGGTTGCGCGCTGTCGCATTCAGGCCTGTACAGCTTCAGGTGGGTGAGCAGCAGCTTGGCGCTCCTGTTGTTGCTCCTGCTGTTGGTGGTACTGTTGTTCAGGGTTCTGCTGCTGCTGTGGCTGGTCTTCATCCGAATCTGATGTCCAGGAGGAAAGGAAATAAATGGTTCGCATGCTTCTGGTATATACCTCAGTTGAGGAAGCGCTCAGTCAAGTTGGGGAGAGGGGTTTCCCAGGAGGTCACACTGGAGATGGGTGTCAGGCTCCAAACTTCCACAACAATGAGTATGCCTGCTAAAAGTTCCCCCAGACCTGAGACAACAAATGATCATTGGTGAAAACTCCTTTTTAATGGTGGAGCTGCAGCTTTAGTAAACAGTTCACTTGTGAGGCTGCCAGGATTAACTGGCGTGTTCCAGAAGAGATGTGCAGGGCAGGGGAAATGTGTTAAAATCAGAAAAGCCTCTCAAAATGGGATTATAGAGGCAATTAACTGGTTGTTAAGGGCCTTAAGGGCCTATCCCGCCTCTTGGAGGCAGGATGGAAACGGGCTCAGAAACCACGAATGTGGGAAAATTGCTTAGAGGCAGCATGGAGGTGGGATCGGACCCACCCGCTATTTTTTGCGATTTTGACAACTCACACGCCTCCAAACCCGCCTCCTCAGGCCTGGGAAAATTGAGTCCTAAGTGTATAATATAGCCATTATATCTGGACACGATTCATATCAAAATAGGAGCTTGGGTTGAATTTTATTTCTGTGCTTTAGTTGGTCAGTCATCATAAGCATGTTAACTGGCGATAGCACAAGACCTGATATTTGAGCTCTCCCATCCGTGAACTTCCATATCTGTCTGACCATCGTCACTTTGCCAATCAGCTCTTCCTGTACACAGACCACCCATCTCAGATTTGTAACTGTTGTAATGAAGAAGAGAAAAATTGTGCTGGACTGATTATTATAATTTTGATATGCCTTATTTTAAGCATAGGTAATTAGTTTAAACTAATGGCGACATAGGAACATTTGTATGTCACTTTCCATTGAATTACATTGAAAGTGTGACAGACCCTGCATTTGATATGATTTCCACCGCATGTACTACCATTAATGGAGGGTTGAGAGTTAACATCACACACAACTCATGAAATATGACATTTTATCAATACATGTCAGTAAGACGGCAATAATATCAGATGTCAAATATGTGGTCTGTAACAGAAATCCAGTCCAGTATTTATTGAACTCCTGTAGTGATGACTTGATCGTTCTTAATCAGGTAGACAGGTCCAGTAGCAAAACAAAACTGGCTGCAGGAGATTGATGACAGATTAAAACATTTTTAGGTGATGCAACATCCTGAAAGATAAAATGCTTATATGGACAGTTAAATTGCATGGGCATCAGGATTGTCTAAAACAATTTAATTGTATGTTTGACAGTAATATCAGGGAAACGCAGACTGCATTCTTAATCAAATCAACAATATATTTTCATTATAATTATTCACTCCATTGGTTAACAGCAATCCAATTCAAAATCCCCTCCCTCCTTATTTTCTCCACTCCTATCATACTGAGTGCAGTTTCACAGGTTCCAGTTGCTCTCTGATACTTCACCCATGTGGCCATTCTTCAGTGTGAGCTGAGACAGTGAATGTGGGCAGGCTACTTGATTACATCGGACTGATTGTGTCCTCACCAGATGTCCACACGTGCACACTTTCCACCAGGGCTCACTAGGTAACGATTAGAAGCGGGAGCCCGCGCCGATTTGTTTTCTCTATATTCCTTCCTAGTCCTGGGCACTGAGGCCAACTGTAGCATTCTTACCACTGCAACAATGATTTTAACCATCAACATATCTCACAATGATCGCTAAGTTTTTTTTGTGCAAATAGGAACATTTTCCTTTTGTAGTTTATTGCTTTAAACATTATTTACATGCATCAGATTTCTTCATTTGGAAATAATAATGGACAGCAAAGTGTGAGCAACTTGTGTGCAAAGTTGTGGGGCTGGAGGAGACTACAGAGATAGGGAGGGGCGTGGACATGTAACCAAAGTCCAAATATATTTAACATTATCTTCCTGTTTCCTTTGTATTCTGTTCATCTAGAAACAAACTCCAGTAATTTGTTTGCACTCTTCACACTCTTTATAGCCTGATCAAAAGTTGATACTTCCAACGATTTATGTATCTGCATTACCAGATTTGTTTTGCTCCTCCACCCTGTTTAGTTTCTTACCTCCAAGGAACCAGTGACCTCCTCATTCCTCCTACCAAAATGAACCACCTCACACTACGCTATATTGAATTTAATTTGTCATTTATCCACCTACTCTGCAAGCCTGTTTATGTCTTCCTGTAATTTGATGCATTCTTCCACATTATTAGCTGTACCCCCATTTTGGTATCATCTGCAAATTTCTCTGGCAGGAAAAATATTTTTTGGATAGGGTAGATCAGCTCCCAGGTTGGTCTTAAGGACATGAATTTAATGGAGGAGATGGGATGGTGGCGGGACAGCTGGTTTCCATGTTCAGATCCCGCTCCCAGCTGCATCTGCTCTGCAGCCGTGATTTTCCCTTGATTGGCCTTGTTAAGCCCACCCTGCGGGCTTACCAGCCAATTAACAGAAAGCGGGTCTGATGATGTCATTTGATGATGCATCATCAGCCGGTTTCCTTAAAGGGACCACGTCCACATGGAGTTTGACAATTTTTCTGTCAGTGTTTGACAGCATTGAGGTGCTGCAAAGACTGACAATCACTGCACAAAGATGAACGCTTGCACCCAAGCTCTCCAATGACTCCCTCCATATGCTTATGGAGGGAGTCACATTGTTAGAATAAAATTTTGCTGGACAAGATTGCTGGACAAGATTTTGCTGGAAAAGACACAAACAACAAATTCGCTGACTGGGACTAATTGAATCACTGCACAGTGAGACATGCCACGCTTACGCATGGCTGGAACAAAGTTCGTCTCGTGTCCTGACTGGGACTAATTGGATCACTGAGGACTAACAAGGTTCACTGGTATCCTATCATCGAACTAATCACTTGTATCCTATTATCGAACTAATCACATTCCGCCGGGGAACAAGACGGAATGAAGACCTGAAGAGGCAGAATTGGCAACACAAGTGCGTAAACTCCTGACTGGAGGAAAATAACGATATGCGCTAATAAACGAATTGATTGGATGAATGTAAATGATCTAAAACCAACTTCTTGGAATTGTATATAAGCTCGGCACGTACTACAATTGGGGAGAAGGTGCTCTCGCAGACCGCGTGGTTGCAGACTCTTCTCCCAGAGCTCTGTCATTTAATAAAGTTGTCTCTCTTACTCAAAGTCTAGTTTCCGAGGAATCATTTTTCCTCCAACAAATTGGCGCTGCGAGCAGGGTGCCACGGAGCTGAACAGTCGTTCGAATCAGTGACCAGGGTGAGTAGTAAGATTTTTGACCGCCCATAAATCAGAGACACTCGACAAGGCGACTGAACGGCGAAGCGGCACCAAAACGAATCTGGGACACAGACTGAGTGGGTAAAAGACACTACTTGATTTGTATTTGTGTATTTGTATTTGTGTATTTGTATTTGTGTAATAGTAACTAAGAAAAACCTCGGACCAGGTGGACACTTGTCTCAGACACCTAGCCTCAGGCCGGTTGTTAAGAGGGCAAATGCCCCACGCGAAGGCCAGGACCATGAAGTAGGTGCCGAGACTCCAAGGTGTTCTAAAGTCGTGATACTAGTCGAGTATGGTTAACATTTTTCTGCATTATATCATGTTGCTAAGTGAACTAGGAGATTATTAGTGTCGGTGTTGTAGGACCCTGATCAGGTAAACAGACACCGGGGAGGGGTAGAAGCCCCGTCCAACAAGCAAGCGTTACACGTCCGGGCAGTTTTGAGAGAAAGACAAACCCAGACCTCTGAGAACGCTGGCATAGAGTGCGACAAGAAGCTCGGGTATTCTCGGAAGGAAAGAATAGGGGGGCTCTCTAAGGAACAGATCTCCAGACACGAAGGAACGATCGGTGAAGCAGCGGCGATGTCAGGTGAGGAAGTTAAGAGGGGACCTTCGGGCTCCCTCACATATTCTTACATGACAAGCCGACAGTCGTTAATTAAGAAGATGCAGAAAGACAGTTGGGATGTGTCACAGACTTTAGGACTCCAGAGAAGCTGGCTGACTAAACAGACAAAGGATAAAACCAAGAAGGTAGGAGTGTTATTAGTACACCAACTAGCAGGACTCATTGAACAAGTAAACGTAATAAAGAAAGTTGCACAAGACAAAGTACAGATGGTTACGGAACTAGAGACAAAGGCGAAATGTCAAGCAAAGATTATAAAGGAATTAGAGTGTAAACTATACGAGGGGGGCGAATGGGGACCTGTCCAGTCACCACCTCCCTTCCCCCATATTACAGTGCAGAACCAACAGCCCCTGCAGGCGAGGGGGACGTTGAAATAGTCGAGATGGCTCCTGTGAGTCGGGGCGGGACATTGGCTAATCCCACCGCCAGTTACAAACCATTCACTCCTGGGGAAAGACAACAGATCATGACCGTCTTAGGAAAACTCCAGCCCCGGAGCCAGAATGTTAAATTCTGGACGGAACTTAATGCCGTCTGGGTAGGGCACCAGTTGCACCTAAGGGATATTCACCAATTGGTCCGAGCAGCCTGCCCTGCGGATAAGTGGTGACTTGTGGCAGGCGGGCATGCAGTTCAACCCGCTCAAGACTACAGTGGAGGGCGTTGGACACACGCGGTAGCCCTCACTGACGAAATGGACGCCCAACAGCCGGCATTTGCCCTTTTTAAGACAGAAGTCCAGAGGGTCCTAGGTGATTCCCCCACGAATTGGAATAGAATCACAACAACCAAACAACAAAAGGGTGAGGGAGCGTCAGAATATGGAGAACGATTATTCAATATCTACCAAGAGAGCTCGGGCCAACAAAATGCCATTAGGACGGACCCGGCCTTTATACAGGCATTTAAGGATGGCTTGTCACCCAGACACCAAGGCATCATTAAGATGGGGGTAGTAACCGCCAGAAACTATGATGACCTGGTAGAATGGGCTAGTGGGGTAGATGGAAGTGGGATGGAGGATAAGGATAAGGATGAGGTTAAGGTAAAGCAAGTGATGGTAGCAGCCGTGACTAATTGGGAATCTGGAACCCAACCCAAGAAAGGACCATGCCACAACTGTGGAAAGATGGGCCACTTTGCAAAAGAATGCAAAGGGAAGAAAGTTGACAAACAGTGCAATTATTGCAGAAAACGGGGGCACCTAGAGGCCGCCTGTTACGGAAAACACGGCAGGCCTAGTGAGGGGCAAAACACCCTAACCACTGAAGAATATAAGGAATGGCAGGAATATAAGCGTAGTAGTTGATGTCCAGTGGCCCCCATAAAAGGTAAAAGGGAGGGGAGAATTTATGTGTCTGCACTAGTAGGGGGCCGACAATGTGAAATGCTGGTGGACACAGGCGCATCAGTTTCCGTCACTAACCTCCCCCTCCCCACGACTAGTAAGTCAATACTCCTGCGAGGACTCAATGGCACTAAAATGCCAGCTCACTTGAGCACCACGCAGCTGGTGGAAATCGATAATATATACCTCCCCATGAAATTCTATGTGTGTAAAAATAATGAAGGTACAATATTAGGTAATGATATAATGAGGGAGTACAAAGCAATAATTGATTGTGGCAAAGGAAGGTTAACATGGCCAAAGGCAGATGGCCGTAAGGAAAAGATTAGACAACTGGCAAATAACACTGGCACCCTTGGGGTGGCCACCGTAACTACCAGGGACTGGCACGAAGATACGGGAGGATACGGAGCCATTTGTGATTCCGTGATTGGGGTATGGGCTGAAACAAAGTTAGATACAGGAAAAGCTAGTATCGACCCTATTAAGATTCCCGGACCAGAACACAAATCCCACCGCCAGTGCCCAATAAAGGCGGAGGCCAGGAAGGCAGTCGTGGACATAGTGAAGGGGCTAGTAGAAAGGGGTATCCTGAGGGAAACCACGAGCACTACTAATTCCCCCACATGGCCAGTAGAGAAACCTGATGGGAGCTATAGGTTGACTATAGACTATACGGCCCTCAACAGGGTCACTCCTAAATTACACCCCATCGTTGCCAGCCCCTCAACAATTTTGAATGGGCTATCCCCTGAACAGAAGATATTCACCGTTTTAGACATAGCTAACAGATTCTGGGCACTCCCATTAGATCCGGAATCACAAGAGAAATTTGCATTCACAGTAGGGGATAAACAATATACGTGGACCCGATTGCCACAGGGATTCCATAATAGCCCAGCTATTTTTCACTGCGTCATGAGTGATATCCTAAAACAGATAGAAGTACCTAAAGGAAGCACTATTTTGCAGTACGTCGACGACATACTAATAGCCTCGGAAACGAAGGCAGACCATCTGGCAACCCTATATTTAGTACTGAAGGCCCTAGAGACGGCTGGCCTCAAGGTAAGCCCTAAAAAAGCACAGATAGGAAAAACTCAGGTCCTATACCTGGGACATCTAATCTCCCAAGGACTTAAAGAAATGCCACAGGACAGGAAACACGCTGTCCAGGGCATGCTGAGACCCGTAACAGTACGCGGAGTCAGGAAGGTACTGGGGCTCTTTAATTACAGTCGAAATTTTATCCCGGGGTTCGCTAAATTAGCAGAACCTATACAAAGATTAGTGAAAGGGGGTAAACCCGCGTTGGAACCGATAGATTGGGGACCGGAACAAGAGGAAGCTTATACTCAACTAAAGTCTGAGCTAGTATCAGCCCCAGGGCTAGGACTGCCAGATATGAGTAAGGACTTCCACATACATTGCAACAATGAAGAAGGGTTTTACACAGCAGTAGTTACACAGGATCATGGGGATAAAAGAAGGCCCGTCGCCTACTATTCCACAGCGGAGGGACCGGTAGTCACAGGGTTCTCCCGGTGCAGAGCTGCATTGGATTGTGCGGCTTGGGCAGTAAAGGTTAGTGAGCCGATAGTAATGACAGGAAACATTATATTGCACACTAAACACACTCTGGTAGAGATGCTGAATACCGGGAAATTAAGTTCCATCTCGAACATGAGACGTGCCAAGTGGGAGGCCGCCCTCCTCCCTCCGAGTAAAGCAGTAACCATTGTTAGAGACACAGAGGAGAACCCTGCAGAAGGAATACTAGGAACTGGGGAGCCCCACAACTGTGGGGACGTAGATATGAACCTGGAAGAAGATAGGATAAAAGACACCCCTTTAGCGACAGCGGAAGAGACGTTGTACGTAGATGGTTCACGCAAGTATATAGATGGGCTGCCCCGAACGGGGTGGGCGGTGGTTAATGGCGAATTAAAAACCGTAGAGTCAGGACGGATTGATGGAGGCCTATCGGCCCAAGTAGCAGAGCTAGTGGCTCTCACCAGGGCACTAGAGTTGTCAGAGAATAAAATCGTGAACATTTACACAGATAGTAGGTATGCCTTTGGGGTGGTCCACGATTATATGACTGCATGGGGTAGGAGGGGATTCATTACTACGGGAGGCAATCCCACAAAACACCAGCTGAGGATAGAAGCCCTCCTAGAAGCTAGCGACAAACCCCAACAGGTAGCAGTAATTAAGATTAAGGCACATCAGAGGGAACCGGACCGGACTAGCCCGGACTGGTTAAATCACCAGGGGAACCAGGCTGCGGACCAAGCAGCACAAAGGGTGCTAGAGCAAGAAAGGATCGAAGAAGTACCAATAGCCGCTGTGAGCAGCTCTGAGGACGAGATAAGTATTGACGAACTCCATGAGGGCACCCCCGACGTCGAAAAAGGTACGTGGGAAGAACAAGGCGCAAAGCGGGGAAGCGATAATGTCTGGCGAAAGGATAACAGGGTAATGGCCCCCAAGTGCATTCAAAATACACTATTAGAACTCCACCATGGGCTTGTACACTCAGGGAGAGAAGCGATGATGGGAAGCCTCAGCAAAGAATGGTGGTGGAAGGGGATGGGAAGAGATATCGCGAGATACTGCCATCGATGTATTACCTGTGCGCAGTATAACCCCGGGCGACCCATAAAGGTCAAAATGGGACATGAATCAAGGCCACGAGGGCCCTGGGAGCATATACAAATAGACTTCACAGGTCCCCTTCCACCGTCACACGGCAAAACATACTGCCTCGTGGTCATAGACCAATTCACCCGCTGGGCAGAGGCTTTCCCCACGCGAAATTGCACCGCTTTGATGGTTGCCAGAGTCTTAGCTGAAGAAGTAATCCCCAGGTGGGGAATACCAATTCAAATGGACTCTGATCAAGGTACCCACTTTACCGGGAGTGTCATAAAAACGGTATGCCAATTAATGGGAATTAAACAAAAATTCCACATCCCATACCACCCTCAAAGTTCGGGCATGGTGGAACGAATGAACCGAACCCTTAAAAATGCATTGGCAAAGGCAATGCAGACATCGGGGAAAACCTGGACTGAAGTATTGCCCATTATCCTAATGAAGCTGCGAGCCACTGAAAACCGAACGACAGGCTTGACCCCTTATGAATTGATGACAGGAAGGGCGATGCAATTGCCAGAAGGCATCATAACAGGTGGGGCTGATGTAGGCCCTTTAAAAGATAGGCTAAAACGATACGTTCTGGAACTTAGCACTCAATTAAAGGAGATGCGAAAGAATGTCCGCGATAGTCAGGAGGACAAGGATCGGGCAAAAGAGCTCACAATGACGGCTTATGTACCCTCAGCGGGTAGTAAAGTCATGGTGAAAACTCTGCCCAGCAAACCAGGGTTCGCCCCAAAATGGAGTGGGCCATATGAAATCATAATCAGTGGGGTACCTGTGCCTGCCTAGACATAAGGGGTAAAGGAGTATGGAAGCATTGGACACAATTGAAAGTATATTAAGACAACTGACTGGCTACTTTCTGAATCTGTTTTACAGGTGATCTGCATACCCTTTGTCATAAAATTCCTGTAAAGACTGGACTGTAGAGATATATTAATCATGTTTAGAGTATTATGGGTAATGGCGTTATTTCATATTGTCACGGGAAGCGCGGTACCCCATTTACGTAAAGAGAGAGGATTGCATGTAAATACCTTTCTGTATATGTCATATGTCTATGCGAAAAAAATGGGCCAAAGCTCCTGCTGGGTGTGTGCCCATGTGCCCACCCATACGGGGGGAGGAATCCCATTAAGGCCTATCCCCTTTAAGGTAGAGGAGATGGTAGGGTGGTTATTATACTCTAATACCACCTGGAATAAGGAGGATACCATACAAACCCAAAATAGCTTGAATCCAGATCAGCTGGAACATGAGTGGAAACAGGCAGGGTATAACCCCACGAACTTTAAAGGATGGTTTCATCCCCAGTACGATAATCGAAGGTATCCAGAAGAGCTATTAGTCAGCACAGGGGGAAAACTAAACAATGCAGAGGGGGAAGTCTGCTTGGTAAACTATGACGAGACAGGGTTAGTGGTTGGATGGAGTAAGTGCAAGTATAATTACACTTTAACCAAAACCAGTACTAAACCACCAGGTGCCCTAGAATGGCCCTACATGGGAGCGTTTAATTTATCCGAAGTGCTAAACAGGACTAGCAATCTACCCTGGAGGGGAATACCTGGGATCATGTACCAACTTTGGAACAAATTTGAGGCCTATAATAATACCTATTTCATTTGCGGATATAAGGTGTATCCATGGCTTCCACGAACCTGGACTGGGTCATGCTATATAGGATACGTAGTACCATACATCCATTATTTATCCTCCCTAACCCACCACTACGGGTACCAGTCGTTATGGCAACTAGCCAAGCGTGTTAAGAGAGCTATTACGGAAACCGAAAGATTCTGGGCTATAGCATTCCCCTGGTACGGAACAGGAAAAATAGCAAGGGAATCCATAAACATGGCAGCAGTGCTCGAACAAATAGCCAACGATACGGCTGAGTCCCTGAGAGAAATGAGTGCTGAAATGGTGGCGATCCGGACCACCGCCTTACAGAATAGGATAGCCCTAGATTATCTGTTGGCGGCGCAAGGAGGCACCTGTGCCCTGATCGGGACAGACTGCTGTACATATGTCTCAGATAGCTCCGAGAATATCACGAGCCTAGCAAATCATATCCAAGAAGAAATAAAGAAGCTCCATCAACCCACAAGTACAGGGTGGCTTGATTGGTTGCTAGGGAAAACCAGGTGGGGAGCGTGGATGATGCAAGGGATAATAATAATAGTTGTAATTTGTATGTTGATGTGTTGTGCGCTGAGCCTTATAAAGTTGTGTTGCCAAACTGCTATGAAAACCGTGATGCCGATCGCCTCTATCGAGGAGGAACACACCAACCTGCTACCAAGGGACGAAGAACGCCAATACGACACTGTCGAAGGAACAACCGAACCCCCGGACATAAGCCAGTGGCTGTAAGCACCAACGAAAGGGGGACCGAGGATGGTCATCTGGGAGCAAATGAATCGTGCTCCAGGACCAAGAGGAGGGATTGTTAGAATAAAATTTTGCTGGACAAGATTGCTGGACAAGATTTTGCTGGAAAAGACACAAACAACAAATTCGCTGACTGGGACTAATTGAATCACTGCACAGTGAGACATGCCACGCTTACGCATGGCTGGAACAAAGTTCGTCTCATGTCCTGACTGGGACTAATTGGATCACTGAGGACTAACAAGGTTCACTGGTATCCTATCATCGAACTAATCACTTGTATCCTATTATCGAACTAATCACATTCCGCCAGGGAGCAAGACGGAACGAAGACCTGAAGAGGCAGAATTGGCAACACAAGTGTGTAAACTCCTGACTGGAGGAAAATAACGATATGCGCTAATAAACAAATTGATTGAATGAATGTAAATGATCTAAAACTAACTTCTTGGAATTGTATATAAGCTCGGCACGTACTACAATTGGGGAGAAGGTGCTCTCACAGACCGCGTGGTTGCAGACTCTTCTCCCAGACTCTGTCATTTAATAAAGTTGTCTCTCTTACTCAAAGTCTAGTTTCCGAGGAATCATTTTTCCTACAACAACAACATGCAGGGAGGTTCTCTTCCCTTCCAAGGGCAGAAGAGACCTCCCCAGGGCACCAACTTACCTTGCACCTCCACCCAACACTCACTATCTACTTTATCACTTCCCTATCTCACTAGCCACCCCTCACACTCACCCTCATCCTACTGCAAGCATACCAACTAACAACACACAAGGGTAGGCACTTGAGAGGTTTAGCCAATGTCCATGTGAAGTTTCTGGTAATGTTTTGTCATACAGTGAAATCTTTTTTTCAAAAAGTGCTCCTTATTGGACAGATCTGAGCGCACCTTGAGAAGTTCCAGTTAGTCATAACTTCCCCCCCAATTTCCACCCCCCCCCCCCGCCCTGCTATAGTGATGAGTGTGCATGGAATGGCTTGGACATTAAAGGGATGATTCACGATGCTGGTGTGGGCTGGCACATCATGTGGCAGCTGGGGTTTACAGCGTCAAGTGAAGAAAATCTGGCCATGGTGATGTCATCGCTGGCCTCCCAGCCAGCAATGTTGTCAGGGGTTGGTGCCCTGTGTCCAGTGCAGCATCAGGTGATGGCAGAGAAGGTTGGTGATGAGGTTGGTGTGCCTGGTGATGTTGGTGTTGGGGCTGATCGTGGAAGGATTCGGAGGACCAAGGTCTGATTGTTTCTTTGGCTCTGATTTTGCTGCAATAGATGGCAGCTGCAGGTGAGATGACAGAAGCGACCTGTCACTGGTGAGGGAGGTTCTCCCAATGATGTGGCACTGGATATACAGTTGGATCTAAAAACTTGTAATCTTAAAGAAATCTCTATATGTATTAAAAATGCAGTAACCAACATTTTCTGCACTCTGAAACTCACCATCCGCAACATGGCATCCTTGACACCACCTCTGCAGCTGTCAGCTTTTCACAAACATCAGAGCAGACTCAAAACACGGCAAGTTGACCTGGCGTGTTTCCCGAACAGCGGATAACCCATGGGGGAGAAGGTCAAATTAGAAGTAAGCCTCAAAATACTCTTAAATTTGCTCTTAACAAGCCAATTAAGTAGCTGACAGACCCGACACCTGGGAGACTCACACGGAGGCACGTTGACAGCGGGTTTCCTACCCGCTGTCAATCTTTGCGATTTTGACAGCAGACCCGCCTCCAAACCCGTCCCCTCAGTGCTATTAAATTTGTGGCCTGTGTATTACCTCCTTAAGAGCGAATGCTGCAACTGTGGGTTGCACAGATCCCTTCCCTGTACCTGATGGTATTGGAGTTTCTGAGAGGCTGTTATGACAACAATATCTTCTGACACAGAAAATACTATACATCACACCACCTTTTCAGATAAAGAAGGGGAGAGAATATTGAACAGAAAGTATTCTATCTGGGCTTTCTTTCCCTTCATAGCTTTCTAACGTTTGACCAAAACAGACAGAGGCAATAGCCTATAAATAATAGAAGGTCATGTTTTGTTATTTTTCAACTCTTCAGCTATGTTGATTGTAACCCTGTTGACTTGGAATCAATCATTTTACTTTCTATCATGCAGCTACAGTACCCACAGGACTTGTTATGAGATACCCACTGGACTCATTATCAGATACTTAGTTTATCTGTCATGTGATCATGGAAACCAGCTAACCTAACCTTCCAAATGGACCCAGCGAGGCACAATATTTCAGCTCACACTTCACTTAACTCAGTCTTCCTCCTCTCTTATAGATTGATAGGGGTTCTCTCTTTACTTGGAGCCTTTCCTATTAGAGTTTTTTGCTTATGAAGTCAGTTAGAATATTGAAGCTTGCTAGCAGAGTGGCACCGCTATTATATATAAACAGTAAGAGTAGTCGAAGGTTGTAGAAATTAACAATTTCCTTGAGAATTACAGAGATGATTGAAAATGCATAATAATAATTTGAGTCAATAGCGAAAGGCACTGTTTAACATTTTATATCACTGCTGTCAAATCAGGTGCAACAATTAACTAATTATCAAAAAAGTATTTGTTTTTTTATATTAATGGCACTAAACGTACTTTCAAAATGGGAAATGATATATCGGTCCTGATATTTATGGGGAGACAGAGATGATCTGGGGAGGCCAAAAATGGCCAAAGAACCCTGCAAGGCCGGGAAAGTGGAGGTCCTGCCGATCTTAACGGCAGGGCCGCATTATCATTTTTTGGATCCATTTCCTGCCCGGCAGCTGGCCACATTAACAGCCTGGCTGGGGGCAGGAGGACGCAGCCAGGGCTCCTGGGGAGTGGGAAATCGGTAGAGGGGAAGGTCAGCCATCGGTGTGGGCGAGGGAGAGAGGACAAGGCAGAGGGAGAGGGTGCACATCGCAGGGGGAGAGAGAGGACATTGCAGGGGAAGAGAGAGGACATTGCAGGGGGAGAGAGAGGACATTGCAGGGGAGAGTGAGGGCATCACAGGGGGAGAGAGAGGATATTGCAGGGGGAGAGAGAGGACATCGCAGGGGAAAGAGAGGATACTGCAGGTGGAGAGAGAGAACATTGCAGGGGGAGAGGGAGGACATCGCAGGGGGAGAGGGAGGACATCGCAGGGGGAGAGAGTACACATCGCAGGGGGAGAGAGAGGACATCGCAGGGGGAGAGAGAGGACATTGCAGGGGGAGAGAGAGGATGTCGCAGGGGAGAGAGAGAACATCGCAGGGGGAGAGAGAGGATGTCGCAGGGGGAGAGAGAGGACATCGCAGGGGTAGAGAGTGCACTTCGCAGGGGGAGAGAGAGGACATCGCAGGGGGAGAGAGAGAACATTGCAGGGGGAGAGAGTGCACATCGCAGGGGGAGAGAGAGGTCATCGCAGGGGGAGAGAGAGGACATTGCAGGGGGAGAGAGAGGACATGGCAGAGGGCGAGAGAGGACATCGCAGGGGGAGAGAGAGGACATTGCAGGGGGAGAGAGAGGACATCACAGGGGGAGAGAGAGGACATTGCAGGGGGAGAGAGTGCACATTGCAGGGGGAGAGAGAACATCGCAGGGGGAGAGAGAGGACATTGCAGGGGGAGAGGGAGGACATCGCAGGGGGAGAGGGAGGACATCGCAGGGGGAGAGAGAGGACATTGCGGGGGGGAGAGTGCACATCGCAGGGGGAGAGAGAACATCGCAGGGGGAGAGAGAGGACATTGCAGGGGGAGAGGTAGGACATCGCAGGGGGCGAGAGAGGACATCGCAGGGGGAGAGAGAGGACATCGAGGGGGAGAGAGAGGACATTGCAGAGGGAGAGAGAGGACATTGCAGGGGGAGAGAGAGGACATGGCAGGGAGACAGAGAGGACATCGCGGGGGGAGAGAGAGGAAATGGGAGGGGGAGAGAGAGGACATTGCGGGGGAGAGAGAGGACAGTGCAGAGGGAGAGAGTGCACATCGCAGGGGGAGAGAGAGGACATTGCAGAGGGAGAGAGAGGGCATCGCGGGGGGAGAGAGAGGACATGGCAGGGGGAGAGAGAGGACATTGCGGGGGGAGAGAGTGCACATCGCAGGGGGAGAGAGAGGACATTGCAGAGGGAGAGAGAGGACATCGCGGGGGGAGAGAGAGGACATGGCGGGGGAGAGAGAGGACATTGCGGGGGGAGAGAGTGCACATCGCAGGGGGAGAGAGAGGACATCGCAGGGGGAGAGAGAGGACATCGCAGGGGGAGAGAGAGGACATAGCAGAGGGAGAGAGAGGACATGGCGGGGGAGAGAGGGGACATCGCAGGTGGAGAGAGAGGACATCGCAGGGGGAGAGAGAGGACATCGCAGGGGGAGAGAGAGGACATCGCAGGGGGAGAGAGAGGACATCGCAGGGGGAGAGAGGGGACCTCGCTGGGGGAGAGAGAGGACATCGCAGGGGGAGAGAGAGGACATCGCAGGAGGAGAGAGAGGACATCGTAGGGGGAGAGAGAGGACATCGCTGGGGGAGAGAGAGGACATTGCAGGGGGAGAGAGAGGATATCTGTTAGAAACTAGGGGTGCCTAAAAATGTATATGGCTTTTAAATTAGAATTTGAGAAAGTCTTTTTAATCAGTTAGATTAGGTGAAACATAAACATTCCACACAGGGGCCCATACGATGGTCCTGCCAGGCTAGTTATCTGTTGCTTGTAAGTTAGGGTTTTGACTTTGTTAATGTATCTTTAATTTGGCCAGTAAAGGCCCAACGTATGTTTCTTCCATTATTCCTAATAACCATATTATAATCTCCACGGATTTGTTAAATGAAGGTGAGATAGCCCAAGCAGCTGCAAGTTGCTATGTATTTTTGAAAGGAGAAAAAAAAGCATAAAGCAACAGCTATTGAACACTGAAAGCAGCGCAAAACCAAAATTCATGGGAATGTAAAAGTTCTGAGAGAAAAGATCACAGCAGAGAGAGGGAGTAAATCATAGACCTTACTTGTGAAGGTCAGAATGGTGAGATAGCGACTGGTTAATGTGCAACAGCTTTGACTGGGGCCTTGTACTTGCTGGGTTAAGGGGGAGAGAGTAAAAAGATAAGATGGATTCCAATGGAGGAACCTTCAAAATGTGAAAAAGCAAGGATGAAGTAATGAGACATTCTTTTGGGGAGGGCTTTCATACAAACACCAAGACAAAGAACTTAAGCTGTCATTGGTTGATGAAGTTTTGGAGGAACCTCTATAGGTTAAATGGTCTTGTCAATAACTTGGCCTCAGGCCCACCCCTAAAAAGAGAATAAAAAGTGACACCCCAAGGGCTTGCACACAGACGGTGGAAGGGAGAGCCGAACAGCTGGTCGAACGCTCTTTTATGAGTGATCCCATGCTCACCATCGAAGGCCCGAGAGAGAGAGAGAGAAAGAGAGAGAGAGGCCAGAAGCCAGAGAACTGTTTACGCATGCCCGCCGTCTGTCTGATCGGGTCCGATATCAGCTGCTTGTCATGGTCGTATGTTTTTGCTGTATTACTAGTGTGTTATATTCCGTCCTAAACTCTGATTAAACACCATATTGATCCTGTTTACCAGAGATACATGAACCTAACAAATTGGCGAGCCAGCCAGGAGGTGCAACAGGGTTGTTGTGGTCGAAAAGAGCTGAGGATGAGTTTGTTCTATAATGTTACTAGGCGTTCTTATCGGGTTGTAAAGTAAAAACGAAATGGCAGATGCTTATTTTAGAGAAAAGGTTGCAAACAGTCTTTCAGATAAGTTAGGGGCTCCGGGGGCCCAAGCAGTCATCAGAATAATGCAGGGAGATGAGAAGAGTGAGAAGAGTTACTCTGAGATTTGGGGCGAGATAGCTTCCCAGGTGGGTGCAAAGAAATGTAAAGTTAAGGAAGCCAGGAGTATGCTGGCTTACGCGGCCCACTTGTGTGCTGTTCGCTTGGGAGGCGAAGTTGTACTCCTGAAAGAGAGAAATGCACAACTTGAAAGAGACTTACAGGACTGGCAAGGCCGACATGTCATAGTCTGTACACTTCTCCATCAAGAACAAGCTTTGGCAGATGAGGCACGACTTGCCTCAAGACGCCACCATCAGGTGTTTGAAGATAACAAGGCTTTAAAAATAAAAAATGAATCCCTAATCTCACAACTTGAGGACGCCAGGGGAGCCTTGAGAGAATTACTTGAAAAACCCCCTCTGGTGAGCACTGACCATACTCACTGCAAATTAAAAATTATGGAATTGAAGGGAAAGCTGGGGAGACAAACAGCTGCTGTTGCGGCCATTAGTCGCCTTAAACCAGGGGATCCCAGTATTAACTGGGATGATCTAACAAGAAAAGCCCAGTGCAATAATAACCCCATCTGCCAAAATAGTCCCTCACCCTCTGTGCCTCCACCTCCGCCTCCCTATCCAGGACAAACTGCCCCGGTAGAAACCAAGCAGGTTAATATAGTCACTACTACCACACAATTTGGTGACCCTACACCCTCAGATGATGAATTCGATAATGATACCTCTTCTGTAGCCTACAACCTGCCCCCAAATGAGGAAGTAACCACTACCACCAGTAGAAGTTTGACCCCGGCAGAGTGCAAAGCACTAGCTGAAGAAATGGGGCCAATAAACTGGGGGACGAACCCAGTCGCCCTAACAAGTGATTGGGGTACAGTCCATCACTGTCACCCTGAGTTAGAGTTGACAGACTTAAAACAAGTTCTGTTGTCATGCATTTCACGGGAACTCAAGTTATCACTTTCACGGGAAATCTATGATAAAAGTAAGGGGTGGTGGGATGTTATGGATTCAGTTTGTTCCCGTTTGGGCATGGACGCAGTTAATTTCACCCATGCGGCTGGGGACACCCGGCAAGAGGCTAATGAGCATCCCGTAGCCTTTGCAAATCGATTGTATGATTTGTACAACCAGTCCCAGAAAAACAATAATGGTCAAGAGTTTTAGGATTTAAGATGACATTCATTGATGCTCTCTTACACCCCCATAAGGGACGCTCTTGGTATTACTGTTCATCAGGGAACCCCGTGGGCTGATCTAGAGGATGCTTGCATTCGAGCTCGGGACCGAGTTAAATCGTCCCTCACCCCTACTGAGTCCAAAGTGTCAGTGGTGGAGGGTCCTCTGACACCACAAAACCCTCCCCAATGGGGAGACCTAGGGGAAGTGTTTGCTAGTGCTCTGGGGGAGGGTTTAAACTAAAATGGCAGGGGGTTGGGAACCTGAGCGGGGAGACAGAGGAAAGGGAAACAAGGATAAAAGCAAAAGACAGGAAGGAGAAAAACAAAAGTAGCAGACAGAGAAATCAAGGGTTTAAATCAAACATGGCCACAGTAAATAATAATTCTAAAAGATCTAAGAGCGTTAAAAAAACAAGCCTGAAGGCTTTGTGTCTTAATGCGAGGAGCATTCGTAATAAGGTGGATGAATTGGCTGCGCAAATAGAGGTAAACGAATATGATATGACTGGGATTACGGAAACATGGCTCCAGGGTGGCCAAGGCTGGGAACTCAACATCCTGGGGTATTCAATATTCAGGAAAGATAGGCAAAAAGGAAAAGGAGGAGGGGTAGCATTGCTGGTTAAAGAGGGGATTAACACAATTGTAAGGAAGGATATTAGCTCTGACGATGTGGAATTTGTATGGGTAGAATTGAGAAATACCAAGGGGCAGAAAACGTTAGCGGGAATGGTATATAGACCTCCAAACAGTAATGCAGAGGTCAGGGATGGCATTAAAAGGGAAATTAGAGAAGCATGCAATAAGGGCACTGCAGTTATCATGGGTGACTTTAATCTACATATCGATTGGGCTAACCAAATTAGTAACAATACTTTGGAGGAGGAATTCCTGGAGTGCATATGGGATGGTTTCCTGGACCAATATGTCGAGGAACCAACTAGGGATCAGGCCATCTTAGACTGGGTATTATGTAATGAGAAAGGATTAATTAGCAATCTTGTTGTGCGAGGCCCCTTGGGCCGGAGCGATCATAATATGATAGAATTCTTCATTAAGATGGAGAGTGAAGTAGTTGACTCAGGGACTAGGGTCCTGAATTTAAATAAAGGAAACTACGATGGTATGAGGCACGAGTTGGGTAGGATTGATTGGGGAATGTCACACAAAGGGTTGATGGTGAATAGGCAATGGCAAACATTCAAAGATCGCATGGATGAACTACAGAATTTGTTCATCCCAGTTTGGCATATAAATAAAACAAAGAAGGTGACTCAACCGTGGCTAACAAGGGAAATTAGAGATAGCATAAGATCCAAGGAGAGGACATACAAATTGACCAGAAAAAGCAGTAAACCTGAGGATTGGGAGCAGTTTAGGATTCAACAAAGGAGGACAAGGGGATTAATTAAGAGGGGGAAAATAGAGTATGAGAGTAAGCTTGCAGGGAACATAAAAACTGACTGTAAAAGCTTTTATAGATATGTGAAGAGAAAAAGATTGGAGAAGTCAAGCGTAGGTCCCTTGCAGTCAGAATCAGGGGAATTTATAATGGGGAACAAAGAAATGGCAGATCAATTAAATACATATTTTGGTTCTGTCTTCACAAAGGAGGACACAAATAACCTCCCAGAGATGTCGGGGAACATGGGGTCTAATGAAAGGGAGGAACTGATAGAAATCAGTATTTGTAGGGAAATGGTGTTAGAAAAATTGACGGGATTGAAGGCCGATAAATCCCCAGGGCCTGATAATCTACATCCTAGAGTACTTAAGGAAGTGGCCCTAGAAATAGTAGATGCATTGCTGGTCATCTTCCAAAATTCGATAGACTCTGGAACAGTACCCATGGATTGGAGGGTAGCTAATGTTAAAGGTGGTAGAGGGAAAATGGGGAATTACAGACCGGTAAGCCTGACATCGGTAGTGGGGAAAATGCTAGAGTCCATTATAAAAGATGTAATAGCAGAGCACTTGGAAAACAGTGACCAGATCGGACAAAGTCAACATGGATTTACAAAAGGTAAATCGTGCTTGACTAATCTACTGGAATTTTTTGAGGATGTAACTGGTAAAATAGATAAGGGAGAACTAGTGGATGTGGTGTATTTGGACTTTCAAAAGGCTTTCGATAAGGTCCCGCATAAGAGATTAGCGTGTAAAGTTAAGGCACATGGGATTGGGTGCAAGTTATTGACTTGGATAGAGAACTCATTGGCAGACAGAAAGCAAAGAGTTGGAATAAACGGGTCTTTTTCCGAGTGGCAGGCAGTGACTAGTGGGGTACCGCAGGGATCGGTCTTTGGACCCCAGCTATTCACAATATATATTAATGATCTGGACGAGGGAACTAGATGTAATATCTCCAAGTTTGCAGACGACACTAAGCTGGGTGAGCGTGTGTGCTGTGAGGAGGATGCCGAGAAACTCCAGGATAATTTGGACAGGTTGGGTGATTGGGCAGAAGCATGGCAGATGCAATATAATGTGGATAAATGCGAGGTTATCCACTTTGGTGTCAATAACAAGAAGGCAGATTATTATCTGAATGGCAATAGATTGGGAGAAGGGGAAGTGCAATGAGACCTGGGCATCCTTGTGCACCAGTCGCTGAAGGTAAGCATGCAGGTGCAGCAGGCGGTTAAGAAGGCAAATGGTATGTTGGCATTCATAGCGAGAGGGTTTGAGTACAGGAACAAGGATGTCTTGCTGCAGTTGTACAGGGCCTTGGTGAGACCACATCTTGAGTATTGTGTGCAGTTTTGGTCGCCTTCTGAGGAAGGATGTTCTTGCCCTGGAAGGAGTTCAGCGAAGATTCACCAGGCTGATACCTGGGATGGCAGGAATGACATATGAGGAGAGATTGGGTCGATTGGGTCGCAGGAGTTTAGAAGAATGAGAGGGGATCTCATTGAAACTTATAAAATTCTAACAGGACTGGACAGACTAGATGCAGGAAGGATGTTCCCGATGGTCGGAGAATCCAGAACCAGGGGTCACAGTCTAAGGATAAGGGGTAAGCCATTTAGGACAGAGATGAGGAGGAATTTCTTCACCCAGAGAGTGGTGACCCTGTGGAATTCTCTACCACAGAAGGCAGTTGAGGCCAATTCATTAAATATACTCAAGAAGGAGTTGGATATATTTCTTAAGACTAAAGGGATCAAGGGATATGGGGAGAAAGCAGGGACAGGGTACTGAATTTGGATGATCAGCCATGATCGCATTGAATGGCGGAGCAGGCTCGAGGGGCCGAATGGCCTACTCCTGCTCCTATCTTCTATGTTTCTATGTTTCTATGAGGCAAACGCCACGTAATCTGTTATAACTGTTATAAGCCCGGACACTATGCTCGTGACTGCCGCAATAGTCGACGTCCAAATAATGGCCCACGCTACCAACCTCCAATCCGTGAAGGTAATAGGTCTGAATTGAACTCTCTGCAGCAGCAGCTCGAACACCTTTCAGCAGTAGTTGAGGCCATGAAGCACAGTCAGACGGGGGGGCAAAACGTTTCGGCTGTTTCTCGCAGTGGAGATGCGCTCCCAGACTCACGGCCCCAGTGACGGTCAGAGGCCTCCACGGTGACCACGTCTTCTCCTGTCTGGTACGGGGAGGACAGACGATCTTTTGTCCGGGCCACTGATCATGGAGGCCACCACCATGTAATGCTTGTGGATTCCGGTTCTGCAGTGACTATTTTACATGACCCTGCTCCCTTTTCCCATTCTGGCACCACCCTAAACCTCTCTGGCTTTAATGCTTCTACTCAGTTAACTAATCAGGGTTTGAGCTCGACAGCCTTGTCCATTGATGGGAATTCCATCGATGTCCCCTCTCCTGTATATATGGCCATCCATGACCAGAAAGGTATCCTCGGAAGTGACACGTTGCATAAACACTGTGCTGTCCTCGACTATGCTAATGATTGTCTTTGGTGGCACTTTAATGAGGGACCACCAACACCTATTTCTGATGCCCATTCGATATATGCAATTAAAAAACCTGAGGATTTCATCCTTCCCGGGACTGAAGACCCCATAGTTAATACATTAATTCATAAATTTTTAGAGGCTTTTGCTAAGTCCAAACATGATTGTGGTAGGATGTCAGGAGATGAGGAGATTAATGGACCCTCCCACCCTCTTGTTAAGCAGCATTCCATTCCGGCTGAGAGTAAACCTTATGTTCGGTCTACTATCGATTCATTGTTAAAGCAGGGTGTTATCCGCATTGGCACTTTTACCACTAATTCTCCAACCTGGCCAGTTAAGAAGCCAGACAATAGCTGGCGTCTAACAATTGATTATCGCAAGCTTAATTCGGTAACCCCAGCATGAGCCCCTGTTGTTCGGGAGACCCCCACTCTCCTGTCCCAGATTCCACCAGGTAGCTGCTGCTTCTCCACCTTTGACATTTCAAACGGCTTCTGGAGCATTCCTGTTAAGTCAGAAGATCAATACAAGTTTGCCTTCACTTTTGAAGATCAAAGTTATACTTGGACATGTTTACCTCAAGGCTTTCACAACGCCCCAACTATATTCCACAAACGGATGGCTCAGGCACTGAAACCTTTTTCGAGACCCGACTGCCTGCTGCAGTATGTTGACGACCTTTTGCTTGCAACGCCTGACAAAAAGACTCATATTAAATTAATGGAAGAGCTCTGAAAATTAACCCCAAAAAGGTACAATTGTTGCAGCCAGAAGTGACATTTTTAGGGGTTTCTGTGGGACAAAAGGGACTCAGCCCTGACCAGCATAAGATTGAGGTGATTCAGCGTTTACCATTGCCCGCATCCAAAACCGCACTTCGTTCCTTCCTGGGCCTAGTTGGATACCAGCGCTCATTTATTCCCAGATTTGCGGAGCTAGCCAAACCATTATATGAACTGTTAAAGGGTGAAGAGGACGCTGTGGCCCGTGACTGGACCACCGAACATACAACGGCTGTGTCCCTCCTTGCATTTGCCTCCCGTATTGTGAATGCCGTGGAAAAGAATTTCACTGTGTGTGAGCGACATCTGCTAGCCACTTTTTGGGCAGTCAAACACTTCACGTTTATTACTGGGCTGAACAAAATGATCATACATAGCCCCCACACCCCTTTGAATCTTTTACTTAAACCAGGGGACACTTTGGTCTCCTCTGCCCGACTCAGTCACTGGACACTTCTGTTAACTCAGAGAGATTTGGAAATAACACCAAGGCAGACAACTTTATTACCTCAGCTCCTACTGTATGAGGAGGGAAGGCATGAGTGCTCCCTTCCACCACTGGAGTTCGACTGTCACCCCGTCTCTCCTATTCCGCTAAGTGACACCCAGAACATCTACATCCTATCACAGGGACGGAAAGCCCCTTACTGGATTTGCAGTAGTCATGCCTGACCGAGAACTTAAGTATAAATGCATTCCCCACTCTGCCCAATATGCTGAAGTTGCAGCCTTGGTGACAGCAATCCAAATTACTCATGACATACCTGTTAATGTCTGGTCAGATAGTGCGATTAACACTTTGTTATCTTTACCACTGTATGCTAGGAATAATTTTTGTACTGTTGATGGCAAGATCCTGCTCCATGCTGACCTCTTTGCTTCCCTTTGGGACTCTTTAAATTCACGATCAGCCCCTGTCTATGTTGGTAAGATAAAGTCCCATTCACATTCTTCAGATGTACATACCCAGGGTAACTCACAGGCAGATCGTGCTGCCAAGGACGCCGCCGTTAATGGTGACCTCTGGAAAGCCCCTACCCCTCCCTTAAGATCTGTCTCGAGTATCCAAGGTGGGGACATCGACCTCCCTTCCCTCCAGTCCAGTTATTCCCCCTATGCAGTTGTTATTGCATGGCATCAGAATGGATGTCCATTACCTCAGCCCACTCCATGGGCTGCAGACACACAATTGGCTCTGGATCAGTCTGGGGAAGCTGCTCCCCTGTTAATGTTCAACCCTCGTATGTGGTGGCTATCATCTGATCTCCTGGTTGTCTGTATTCCCCCATCCATGGCACCCGAAATTTTTGATCTCCTGCACTCACATCTGGTAGGAGGGCACTATTCAGCTGATGCAACTGTTCAGAAACGACGCAAATTTGCACGGTATCCCGATTGCATCACAGATGTCACTCATAGGGTGAATCATTGTCTGCCCTGTTTACAGCACAATCCAAGTGCCCACACTAATCGGGCACTGTTGCGCTGTCCCCCTACTCCCGATGGGCCATGGACCCATCTTCAAATTGATTTTATAGGGCCCTTACCTACAGGACCTTCTGGCTTGCGGTATTGTCTGGTTATAGTTGATAAATTTACTAAATGGATGGAGGCTTTTCCATGTAAAACAAACACAGCATTGACAGCAACTCACCTTTTATTGGGTGAGGTGATCTGCAGGTGGGGAGTGCCAATTCAAGTTGATAGTGATCAGGGATCACACTTTACTGCCCAAATTTTTACCAAATTGCAACGGATAATGGGTATCTTGCATAAACTTCACATCTCCCATCACCCACAATCATCTGGTGTAGTGGAAAGAGGAAACCGAACTCTGAAAACTATGTTAAACAAATTTTGTGCAGATCACCCCACCAAATGGTCCAGTATGTGGCCAATGTGTCTAATGGCTATTAGGTCCACCCCGCATAGCACAACGGGTATCTCGCCCTACCAGGCTATGACCGGGCGACTAATGCGAATGCCAGCCCATCTGTTAACCCCTTCAGCCATACCCTTAGTACAGGGAATTGCCAACCAAAAATGGCTTGAAATGGTGGTAGAGAACATAGAACAAACTAACATGTTTGTAGCTACCCAAACAGGCAAATCAAAAAACCAGGCAAAGAAATACTTCGACAAGAAGGTCCGACCATTTGAGTATCAAGTGGGAGATGTTGTAATGGTACTAAACTATGGGAAGAAGCAACATTGCTTTGAACCAAAGTGGAATGGCCCCTTCCCGATTATTGACAGGGCCAGTCCTTCAGTTTATCTGGTCCAATTCCCTGGGAAAAAGGGGAGGGTAGCTAAATGGTACCATATCAATCAGTTGAAAACTGTGAAAGATTAAGTATTCCTGGTTAGATGATAAACTGTAGCTTTCTTCACAATTTCTGTATTCTTTGTTTTGTATCATTGTCGATTGAAAGGTATATACGTAGTCGACGTGCTAATGATTGTAAGACTGAATTATAACTGTGACTGTAATAATTGTGTTTTGTAGGTAACAGAGCGTGGGAAAAGCCAATACGATCCAGTATGAGCTGCACAACTATGTGGCACAATTCAGGTACAACATTCTCCTGTTGTCAGGAATTCAGTGAGCTCGTGATGCGACTGAACTCCCCCCTAAAGCAATTTTATGTTTTGGAGCAAGACAACTCGAGAATAGACATTGAAATTGACAGCATCGGGGATGATTCACACTGGTGGATATTGGGGTTTATATATCAGCTCACCTATAGGTTTGTATCATTTGACACGCTCTGGTAGTTCTCCAACTTGTAATGACAGTATATTTGATATATGTAACCTGTGTAGTAAGACTTTGATGCAAAAGCCAAATGTGTATCTATAAGTATGACTAACTGTACTAATGAATTAATGATGGATGAAAATCAGAGGCAATGTAGAGGAGACCCCAGGTGGGGTAAGATCAGGAAAGATAGAATTGGAACACCGGAACAGTGAATTGAATAGTCGAATAATTTAGAGCTGGCACGGTTGGTAGAGTTTCGTAAATGAGAGGTCAAAAAAGAGTTTTTCTCCCTCTCAAGGTGGGGACTGTTAGAAACTAGGGGCGCCTAAAAATGCATATGGCTTTTAAATTAGAATTTGAGAAAGTCTTTTTAATCAGTTAGATTAGGTGAAACATAAACATTCCACATGGGGGCCCATACAATGGTCCTGCCAGGCTAGTTATCTGTTGCTTGTAAGTTAGGGTTTTGACTTTGTTAATGGCTCAGAAATTCGGGTCGGGGGCTCCCCGCGGGTGCAAGCCCCTGATCTGCACTTACCTTGCGTGCCGGCCGTTGAGCTGTAGGGCCCCGTGGAATTCCGATCCGGGGCCTGGTCCAGCTGCCGACGCACAGTGCTTGCGTATCCTAGGGGCGTAGTTAGTTCGATGCGTTCCCTGGGATCACGTGGGCCATGGGCAGCCAATCAGAGCAGGGAATGCTCCATTCATAAGTCTGACAGGAAGTGCTGTCAAGACTTATAAATACTACGGCCCCAAAATAGCACTAAACCTTCAAATAAATTTTAAAAAAACATCACATTTTTTAAATAAACTATAAATTACATGAAATAACTATTTTAAACAATAACTTACATTTTTGAAAAAATAATTTTATATTCTAACGGGGCTAAAAATAAACTTACCTTGCTTTAAAGTATTTAAAAATAATAAACCTGTGGAAAAAATGTTTTAATTTTAATTAATTCACCACTTAACTTGTAAAAAGCAGGCCTTACGCCTGCTTTTTAAATTTCTAACTTCTGCAGGCTTACGTTCCTGGAGAAACCTGTAAAAAAAAGTAAGTTTGATGCACACGCGCAGCCTCCCCCGCGCACGCATTTGACCTCTGAACCCCTTCGTTCAGAGGAATGGAAGTGCCGGTTTCCCGCGCATGCTCAGTGCATGCAGGAAACCGGCACTTCCATCGGGCCTATGGGTGAGTACCCCGTGCATACTCACCCGTGGCGACCTGAAGTTCTGGGCCATTAATGTATCTTTAATTTGGCCAGTAAAGGCCCAACCAATGTATCTTCCATTATTACTAATAACCATATTATAATCTCCATGGATTTGTTAAATGAAGGTGAGATAGCCCAAGCAGCTGCAAGTTGCTATGTATTTTTGAAAGGAGAAAAAAAAGTATAAAGCAACAGCTATTGAACACTGAAAGCAGCGCAAAACCATAATTCATGGGAATGTAAAAGTTCTGAGAGAAAAGATTACAGCAGAGAGAGGGAGTAAATCATAGACCTTACTTGTGAAGGTCAGAATGGTGAGATAGCGACTGGTTAATGTGCGACAGCTTTGACTGGGGCCTTGTACTTGCTGGATTAAGGGGGAGAGAGTAAAAAGATAAGATGGATTCCAATGGAGGAACCTTCAAAATGTTAAAAAAGCAAGGATGAAGTAATGAGAACTTCTTTTGGGGAGGGCTTTCAAACAAATACCAAGACAAAGAACTTAAGCTGTCATTGGTTGATGAAGTTTTGGAGGAATCTCTATAGGTTACATGGTCTTGTCAATAACTTGGCCTCAGGCCCACCCCTAAAAAGAGAATAAAAAGTGACACCCCAAATGTAATGTATGTACCTTTAAGGGGAGAACTACTTTTTACAGCTCCTGCATACTGTAGTACCGGCAGTGACCACACCTGTATATAAACCCTGAGTAGTGATCTGTACAGTTAGTTCTAGAGTAACTCTCAATCAGTAAACACCTGTTGAATCGTTCCCTGCAGTCTTGTTGTCTAATTATTGAAGGACACAACATCAAGATACACGGATCTAACATTGGCGACGAGCAGATTCGAACCTACCTGCAACTCTGCATCACCTCCCAGGGATTCGCTCGTGGAGAACAGTGGAAGGAGGTCGAGTCCAGAAGCACGGGCTTCGACCACGGGCAACCGCCCAGTCATCCAGCGGAGATTTGAGCATCGCAGGGGAGGCTGTCGAGAGCCAGGCTTGGCTTTCCAGTCACGGTGGTCCAGCGAAACAGGCTGGCAACAGGTACTGCGCAGACCCTTCCCGGACAGCGGTGGCTAGAGCCGACTGAGCGGCACAGAAAAAGGCCGAGCAGCATCGACGGGGGAGAGAGAGAGGGCAGAGCGCACAGGGTGCAGCCGGTGTTCAGGACCGAGCGGCGTCAATGGGGGAGAGAGACGAGAGAGAGCAGAGCGCAGCCGGTGTTCAAGGGCCGAGCAGCGTCAACGGGGGAGAGAGACGAGAGAGAGCAGAGCGCAGCCGGTGTTCAAGGGCCGAGCAGCGTCAACGTGGGAGAGAGGCGCACAGAAAAACGTGAGGCGCTGCCATTGCCACAGGGACCGCAGAGAGCGGCATTGGCAGCAGCGCAGGAGCAGCGCATGAAACCCACAGGGCGTCGCCATTTGCCACGAGGACCGCCGAGAGCGGCGTTGGCAGCAGCGCGGGAGACGCCATTTTAAGCCGCAGCGGGGAAGAAAGGAAAGCGTGGGAGACACCATTTTAAGCCACAGCGGGGAAGAAAGGAAAGCGCGGGAGACGCCATTTTAACCAGTCTAACCACATCCAAAAATGCCGAAGAGTGGCAGTATCACAGCGTTCGACAATGAAGTCGAAGATTGGACGACATATGTCGAACGCATAGAAGTATACTGCAAGGCGAATGAAGTGCCAGATGACAAGAAAGCGCTGGTATTGTTGAATTCAATGGATGCAAAAACGTATGGCTTACTACGAAACCTAGTAACCCCAGAGAAGCCAGTAGAAAAGGATTTTGAAAACATAGTGTCAATCCTACAGGACCACTTAAACCCCACACCGCTGCTGATAGCAGAAAGATTTAAGTTTCACAAAAGGAACCAGCATAAAGATGAAAGTAATGCTGAGTATTTAACAGAACTGCACAAGCTATCGAAACACTGCCAGTTTGGAACGGGACTAGCAGATACTTTAAGGGACAAGTTTGTGTGTGGGCTTCAAAGTGAGGGAACCCAGAAACGGCTTCTATCAGAAAAGGATCTTACGCTGGACAAGGCTTTCAGCATTGCAGTATCACACGAAGCAGCAGCACGGGGTGCGGCAGAGATACAACAGAGACCGCAAGAATATGGCACAAATGAAATGTCATACAGAACAGTGAAGTGCTATCGCTGCGGCAGAACAACACACGACCATAATGATTGCTGGTTCAAGGACAAAGTGTGCAGACAGTGTGGAAAAGTAGGACTCATAGCAAGAGTCTGCAGGTCGGGAAAGAAAACCAGCAGCAAGAAATCTCCACAGGAGAAGTACAAGAAGGTACATAAGGTGACGGAGAGTAGTTCAGACGAACAGAAAAGTGATACAGACTCCGGACGCAAGGAGCTGGGTTGTCTGAAACTACATAATGTGATCAAAATGGAGGATCACCAAACTATCTGGGTCACGCTCAAGATAGCAGGAGTCCAAGTGAAAATGGAATTGGACACAGGATCAGCCCTAATAGTCATAAACCGAAGGGACTACAAGCGGCTATTCTCACATATACCCTTGAGAGATACAAAGATTGTCTTGAAGACGTACACGGGGCAAAAAGTCTACCCCAAAGGAAAAATAAGGGTGAACGTTAGATATATAACGGCAAGGAAACATCAAAAATGGACCTATATGTATTGCCAGATGGAGGACCACCACTACTAGGACGTGAATGGATCCGGAAGATACAGCTAGATTGGCATTCCATACAAGCACTGACTAGATGCCAAAAAGGATGACGACATCACACCTGGACGACTGTCAAAAATGCTAACTGACGCACAAGAAGTGTTCCAGCAGGGACTCGGAACACTAAAAGGCATAACAGTGACGATCAAAATAGAGGAAAATGCAAGCCCAAAGTTTTTTAAGGCCAGAGGATAAAATACATGCGATCCGCACAGCCGTCGAAGCAGAGCTGGAAGGTTTGGAACGTTCAGTAGTACTGTCCAAAGTGGACTGGAGCGAGTGGGCTACACCCATCATTCCTGTAATGAAGAGGTCGTTGAGTAATATGCCTGGGGAACCAAAGAAGGTTCGCATCTGTGGGGACTTTAAGGTGACAGTGAACCCAGTCCTACACACTGTACAATATCCGCTTCCGCGGATTGAAGATATTTTTGCCTCGCTATCTGGAGAGAAACGCTTCACTAAGATTGATCTGGCCCAGGTGTACCTGCAAATGGAGGTAGAAGAAGTCTCAAAACAGTACCTCGCGATCAACACTCATAAAGGTCTCTACCAATACAACCGGCTGGTGTTCGGGGTAGCATCAGCTCCGGCTATTTGGCAAAGGGCAATGGAACAAGTCCTGCAAGGGATTCCAGGGACCCAGTGTTATTTGGACGACATCCTGGTCACGGGCGAAAATGACAGTGATCACCTCGCCAACCTGGCGCAGGTGCTCACTAGATTGAAGGAATATGGGCTCCGAGCTAATCGTCACAAATGCAAGTTTTTCCAGAAGCAGATCTCGTATTGTGGCCACGTTATTGATAAAGAGGGGTTACATAAGTCCCCTGAAAAGATTAAGGCAGTAGTCAAGGCTCCAGCACCGGAAAATGTGTCACAACTGAGGTCCTCGGGCTGGTGAACTACTACCATAAGTTCTTGCCGAATTTGTCTACCGTACTACACCCACTGAACACCCTACTGCAAACGGGGGTACCATGGAAGTGGAGTGACGAATGTAAATGAGCTTTCCAGAAGAGCAAAGCATTGATCACATCAAAAGAGGTGTTGGCTCATTTCAACCCAGCACTACCAATTCGGTTGGCGTGTGATGCACTACCCTATGGCATTGGAGCGGTGCTGTCGCACAAATTCCCAGACGGCTCGGAGAAAGGCGCTATCCAGAAAGGATCAGGAAGCCTCCCCAAATGCTGAATTTATAAATAGACTATTTTCAGCTAATGTTGCATGTTAAAAGTGTTAATTGTAATTAGTTTGATATTTAATTGTTAAATGAGTGTTATGGTACTGTTAATCTAAAAGGGGAGGAATTGTAATGTATGTACCTTTAAGGGGAGAACTACTTTTTACAGCTCCTGTATACTGTAGTACCGGCAGTGACCCTCATTCAGTAAACACCTGTTGAATCGTTCCCTGCAGTCTTGTTGTCTAATTATTGAAGGACACAACATCAAGATACACGGATCTAACACCAAGGGCTTGCACACAGACTGTGGAAGGGAGAGCCGAACAGCTGGTCGAACGCTTTTGTAAGAGTGATCCCATGCTCACCATCGAAGGCCCGAGAGAGAGAGAGAAAGAGAGAGAGACCAGAAGCCAGAGAACTGTTTACGCACGCCAGCCGTCTGTCCGATCGGGTCCGATATCAGCTGCTTGTCACGGTCGTATGTTTTTGCTGTATTACTCGTGTGTTATATTCCATCCTAAACTCTGATTAAACACAATGGCCCAGAAATTTGGGTCTCCACGGGTGAGGACGCACGGGGTACTCGCCCGTAGGCCCAATGGAAGTGCCAGTTTCCTGCATGCACTGTGCATGCACGGGAAACTGGCACTTCCGTTCCCCTGAAAGCAGGGGTTCAGAGGTTGAAGGCGTGCGCGGGTGAGTCTGCGCGTGCGCATCGAACTTTGTTTTATTTTACAGGTTTTCCCGGGAGGGTAAGGCTACAGAATTTAGAAATGTAAAAAGCAGGCGTAAGGCCTGCTTTTTACAAGATAAGTGGTGAATTAATTAAAATTAAAACATTTTTTCCACAGGTTTATTATTTTTAAATACTTTAAAGCAAGGTAAGTTTATTTTTAGCCCCGTTAGAAAATAAAATTATTTTTTTCAAAAATTTAAATTATTGTTTAAAATAGTTATTCATTTAATTTATAGTTTATTTAAAAAATGTGATTTAAAAAAAAAAATTATTTGAAGATTTAGTGATGTTTTGTAAGAAGAAAGGGCCCATAGTATTTCTAAGTTTGACAGCACTTCCTGTCAGCCTTATGAATGGAGCATTCCCTGCTCCGATTGGCTCCCCATGGCCCACGTGATCCCAGGGGACGCATCGAACTAACTGTGCCCCTGGGATACGCAAGCACTGCACGCCGGCAGCTGAACCAGGCCCCGGATCGGAATTCCATGGGGGCCCACAGCTCAACGGCCGGCGCGCAAGGTAAGTGCAGGTCGGGGGCTTGCACCCGCAGGAAGCCCACGACCCGAATTTCTGGGCCAATATACCCACCATATTGGTTTGCACTTGATCCTGTTTACCAGAGATACGTGAATCTAACATATCGCAGGGCGAGAGAGAGGGCATCACTGGGATGAGAGAACATCAAAGGGGGAGAAAGAGGACATCGCAGGGGGAGAGAGGACATCGCAGGTGGAGAGTGGACATCACAGGGGGAGAGTGGACATCGCACGGGGAGAGTGGACATCGCAGGGGGAGAGTGGACATCGCAGGGGAGAGCGGACATTTCAGGGGGAGGGAGAAAGGACATCACGGGGGAGAGGGAGGACATCGCTGGGGGAGAGAGCGGACATTGCAGGGGGAGAGAGAGGATATTGCCTGGGGAGAGGGTGGACATCACTGGGGAGAGAGGACATCGCAGGGGGAGAGAGGGGACATCGCAGGGGTGTAAGATTCGAAATTTTCAGCAAAAATCACGCAAGAAAACTGGATAAAATAAGACTGTTTATTGACCAAAGTAAGCTTGCACAGAAAAACCTTTGATAAAAGGGCATACAAAATGGCCGCCAGACCCCGTGATCAGTTTCTGAACCATTTTATTTCTGTTACTGCAAGCCAGACAGGCTTGTGGATTGAAGACAGTAAGCCCGCGAAAGCCAGTATCTGGGAACTGAAACTCAGAGAAACAGCATACATATTCAATGGATTCTAAGTACAGGATGGGGCCCATCAAGATATGGGCGGATAATGCAAAAACACTTATACCCATTTATTGTACAAAGGAAAAACCGTTTAGCAGCCATCAATGAAAATCTCCGGACCGATCAATATGCGAACCGAGCCGCGGTGACAATGAAAAAGACATTAAAAGACATTATCGGCCAGGAAGGCCAGTTTAAGTTATCACCGGCTCCGTTACAAGACAAAGCGCCCCTGCAGAGATTTCTGCCCGCCAAAATTAATACAAAGACAGGACTATGATTTGGCGGGAGATAAGACTGTCCCAAAAGAGTATAACTATGGATTGAAAGTCCATCTACGGACTACTTCTTCGACTTCTACGTTACTTCGCTTCTACTCGGAACAACTTCGAACTTGACTTTTCTTCAAGGACTTCTCCTACAAGGAATGAACGAAGGACGGACGGTGCCAGGATCGGCGCCTCTTCCACTTCGGCAGATGCAGAATCGATGAAAACGTTTTCGTCTTTTTAAAGACGGACGGTTTCGGTGAAAAGACAACGTGGTCGGTGTTCAGCCAAACAAGGCTCGGCCACGACGAGAAGATGACGAGGGTGGCCCGGGTACTGAGGTCGGGAGATCATCGACGACCCAGGCCGATGGAGAAGAAACCCTCTGGAGGACCGGCGATCCAGGCGAAAAGATTCTCCCATGTGCATGCACTTCTTCAGCAGCCTGCATCTAAGTCTGCTCCGTGAACCCAAATAGTGGATCTCAACCTTGACGAGCGCTCATCAAGGCTGTGTCTACCCCACCGCCTCGAGGGAGAGAAAATATCGACTGCGCCAGAAGCTTCCAAATCCACGTGACGACGGAAAGCGGTGCCTAAAGGCTGCAAACCCCCTTTTTCGCGATTTCGAGAGTGGTGAGCATGATCCCAAGTTCCCCAGGTCGAAACTTAGTTTAGGTATAGGGGAGGGAGTTAAGGGTAATCGTAATGTGTTTCCCCCTTTTCGATGTGCCGTGTGTTCCCCATTTCCATAGAGTTAAGTTCATAAATTTGTGTATGATTGTAGTAACTTTAATCTGTGCCTATGACATGTATTTTGTAATGCTTCAAACTGTTTAAAAATAAAAGCATCCATTTCGTGCCATTTAACCTGGTCTATTGAGTTCTTTCTCTGCACTACTGTTCTCTGCATCTAAGTCCAAGGTCTAGAACCATAGGGGGGAGTGGGTCGAAACACTCAAGGGTAATTATTGCACGAAACCTGGCAGGAGACCAGAATGAGCAAGAGAAAGCCCCTACAGGGGGAGAGAGAACATCGCGGGGGAGAGAGGACATCACAGGGGGAGAGAGAACATCAAAGGGGGAGAGAGAGGTCATCGCAGGGAGAGAGAGGACATCGCAGGGGGAGAGAGAGGACATCGCAGGGGTAGGGAGAGGACATCGCTGGGGAGAGAGAACATCGCAGGGGGAGAGGACATAGCTGGGGAGAGAGGACATCGCAGGGGAAGAGAGGACATTGCAGGGGGAGAGTGAGGACATCGCTGGGGAGAGAGGACATCGCTGGGGAGAGAGAACATCGAAGGGGAGAGAGAGGACATCACAGGGGGAGAGAGAGGACATCGCTGGGGAGAGAGGACATCGCAGGGGGAGACAGAGGACATCGCAGAGGGAGAGAGGACATCGCGGGGGGAGAGAGAACATCGAAGGGGAGAGAAAGGACATCACAGGGAGAGAAAGGACATCACAGGGAGAGAGAGGACGTTGCAGGGGGAGAGAGGATATCGCAGGGGGAGAGAGGACATCGCAGGGAGAGAGAGGACATCGCAGGGGGAGAGAGGACATCGCAGGGGGAGAGAGAGGACATCGCTGGGGAGAGAGAACATCGAAGGTGGGAGAGAGGACATCACAGGGGGAGAGAGAGGACATCGCTGGGGAGAGAGGACATTGCAGGGGGAGAGAGAGGACATCGCAGGGAGAGAGAGGACATCACAGGGGGAGAGAGGACATCGCAGGGGGAGAGAGAGGACATTGCTGGGGAGAGAGAACATCGAAGGGGAGAGAGAGGACATCACAGGGGGAGAGAGAGGACATCGCTGGGGAGAGAGGACATTGCAGGGGAAGAGAGAGGACATCGCAGGGAAAGAGAGGACATCACAGGGGGAGAGAGAGGACATAGCTGGGGAGAGAGAGCATCGAAGGGGTGAGAGAGCACATCAAAGGGGGAGAAAGAGGACATCGCTGGGGAGAGAGGACATCGCAGTGGGCGAAAGAGGACATCGCAGGGGGAGAGAGGACATCGCGCGGGGAGAGAGAACATCAAAGGCGAGAGAGAGGACATCACAGGGAGAGAGAGGACGTCGCGGGGGAGAGAGGATATCGCAGGGGGAGAGAGGACATCGCGGGGAGAGAGAGGACATTGCAGGGAGAGAGAGGACATCGCGGGGAGAGAGAGGACATCGCGGAGGGAGAGGACATTGCAGGAGGAGAGAGGACATCGCGGGGGGAGGGGATATTGCAGGGAGAGAGAGGACAGCGAGGGGGGAGAGGATATCGCAGGAGGAGAGAGGACATCACGGGGCGAGAGAGAGGACATCACAGGGAGAGAGAGGACATCGCAGGGGGAGAGAGGACACCGCAGGGGGAGAGAGAGGACATCGCTGGGGAGCGAGAACATCGAAGGTGGGAGAGAGGACATCACAGGGGGAGAGAGAGGACATCGCTGGGGAGAGAGGACATTGCAGGGGGAGAGAGAGGACATCGCAGGGAGAGTGAGGACATCACAGGGGGAGAGAGGACATTGCAGGAGGAGAGAGGACATCGCGGGGGGAGGGGATATTGCAGGGAGAGAGAGGACAGCGAGGGGGGAGAGGATATCGCAGGAGGAGAGAGGACATCACGGGGGGAGAGAGAGGACATCACAGGGAGAGAGAGGACATCGCGGGGAGAGAGAGGACATTGCGGGTAGAGAGTGGACATTGCAGGGAGAGAGAGGACATCACATGGGGAGAGAGAGGACATCGCAGGGAGAGAGAGGACATCGCGGGGAGAGAGAGGACATTGCGGGTAGAGAGTGGACATTGCAGGGAGAGAGAGGACATCACATGGGGAGAGAGAGGACATCGCAGGGGTAGAGAGAGGACTTCGCAGGGGGAGAGAGAGGACATCGTGGGGAGAGAGAGGACATCGCGGGGGCAGAGGAGATCGTGGGGGTAGAGAGAGGACATCGCGGGGGCAGAGGAGATCGTGGGGGTAGAGAGAGGACATCGCGGGGGAGAGAGGACATCGCGGGGGGGAGAGAGGAATTCGCAAGGGAGAGAGAGGACATCGCAGGGGGACAGAGGACATCGCAGCGGGAGAGAGGACATCGCTGGTGGAGAGAGGACATCGCGGGGGCAGAGGAGATCGCGGGGGTAGAAAGGACATCACGGGGGAGAGAGAGGATATCGCAGGGGGAGAGGGAGGACATCACAAGGGAGAGAGAGGATATCGCAGGGGGAGAGAGAGGATATCGTGGGGGGAGAGAGAACATCATAGGGGGAGAGAGAGGACATCGCAGGGGTAGAGAGAAGACATTGCAGGGAGAGAGAGGACATCGCAGGGGGAGAGAGGACATTGCAGGGGAGAGGGAGGACATTGCAGGGGGAGAGAGGACATCGCAGGGGGAGAGCGAGAACATTGCAGGGGGAGAGAGGATATCGCAGGGGGAGAGAGAGGACATCGTGGGGGGAGAGAGAAGACATTGCAGGGAGAGAGAGGACATCGCAGGGGGAGAGAGGACATTGCAGGGGAGAGGGAGGACATTGCAGGGGGAGAGAGGACATCACAGGTGGAGAGAGAGGACATCGCAGGGGGAGAGAGAGGACATCGCAGGGGGAGAGAGCGGACATTGCAGGGGGAGAGAGAGGACCTAGAGGGGGGAGAGAGAGGACATCGCAGGGGGAGAGAGAACATCGCAGGGGGAGAGAGAGGACATTGCAGGAGGAGGGAGAGGACATCGCAGGTGGAGAGAGAGGACATCGCAGGGGGAGAGAGAGGACATCACGGTGCGAGAGAAAGGACATCGCAGGGGGGGGAGAGAGGACATCGCAGGGGGAGAGAGAGGACATCGCAGGGGGAGAGAGAGGACATCGCAGGGGGAGACAGAGGACATCGCAGGGGGAGAGAGAGGACATCGCAGGGGGAGAGAGAGGACATCGCAGGGGGAGAGAGAGGACATCGCAGGGGGAGAGAGAGGACATCGCAGGGGGAGAGAGAGGACATCGCAGGGGGAGAGAGAGGACATCGCAGGGGGAGAGAGAGGACATCCCAGGGGGAGAGAGCGGACATCGCGGGGGGAGAGAGCGGACATCGCGGGGGGAGAGAAAAGACGTCGCAGGGGGAGAGAGTACATCGCAGGGGGAGAGAGGACATTGCAGGAGGAGAGAGAGGACATCGCGGGGGGAGAGAGAGGATATCGCGGGGGGAGAGAGCGGAGATCGCGGGGGGAGAGAAAAGACGTCGCAGGGGGAGAGAGTACATCGCAGGGGGAGAGAGGACATTGCAGGAGGAGAGAGAGGACATCGCGGGGGGAGAGAGAGGACATCGCAGGGGTGAGAGAGTACATCGCAGGGAGAGTGAGAGGACATCACAGGGGGAGAGAGAGGACATCGCAGGGGGAGAGAGAGGACATCGCAGGGGGAGAGAGGACATCGCGGGGAGAGAGAGGACATTGCGGGGGGAGAGAGGATATCGCAGGGGGAGAGAAAGGACATCGCGGGGGGAAAGAGGACATCTTAGGGGGACAGAGGACATTGCAGGGGGAGAGAGAGGACATCGCAGGGGGAGAGAGGACATCACAGGGGGCGAGAGGACATCACAGGGGGAGAGAGACGACATCGTTGGGAGAGAGAGAGGACATCGCAGGGGGAGAGAGAGGACATCGCAGGGGGAGAAAGGACATCACAGGGGGAGAGAGAGAACATCGCAGGGGGAGAGAGGACATCGCAGGGGGAGAGCGAGGACATCGCAGGGGGAGAGAGAGGACATCCCAGGGGGTGAGAGTGCATCGCAGGGGGAGAGAGAGAAAATCGCAGGGGGAGAGAGGACATCGCAGGGGGAGAGAGAGAACATCGCAGGGGGAGAGAGAGGACATCGGGGGTGGAGAGAGAGGACATAGCGGGGGGAGAGAGAGGACATCGCAGGGAGAGAGGACTTCGCGGGGTAGAAAGAGGACATTGCGGGGGGAGAGACAGGACAACGTGGGGGGAGAGAGAGGACATTGTGGGGGGAGAGAGAGGACATCACAGGGGGAGAGAGAGGACATCGCAGGGGGAGAGAGGACTTTGCAGGGGGAGAGAGGACATCGCGGGGGGAGAGAGCGGACTTCGCGGGGGGAGCGAGGACATCACAGGGGGAGAGAGAGGACATCGCAGGGGGAGAGAGGACTTTGCAGGGGGAGAAAGAGGACATCGCAGGGGGAGAGAGGACATCGCAGGGTGAGAGAGGACATCGCAGGGGGAGAGCGAGGACATCGCAGGGGGAGTGAGGACATCGCAGGGGGAGAGAGGACATCGCGGGGAGAGAGAGGACATCGCGGGGGGAGAGAGGACATCGCAGGGTGAGAGAGGACATCGCAGGGGGAGAGCGAGGACATCGTGGGGGGAGTGAGGACATCGCAGGGGGAGAGAGGACATCGCGGGGAGAGAGAGGACATCGCGGGGGGAGAGAGGATATCGCATGGGGAGAGAAAGGACATCGCGGGGGGAAAGAGGACGTCTTAGGGGGACAGAGGACATTGCAGGGGGAGAGAGAGGACATCGCAGGGGGAGAGAGGACATCACAGGGGGAGAGAGGACATCGCAGGGGGAGAGAGACGACATTGTTGGGAGAGAGAGAGGACATTGCAGGGGGAGAGAGAGGACATCGCAGGGGGAGAGAGTACATCACAGGGGGAGAGAGAGGGCATCGCAGGGGGAGAGAGGACATCGCAGGGGGAGAGCAAGGACATCGCAGGGGGAGAGAGAGAACATCCCAGGGGGTGAGAGTGCATCGCAGGGGGAGAGAGAGGACATCGCAGGGGGAGAGAGGGCATCGCAGGGGGAGAGAGGACATCACGCGGAGAGAGGGCATCGCGGGGGGAGAGAGGGGGCATCGCTGGTGGAGAGAGAATTCATCGCAGGGGGAGAGAGAGGTCATCGCAGGGAGCGACTGAGGTCATCGCAGGGGGAGAGAGAGGACATCGCGGGGGGAGAGAGAGGACATCGTGGGGGGAGAGAGGATATCGCAAGGGGAGAGAGAGAACATGGCAGGGGAAGAGAGTGGACATCGTGGGGGGAGAGAGGACATCGCCAGGCGAGAGAGGACATCGCAGGGGGAGAGAGGACATCGTGGGGGAGAGAGGACATCGCGGGGGGAGAGAGAGGACATCGCAGGGGGAGAGAGAAGACATCGCAGGGGGAGAGAGAGGACATCGTGGGGGGAGAGAGGACATCGCCGGGCGAGAGAGGACATCGCAGGGGGAGAGAGGACATCGTGGGGGGAGGGGATATTGCAGGGAGAGAGAGGACAGCGAGGGGGGAGAGGATATCGCAGGAGGAGAGAGGACATCACGGGGGGAGAGAGAGGACATCACAGGGAGAGAGAGGACATCGCGGGGAGAGAGAGGACATTGCGGGTAGAGAGTGGACATTGCAGGGAGAGAGAGGACATCACATGGGGAGAGAGAGGACATCGCAGGGAGAGAGAGGACATCGCGGGGAGAGAGAGGACATTGCGGGTAGAGAGTGGACATTGCAGGGAGAGAGAGGACATCACATGGGGAGAGAGAGGACATCGCAGGGGTAGAGAGAGGACTTCGCAGGGGGAGAGAGAGGACATCGTGGGGAGAGAGAGGACATCGCGGGGGCAGAGGAGATCGTGGGGGTAGAGAGAGGACATCGCGGGGGCAGAGGAGATCGTGGGGGTAGAGAGAGGACATCGCGGGGGAGAGAGGACATCGCGGGGGGGAGAGAGGAATTCGCAAGGGAGAGAGAGGACATCGCAGGGGGACAGAGGACATTGCAGCGGGAGAGAGGACATCGCTGGTGGAGAGAGGACATCGCGGGGGCAGAGGAGATCGCGGGGGTAGAAAGGACATCACGGGGGAGAGAGAGGATATCGCAGGGGGAGAGGGAGGACATCACAAGGGAGAGAGAGGATATCGCAGGGGGAGAGAGAGGATATCGTGGGGGGAGAGAGAACATCATAGGGGGAGAGAGAGGACATCGCAGGGGTAGAGAGAAGACATTGCAGGGAGAGAGAGGACATCGCAGGGGGAGAGAGGACATTGCAGGGGAGAGGGAGGACATTGCAGGGGGAGAGAGGACAACGCAGGGGGAGAGCGAGAACATTGCAGGGGGAGAGAGGATATCGCAGGGGGAGAGAGAGGACATCGTGGGGGGAGAGAGAGGACATCACAGGTGGAGAGAGAGGACATCGCAGGGGGAGAGAGAGGACATCGCAGGGGGAGAGAGCGGACATTGCAGGGGGAGAGAGAGGACCTAGAGGGGGGAGAGAGAGGACATCGCAGGGGGAGAGAGAACATCGCAGGGGGAGAGAGAGGACATTGCAGGAGGAGGGAGAGGACATCGCAGGTGGAGAGAGAGGACATCGCAGGGGGAGAGAGAGGACATCACGGTGCGAGAGAAAGGACATCGCGGGGGGGGGAGAGAGGACATCGCAGGGGGAGAGAGAGGACATCGCAGGGGGAGAGAGAGGACATCGCAGGGGGAGACAGAGGACATCGCAGGGGGAGAGAGAGGACATCGCAGGGGGAGAGAGAGGACATCGCAGGGGGAGAGAGAGGACATCGCAGGGGGAGAGAGAGGACATCGCAGGGGGAGAGAGAGGACATCGCAGGGGGAGAGAGAGGACATCGCAGGGGGAGAGAGAGGACATCCCAGGGGGAGAGAGCGGACATCGCGGGGGGAGAGAGCGGACATCGCGGGGGGAGAGAAAAGACGTTGCAGGGGGAGAGAGTACATCGCAGGGGGAGAGAGGACATTGCAGGAGGAGAGAGAGGACATCGCGGGGGGAGAGAGAGGACATCGCGGGGGGAGAGAGCGGACATCGCGGGGGGAGAGAAAAGACGTCGCAGGGGGAGAGAGTACATCGCAGGGGGAGAGAGGACATTGCAGGAGGAGAGAGAGGACATCGCGGGGGGAGAGAGAGGACATCGCAGGGGTGAGAGAGTACATCGCAGGGAGAGTGAGAGGATATCACTGGGGGAGAGAGAGGACATCGCAGGGGGAGAGAGAGGACATCGCAGGGGGAGAGAGGACATCGCGGGGAGAGAGAGGACATTGCGGGGGGAGAGAGGATATCGCAGGGGGAGAGAAAGGACATCGCGGGGGGAAAGAGGACATCTTAGGGGGACAGAGGACATTGCAGGGGGAGAGAGAGGACATCGCAGGGGGAGAGAGGACATCACAGGGGGCGAGAGGACATCACAGGGGGAGAGAGACGACATCGTTGGGAGAGAGAGAGGACATCGCAGGGGGAGAGAGAGGACATCGCAGGGGGAGAAAGGACATCACAGGGGGAGAGAGAGAACATCGCAGGGGGAGAGAGGACATCGCAGGGGGAGAGCGAGGACATCGCAGGGGGAGAGAGAGGACATCCCAGGGGGTGAGAGTGCATCGCAGGGGGAGAGAGAGAAAATCGCAGGGGGAGAGAGGACATCGCAGGGGGAGAGAGAGAACATCGCAGGGGGAGAGAGATGACATCGGGGGTGGAGAGAGAGGACATAGCGGGGGGAGAGAGAGGACATCGCAGGGAGAGAGGACTTCGCGGGGTAGAAAGAGGACATTGCGGGGGGAGAGACAGGACAACGTGGGGGGAGAGAGAGGACATTGTGGGGGGAGAGAGAGGACATCACAGGGGGAGAGAGAGGACATCGCAGGGGGAGAGAGGACTTTGCAGGGGGAGAGAGGACATCGCGGGGGGAGAGAGCGGACTTCGCGGGGGGAGCGAGGACATCACAGGGGGAGAGAGAGGACATCGCAGGGGGAGAGAGGACTTTGCAGGGGGAGAAAGAGGACATCGCAGGGGGAGAGAGGACATCGCAGGGTGAGAGAGGACATCGCGGGGGGAGTGAGGACATCGCAGGGGGAGTGAGGACATCGCAGGGGGAGAGAGGACATCGCGGGGAGAGAGAGGACATCGCGGGGGGAGAGAGGACATCGCAGGGTGAGAGAGGACATCGCAGGGGGAGAGCGAGGACATTGCGGGGGGAGTGAGGACATCGCAGGGGGAGAGAGGACATCGCGGGGAGAGAGAGGACATCGCGGGGGGAGAGAGGATATCGCAGGGGGAGAGAAAGGACATCGCGGGGGGAAAGAGGACGTCTTAGGGGGACAGAGGACATTGCAGGGGGAGAGAGAGGACATCGCAGGGGGAGAGAGGACATCACAGGGGGAGAGAGGACATCGCAGGGGGAGAGAGACGACATTGTTGGGAGAGAGAGAGGACATTGCAGGGGGAGAGAGAGGACATCACAGGGGGAGAGAGTACATCACAGGGGGAGAGAGAGGGCATCGCAGGGGGAGAGAGGACATCGCAGGGGGAGAGCAAGGACATCGCAGGGGGAGAGAGAGAACATCCCAGGGGGTGAGAGTGCATCGCAGGGGGAGAGAGAGGACATCGCAGGGGGAGAGAGGGCATCGCAGGGGGAGAGAGGACATCACGCGGAGAGAGGGCATCGCGGGGGGAGAGAGGGGGCATCGCTGGTGGAGAGAGAATTCATCGCAGGGGGAGAGAGAGGTCATCGCAGGGAGCGACTGAGGTCATCGCAGGGGGAGAGAGAGGACATCGCGGGGGGAGAGAGAGGACATCGTGGGGGGAGAGAGGATATCGCAAGGGGAGAGAGAGAACATGGCAGGGGAAGAGAGTGGACATCGTGGGGGGAGAGAGGACATCGCCGGGCGAGAGAGGACATCGCAGGGGGAGAGAGGACATCGTGGGGGAGAGAGGACATCGCGGGGGGAGAGAGAGGACATCGCAGGGGGAGAGAGAAGACATCGCAGGGGGAGAGAGAGGACATCGTTGGGGGAGAGAGGACATCGCCGGGCGAGAGAGGACATCGCAGGGGGAGAGAGGACATCGTGGGGGAGAGAGGACATCGCGGGGGGAGAGAGGATATTGCAGGGGGAGAGGGGACATCGCAGGGGGAGAGAGAGGACATCGCAGGGTGAGAGAGAGGACATCGCAGGGTGAGAGAGAGGACATCGCAGGGGGAGAGAGAGGACATCGCAGGGTGAGAGAGAGGACATCGCAGGGGGAGAGAGAGGACGTCGCAGGGGGAGAGAGAGGACATCGCAGGGGGAGAGAGAGGACATCGCGGGGGAAGAGAGAGGACATCGCAGGGGGAGAGAGGACATCGTGGGGGAGAGAGAGGAAATCGCAGGGGAGAGAGAGGACATCGTGGGGGAGAGAGGACATCGCAGGGGGAGAGAGGGGACATTGCGGGGGGAGAGAGGACATCGCAGGGGGAGAGAGAGGACATCGCGGGGGGAGAGAGAGGACATAGTGGGGGGAGAGAGGACATCGCAGGGGGAGCGAGAGGACATCGTGGGGGGAGAGAGGACAGCGCAGGGGGAGAGAGAGGACATTGCGGGGGGAGGGAGAGGACATCGCAGGGGTAGAGAGCGGTCATCGCAGGGGGAGAGAGAGGTCATCGCAGGGAGAGAGTGAGGTCATCGCAGGGGGAGAGAGAACATCGCAGGGGGAGAGAGGACATCGCAGGGGGAGAGAGAGGACATCACAGGAGGAGAGAGAGGACATCGCAAGCGGAGAGAGAGGACATCGTGGGGGAGAGAGTGGACATCGCGGGGCGAGAGAGAGGACATTGCGGGGGTAGAGAGGACATCGCAGGGAGAGAGTGAGGACTTCGCGAGGGGAGAGAGAGGACATTGCGGGGGGAGAGAGAGGACATCGTGGGGGGAGAGAGAGGACATTGTGGGGGGTGAGAGAGGACATTGCAGGGGGAGAGAGGACATCACAGGGGGAGAGAGAGGACATTGCAGGGGGAGAGAGGACATCGCAGGGGGAGAGGGAGGACATCACAGGGGGAGAGAGGACATCGCAGGGGGAGAAATGACATCGCAGGGGGAGAGAGGGCATCGCAAGGGGAGAGAGGACATCGCAGGGGGAGAGCGAGGACATCGCGTGGGGAGACAGGACATCGCAGGGGGAGAGAGGACATCATGGGGAGATAGAGGACATCGCTGGGGGAGAGAGGACATTGCAGGGAGAGAGAGGACATCGCAGGGGTAGAGAGGGCATCGCAGGGGGAGAGACAGGACATCGCAGGGGGAGGGAGAGGACATCGCGGGGGAGAGAGGACATCGCGGGGGGAGAGAGGATATCGCAGGGGGAGAGGGGACATCGCAGAGGGAGAGAGAGGACATCGCAGGGTGAGAGAGAGGACATCGTAGGGGGAGAGAGAGGACTTCGCAGGGGGAGAGAGAGGACATCGCAGGGGGAGAGAGAGGACATCGCGGGGGGAGAGAGAGGGCATCGCAGGGGGAGAGAGGACATCGTGAGGGAGAGAGAGGAAATCGCAGGGGAGAGAGAGGACATCGTGGGGGAGAGACGACATCGCAGGGGGAGAGAGAGGACATTGCGGGGGGAGAGAGGACATCGCAGCGGGAGAGAGAGGACATCGCGGGGTGAGAGAGAGGACATAGTGGGGGGAGAGAGGACATCGCAGGGGGAGAGAGAGGACATCGTGGGGGGAGAGAGGACATCACAGGGGGAGAGAGAGGACATCGCGGCGGGAGAGAGAGGACATCGCAGGGGTAGAGAGAGGTCATCGCAGGGGGAGAGAGAGGTCATCGCAGGGAGAGAGTGAGGTCATCGCAGGGGGAGACAGAACATCGCAGGGGGAGAGAGGACATCGCAGGGGGAGAGAGAGGACATCACAGGGGGAGAAAGAGGACATCGCAAGCGGAGAGAGAGGACATCATGGGGGGAGAGAGTGGACAATGCGGGGCGAGAGAGACGACATTGCGGGGGGAGAGAGGGCATCGCAGGGAGAGAGTGAGGACTTCGCGAGGGGAGAGAGAGGACATTGCGGGGGGAGAGAGAGGACATCGTGGGGGGAGAGAGAGGACATTGTGGGGTTGAGAGAGGACATTGCAGGGGGAGAGAGGACATCGCGGGGGGAGAGAGAGGACATTGCAGGGGAGAGAGGACATCGCAGGGGGAGAGAGAGGACATCACAGGGGGAGAGAGGATATCGCAGGGGGAGAAATGACATCGCAGGGGGAGAGAGGGCATCGCAAGGGGAGAGAGGACATCGCAGGGGGAGAACGACGACATCGCGGGGGGAGAGAGAGGACATAGTGGGGGGAGAGAGGACATCACAGGGGGAGAGAGAGGACATCGTGGGGGGAGAGAGGACATCGCAGGGGAAGAGAGAGGACATCGCAGGGGGAGAGAGGACATCGCAGGGGGAGAGAGAGGACATCGCGGGGGGAAAGAGGACGTCTTAGGGGGACAGAGGACATTGCAGGGGGAGAGAGGACATCGCAGGGGGAGAGAGGACATCACAGGGGGAGAGAGGACATCACAGGGGGAGAGAGGACATCGCAGGGGGAGAGAGACGACATCGTTGGGAGAGAGAGAGGACATCGCAGGGGGAGAGAGAGGACATCGCAGGGGGAGAGAGTACATCACAGGGGGAGAGAGAGGACATCGCAGGGGGAGAGAGGACATCGCAGGGGGAGAGCAAGGACATCGCAGGGGGAGAGAGAGAACATCCCAGGGGGTGAGAGTGCATCGCAGGGGGAGAGAGAGGACATCACAGGGGGAGAGAGGGCATCGCAGGGGGAGAGAGAACATCGCAGGGGGAGAGAGAGGACATCGCGGGGGGAGAGAGGACATCGCAGGGGGAGAGCAAGGACATCGCAGGGGGAGAGAGAGAACATCCCAGGGGGTGAGAGTGCATTGCAGGGGGAGAGAGAGGACATCGCAGGGGGAGAGAGGGCAGCGCAGGGGGAGAGAGAGAACATCGCAGGGGGAGAGAGGACATCACGCGGAGAGAGGGCATCGCGGGGGGAGAGAGAGGACATCGCTGGTGGAGAGAGAATTCATCGCAGGGGGAGAGAGAGGTCATCGCAGGGAGCGACTGAGGTCTTCACAGGGGGAGAGAGAGGACATCGCGGGGGGAGTGAGAGGACATCGTTGGGGGAGAGAGGACATCGCAAGGGGAGAGAGAGAACATGGCAGGGGAAGAGAGTGGACTTCGCAGGGGGAGAGAGAGGACATCGCGGGGGGAGAGAGAGGACATCGCAGGGGTAGAGAGAGGTCATCGCAGGGGGAGAGAGAGGTCATCGCAGGGAGAGAGTGAGGTCATCGCAGGGGGAGAGAGGACATCGCAGGGTGAGAGAGGACATCGCAAGGGGAGAGCGAGGACATCGCGGGGGGAGTGAGGACATCGCAGGGGGAGAGAGGACATCGCAGGGGGAGAGAGAGGACATCGCGGGGGGAAAGAGGACGTCTTAGGGGGACAGAGGACATTGCAGGGGGAGAGAGGACATCGCAGGGGGAGAGAGGACATCACAGGGGGAGAGAGGACATCACAGGGGGAGAGAGGACATCGCAGGGGGAGAGAGACGACATCGTTGGGAGAGAGAGAGGACATCGCAGGGGGAGAGAGAGGACATCGCAGGGGGAGAGAGTACATCACAGGGGGAGAGAGAGGACATCGCAGGGGGAGAGAGGACATCGCAGGGGGAGAGCAAGGACATCGCAGGGGGAGAGAGAGAACATCCCAGGGGGTGAGAGTGCATCGCAGGGGGAGAGAGAGGACATCACAGGGGGAGAGAGGGCATCGCAGGGGGAGAGAGAACATCGCAGGGGGAGAGAGAGGACATCGCGGGGGGAGAGAGGACATCGCAGGGGGAGAGCAAGGACATCGCAGGGGGAGAGAGAGAACATCCCAGGGGGTGAGAGTGCATTGCAGGGGGAGAGAGAGGACATCGCAGGGGGAGAGAGGGCAGCGCAGGGGGAGAGAGAGAACATCGCAGGGGGAGAGAGGACATCACGCGGAGAGAGGGCATCGCGGGGGGAGAGAGAGGACATCGCTGGTGGAGAGAGAATTCATCGCAGGGGGAGAGAGAGGTCATCGCAGGGAGCGACTGAGGTCTTCACAGGGGGAGAGAGAGGACATCGCGGGGGGAGTGAGAGGACATCGTTGGGGGAGAGAGGACATCGCAAGGGGAGAGAGAGAACATGGCAGGGGAAGAGAGTGGACTTCGCAGGGGGAGAGAGAGGACATCGCGGGGGGAGAGAGAGGACATCGCGGTGGGAGAGAGAGGACATCGCAGGGGGAGAGAGAAGACATCGCAGGGGGAGAGAGAGGACATCGTCGGGCGAGAGAGGACATCGCAGGGGGAGAGAGGACATCACAGGGGGAGAGAGGACATCGCAGGGGGAGAGAGACGACATCGTTGGGAGAGAGAGAGGACATCGCAGGGGGAGAGAGAGGACATCGCAGGGGGAGAGAGTACATCACAGGGGGAGAGAGAGGACATCGCAGGGGGAGAGAGGACATCGCAGGGGGAGAGCAAGGACATCGCGGGGGAGAGAGAGAACATCCCAGGGGGTGAGAGTGCATCGCAGGGGGATAGAGAGGACATCGCAGGGGGAGAGAGGGCATCGCAGGGGGAGAGAGGACATCACGCGGAGAGAGGGCATCGCGGGGGGAGAGAGAGGACATCGCTGGTGGAGAGAGAATTCATCGCAGGGGGAGAGAGAGGTCATCGCAGGGAGCGACTGAGGTCATCGCAGGGGGAGAGAGAGGACATCACGGGGGGAGAGAGAGGACATCGTGGGGGGAGAGAGGACATCGCAAGGGGAGAGAGAGAACATGGCAGGGGAAGAGAGTGGACATCGCAGGGGGAGAGAGAGGACATCGTGGGGGGAGAGAGAGGACATCGCGGGGGGAGAGAGAGGACATCGCAGGGGGAGAGAGAAGACATCGCAGGTGGAGAGAGAGGACATCATGGGGGGAGAGAGGACATCGCCGGGCGAGAGAGGACATCGCAGGGGGAGAGAGGACATCGTGGGGGAGAGAGGACATCGCGGGGGGAGAGAGGATATCGCAGGGGGAGAGGGGACATCGCAGGGGGAGAGAGGACATCGCAGGGGGAGAGAGGACATCGTGGGGGAGAGAGGACATCGTGGGGGGAGAGAGGATATCGCAGGGGGAGAGGGGACATCGCCGGGGGAGAGAGAGGACATCGCAGGGTGAGAGAGAGGACATCACAGGGGGAGAAATGACATCGCAGGGGGAGAGAGGGCATCGCAAGGGGAGAGAGGACATCGCAGGGGGAGAGCGAGGACATCGCGGGGGGAGAGAGAGGACATCGCAGGGGTAGAGAGAGGTCATCGCAGGGGGAGAGAGAGGTCATCGCAGGGAGAGAGTGAGGTCATCGCAGGGGGAGAGAGGACATCGCAGGGTGAGAGAGGACATCGCAGGGGGAGAGCAAGGACATCGCGGGGGGAGTGAGGACATCGCAGGGGGAGAGAGGACATCGCGGGGAGAGAGAGGACATCGTGGGGAGAGAGGATATCGCAGGGGGAGAGAAAGGACATCGCGGGGGGAAAGAGGACGTCTTAGGGGGACAGAGGACATTGCAGGGGGAGAGAGAGGACATCGCAGGGGGAGAGAGGACATCACAGGGGGAGAGAGGACATCGCAGGGGGAGAGAGACGACATCGTTGGGAGAGAGGACATCGCAGGGGGAGAGAGAGGTCATCACAGGGGGAGAGAGAGGACATCGCAGGGGGAGAGAGGACATCGCAGGGGGAGAGCAAGGACATCGCAGGGGGAGAGAGAGAACATCCCAGGGGGTGAGAGTGCATCGCAAGGGGAGAGAGAGGACATCGCAGGGGGAGAGAGGGCATTGCAGGGGGAGAGAGGACATCACGTGGAGAGAGGGCATCGCGGGGGGAGAGAGAGGACATCGCTGGTGGAGAGAGAATTCATCGCAGGGGGAGAGAGAGGTCATCGCAGGGAGCGACTGAGGTCATCGCAGGGGGAGAGAGAGGACATCGCGGGGGGAGAGAGAGGACATTGTGGGGGGAGAGAGGACATCGCAAGCGGAGAGAGAGAACCTGGCAGGGGAAGAGAGTGGACATCGCAGGGGGAGGGAGAGGACATCGCGGGGGGAGAGAGAGGACATCGCGGGGGGAGAGAGAGGACATCGCAGGGGGAGAGAGAATACATCGCAGGGGGAGAGAGAGGACATCGTGGGGGGAGAGAGGACATCGCCGGGCGAGAGAGGACATTGCAGGGGGAGAGAGGACATCGTGGGGGAGAGAGGACATCGCGGGGGGAGAGAGGATATCGCAGGGGGAGAGGGGACATCGCAGGGGGAGAGAGAGGACATCGCAGGGTGAGAGAGAGGACATCACAGGGGGAGAGAGAGGACATTGCAAGCGGAGAGAGAGGACATCGTGGGGGGAGAGAGTGGACAACGCGGGGCGAGAGAGAGGACATTGCGGGGGGAGAGAGGACATCGCAGGGAGAGAGTGAGGACTTCGCGAGGGGAGAGAGAGGACATTGCGGGGGGAGAGAGAGGACATCGTGGGGGGAGAGAGAGGACATTGTGGGGGGTGAGAGAGGACATCGCAGGGGGAGAGAGGACATCACAGGGGGAGAGTGGACATCACAGGGGGAGAGAGGACATCGCAGGGGGAGAGAGACGACATCGTTGGGAGAGAGAGAGGACATCGCAGGGGGAGAGAGAGGACATCGCAGGGGGAGAGAGTACATCACAGGGGGAGAGAGAGGACATCGCAGGGGGAAAGAGGACGTCTTAGGGGGACAGAGGACATTGCAGGGGGAGAGAGGACATCGCAGGGGGAGAGAGGACATCACAGGGGGAGAGAGGACATCACAGGGGGAGAGAGGACATCGCAGGGGGAGAGAGACGACATCGTTGGGAGAGAGAGAGGACATCACAGGGGGAGAGAGAGGACATCGCAGGGGGAGAGAGTACATCACAGGGGGAGAGAGAGGACATCGCAGGGGGAGAGAGGGCATCGCAGGGGGAGAGCAAGGACATCGCAGGGGGAGAGAGAGAACATCCCAGGGGGTGAGAGTGCATCGCAGGGGGAGAGAGAGGACATCGCAGGGGGAGAGAGGGCATCGCAGGGGGAGAGAGGACATCACGCGGAGAGAGGGCATCGCGGGGGGAGAGAGAGGACATCGCTGGTGGAGAGAGAATTCATCGCAGGGGGAGAGAGAGGTCATCGCAGGGAGCGACTGAGGTCATCGCAGGGGGAGAGAGAGGACATCACGGGGGGAGAGAGAGGACATCGTGGGGGGAGAGAGGACATCGCAAGGGGAGAGAGAGAACATGGCAGGGGAAGAGAGTGGACATCGCAGGGGGAGAGAGAGGACATCGCGGGGGGAGAGAGAGGACATCGCGGGGGGAGAGAGAGGACATCGCAGGGGGAGAGAGAAGACATCGCAGGGGGAGAGAGAGGACATCATGGGGGGAGAGAGGACATCGCCGGGTGAGAGAGGACATCGCAGGGGGAGAGAGGACATCGTGGGGGAGAGAGGACATCGCGGGGGGAGAGAGGATATCGCAGGGGGAGAGGGGACATCGCAGGGGGAGAGAGGACATCGCAGGGGGAGAGAGGACATCGTGGGGGAGAGAGGACATCGCGGGGGGAGAGAGGATATCGCAGGGGGAGAGGGGACATCGCCGGGGGAGAGAGAGGACATCGCAGGGTGAGAGAGAGGACATCACAGGGGGAGAAATGACATCGCACGGGGAGAGAGGGCATCGCAAGGGGAGAGAGGACATCGCAGGGGGAGAGCGAGGACATCGCGGGGGGAGAGAGAGGACATAGTGGGGGGAGAGAGGACATCACAGGGGGAGAGAGAGGACATCGTGGGGGGAGAGAGGACATCGCAGGGGGAGAGAGAGGACATCGCGGGGGGAGAGAGAGGACATCGCAGGGGTAGAGAGAGGTCATCGCAGGGGGAGAGAGAGGTCATCGCAGGGAGAGAGTGAGGTCATCGCAGGGGGAGAGAGGACATCGCAGGGTGAGAGAGGACATCGCAGGGGGTGAGCGAGGACATCGCGGGGGGAGTGAGGACATCGCAGGGGGAGAGAGGACATCGCGGGGAGAGAGAGGACATCGCGGGGGGAGAGAGGATATCGCAGGGGGAGAGAAAGGACATCGCGGGGGGAAAGAGGACGTCTTAGGGGGACAGAGGACATTGCAGGGGGAGAGAGAGGACATCGCAGGGGGAGAGAGCACATCACAGGGGGAGAGAGGACATCGCAGGGGGAGAGAGACGACATCGTTGGGAGAGAGAGAGGACATCGCAGGGGGAGAGAGAGGTCATCGCAGGGGGAGAGAGTACATCACAGGGGGAGAGAGAGGACATCGCAGGGGGAGAGAGGACATCGCAGGGGGAGAGCAAGGACATCGCGGGGGAGAGAGAGAACATCCCAGGGGGTGAGAGTGCATCGCAAGGGGAGAGAGAGGACATCACGCGGAGAGAGGGCATCGCGGGGGGAGAGAGAGGACATCGCTGGTGGAGAGAGAATTCATCGCAGGGGGAGAGAGAGGTCATCGCAGGGAGCGACTGAGGTCATCGCAGGGGGAGAGAGAGGACATCGCGGGGGGAGAGAGAGGACATCGTGGGGGGAGAGAGGACATCGCAAGCGGAGAGAGAGAACATGTCAGGGGAAGAGAGTGGACATCGCAGGGGGAGGGAGAGGACATCGCGGGGGGAGAGAGAGGACATCGCGGGGGGAGAGAGAGGACATCGCAGGGGGAGAGAGAATACATCGCAGGGGGAGAGAGAGGACATCGTGGGGGGAGAGAGGACATCGCCGGGCGAGAGAGGACATTGCAGGGGGAGAGAGGACATCGTGGGGGAGAGAGGACATCGCGGGGGGAGAGAGGATATCGCAGGGGGAGAGGGGACATCGCAGGGGGAGAGAGAGGACATCGCAGGGTGAGAGAGAGGACATCACAGGGGGAGAGAGAGGACATTGCAAGCGGAGAGAGAGGACATCGTGGGGGGAGAGAGTGGACAACGCGGGGCGAGAGAGAGGACATTGCGGGGGGAGAGAGGACATCGCAGGGAGAGAGTGAGGACTTCGCGAGGGGAGAGAGAGGACATTGCGGGGGGAGAGAGAGGACATCGTGGGGGGAGAGAGAGGACATTGTGGGGGGTGAGAGAGGACATTGCAGGGGGAGAGAGGACATCGCGGGGGGCAGAGAGAGGGCTTCACGGGGGGAGAGAGGACATCACAGGGGGAGAGAGAGGACATTGCAGGGGGAGAGAGGACATCGCAGGGGGAGAGAGAGGACATCACAGGGGGAGAGAGGACATCGCAGGGGGAGAAATGACATCGCAGGGGGAGAGAGGGCATCGCAAGGGGAGAGAGGACATCACAGGGGGAGAGCGAGGACATCGCGGGGGGAGAGAGGACATCGCAGGGGGAGAGAGGACATCATGGGGAGAGAGGACATCGCGGGTGAGAGAGGACATCGCAGGGGGAGAGAGAGGACATCGCAGGGGGAGAGCGGACATCGCAGGGGGAGAGAGGACATCGCGGGGAGAGAGAGGACATCGCGGGGAGAGAGAGGACATCGCAGGGGGAGAGAGGGCATCGCAGGGGGAGAGACAGGACATCGCAGGGGGAGGGAGAGGACATCGCGGGGGAGAGAGGACTTTGCGGGGGAGAGAGGACATCGCGGGGGAGAGAGGACATCGCAGGGGGAGAGAGAGGACATCGCGGGGGGAGAGAGAGGACATCGCCGGGGGAGAGAGAGGACATCGTGAGGGGAGAGTGAACATCGCAGGGGGAGAGGACATCGCGGGGGGAGAGAGAGGACATCGCAGGGGGAGAGAGAGGTCATCGCAGGCGGAGAGAGAGTTCATCGCAGGGAGAGAGTGAGGTCATTGCAGGGGGAGAGAGAACATCGCAGGGGGAGAGAGGACATTGCAGGGGGAGAGAGAGGACATCTCAGGGGGAGAGAGGACATCGCGGGGAGAGAGAGGACATCGCAGGGGGAGAGAGGGCATCGCAGGGGGAGAGAGGACTTTGCGGGGGAGAGAGGACATCGCGGGGGAGAGAGGACATCGCAGGGGGAGAGAGGGCATCGCAGGGGGAGGGAGAACATCGCAGGGGGAGAGAGGATATCGCAGGGGGAGAGAGGACATTGCAGGGGGAGAGAGGACATTGCGGGGGAGAGAGGATATCGCAGGGGGAGAGAGGACATCGCAGGGGGAGAGAGGACATTACGGGGGAGAGAGGACATCGCAGGGGGAGAGAGGACATCGCAGGGGGACGGAGGACATTGCAGGGGGAGGGAGAACATCGCAGGGGGAGAGAGGACTTTGCGGGGGATAGAGGACATCGCAGGGGGAGAGAGGACTTTGCGGGGGATAGAGGACATCGCAGGGGGAGGGAGGACTTTGCGGGGGAGAGAGGACATCGCAGAGGTGGGTGGTGGGGTTGAGCTTGGTGATTGGGATGGGGTGATAGAGGCTGCGATCGGCAGTGGGCTCCGGGAGCACTCTTACTCCCCCTGGTCCAGAAGGAGTGCTGGAAAACGCGCTTACACTGTGGAGCCTGCCGCTCCTGCATCCCTTTCACTGCTGGGTTCCCCGACCCCTTATTTAAATATGTTAATGAGGTGTCCCCGCTCTTCAGGTCGGGACACTCGGATGCCATGAGATCCACCACCGTGTAAACAACAACGGGCATGTGTGCGGCGGGTCGGGTCGAGTTTCGCACATTTGACGGATTAACCCACACCTGACCCTCTCGCTCCCACCGTGGGGTGTGGGGCGGGGGATGGGTTGCGGGTTAATATCAAGGCCATTCTGTTTGTGAAATCAATGGTCTCCATTCTATTGCCTTCCAGTGTTACCCACTGGAGGCTATAGCCTGCTCGAGTTGTTGGCAATAATTCACAATTTCACAATTCAAATGCTTTATTGGCATGAAAGTTTACAGAGAACCATATTGCCAAAGCTTACACAACAAAAAAGTACAGTTTTCCAACATTCTGTAGGTGTCAAACAATTTTGACCCTTGTTGGGTACATACAATATTACTTTTAAACAATATTAATTTAAACAGTTTTTGTACATCATTTTGGCAATATCTATGACCACATCTTTTCAGGCAATCATGGCAGTGCGGCAGGGGTGGTGGTTCTCCCGACCATCTACCGTGCCTTCAGTGGAAGAGCCGCGGAAACTTTGGAAAAACAACTTCAATGATGTTTAAGCCTATTTTGGGTGTTTTGCAACTCTTCCACCGAAGTTACGGCAGAGGGTAAGGAGAATCCAGATGGAAATTCATTCCTATAATAACCACAATAATGAAACATTGGTATGGCAATAACTCAACTGAAAATAAAACTCTCTCGGGGTACTTCCTACCTATAAGTCCTATTACAAAATCGTTGGTAGCCTGGTAACTTAGAGTGATTTCTGCCCCAGTGATCCTACTTAATAGCTTGTACTTTCCAGGATAAGAAACCATTATTAGTTTCATAAATTAAAGAAATATTCTGTCATAATCAGTGCCATCTTTATCTTTAGTCACAGGCTAACAAGAAAAACTTAATTCTATTTTTAAATTTGGCAGGCATTACAATATTTTTCAAGACAAAAGTAATATTCTGAAGTTTTTCAAATTAATTTTAAAAATGCCTTGGTAGAATAATAGATTTAATATAAAGTGAAGCTACATTATATTTCTTCAGTAATAGCTGAGGGATTCTAATAAAATTAGTAACTGGAAGGAGACCAAAGAAGCAACTGAGAATGCATTTTCATGTTTCATATCATGACATGATTTTTCTTCCATTTTAGTTCACAGCTATGAAATTGCTTAGCAACCACGAGAAAATAGAGACGGCAAAAATCAGAATCAGTTCATAATAAATAGAAAATAAAACTGAAGGATTACACATTTTCATAATAGAAAAAAAGCATAGATACATCATTTGAATATATAATCACCAGGTTTCCAGCTTCACTGATGGGAATTGGGGCTGTTTTTTTCTGCTCCAAATGCTGTGGCTAGTCCAATGATAGGATGCACAACTGAATCCCTGTGGTGTTAATTATAGTTATCAATCATTGTGTCCCACATTTACACCCTCAAATATGAAGCATCTCTTTTGCAAAAGAACACACAGAAGGATACTTCAGAAAGAATCTGGTGTCTTATGCAAAATAGAGACGAATATTAAGAAAGGGTGTAAACAACTAGGATGTATTTCTTTTTTCGACTGCAACAAACTGACTGAAGCTAGTTAAAGTGACCCTTTGCAAGAACTCTATGTACGGAAGCACTGCACTTCTAATTTAGTGGGATGAAAGCTTGATTCCGCAGACCAGGCAGTCTCTTTAATAGGAAGGTGCACAATTTCAAAAAGCAGCAGAGTGTGAACCTAGAAAAAAAGAGGCCAGTAATGCTTGTGTATTATTAATTAAGCGCTTATAGCTTCCATGTAGTAAATTATTCTCACTCATTTCCATAGGCCTTCTGTGCCTTGTTCATTTCCCAACCCTTCAGACTGAGTGTTGCAATGTCTCTGACTAGGAACTGACTGCTCGATTGGCGCAAAACAACCTCATGGACTGACTAATGCTCTAAATTTCCACCTCCTCCCATCACTTAGGAAAAGCGCTTAGCATCAACTTAAATCTTTTCTAGATGGCCTAGCAAAGGTTAAAAACTCACCATGTAGGAGAGCACAGCAGAGAACCCATACCCCACAAATAGGTGATGCAGCATTTCTAGTGTAGTTAAGATGCTGCAGCATGGGACCGCACTCAAAATGGATATTTGCATATACTGGGCCGGATTTTCCGACCCCCACGGGTGGGTACGAGGTGTGTACACACCCGTAGGGGGCTGGCAAGTGCTGGTTTCAGGCATGCGAAGCGCATGCGCTGAAAATCAGCACTTCTGATCCTCTTGACAGATCATCCGCCTGCCCGGAGAAGGGCCTCTGCGGGTGGAGAGTTCCACTTTCTGCACATCCTCCGCCCGCTTAAAACCTTTAAAAATCTTACACCTGGTAAAAGCAGGCATAAGACCTGCTTTTGCCAAGCATAAGAGTTTTAAAAAGTTTAAAAAAAAAATTTCACTCATTTATAATTTAAAAATACTTTTGAAAAAGGTAAATTTATTTTTAGCCCCGTAAAAAACATTAATTATTTTTTTCAAAAAATAACATTTATTTAATGTTTTAGTGTGTTTTTTGAGTGATCCCCATTCATACTTTTGACAGGTCTAAGCTGAGAGACCTGTCAAAAGTGTGAAGGGGGATTCCCTTAATTCATTGGTTCCCCATGGCCCATGTGATCCCAGGGATGCTTGCGAACTGCCTGCGCCCCTGGGATACCTGGGCCTCTGCGCGCGCACCAGGAGAGGCCCAGGAGCAGAAGTGTCGGGACCTACGAAGCCAGCAGGTAAGTTCGTAGATTTTTTTCCAGATCGGAGGCATCCGCACGCAGGAAGCCTCTGATCGGAAAATCCAGGCCATTACTTTGAAATGCAGTGACTCTTGTTATGTTGGCCAGTGCAGCAGCTATTTGTGCCAGCAATGTCACACAACGAACAACAAAATGAATAATTAGTGACATCAATTTTAACTTGATGAAATCTGTGGTAACGGCCTCAAAATGCGGTCGGCAGATATACCGCCCCGTTAACGCTGATGCTCTGCCTGTTGCCACTTTTACAGGGCCCTAGAGCTGGTCAGATGAAGCGCTTGCCTTATTCAGGTGGTAGGCCACTCTCAATATGCAAACTGGATGTACACAGGACCGGAATTGCCACTTTAGGACATTAGCATGCACCACGACTCTCTGACCAGTTTTACTGGCGATAGAGCCAAAGAGGCCCCCCGAAAAGGTAAGTGTTAAATTATTTTTGGAGTGCTCCAGGCCCACAGAATAATCTGGACCGCACCGGCCGGCTCTATCCCTTCATGATTGTGACAACCCCCCTCCCCCCACCCGACATGCCATGCTGCCAGCTAGCCTCTGGACAGCTCAATATTGTGCCGGCCGGTAGCTGGTACGTTGCCATGGGATGGCCATTGGGATAGGCTGCTCACTGGCTCCATTTAAATGAGGTCCAAGTCTCAAAATGGCTCCGGCCTCTTCATTACTGGAGTGGGTAGGCTGCTACATGCTCCACAGGTCTTCCCCCTGCACCGCCAACCCCACGCCACCCCCGCCCCCCCAAGAAAAAGTTAAAATCGGCCACAGTAGTTTTGGTTCTATCCAACTTGGACAGGTTAAACATCTTCTGCTCTGGGCTGCTATTGTCATAATGGAGTGACTGCTGCCACCGACCGGAAGCTGCGCAGAAGCGTTCTGCGCATAAATCTGTGCTGATTTAAGTATGAATGTATAATAATATAGTCATATCGCATGCCTAGATCTTTGGGGCTATGGAGCTTTGGTTTAATAATGTATAAGTTTTAAGTATTAATGTGTGATATTTTCGTGGGAGAAGGGTTGCGGAGATTTATTTGTACGGAGCGCGAGCTCCGTGTGAAGAGAAAGGAGAAGAAAATTAATTAAAATAAGAAAATTAATAAAAATGGTCATTTACTGTGTTTTGCTGGTGCCGATTTACTTTTCCTGATGCGGCTCTGTTCGGCTGTATCGATCTCTTTTCACCACCCCCTCCCCTCCTTTCTCTCTGGAAGTGTTTTCTTTGTAACGGTGACAATATTTTCTTTTCAATTAGCGAACAACTGAGAAAACACTGGAACTGCGCTTGCGCAACTACCTCAACTTCGTTGGCAGCAGTTGCGTCCTTGTCATAAACCTTAACTTTTGTAACACTGATGATAAAGTGGTTATAATACTTCATTCACTTCACATTAGAGAGAAAGGAAGAACTTGCATTTATATAGCCCCTTTCACATTCTTAGGATATTCCAAAGTGCTTCACAGTCAATGAATTACTTCTGCAGTGTAGTCACTCCAGTTATATATGTGAGGGTGCCGGTTAGTTCTCCTAGTAACCCCTAGGTGGCACCTTCATGAGTGGTTACCCCTCTCTTTTAATTCGACCAAAGAACAAGTTCACAAATAAAGTGACAAAAACCCAATAACCCTTTTAAATAGCCCTCCACCAATCAAATTAAAATTTGGTTGTCCCGATTAATTATGCACTCCAGTCCCCGCGGCGCCCACCGGTCACGAAAAAGCTCGAGCGTGCCGGCGGACACCGCGTGCTCCATCTCTAGGGCCACCCGGGCGCGAACATGGCCACGGAAGAGGGGGAGGCAATCCGGTCGGACGACCCCCTCGCCCGCCCGCTGCCAGGACCAATTAATGGCTTTCTTGGCCAGGCCCAGGAGCAGGCCCACGAGGAGGTCCTCCAACCCGCCCGCCCCCCTCCGCACGGGGTGACCGTAGATCAGGAGCGTGGGACTGAAGTGCAACCAAAATTTGAGGAGCAGCCCCCTCAAAAAATGGAAGAGGGGCTGCAACCTCTCACACCCCATGTAAACGTGAAAGACGGACTCCTCCAGACCGCAAAACAAACAGGCGGTCTGGGAGTCCGTAAACCTATTTAAAAATCTATTGCACGGAACTGCTCTGTGCAACACCCTCCAGGCCAAATCCCCGATAGAACAAGGGAGGACTCCCGCATAGAGAGCCCCCCATTGGGGACCTCCGCCTCCGTCCGGAGGTAAAACGGCACGCCACGGCGTGTCCGGACGGCAGGCGAAGATGGCAAAGTGGAAGGTGTGCAAGAGCAGCCCGTACAGGAAACCCCTCCGCGCAGAATGAAAAAGCACGGAGGGTATTTCCTCGAGACGGCTCAAGTTGTGAGGCACCGATCCCCGAGGGGATTTTCGGGGCAAGGCGCCGATAAGGAATTCCATCCGAACGGGAGTAAGCTCGGACGGGATCTCCCCACGTGCCCGAGCCGCCTCGACGCACCTCGTGGCGCCGGGGGGCAGCATCGCTTTCACCGCCCCGATGGCATCGACCGCGAGCCGGACGTCGTCCCACGACATGCGCCGCGCCAGCTCCTCTGGCGCCATCCAGCCCGCTCCTCCGCCATCGAGTAGGTCCCCGACTCTAGTCACCCTGCCAGGCACAGCCCTGCGTTCCGCCAGCCACCCGAACTCGCGGACATGGAGGTGCGGATTCCTGAACAGCGGCTCCCGGAGGACAGCCGCCGCTCCTGACGGGGGAGAGCTCCGCCTGGAGGCGACGTGATTCCAAACCCATAGTAGTTCCTGGTAAAAGACAGGCAGCTCCCGCAGGCTCTCACGCCTGCCGCTCACCTCCAAAAACAGGAGCTGCGTGTCGTAATTGAGGCCGTGCAGCTGCGGAAAAAATACGTCGCCAGCGCACACCATCTTGGAGGATTCTCGACGTGCAGGTATCTCTGCAGCGTCTGAAGACGGAAAGTCGCAGCCTGGGTGCGGAGGCACACCAACGCCTGACCGCCCTCCCTAAGCGGGAGACTCAGAACCGCGGCAGCGACCCAGTGTATCCTGTTGTTCCAGAAGAAGTCGATGAGCTTCTTCTGTATCCTGGCGACAAACGCAGGGGGGGGGATCAGAGTAACCAACCGGTACCACAACATGGCGGCCACCAGTTGGTTTATGACCAATGCCCGACCCCTGTAGGACAACACTCGGAGCAATCCTGTCCAGCGTCCTAAGCGAGCGGTGACTTTGGCCTCCAGCTCGTGCCAGTTCACCGGCCAGGCGTCCTCGGCCGGGCTGAGGTAGACTCCCAAGTAGAGGAGGTGCGTAGTACTCCAGGCGAAGGGCCTGAACTCCTCCGGCAGAGAGTCCACCTGCCACTGACCCACCAGGAGTCCAGAACATTTCCCCCAGTTGATCCTGGCGGAGGATGCGTCCGAGTAAATCTGCTGGCATTCCCGCATCCTCCGCAAGTCAACGGGATCCGTGACCATGAGGAGCACGTCATCGGCGTAAGCCGAGAGGACCACCTCCACGCCCGGCCCTTGCAGAGCCAATCCCGCCAACCTCTTCCGCAAGAGGCGCAGGAAAGGCTCCACGCAAATGGCATATAACTGGCCGGACATGGGGCATCCCTGATGCACCCCCCTCCCGAAGCGAAGGGGCGCCGTCAAGGACCCGTTAACTTTAATCAGACACTCCGCGGCAGCGTACAGAAGTCGGATCCGGGCGACGAAATGCGCCCCGAACCCGAAAGCGCGCAGAGTCCCGAAAAGATACTCGTGATCCACCCTGTCGAACGCCTTCTCCTGATCCAGGAAAAGGAAGGCGACCGACAGACCAGCCTTCTGGGAATGGTGGACCAGGTCCCGGACCAGATGGATGTTATCGTGAATGGTCCGGCCCGGGACCGTGTAGGACTGGTCGGGATGGATCATGCGGGCCAGCACGGTGCCAAGGCGAACAGACATGGCCCTGGCAAAGATTTTGTAATCCGTGCTGAGGAGGGAGACCGGGCGCCAGTTCTTAAGGAGGCGGAGATCACCCCTCTTAGGCAGCAGGACGATCACCGCCCTGCGCCACGAGAGGGGCATCTCCCCGGTCGCCAAACATTCCCCCAGGACCCGCACGTAGTCGCCCCCCAGGACGCCCCAGAACGCCCTGTGGAACTCCACGGTCAGCCCGTCCAGCCCCGGGGACTTCCCCCTAGAGAGCTGGCGGAGGGCGCCGGACAGCTCCTCCAAACTCAGAGGAGCGTCCAATTTTTCGGCGCCCTCCAGGCCGACCTTCGGCAGGTCCTCCCACAAAACTCTGCGCGCGTCCTCGCTGGACGGATCCGGAGAGAACAGAGCCCCGTAATAGGCGCGGGTCTCCGCGCGGATTCCCTCCGGATCCGAGACCGGAGATCCGTCGTCGGCCAGCAGCTCCAAAAGCTGCTTACGGACCCCCCGTCTTTTTTCCAGCGAGTAGAAGGGGGAGCCGCGGTCCAGGTCCCGCAGGAACTGGATCCGCGACCTCACGTACGCGCCTCGGGACCCGACGAGCCGCAGGTCCTTCAGCGCGCCCTTCTTCTCTTCGTACGCCAGCCGCAGGGCCGGGTCCTCGGCGACTTGACCGAGACGGGACTCCAGGTCGAGCACCTCCTTCTCCAACTGCCCGACCCGGGCCTCCCGCCTCTTGGTCGACCCCTTCGCGTACTCCTGACAGAAGAGACGGATGTGAGCCTTGCCCACATCCCACCATAGCCTCAAGGAGGGGAAGCCCCCCTGCTTCCTTCTCCAGCCGGCCCAGAACCGACCGAACGAAACCCGGAACCGCGCGTCCTCCAGCAGCAGGTTGTTAAAGTGCCAGTACGCGGACCCCCCCCCCGGCGCGCGGCGGCACGAGCTCCGCCCACACCAGGTGGTGGTCCGTGCACGACACCGGCCGCACGGAAGCCGTCGGAACGCAGGAGACGTATGCCCGGGAAATGTAGAGGCGGTCGATCCTGGACGCTCCTCCCCCAGACCTCACAAAAGTGAAGGCGCTGGAGTCGGGATGGAGATTACGCCAGACGTCCACCAAGTCGAGGGACCCGACCAGGTCCCTCAACTTCCCCACCGACGCCGGGCTCGGCTGGGTACCCGTGCGGTCCCTCACCTCGAGGGTACAATTAAAATCCCCCCCGAGGACGACGCACTCGCCCGCGTCGATGGAGCCCAAAAGAGTGGACACTTCTTCAAAGAAGCGCGCTTGCTGCGCACCGGCCCGAGGGGCGTACACGTTCACTAGATGGAACGGCACGCCCCCCAGGCGAACGGTGACCTTGAGCAAGCGGCCCGGCACGAGCTCCTTGACCCCCAAGATCTCCGGCTGAAAATGCGGGGCCAACAAGATAGCCACCCCACTGGAAACATTGGAGAGGTGACTCATGTTGACCCCTCCTTGCCACTCCAGGAGCCACGTGGCCTCATCTCCCGGAACGGTGTGGGTTTCTTGCAGGAAGCACACCGCATACTTCCCGTCCCGAAGGACCGAAAAGTTATTAAATCTGCGGATAGCTTCCCTGCTGCCGTTGACGTTGAGGCTGGCTATGGTTATCTTCATTTCAGAAGCACAACCAACCCCTACTTAAACCTAACGGGGGAAGGGAGGGCGGCCGCTAGTCAACCGCCACTCCCTTAGCAGCCCGGTGAGGAATGCCCGGAACCGACACAGCTCGGACGGGCTCACGCCCGCGTCCGCACCCATGGTCTTATAGGCGACGCGGGCCGACCCGATGAGCAGCGCCAGCCCCGACCATCTGTCGAGGGCCTGCTGGGTCCTGCGGCGACCCTGGCTCGTGGCCACAAATTCCCGGAGCTCCCTGATGGGAATAAGAACGAGGGGGGTCCCGGCGAGGGGCGCGAGGTCATCCATCGCCTCGTCGGCGACGGACTCTAAGTCCTCCTCCGCCCCCACCACCGAGTCCCCGTCCTCCTCCGGGGGGTCGCCACCGGCGGCCGAACCGTCCGCCACGCAGTGCGCATCGGGCGGCCCGGCCGCGACAGCCGGCCCCGCCTCCGCCCGGATCCCACCCCCAGGATCGGTAGCGGAGGATTCCCCCCCGGGCTCCTCTAGGGGGGCCGGGCCAGCAGGCGGCGGCGGCTCGGAGACCCCCTCCGCCCCAGGCGCCGGAACGACCGGAGAGACCGGAGAAAACGAAAACCCGGCCCCCTCCAAGTCGCCCGGCGCCGGAGACACAGACAGAGGGCCCTCCTCCGCAACGCCCCCGGCCTCCGACCCAGCAGACGGGGAAAAATTTTGACAAACCTCGACGAGGTCGAGCAGCACCTGGGAAAGGTCCGGGCCGCTCTGGGCGAGCTCATCATCGGATGACTCGCCCGGCCCGGTCCCCTGGCCGCCCGACCCGTCGAGGGGTAACGCCACCAACAGGGGATCGATCCCCGCCGCGGGACGTCCCGCGACCCCCCCCACGGGCAGGGTCTCGTCCCCGTCCCCGGGAGGCACGAGCTGGGCAGACGCTTCTGCCTCAGCCTCCCCGGGGACGGGCGACCCCCACCATTCGCTCGCGATGGTGATAGCGGTGGGGTGGGGTGCAGCGCCCGCGGCGGGCGACGACTCCCCCTGACCGGAGGGACCTTCCACCTCCCGGTCCCCCCCCTCGTCCCGGGAGTCGCGCCTTCGCTTGAGCGTGGAGGGGTAGAGGGAGGCCTCCATGTCTTCAGGGGCCTCCCCTGCTCCTTCCAGAGGAGCGAGTTCTTTGGGTCCCCCGGACCCAAGCCCGGCCGCAGGTTCTGGTGGTCCCGCCTCGGCGGTCGCGGCCACGGGCTCAGGCACGGGGTCCCCCCCAGCTCCGCACTCCACGAACAACGCCGCGATGCTCTCGGGCGTCAGGGGGTCCATATCGAAGGGTTCGCCCTCCACGGGGGGACCCACCCTACGGTGTTTATTCTTTCCCAGCGCCTTCCTTCCGACCGGACCTCCCTCCTCCCCCCCGCCGGAGGCCTGGACGACGATGGCCTCCGACGACGACCACGCCCCGTTAGCTTTTGTTCGGGAGGGGGCGCGGCTAGACCCGGAGGGAGGAGCGGCGGCGGCGCCAGCCTTGGCCACGCCAGATGACTTGGCGGCCTTGGAGGCGGGGCAGTTTTTGCGCACGTGCCCCACCTCCCTACAGGCGTGGCACCGCACGCCGTCCGTCGTCCAGAAGACGCGGTGCGGGGTCCCCCCGTGGAGGACCGTGAAAGCCCCGTCCGTCTCCCCCTCCCGCGCCAGCTGAACAAAAGCCTGGCGCCGGAAGGAGAAGACATGGCGAAGGCTGCTTTCCCGGAGTCCGAGCGGGATCGGGGAAATCCCCGACCTCACCTCCCCAAGTTGACGTAGGTGGGGGAGGAGGAGCTCACCAGCGATATAGGGCGGGACGTTGGACAGGACCACCCTCTGCGCGGTGGCCTCCAGCGGGTCCACCGGCAGAAAGGTGCCGCCCACGGTGAGCCCCTGGGCGATGGCCAGGGCCACCGCCCGCTCGGACTCCAGGAAAAAGACAGCCTTCCCGTACATTTTCGAGGCGGCGACTATGGCCGGAGGGCTGACAGCCCCGGCCATAGCCTTAACGCACGCCTCGATTGTCATGTTGGGGTGGGTGTAGCTCTTCACCCCAAGTTTTTCGGTCAGCAGGCGGAACGGCGACGGGGCAGCAGCGGAAGCGGGAGCGGCCGCAGCTTTGGCCGCCACTGCCGCATAAGCTCTCGCCGGCCCCGTCGCCGCCGCAGATGTAGATGCCATAGTGGGGTGGATCTTAAAAAAGAGCCACACACACCCCAAAAGTCACAGGCCCGAAGGTGTCAAAAATGGCCTCGGTATAATAAGGTCTTCCCTGAGCAGAGGGAGCGTAAATGTACTGGGCCACCTCTCCCCTTGATGGTATGAATTGGGAGGGGGCCCTTTCTTCCCTCTGCTCAATTGGAAAATTAAATAAGATAAGGGGAGGTGCCTATCGGAGAGGCAGAGAGAGGACAAAGAGAGAGAGAGAGGGGGGGTGGGAAGGAGGGGGGGGGCCGCAAAGGCAGGGTCCCCACTCGACGATGATAGGCGGTGGGTGGGTGTCGGCAGGGTGTACTCCCCCGATGGTAAAAGCAAAGTCTCTTAAGGTGGTCTTCGGGCAGGGGGAGAAGATGTCTTCGCCTGGGCAGACTGGAGACAGCCCAGGTTCAGCCCACACCAGGTCTTTTCGGTGAGCAGGAAGCAGCTTCACCTGGGCAGGCTCCAGCCAACCCAGGCCAGGCTTTCAGACCGTCTTCTTTTCCTCCCCCCGCCTAGAATGCAAAAGTCTTTCGGGGGGAATACACAAGGACACCCACCTGCAGATGTTGGAGTTGCAGCTCCTCCCCTCCTTCCAAGTGGAGCTGTTTGTATCCTCTCTCCCTCTCTCCCTCTCCTGGGCTGGAGGCCGAATTGGGAGGCAGTGCTGGAAAAGGCCTCTCCCGTTCTAATGCTGGCCTCCTCCTCTGTCCTCCACTCCTTCCTCTCCAGGCACCTCTGTCGATGATGTAGATGGGTTGGTGTGGGAAGGTTGTAGTGGTGGTGGCCTGGGGTCACTCCTTCCTTCCACTCTACTCCCAGGCCAAGGCAACCACACACTCTCTCCCCACAGCAGCAGGAGCAGCTCAGCCACACAACCTGCTCCTCTGACTGCAAGGAACAGACTGAGCTTGTGTGAGGGTGCCGGTTAGTTCTCCTAGTAACCCCTAGGTGGCACCTTCATGAGTGGTTACCCCTGTGTTAAATCCCTAATTGACTGTTATTGGGCTTATGAGTTTCACCTGTGATTTGTAGTATATTAGTTCTGTTTTTCCCCTTCTCTGTGCTCAGTCTTGACAAGCCTTTGTGCCAAGTGGTTGCTTGTCAGAGCTTCTAAAGTGTAATTGTATCTTTGTGTTTATTAAGTAAAGTACTTTGTTTGAACTTTATACCTGCCTCAAGCCTCGTCTCTGCACTTGGGTCCAGAACCAGCCTCTCCCTGACAATATAGGCAAACACAGAAGGCAATGTTCACACCGAAATGAGACAAATGACAAGATAATCAGATTTAGTCATGGTTGAGAGATAAATGGTAACCAGGACACCAAGAGAACACCCCCTGCTCTTATTGGAATGGTGCCATGAGATCTTTAATGTCCACCAGAGAGGGCAGATGGAGCCTTGATTTAACAGCTCATCTGAAAGTCAGCACTTCTGACAATGCAGCACTTCCTCAGTACTGCACTGAAGTGTTAGTCTAAATTATGCGGAGTGTCTACTGTGTCAGCCAATGACTCGCACTGTGTCAGCCAATGAGATGGAGGCGGGGCAGGATTTATGGCAGGATTTACAGCAAACAAAGCAAATACCAAAGCAACCAAAGTTTATTTACAGAGTCTCTACGCATTGCAGCAAACAGAACTCATGACCGAAACGGCAGCAACTTTTCCCGATAAAAGCACGGTGATTTCTCCAGAAAAGTGCAGTGAATGGAGGATAGTTACATAATACAAATTATGTGCATAAAATCAATCTCAGCCACTTATAGCAGTGTGGTCTCCAGGCGTGATTGACGGTGGACTTACCCAACCATCTCCATTCTGGCAGGGAATAGTGGTGTCACTATACGCAGCCTAAATTATGTGCTTGAACACATGACCTTCTGACTGAGAGACAGGAGTGCTACCACTGAGCCAAGCTGAAACTTACACTAACACTGATGATGTGCTCTCATGTTATATAGCGCCTTTCCTCTTTATAATGGTGTCCTTGGCTGTTGCCACAAAATTTGCTGGACTGAATTCATTCTATGTTATTTATTCCATTGCACCTCTGTCCTGTGTGCCATCTATCAGTCTGATTGATTTGCTGCTCCAATTTCCATTCTTATTGGTTTTTACTCTCATTCTAGTACCTATGATGTTAAATGTGCAATCAATATTTAACCCACCATGCCAAATGGCAAAAACAACAGCTTTGTTGTTAGGTTAGACTGATTCCTGGGATGGGGAATCCAGGATTGTCCTATGAGGAGAGATGGAGTAGACTTGGCCTATATTCCCTAGAGTTTAGAAGAATGAGAGGGGATTTCATTGAAACATATAAAATTCTTAAGGGGCTTGACAAGATAGATGCTGGGAGGATGTTTCCCCTGGCTAGGGAGTCTAGAACTAGGGGTCACAGGGGGTGATTTTCCCAGCCATGGGGAGGCGGGTATGGAGGCGGGACTGTCGGGAAAATGGCAGAATCTGGGAGCGGGTACCCATCCTGCCCCAACCCGCCTCCGTGCCATCTTCTCAAGAGGCGGGTACCCGACCCGCGCTGGGTCCTGCCTCCTCGAGGCGGAAAGAGGATTAGTGCCAATTAACTGCCTGTTAACAGATAGTTAACAGGCAGTTTTTTGGCTAATCCCTTTTTTTGAGCCCTAAAGTGTGGGCTTCCCGATGGTGTAGGGTTCTCAAAATTCCCACATTCCCCAGAGTTATTAATAAAGAGACCCTGAAGGACGAAGTTATAAGGGAACCCTAAACAAAATGGCTTCTGGACCTCGTGGCAGAAGCCTGCAAGGTTGAAGAAAAGCAGGGCCCTGCAAAAACGGCAGGTCAGATGACATGCCTAGGTCTGTGAGGGACTTGTTATTTCTGAAGCCAGACTCTTGTAAGCCTGCAACTATTTCAGTAATTTCCAGTGTTGTAATTTTATTGTGTCTTTTAATAAAAATACGGTTTTCTTGTACCAAACCAGTTGTCTACTCCAATTCTGTATCGCCGCCTGTACCTAAGTCCGGTGTCTAGAACCCAGGGGTGTGGGAGTGATTCGAACCACTCGGGAACCCAGTCAGAGGCGAGCTGTCTGCACACACACCACCCCCTACAGAAATGGCGACCGCGACAGGACTCCGGCAACAGGGGTGCGATTCAGTAGACACTGGCTCAGGAGAGCAAATCGTAATGGAAGAGAGGATTTCTGACTATGTACAGTATTCAGTAAAGTGAATATCACTAAGAAGTGGATCACTAATCTGTTAAAGGCTGGGCGTCTGGTAGATGCTGCAGCTAAATGGACAGAAGGGGTTGGATCATAGGAAATCCATAGAAAAGGCAGTCTGGCTGATGTGCTTCAAGAAACAGATCCAGCTTCTGGACAGGCTCGTTGAAGCACAGGCAGCCGAGATATGGGACTTAGCCCTGGAAGTCCAAGACAGGACTCTAGCATGGCAGAAGTTATTGGTAGCATTGCAGGCCCTGAATCAGGAAAGGGTACAGTTAATGGGCGAGCATAAGGCCAGGATGGAATATCTACAGTGCCAGGTCACCGAAGCCAAGAGCAATGAGCTGAGGTTGCGGGAGAAGAATGCCCGCCTCGCGAGACAAGTAAGAGAGCAGGAGGAGAAAGTAAAAGACATAAAGGCAGCCTATAAGTTAGCGAGCGAATAGGGGTTTGAAGACGCAGATCATGGCCCTGCAAGGAACAGGTAGAGAATCTGAGCCTTGCCTTAAGGAAGGCAAAGGGCACGGTGTGCCTCATAAGCCCGAAGGCAGCCCAGGCGGATTTCACAGGGAACGAGGGGAGAACGGTTCAGACACCAATGGTAGTGCCAAGGGACAACCCGGTTGAGGAACAGGAGGTCCCACGACCACCACTCGTAGTGCCAGGTTTTAGCGAGGTCTGGCAGCAAGGGGGGGTGGAGTTAGGGGTAGAAGCAGAAGTGGAACAACCCCCGCAAGAGAGGCTGGGACTGGGGCCGATGTGCCCGGCCTGGCAGCGGAGGTTTGGCCCACCCGCTTGTGACGGGGAAGAGGGACCCCTCCAAAACCAGTTCGTAGTTCCCTACGGCACCCAACAGCTTAGAGCTATGGTAAGCCACATACCAAAGCTCACAGAGAAAGGGGACCCCTCGGTCCACTTCAGGGAGGTGGAGAAGGTGGCCAGCATCAACGAGTGCGATGATGCCGAGCAGGCCAAAATGCTGCTGTTCTCCCTGGAGGGTAAGCTCCTCCAGTCCCTTTCTGACTGTTCCATCCTTGATCCTCACGTCCAGGAGCATCTGGGTGGGTGTGTGATGGGTGATTGCTCGCTGGACCCTGCTTCTCTCACAGATGGACCTAAAGGTGAAAGGTCTCTGCGAGCCAAAGCTCGCAGCTAACCTGGTATATCCTGGAACAGCCCACCGGTGTTCCATAGAAGATGTTTGGGAAGTGGACATAGATTTGCGGGCCGGGATACACCCCACAGGCCGTGAAATCTATGTGGATGGCTCCAGCATGGTATCTGCTGGGGAGCGACTCACAGAGTGTGGAGTTTATGACCCAGCGGCAAACATTGCCCTGGCAATTAAGCTCCCCAGCACCATGAGCGCCCAGCAGGCTGAACTGTCTGCGGTAGTGTATGTCGTTACACACCCCGAAATCTTCTCCACCCCATACACGATTTGCTTGGACAGCATGTTTACATGCAATTCGTGTACGGAGTACCTCGTCATCTGGTCCCGCCGCGGATACACCTCCGCTGATGGGAGACCCCTCACTGTGAAACCCCTGCTGGAGAAAATCTAGCAGCAGTGGGGGAGGAAGGGGAGGTTTTCATCCATAAGGTGAAAGCCCATTCCTTCACAGAACCCCGTAGTCAGGGCAACCAGCAGGCCGACATGCTAGCTAAGGAGGGTGCCCACACAGGCACTTTCTGGGACCCATATGGGTCCAGTCCTGTGGCAGCAGTCAGAGGTAGGAATGGGACATAAGGGAGTGCAGGGGTAGCTTTAACCCCGGACCTTAAGACGGTCCAAACCCAAGACCCCGTCCTCAAGGCAGTCCTCAGTGCAGTGACTGAGGGAAAAAGGGTAGAGGGCCCTTACAGCACAGCAGCCCTCTCTGTGAAAGAAGGCATGCTGTTGAGGGGAGAACATTGGGTAGTACCACAGCAGCACGGAGGGAATTCCTTCAACTGGCCCATGAGGGTCCAGGAGCGGGGCATCCCGGGCCGGAGACCACCTGGCAGCGGGTGGAACAGGCGGGATGGTGGCCAGGGCTCAGGGAAGATGTCCACGAGTTCTGCGCCAACTGTCTGGTGTGTGCTGCTAACAACCCTGACCCCCACAAAAGGAAGGTACCTATGGGACACATCAGGAGGGTAGAGGGACCATGGCAGTCGATCCAGGTCGACTACATCGGGCCCCTACCCACCGCCCAGAGAGACTATAAGTACTGCCTAGTCCTGGTAGATGTGTTCACGAAATGGGTAGAAGCCTTCCCCTGCCGAACAGCCACAGCTCTGGGTACAGCCAGGATCCTGGTCAGGGAGGTGCTCTCACGATGGGGGCTACCACAGTATGTGGAGTCCGACCAAGGGAGCCACTTTACCGGGCAGGTCATGCAGAATACCCTTATGGTGTTCGGCATTGAGGGGAAGTAGCACGTTGCGCACAACCCACAGTCCTCAGGGATTGTGGAGAGGATGAACAGGACCTTAAATGAAAGGTTGAGGAAAGAGACGGTGGACTCACCTAGGAAATGGGCAGAGGTCCTACCGTTGGTCCTGATGGGGATCGGAGCCAGCCAGTCAAAAAGCATGGGGTACTCCCCGCACGAGCTGATGACTGGCCGGGTTATGCGGACCCCCACCCATGTACTAGCCCCGGTGCTCACAGGTGGTCAGCTCAGGGAGGTGAACCGGGACAGGTTCGCCAGAAACCTCTTTGAGCACCTTAAACAGGTCCATGAGCAGACGTCTAGGAACATGGGAAGGCAGCATCGGAGTAACTGATTGCTGTTAGAACCCCGAAAACACCATGAGTGGGAGATAGGGGATCAGGTTATGGTGAGGAATTTTGCTCGGGTAGGAAGTCTAGAACCGTTATAACCATTATACATGGGGCCCTACAGCATTGTAGACAAGGCAAGCCCCATGGTATACGCCATAAAGTTGCCTCAGCGCATCAAATGGTTCCATATTAACCAATGCAAATTGTTTAAGCCCGAGAAAAAGGAACAGCCAGTTGGGGCAAGGTCTCAGGATAGAAATCCTCAGTCTGCAGCAGGAGCAAGTTCACAGACTGCACAGGCAGGTGCAGTGGCTTGTTTTAGGGGAGGAGCCATCCCACCCACTGCTTGGGATCTTCCCCCACTCATCTGGGATTTAGAGGAGATGGGACCTGAGGGCGAAGACCCTGCCCCGGACCCAGATTTGGGATCTGAGGGCGAGGACCCTCAGCCCGCAGCACCAGACTGTGAAGAGTTACCTGCCCCTAGCACAGGTTTAGGAGAGGTAAAGGCTGAGGATGAAAATCCCCAGCCAGCGGCAGTGGAGAGCCCACTGACCGCACCGGAGGGGGCAGTGGCTCGTGTTAAAGAACCACCAGCCAGAAAAACCCCACCAGCCAAGGTCCCTAGAAGGTCCCCATGAACGCCACGGCCACAGAAACCGTGGTCACCAGCTCCCCAGTTTAAATGGGCAGCCTCTAAAGTCAGAGATCAATCTGAGGGCAGAGGTTCCCAACCAGCAGCCACAGGCTGCGAGGGACCAAAGGAACAGGACAGAGCAGCCACACCGAAGGGAGTAGTATGCTGCAGCCCGAATAGGGATTAGCCTGGCCACCCGGAGACGGGCGGCGGATGTACATAGCTTCTGTTACTTAAGTTTGGGTGTTTTAGTTTAAGTTTACACGAGGTGATTGGTAGTTTAAGTGTTATTGTTAAAGAATGTTTGTATTGAGTCGAGGTCGCAAGACTCGACTATGCTTTACCCAAGCCAGAGGATCTTCTCGGGACCTGGCTATATGCTCTTGTGTCTCTTTACAGAAAGGATTTCGAGATGAAGGGGGGCGTACTCCTACTCGCCCTGATAGGAATGAGCACTGGGAAGCAAGGTGACGTGGAGGACTCCCACATCTATGGGTGCTCAGGAGAGAGAGCACTGGTTGTGACTGCTGGGGGCGGCGAACGAGGCGTGGAGGAGCTTGCTATCTATTCCCATGAGGGAAGATGGCCAGGGTGGCTGGGATCTAACTCCACCCGATACTCCAGCCAGACCAGGTTCACCTACGGAGAGGCTTCCCTCCCCTGCCCCAGCGTACAGGTTGTGGCCTCACGGGTCGGGGTCACTGAGGGGAAACGCGTGTGCCTGACATGCAGAGGACAGATTCCCCTGGGAAGGTGGTGGTGGCTCAGAAAGCTGAGCAGAGACATGGGGGACCGTACAGCTGACTGGGTACGACTAGGGAACGACACCTACCGGACGGTCACAGGGACCCAAGGAGGAACTAGTGTATGCTGGGATAAGTGGTGGGAGTCAGAACAGGGAATTTATGTCTGTATGTGGGGGTCGAAAAGGGCCTGCCCCACAGGCATATCCATCATCTTCTCCGCATCATGGCAGGATAAGGGGGAGGGGGTGGAATGGGATTCCCACCTACACACTTGCATAGTCCCACGTTACCTAGCCCCAGTCAAAGCCACTGAACTCGTGGCACGTGCCCGAAAGCCCCTGCCCATGACCCAGACAGCAAGCACACACATAGAGGGGTGCCCTGCCACCACCAAGGGACCAGGGAATGGCCTGGTACTAGTGTCGACGGAAAAGGTGCTATACCAGGGGGTACGCTACGCGGTAGTTTCCGTGATTTTAAACCTTACCAAGATACACTTACCTGAGTGATGCCCCAAAGAGACAGTTTCCCCTCAGTGACCCTGACCCCGACCCATGAGGCCACAACCTGTACGCTGGGGCAGGGGAGGGAGGCCTCCCCGTAGGTGAACCCGGTCTGGCTGGACTATCGGGTGGAGTTAGATCCCAGCCACCCTGGCCATCTTCCCTCATGGGAACAGCTGTACCAGGCCCTGTTAAGAGAAATGTTTAGGAAATTCTACGAGTTTGATTTTGCCAATGTAGACAAAACCGAACTGTACACTACACACAATGAGTGTTTTGGTAGTGCGGGGAGACAAAGAAGGGGGGCCTGGAATGATGTTCTCACAGCATTTAACACAGGGTCCTCTGTCATCAATAGCCTGGATGACATAGAATTGCAGACACAGATAAATGGTTTGAAAACACAGTTACATAAAATCTTAACGGATGAAAATACAGTAGCAGGCTCAGAGTTACAAGAGGACCAAGCTATGATGGTTCACTTAAAAGAGATCATTGCTGGAGAAGCACGCAAAGACTGTAAATGCCCTCATAAGAGAGGTCAGAAATGCTTAAGATCAGGCTGCATAGAACGAGGTGTGCGTACTGTATGGGGCATGGTTGCTAGGCGAGGGCCGCAGTAACCTGGAGGATTTAAAACAGGGTATAGTCCCCTACTGGACCAGCATCAAGCACCTCGCAGCCCTTCATCCATTTGAGAATGCATTGAGCCCGTGCCAACTCCGGCTAGCTTCTGAGGCCTACCCTGTCCCAGTAGATTGTGGATGGTCCAACCACACTATCATGGGGATAGTAGTGAGGATGCCGGTCATGGGTGGCACAGCCCGACCCGCACCAGTATACAGGGTAGAGAACATTGGAGTCATTCAAGGGGGTGCACACATCCGTTTCATAGCGGTCCCACCTTATGTCATAAAGTGGGAGCACGCTATGATAGGTACTGACCGCTCAGCGTGCCGGAGCCGGGGTGTACACATAATACTGTGTCCCCAGCACTTGAACGCCTATTCAAAACCACAGTGCGGGTTTAAAGCTGTTGGCGCAAAACCTATAAACTGTACCATGGAGGTAATGGCACAAGACCATGTTCCCCCACAGGTAGCATATATAGGAGGTGGGACATATTGCATCACCACAGGTGCGCCCCACTACCAGCATGGACAGCATGGCTAAACCCGAGGCGGAAGTTCAAGTGGCCCAGGAATGAATTGTCCCCATTCCTGAACCTTCCACTGTTCACCTCACTGTAAAAGAGAATTTCACCAACCTGCAAAAATATGTAGCACATTTTGGCTACGAATTCCTCCCACTACCAGAACATCTGACCAAGATACTAAAAGCAGTAATCGTCTCACAAAAGCATTTCTACGCGTTAGAGCAGAAGACAGTAGAGATAGGGGCCAAGATATTGGACATTGGAGTTCCACCCTGGTGGGACATTTTTGAAAATATAGAGGTCCCTTCATGGGTTAGAATGGCTTCCCACATCCTCGTGGTTTGCCAGCTGGGAATAGTATTGTACATAGTGTGCACTCAGTGCAAGGGAAAAGGCTAAATACTAGAATTCTGAAACCAGAGGACGTGGAAAGAGCATTATGCTAAGGTGGAGGGAGATACACCTGTTTGAATCTTTTATTTTGTATTTTGAATAAAGATTGTCATTTTTTTGTGTTTTTTGTTATTTTTTTAATAAAGGTTTTGACATGTTATTTTTAATTAAGATGTGTATGTACCAAGTGGTGCAGGGGTGTGGGACCCCCTCCATGCTTGGGTGTGTGTAAATAATTGTATTTTTGCCTATGTATGCTTATGTACACTACATTTTTGAAGAGTGGGAAATGCATGTGTCATGGGATTATCGATAGGTAATTACGGGGAAGATTGGCTGTGGAGGGTCGGAATTTTGCTCACCTTCGTAGGTATGATACTTAAAGCGAGTTTAGTATCAACAGGGGGGAGTGTAGGGTTCTCAAAATTCCCACATTCCCCAGAGTTATTAATAAAGGGACCCTGAAGGATGAAGTTATAAGGGAACCCTAAACAACATGGCTTCTGGACCTCATGGCAGAAGCCTGCAAGATTGAAGAAAAGCAGGGCCCTGCAAAATGGCAGGTCCGATGACATGCCTGGGTCTGTGAGGGACTTGTTATTTCTGAAGCCAGACATTAGGTAATGCAGAATACGCATTCTTCATTTTGAAACCAATCAACTCAGGAAAAACTTAATCTTCAACCCATCAAACCTTTTGCATAAATAATCGGCTACAGTTCAAAGTAGCCACCAAGCCAGGAAAACGCCGATTAAACATTATGAATAACAAACACCGGGACATTAAGGAACATTTAACAACGGGGCAACCACCCAAAAAGCAGTTAAGGTGAACGACTATAATCACTTTAACGAGCCCGCCAAAATTAGACAAAGAAGTAACCCTGATTTTGCGCACAGATAACGAACCTCCAAAATAGTATAATTGTAGGCCCACCAGTAACCGAAGAGAGACGGGACCAGAAAACAGGACTCGAGACAGGACTCGAAACACACAGGACACACGGGGCAGCAAGCGGGCAGGCGAGACGAGGTGAATGGCAAGGCTGATAAGCAGAGAAGGGCAGTGTGGCGAAGCGTTGGGGATGAGCGGGCACACACCCCGGTCCAGGCATAAGCTGACGTACGAAGCAGGGGAGAAGAAGAAGCCGACGACCACGAGCACCGCGGTAACAAAAGGGCCGGGTAAACTATACCTTTGGATCATTACCACTGCACAGGTAATGATCTAGGCCACCGCGACCAAGCCAACACTGAACCCCAACCGCAACAAAACTTCGACGACCAGACCACCACCAGAAGAACAAAACCCGAAGTTTCCATTCTGCAAGGTAAAGTACCCAACAAAAACTTTACTCCCTATCTCTAACGGAGGAAAAGAAGGTACTTTACTCAGACGACTCCACCGCCACGCCCTGGGACCACGTGACGACGGCAGGCCCCAAAGGACACCAAGAGCGAACCCCAAAACCGCAACCGGCCCAATCGACAGGATTCGACCAGTCCAGAAACTCTTATTGGTGAGCATAATCCCTGGCCCCTCACAGCACAATTAGTTAGATATTGGGGGTGGGACAAGGGTAAGGGGATTAATACTGTGATTTTTCCCTCGATGTGCCGTGTGTTCCCCATCCCTAATTAAGTGTACTCTTGTAAGCCTGTAACTATTCCAGTAATTTCCAGTGTTGTAATTTTATTGTGCCTTTTAATAAAAATACAGTTTTCTTGTACCAAACCAGTTGTCTACTCCAATTCTGTATCGCCGCCTGTACCTAATTCCTGTGTCTAGAACCCAGGGGTGTGGGAGTGATTCGAACCACTCAGAAACCCAGTCAGAGGCGAGCTGACTGCACACACGCCACCCCCTACAATGGCTCCGAACCTCGCCAGGGTCAGCGAGGCGAGCCATGGGTCTGCGGGGATCGGAGTGGCCGAAATGGCCGGTGTGCAGGTGAGTGATGAGTGCAAGTGTGGAGAGGTAAGTGTGTGAGGTGAGTCTAAAGTGTTTTAATAAGATTACTTACCTTTGCTTCTTCCTCCAGGCTTCATCCCTTTAGGCTGCGGAGCTGCCTCATCTCCACGTCAGAGATGAACAGCCATCTGATTTCTGCTCAGGAAAGAGGTTTGGTGAGTCTTGAGTACAATTTTGACAGATGAAACGTCATACGCTGACATCCTCTGTCACTGGCTTTCCCTTAATTGGCCTGCGAAGCCTGCTGGGCAGGCTTAACAAGGTCAATCAAGGGAAAATAGCGTGGGTTGGCTGGACATCGATGGAGGTGGGACTAAAATCTGACAAGCAGCAGTCCCGCCTTCCATCACGTCCCCATTGATAAAATCATCTCCATAGTCTCAGAATAGGACTGAGATGAGGAGAAATTTCTTCACTCAAAGGTTGTGAATCTTTGGAATTCACTACCCCAGAGGGCTGTGGATGCTCAGTCATTGAGTATGTCCAAGACAGAGATCGATAGATTTTTGGATACTAAGGGAATCAAGGGATATGGGGATAGTGCGGGTAGGTGGAGTTGAGGTAGAAGATCAACCATGATCTTATTAAATGGTGGAGCAGGCTCAAAGGGCCAAATAGCCTACTCCTGCTCCTACTTCTTATGTTCTTAAGTTAACCTGCTACTGTCCAGGGCAGTCAGACTCCCAGTTGATGTTTGCAAGCCAGCGTGAGTGTAGCCAGTGCTGAGACTGGAGCTTGTTCTGAAGAACGGTCTACACACCTGAAATATTAATCTATAATTTGTCTTTACAAATTAAGAACTCTGGCTCACTTTATATTGTAAAGGGTTCAAAGTTTTACTTTAGCAGTGGCATTGGATATTATTTGAATAGTCTGAGGCTGAATCCTGTTAAAGTGTCTGATTTTGTTTTTTATTAGTTCTGTTCTTTCGGATGAGAGATTACCTAAGGTCCTGTCTGCTCTCCCAGGTGGACGTTAAAGATCCTACGGCACTATTTTGAAGAAGAGCTGGGGAGTTCTCTCCGATATTCTGGTCAATATTTATCCCTCAACCAACATCACTAAAGCAGATTATCTGGTCATCACCACATTGCTGTATGTGGGAGCTTGCTGTGCACAAATAGGCTGCCATGTTTCCTACATTACAACAGTGACTACGCTTTAAAAGTACTTGACTGCAAAGCACTTTGGGACGTCCTGAGGTCGTGAAAGACGCTATATAAAAAGGCAAGTCTTTCTTGATTTCATTCTATAATGACAAATTTCAGATTATTAGAAATCTAAACAATTGAGTTTTGACCACCTGAAGCCACAGTTTCTACTCTGTTATACCCAGACATTTCCAAGAAAAAGATCTGTTGCAGCATCACATTTTATTGTAAAGCAAAATCAAGTGTTTGCTGTGTATATAATAATCTAGGAGAATTGTGGTTTCTAATTTAAGGAGAAATGTTCTTAATTCATCTATCGCGTACCTTTCAAAATTGTGATTTTGAATGAGTGGTCACTCTGTGCTGTGAAACATTGCTTTGATATGACCCAGACTGGAAATAACCAACACTTTTAATCTGAACATTCATTCAATGTAGACAGAAACCCAAACTTAATCCCAAAAGATATGAAAGGAATGCTCACCATTTGATTTGTGTTTGTGTAAAGAATATCATTGGTTTCCAGTAACAATTCTAACATTCATGTTGAATATTATTATAATATTATTCCAGATCATTAGTGTTGTGTGCATGAATCGAAAAGAAACTGAAACAATAAAAGTCAGCAATAAATTAGCTTGGCAGTAATGTAATTGGCTGTGTGCCAAAGTTCACATCCATGGAATTGACAGCAAACTATATATCTACTTTATAGCTCATTATTAAATAGGGATGGGACCATTAAAGATTTCCCAGTGTTCACTGTTTGAACATTGCCAGACATTTAGAGTGATAAACACTCCTGTGGACTTGGGCTAAACAGCCACCTGTCAAAGTCATCACATCCACTGTTAGAGATTAGCTGTTAGCCTTAATTATTCGTAAATAAAACCTGCATGTTGATTAAATAGCCACCCTGAAACACTGTTGGGTTATAACATTTTCATTCAGTTTGAGTTTAGTGACTTAACATTCTCCTGCCTTTATGAGTCATTTAACTATAATTAAAACAAGCAAAAATGCATTGTTTTACCATCACAGTGAAACACACTTTCCGGTTTGTTGTAAAGTTTAGTTGAATTACATGCTGTAATAAGCTGAATAGAATGTGCCTAAATGATGAGACAGTAATAGATGTTCATCAGACGTGACAGACTGTTGCAGTGCTTTCATTTCTGCGGCAATTGTTGTGGTTTTATAAGATTCTGAGTCCAAAAAAGGATATTGATAAACTATTCCCAATGAGGTCTGATGTAATGGATTTCCAGTGTCTATGGGAACTATTTAAATGGTTAGTGAGGTATTATGGTAAAATAAAAAAGGAAGTATTTTCTCAGAAAATTTTGGGCCTCGATATTAACTCCCCCACGACGGGTGTGAAGAGGTCGGGGGTGGGTGGTGGGGGTTGATGGGGTGAAGGGGGGGTGGTGGGTAAACCCAAAGAAATGTGAAACGTGACCCCAACCCGTTGCATACAAACTTGCTGCCATTTTTACGACGGTGGGTAGCATGGTGTGCAAGAATCCCATCTTGCAGAGTGGGGACACATCGTTAAACTATTTAACTCAGGCTCTCACAGTGCAATTGGGAACCTGATTTAAATTTAACTGCTGCCGTGTGGGCTTCCCAAGGCTCGGGAAACCCGGCAGCGAAATGGAGGCGGGAATTGTTGGCTCCAGAATGTAAGTGCTTTTTAAAACCTTCCTTGTGGGCCAGGAGGAGCAGCAATGCTCGCCCAGCCCCTCAAGGAAGCTTTCGGTTTCCCTTCTGCCAATCGCACCTCTCTCTAGCCCCTGCCATGATTGCCTACCCTACCCCACCCAAGCCCCGATCTGCAGCATGCAATCACGTCCAAACCCCCCCCCCCCATAAGCCCTGATCTTCAACCTGCTTCTCTCCTGATTGCTGGGGGCCGTCCCCAATGGTCCTCGGCTGCGGCCTCCTCCTCCTGTCAATTTGTCCGGCTGCCAGGCAGGAAATAGAGGAAATAAATTATAATGAGGAACTGCTGTTAAATTTGGCAGGAGCTCCTCGTCCCCAGTGCTACCATGCTCACCTGCACATGCCCCACCTCCCCATAAACATCGGGGCCATGGAGTCTATTTTGGCACCACACATGCTTGATACCCTGGAATGACGGAAACTAAGAAGAGAGAAACAGATATTAGAGGAATGAGATAATCAATCAATTGCAGTTAGAAAAGAACAAGATAAAGAGCAAAGGAAAGAAAAGAGAGTGAAGCACCAAAAGGAGTAAAGAATGAAGAAACAGCAGAAAGGCAAAATGAATAAAGAACAGCAATGGGAAAGAAAAAAAAACAAGACGGTAGAGATTGGTCATCGTTGCACCTACTTTCTGGACAAAAACTGGGGCAAAAATGACCGATTTTGTAGGGCTATGTGCTGCGCCCCAAGAACGCCTGAAAAACCTTCGGCGCCACATTGGCCTGGGTTGATTTTCAGGCCACACAGTCACCTTTCTGTATTTCTCTCATTATCTAATGAACGACATTTTAAAGTGCATTAACTGTATGGGATATTTGTACTAGGAACTGTGAAACCTGAAATGACAAACCCACGAACATGTTATTTTTTCCTTAAAAAAAACAATCAAGCAAGAATGGGCAACACATTCTGACAATTCCCTTCCTTGTACTTTTGCTTTCTGAGCAATTTAAGGCTTTGTTGGAGCAGGGAAAACATTTTAATGCTTTTCCCCCCCATAAAATCTATATATATAAATCGGTACTTCTGTCATTCTGTCTGTCTATCTGTCTATCTGTCTATCTGTCTGTCATCGCGTGTGCTTATGGGTATGCACTCGAAAGTTACAGGGCGCACCTACGCGCGCGTTACCTCCAAAGAAAGCTTACGCTTCCGAGACGGTTTTAAGCGTATTTACGTTTCGGCCGGGCTAAAATTGCGCCCGCGGTATCCCAAAAACCTTCAACATTCTGCTCATTAACATCTCATTATCCGCTCATTAGCGGCAGAGTGACCTCGAGCTCGACCAATCGTACGCCGGGTTGCTGGCGTGTGCCGCCGGGCCAATCGGTGCGTGTGTGGCCGGGCTTTATCGTTCTGAACCGAGGTGAGTCGCCTTCATCTTGATTCCAAACTTTTCCTTTCTTTTTCCCGCTTTCTGCGTCTTAAAAAAAAACGTTGCTTTTAAAACACATTGGGCTAGATTTTCAGTATAGACAGTTTTGGGGCGCTAAGCTTAGCGCCCGCCCGAAGTTATCGCCCGCCCCAAAGTAGCGCCCCGTTGCCGGAAATTCAGTGGCTTCGCCCTAAGAGGTTGGTGGAGCGCTAAAAGAGGCGTTCCACTAGTATCTTTAGGCGCTAAGCCGGCGGTGGAGAGCGCAACACCCGAGCTCGGGCGCAGCGCACGGCAGACACTCTGGTGCCAGTGAGCTCTTAAAGGGGAAGGGTGCATGTATTTTTTTCAAATGCAAAGTCTGGGGAGAAACGGGAGGAGGAGGAGGAGGAGGAGGAGGAGGAGGAGGAATAATAATGATTGGTGCCCGGAAACATAAATAGACCGTTCAGAACAACACACAGCTTACTTCCACACAACACATGCAGAGTGCCTTTTGTACGAGTGCCCTTTAATTTGCGCTCCCCAGGGTGTGTTGCGTTCCATTTTACAAACGCTCTGGACGCCAGGCGCACAATGGGGCGGTCCGACTGAAGTTTGGATTCGGGGCGGCCAAAGGGCGTTGCACGAGGATGTGATGTCATTTTCTGCGCGCGCATCCGGGCGGCCGCTAAACTTTGCGCCGGCGCTAACGGGCAACTTAATTTGGGGCGGGGCGCAAACTGCGCTGCGCCCAGGCGCTACACGCATAGCGCCCGAAAATCACTTCTCTTAAGGCGCTAACTGCTGGCGCAAGCAACTGAAAATCTAGCCCATTGTTTTAAAAAAAAATGATTTAGAAAGTAATTAACTTATCTAATCTCATTAATTTTCCTACCTTTCCCCGTTTTTCCAGGTAGGCCTAGAAGCCTCGGCGTCTCCTCCGCACCCACGCCCGAGCTAGGCACCTCCCGGCCCCACTCGAAGGCTGGAGGGCCGAGCCTCAGCCCAGCGCCGCTAGGATGCGCGCGCAGCAGGAGCTGAGACGCGCTGTCTCTCTCTGGCTGGCCGGGGGGCGGGGCTTGCTGAGCGTCCAGCGTTACCCTGGCAACCGGGCCCGCCGGACGTCTCCCACAGCCGCAATCAGCGGTCTTCACCTCGGGGGGGGCTGCGACCCTCGGGCGGGGGGTGGGGGGCCGCGCGCGCAGCAGGAGCAGCTGAGACGCGGCGTCTCTCTCTCTGGCTTGGTCAGCGTCACGGTTACCCTGGCAACCGGGCCCGCCGGCCGAGAGAGACGCCGCGTCTCAGCTCCTGCTGCGCGCGCAATCGGCGGTCTTCACCTCGGGGGGGGGCGCGCGCAATCGGCGGTCTTCACCTCAGGGGGCGACCCTCGGGGGGGGGCGCCCCCCGCCCTCCCTCTCCCCCCTTTCCCCCCCTCTCCCCCCCCTTTTCCCCCCCTCTCCCCCCCCTTTTCCCCCCCGCCCTCCCTTCCCTGCCCTCCCCCCTCCCCCTCCCCCCGCCCTCCCTTCCCCTCCCTCCCCTCCCCCCGCCCTCCCTTCCCCTCCCTCCCCTCCCCCCGCCCTCCCTCGCCCTCCCCCTCCCCCCTCCCCTCTCCCTCCCCTCCCTCCCTCCCTCCCTCCCCTCCCCCTCTTCCCCCCAGTCGCTCTCTCTCTTCCCCCCAGTCGCTCTCTCTCTTCCCCCCGTCGCTCTCTCTCTTCCCCCCAGTCGCTCTCTCTCTTCCCCCCAGTCGCTCTCTCTCTTCCCCCCAGTCGCTCTCTCTTCCCCCCAGTCGCTCTCTCTCTCTCTTCCAACAACAACATTCCCTCGAAAAAGCCTCGGCACCGCCGGGCACTTCAGCTAGTAATTTTATAATTAAATGGTTTTCAGTATCAAACTCAATTGTTCCATATCTGTTACCAACTGTTTGGAAATTAGCTGTGCTCAGTACTTTTGAAGTGAATGACAATAGGAGACAGACTGAAATATAACAAATTATCTGAAGAATAGACTTTCCTTTTTCAAAAATAGAGGCCAAATAATAGAACTTCAGATGTGATATAAAATCTTAAAAGCTGCCCTGCCATTCTTTTTTGCACACAGTGTCATTAAATATCATCAGGTACACAGGATTGTGCTAAATTATCTATTGTTAAGGCAGAGTAAGAATCTTTGCTCTTGTAAGTTTTGGCTGGATGTCACTTGCTTGACAATGCCACAGGATGTTACTTCATGTCTCATTGAAGAGTCTGAACCTGAAGGCAACTCTTAACTCGGTCTGCGCTTTTCATGCCTAGAGTTCTGAGGGGAGATTTTCCGCTACCAGCGCAATTGAATCTTTTGTGCCACATTCCTGCAGCAAAGTTAGCCAGCAGCACAGTGAAGTAATGATTCCCACAATTGACTCAAACCATTGGGCCAGAAATTCCAGGCCAGAAGCGTGAGTGCGGTCGGCTTACTCACGCTTCTGGCCGTTGGAAATGCCGGCGTTCAGCATGAACAGCGCATGCGGGGAACGCCGGCATTTCCAGACCTCGAGCGCGTGCGACTGCACAGGCAGCGCTTGCACAGTGAACTTCGTGGATTTCATTCATGAAATCCGTGAGGTTAAGTCCTTAGAAGTTACACTGAAAAAAAGCAAGTGTAAAGTGGTTCATTGGCTGCGGAGGAAGATATATTTTATCGTGGAGCTTTTGAAATGAAATATTTTTGTTTGGGAAAGGGAGGGAAGTTATTTTAAGAAATTTTAAGTAAGTTTTAAAGTTAAATTTTTTTTTATTTTTAAAGGGTTTTCAGAACGGTAGGTAGAAGGAGCAATTGTGGCTGTGTGAATGGAATGTGAGAATGAGTTATGTATGTATGTCCACATATATTCCTTTACGTATATGTATGTATGTTTTATATTCCTTTATTATGAATGTATGTTTTTAATTATGATTTTCCAATAAGTTACTTTCTCTGAAAGTCATAATTAAATAATACATTCATACACATAAGTAAAGGAATATATACATAACACGCAAAGGAATATATCCAGACATACATACTTTCAGAAGCTCCACGATAAGAAATATCTTCCTCCGCAGCCTCTGTAGCAACTGTACCCATGCTTTTTTCATGTGTAAGTTGTAATGACTGGACCTCACTGAAAGCATTAATGAAAGCGGTGAATTATACTGCGCACGCGCTGCATGTGCAGTCGCACGCGTTCTGCCTCTGAACCCCTTCGTTCAGAGGACAGGAAATGCCGGTTTTCCCCACATGCACTGTGCATGCTGAAAACCGGCATTTCACCCGGCCAGATGCGTAAGTACCCCGACCGTACTAGCGCATTTGGAAGGGAATTATTGGGCCAACATTTTACATGTCAATAAAATAAAAAATTTAACACTTGCACGACTTGCCCCCTCGCATCTGCGACTGAGGGTCCAAGGAGGTGCATTGCGCAAGAGGTCATCATCGGACGTATCCTCACACTGTTCCCTTTGGGGAACTGTATGAAGTGGTGGAAGGATTTATGGCCGTGATTAACGCTCATTCCGTGACCGTAACCATCTTTGAACCAGCCATTAGGGTGGTTAGTCCTATGGCGGGAGGGTTTTACGGGTTCCCACAACCCATCTGAGGGGGGGGGCCACCAACACCCACGGACGCAAGTATCCCGCTGGATGTCCACCCAGAATTTAAAGTTGGAGCTCCGACTCCACTTGCCGGGACTGTCTGGAGTGGGGTTCAAAACCCTACTCCTTCTGGCCCAGCGGAGGGGATGCTTACTGCTACGCAAAAGGCCCACTCCGCACAAAAGGTGACACCCATACGTTTCCTGCGCCTTTTCCCTCCCCGTGACTGGAGCCCTATGCTGCCATTTCACGTTGCTAATCGGATTGGGCGTTTGTCATAGCGGTAGGATCCCTGCCGCTGGGCCAGATCAGGGTAGGGTTTTGAACCCCGTTCCAGACAGTCCCGGCAAGTGGAGTCGGAGCTCCGGCTCTAAATTCTGGGTTGACATCCAGTGGGATATTTGCGTCCGTGGGTGTGGGTGGCCCCCCCTCCTTGTATAGCTTGTGGGAGCCCGTAAAACCCTCCCGCCATAGGACTAACCGCCCTAATGGCTGGTTCAAAGATGGTTACGGTCACGGAATGAGCGTTAATCACGGCCATAAATCCTTCCACCACTTCATACAGTTCCCCAAAGGGAACAGTGTGAAGACACGTATGACGACGACATTGCTAAATAAATAAATGGAATTTAAAAAATTCTTTTAGGGCTTTTAAAAGTCTTTAAATTGCTTTAATTCTCTTTAAAACTACTTCAGATTACTCAAAATAATGTAAACATTTTAAAAATTTTATAAAAGTTACCAAAATCTTGAAAAAACTTCCAAAAACCTATTTAAACTGCTGCTTTGCATGTAAAAAAGCAAAGCAGCTTGACAGAAACATTGGGGGCATGTCCAGTGAAACTGAGACCTCAAGGGGCGTGTCTCACTTACACTGCACGCTCCTGGGTCCGCGCTGGCTGCACTCCTGGGCGGCGTGACGTCATACGCTGCCCGGGATTCTTGTTTCAGTTTCTGGAAGTGCAGGCGTCCCTGGAGCTGATCGGCAGGAGCGCGGGGTAAGTGCAAATACGGGGCTTGCACGCGCTGCAAGCCCCGTTCTGGAATTTCTGGCCCAATAGCTTTGGCCCTATGTTGGGAGCAAACCTAATGGCGCTGCGGAAAATCTGGTCAGCAGGCCCAATTAAAAGATCTGTACACTTAAATGTCATAGGCTTAGAAATTCAGTATCACCATGTTTGGGGCGCTACAGTTGAGCGTGCGCTAAATTTAGCGCCCGGCACAACTTAGCACTACCTTCACCGAAATTGAGTTGCATCGCCCCAAGAGGTTGCTGCTGCGCTAAAGCAGGCGGTGCACGACTATCCTAAGGCGCTAAGCCGGTGAGCCGAGGTGCTACCACCGAGGGTGGGCGCAGCGCAGGTGTGGCGAGTTAGCGATTGCAGGCAGACACGCTGGCGCCGGTCACTTCTTAAAGGGGGAGGGTCGATTTGGCTTGCAGCCACGCCCTGCACATTGGAGCCCTGATTCTAGGCCTGGACAGACCTGCTGCGACATTGTTACACCTACGACCATGGAGAAGGCCAGGGAACGAGCACAGTGCTTCAGTGAGGGGGCCCTGAAGGTTCTGGTTGGCGCAGTGGAGCGCAGGTGACCTATCCTCTTTCCTGACAGTGGCAGGAGGCCGCGGCCCAGCGAATATAGAAAAGCTTGGAGGGAGGTGGCACACAGAGTGACCTCCAGCAGCATGGTCCCTAGGACACCAACGCAATGCAGGAAGAAGTTCAACGACCTCACTCGGGTTGTCAGGGTGAGTACCCTTTCCAGTATCCTCTTCATCCTTGCATGTGCCTCACTTTATGGCCAAAGGGTCCTGAAAGCCCCAATGCCCAGCCCTCATCCAACACCTATGGGACTCTCATGAAAATCACATGCACATTCACCACTTTACACACTGTCAGGGCTATTCGACCATGGAGGCAGTGCAGCCAAGATCAGGGCTTGACACTGTCAGGGCTATTCCACCATGGGAGGCAGTGCAGGCAAGATCAGGGCTTGACACTGTACTCAGAGCCCGTCCTTTCTCTTGCAGGGCAAGCTGGCCCACAATAGGGGGCAGCAGCAATGGACCGGGGGAGGCCGTCCTGAACTTAAAGACCTCAGCGATCTGGAGCAGCGAGTGGAACGGATTATGGCAGGCCGGCTGATTGGCCCCGTCACCACTGGAGATGCGGACCCCGTTCTGGACAGCAATGGTAAGGTCATCACCTTTTTGACCTCTCTCTTTCCACTTGTGCCTCACACCAGCATCCTTTGCCACTATCGAACCAATGCAGTGCATTGCAGCACTCATGCCTCCCTCGCTGCCGCCCTGTCCTTACACTAAAGCAACTCCTGTACCTGCCTGCTTTCAGATGCTGATTCGCCAGGTGAGGAGGCGGGTCCTCAAGCTGGCACTGTGAGTGAATCGGAAGGTGAGGAGGAGGAAGAGGAAGCCGGAACATCAGTGCCACCCTCAGCCGAGGCAGCCCATGGCCATGATGGGGACACGTCTTCCCTGGAGGGGAGCAGGGGGGAAGGGTCTGAGGAGGGTGAAGCTCCGGGGCCCAGCGGGCTGCAGCAACGCGGTGGGGGGCGGCTAGGGAAGCTCGGCGGCCTTGTCCCCGGAGGGTGAGTGTGGCCTCCAGTCCTGCTACAGTGAGCGCAGAGGAGGTGCGGCTCCTTGGTGATATGGGTGCCCAGGCGGAGCGCAGGCACACGGAGCTCATGGCTGCAGTGGCAAGGATGCCTGACTCCATAGAGTCACTGGCAAGGAGTGTACAGGAATTCGGGGCAGCACAGGCAAGGAGTCTGCAGGACTTCGGGGCAGCACAGGCAAGGAGTCTGCAGGACTTCGGTGCAGCACAGGTGGCTTCCAGCCAAGTGCTTAGTCATGTCATGCAGTCACTGGCTGGTCTGATGCAGACACAGATCAGGGCCACACGAGCACTAACTGCTGCCACACTCGCTGGATCGGCCAGGATTCGCCGGGGCCCTCGCCGCACCGCAGCAGGCCAGCAGTCTGTGCTTCAGCAGATTGCTGCGCATGCTTCAGTGCTGGCCCGTGCGAGTGCCAGTGTGTCATCCGACCAGGGAGTGCCTGTGCTCTGTCAGGTTGGCAGCATTCCCGCTGCCAACACTGTCACTCCTCCACTGCAGCTGCCACCACCCGTAGGACAGACTGCTGCCGCCCAAGCAGAGTTGGAGCAGTCAGCAGCCGGGCCCTCCAGGCCCAGAGCTGGTCCAGGCCATCCCCCAAGGGCATCTGCCGACTCACTATCTGACCCTCAGCAGCCTTCCCCCAGCCTTACTGCAGCCACTGGGGTCCCATTGCGGAGGAGCTGCAGGGCGGGATGGGGCCAATCTCGCAAGCGAGGCAGATCACCCTCGCAGGCCAAAAAGTAGGAGGTGTGGCAAAATGTTGGTTTTTTTTGTGAAGGCCGAGGATCATGGTCATTTTTGTTTAACTCTTTTGATCATTGTCTCCAGGTTGTGAGACCCAGTTATGTGTCTGACTGTTTTTTGGGGGGGTTTCTCTGTATTTGTTTGTCATGCGGGAAGGGCACAGAGTTTGTTAAATAAATAATTTTCTTTATTCAGATTGTGCATGTTTGCACTTTGAACTATTTTTGTTGCCTTGACCGGCTCAGGGTTTGCGGAGCGGCTCCATTCATGTTCTTTCAATGGCAAAAGCCATTCTCTGAGAGGGGTCCTGGAACTGACTTGCAATAAGCTGCTGATGGATGGCCCTTGCACTTTGTGCCTCCCACCCGTCTTAGTGCTCCTCCTCCTCCTCCTCCTCTTCCTCCTCCTCTGGTGGTCCTCCAATGTCTGCTGGCAGTGGCTAAGCCCTGAGGATAGCCAGGTTGTGCAGCATGCAGCACACTACAATGAAATGGGAGGCTCGCTCAGGCGAGTACTGTAGGGCTCCCCCGGAATGGTCCAGACAGCGGAACCATTGCTTTAGCACGCCGATTGTGTGCTCAATGATGTTCCTGGTCGCTTGATGGCTGTCATTGTATCACCCTTCAGCAGGGGTGGTGGGCGCATGGAGCGGGGTCATCAGCCAGGTGTACAAAGGATAGCCATTGTCCCCAAGAAGCCAGCCTCCTGGGTGAGCCGGGGCTTCGAAAATGTCTGCCACAGAAGTCTGGTGCAGGATGAAGGCGTCGTGGCTGCTGCCTGGAAAGCGGGCATTGACAGCTAGTATGAGCTGCCTGTGGTCACACACCAACTGCACGTTCAATGAATGGTACCCCTTCCGGTTGCGGTAATCCTCGGCATTCTCTAGAGGCGCCCGCAAAGCCACATGCATGCAGTCAATGGCGCCCTGGACCATGGGGAAGCCCGCTATTCTTGCAAATCCCATTGCACGCTCGTGCTGCTTGTCCAGGGTCATGGGGAAGGAAATGTACTGACGTCTCCTTTTGAAGAGGGCATTCGTGACCTGGCGGATGCAGCAATGCACCGCGAACTGGGAGACATTGGCAATGTCCCCAGTAGCGGATTGGAAGGAGCCGGTGGCTTAGAAGTTGAGAGCCACTGTCACCTTCACTGCCACCGACAGAGATGTCCTGCTCCTCAGCTGAGGCTGCAGATCTCTCTGAAGCAGGTGGCAGATCTCAGTGATCACCTCCTTTCTGAATCGAAGCCTCCGAATGCACTGCTCCTCAGACATGTTGAGGTAGGAGAAGTGCTGGCGGTATACCCTGGGAGGGTAAGGCCTCCTGTGCCAACGCCTGTTGGCCCTCCTCCATCTGGCCATTTTTGGCACTCTCTCTCGGCGTCTCTGAGCCCTTTCAATACAATGGAGAAACCCAACGTTTCCACCCATTGTAGCCCCCATTATATGTGGCCACTCAAGGCTATGGCACTGAAAAATCAATCCAACTGCAAAGCTCTAGGCTAAAGCCAGAAGTACCTGTGCGAGTGCTGAGTCAAAGCAGAAAGCTCTCTCCCTTTGTCTCTCTGCAAATCTCTCTCTCTCTCACACAGAAGGAGTGGTCCAAAATGGCTACCACAAAGAATGCAGGAAGTGTCCCCTTTAAATAGCGCCCCCCCAGCCCCACAGCGACTGGGAACCGTTCTACTCAACCAGTCACTGCGAGCGCCAGGCGGAAAGAAGGGGGGCGCCACTGAAGTTCCAGTTAGGGGCGCACCAAGGGCGTTGCACCATAAAATGACGTCAGGATCTGTGCGCGCAGCTGAGCGGGCGTTGCGGTTTTGCGCCGCTGCTAATTCTTCACTCAAGTTCCCGAGAGGCGCAGATCGCACCGCGCCCGGGTGCTAGCCGCTTCGCGCCTCACTTATCGCCCTCTTAAGGTGCTATCGGCTGGCGCCACCAACTGAATTTCTCGGCCATAGAGTTATAGATTTATACAGCACAGAATGAGGCCCTTCGGCCCATCGTGTCCGCACCAGCCATCAAGCCCTATCTATTCTAATCTCATATTCCAGCATTTGGTCCGTGGCCTTCTATGCTATGGCATTTCAAGTGCTCATCTAAATGCTTCTTGAATGTTGTGAGGGTTCCTGCCTCTACCACCCTTTCAGGCAGTGAGTTTCAGACTTCAACCACCCTCTGGGTGAAAAAGTTTTCCCACAAATCCCCTCTAAAGCTCCTGCCCCTTACCTTGAAACTATACCCCCTGGGTGGCTGTATATGGAGTCTATGGTCTGGATTTTGCCTTTGGGGTCGGGCTGGGGCGTGTCAGGTGGTTTTCGTGTCAGGACCCCGACTCCGATGTGAAGTGGGAAAAAAGTGCGATTTTCCCCTAATTGGGCACTTGATTTCCAGTGTGCCCAATTAGTCTTTCCATCCTGAAAGTCGCCTCCTATGACATCATCAGTGCTGCTGGATTTAAGGCCTGCAAGCAGCCTTGCTTCTTCTGGAGAATGGAAACGCTTTGGACATTGTATGAAGGACTTCATTTAACGACCATGTCCACAAGCAAGCAAAAGTGTGCACCTCGCTTTCATGAGCCCTCCCTCCAAGCTCTGGTGGAGAGAGCAAAATCTAAGAAGGAGATGCTCTTCCCTTCCTCAGGGAGAAAAAAGCCACCCCAGCAGACTAAACCTGTGTGGCTGCAAGTGGCCCAGGAGGTCAACTCCATCTCTATGTGCAGCAGAACCTGGCTGCAGTGCAGGAAGAGGTTTCATGACCTTCTCCGCACAGGAAAAGTGAATATGACTTTCCCATCACCCTCAATCTGATCCCCATTGCCTCTCCTCAACAGCACTCTGCTTTGCCAGCCTCTTCCTCCACATTCCACTTGACACTTACATCCCTGCACCCTTACCCATTCTCTCTCTCACTATGGTCACATTCACTTAACTATTCAACCATGCAGCCCTCACACTCTCTATCACTGTGATGCAAAGACAACTTACAACACACAGGGAGAGCCCTTTGTCTCCTTCTAAGCATCTATGCTATGGAATCTCTACATTCACTCCTTCATTCTCACTCAAACTCCACTTGTGTCCCTCATTGCAGGAAAAGAGAACGCACAATAAGAGGGAAAGAGCGAGGACAGGAGGAGGGCCACCCTCAGTAGCCCAGCACACCAGCTCGGAGGAGGTGGCCCTGGAAATTGCTGGGATCACGCAGGATCCCCAAGTGGGGGATGGACAAGCAGGTGCATCACAGCAAGCTGGTGACAGAATAGTTTGGCATCTCTCTCACTGACATTGCATGAGTCACTGATAATGATTCTGATGCTCTAACAGGTTGACTTATGATCATCTGCACTATTCAATGTGCATGTAACATTGACCTCACATCTCTAACTCTTTCCTTTACTCCCCCACAGGACCATCAACAGCCCCCGTCCCCACTATCCAGGAGGAACAGCCTGAGCCTCCAGACTCCTCAGAGGAAGCTGCAACCTCTGAGGGCACAGCGTCAGCAGAATTAAGCACACACATCACCAGCGCAGACACTCACACCTCGGTGGGACCTTCGGGACATAGAGTAGAGTTGTCACCTGGTGTATCACAGCTCACAAGTAAGCATCAGCAGATGGCAGAGACAGGGACAGCAGTGGAGAGTCCTCGTCGGAGGGCATAGGACACTCCCAGCTCGGCTCCGCTGCATGTCAACCCTGTGCCTCCAGGTCCATCCAGGAGAGCGGTGCTGGAACTCCAGGAACAGGTGCAGGATTCTCTGGCAGGTTTTGTCTCCAGGGTCGCTGCGAGTGTGGAGTGAATGGAGGAGTCCATCGCTAACATGAGCAGAGCCTTTGTGGAGGCGTTGGCACATGAACGCATCGCCACGGAAAGGATGGCAAACTCCGTGGAAAGGATGGCTACCTCCATGGTAAGGCTGGCTACCGTAGAGGAGAGGATGGCTACGGTAGAGGAGAGGATGGCTACGTCCATGGAGGAGCTTAGTCGCCAGGGTATTGAAAACATGGTCATTGTTCAGAATAGACTGACATCTCTTGAGGAGCGATGGCCAGCTATTGAGCAAACAAACCAGAACTTCATGCAAGTCCTCTGGAGTAGGTCTTCCAGTGCAGAAATGGGTCCTCATGGCCCCCCTGCAGTGTAGCAAGATGTTGTCCAGCCACTTGCTAGCTCTGAAGTGGGGCTGACCCATGAAAGGGATGATGTTGACATACAACAAGGAAGTGGGGGCTCCTCTCCAAGGGCTCACACGACCATGCTACTGCAGAGCCATCGGTCAGAGCCCCACAAGAGTCCCCACCCAACTGAGATCGGCGTCTCAACCCCTGCACAGCTGCAGGAGCAGCAGGCTGTTGCCGAGCCCTCAGAGGACGCCCACCAAAGATGTCGAGATAGGAGAAGCAAGAAAGCGAGTAAGGGGCCTCCACATCTGCTGAAGCCACAGGGGAAGCACCACGTAGGAGCACACGTAAGAGAAAGGGAATGCACAAGTTGTCACAGGGGTAGTCACATGGGTGTAATGTGTTTATTTTTAAAATGCCATCTGTTGCTTATTGTCATAAAAATTCTGATGGCAAACTGTTGCAGTTGTGGCGTGTGTCATTTTGCAAATGGGACTTCCACATTGAGGGCTTAGGGCGACTTGCAATTGTCAGTATGGTGGTCAGAGTGATAGGAATCCGCAGGTTCTTGGCCATTGTCGATGATCTGATAAGAAGGTGCGAGGCCGAAGTGTTTGATTGTGCAGGCTAAGCAAATCTGGCCAAGATGAGTGTGTCCCTTGCATCCCGGGCAGCAATGTGTTTGCACGTTGGCGCCTTCTGACCTGTGCCGTTTCAGGTGGGTGAGCAGCAGCTTGGCACTCCTGTTGTTGCTGCTGCTGTCGGTGGTGCTGTTGTTCATGGTTCTGCTGCTACCACGGCTGGTCTTCGTCTGAATCTGATGTCCAGGAGCAAAGGAAATAAATGGTTCCTATTCTCTGGTATATGCCTCAGTTGAGGAAGCGCTCACTCAAGGTGGGGAGAGGGGTTTCCCAGGAGGTCACATTGGAGATGGGTGTCAGGCTCCAAACTTCCAGAATAATGAGTAGGCCTGCTAAAAGTTCCCCCAGACCTGAGACAACAAAGTTCTGCCACCTACAAATGATGATTGCTGAAAACTCCTTTTTAATGGTGGAGCTGCAGCTGTTAGTAAGCAGTCCACTTGTGAGGCCATCAGGATTCACTGACATGTTCCAGAGGAGACGTGCAACAGGTGGGAAAAGTGTTAAAATCAGAAAGGCCTCTCAAAATGGGATTATAGAGGCAATTAAATGGTTGTTAAGGGCCTTAATGGCCTATCACGCCTCTTGGAGGCGGGATGGAAACAGGGTCTGAAAACATGCATTTGGGAAAATTGCGCGGAGGCGGGATAGAGGCGGGATCTGGCCCGCCCGCCATTTTTTGCGATTTTACCACCTCATAAGCCTCCAATCCCGCCTCCTCGGGCCTGGCAAAATCGAGCCCTATGAGTCATGATGGAACAGAAGGAGGACATTCGGTCCATTGAGTCCATGCCAGCTCTCTGTAGAACAATCCAGTCAGTCCCATTGCCCCGCTCTATCCCCATAGCCCTGCAAGTTTTTTTCCTGCAAGTGCCTATCCAGTCTCCCCTTGAAAACATTAAGTGTCTCCGCTTCCACCACTTCCGTCGGCAGCGAATTCCAGGTCATCACCACTCGCTGCGTAAAAAAGGTTTTCCTCATGTCTCCCCTGTATCTCTTGCCCTAAACCTTAAATCTGTATTCCCTAGTCCTTGTACCATTAACTAGTGGGAACAGCCTTTCCCCGTCTAGCCTATCCAAACCCGTCATAATCTTGTACACATCGATCAAATCACCCCTCAATCTCCTTTGCTCTAATGAAAACAAATCCAGCTTCTCCAATCTGTCCTTGGCTAAGATTCCCCCATCCTCAGAACCATTCTGGTAAATCTCCTCTGCATCCTCTCAAGGGCCTTCACATCCTTCCTAAAGTGTGGTGTCCAGAACTGGACGCAATACTCCAGTTACGGCCTAACCAGCACTTTATAAAGGTTCAGCATAACTTCTCTACTTATGTAATCAATACCTCTATTTATGAAGCACAAGATCCCATATTCTTTGCTAACCACTCTCTCAATATGTCCTGTCACCTTCAGGGACCTATGCACATTAACTCTTAGGTCCCTCTGTCCCTACACACTCTTTAAAACTATGCCATTAAGTTTATATTGCTTCTCCCTGTTCCTTCTGCCAAAATGCATCACCTCACACTTCTCTGTATTAAATTCCGTCTGCCACTTGTCTGCCCATTCTGCTAGCCTTTCTATGTCCTGTTGCAGTCGATTGGTATCATCATCACTGTTTGCCACACCCCCAAGTTTGGTGTCATTGGCAAATTTAGAAATTCTACTCTGTATTCCAATATCCAGGTCATTTATATATATATATCTCAAAAAAAGCAATGGCCCCAGCACTGACCCTTGGGGAACACCACTGTCTACCATCCTCCAGTCTAAAAAACAACCATTTACCACAACTCACTGTTTTCTGTCCTTAAGCCAATTCCTTATCCAAGCTGCCACTGACCCACCTATTCCATGAGCCTCAATTTTGTTAACCAGCCTTCTATGTGGTACTTTGTCAAACGCCTTCCGCAAATCCATGTCGACAACATCCATTGCATTCCCTTCATCAATCCTCTTTGTTACTTCATCAAAAAATTCAATTAGATTAGCCAAACATGATTTGCCTTTTACAAATCCGTGTTGGCTCTCCTTAATTAGCTTAAACCTCTCCAAGTGCCCGTTAATTTTTCCTTGATTATTGTTTCTAAAACTTTACCCACCACTGATGTTAAACTGACCAGCCTGCAGTTACTAGGATTGTCCTTACACCCTTTCTTGAACAATGGTGTCACATTTGCCACTTTCCAATCCTTAGGCACATCCCCCACATCTAGGGAAGATTGGAAAATTATGGCAAGCCCTTCCGCTATCTCCTCCCCCAATTCCCTTAACAACCTGGGATGCAAGCCATCTGGACCAGGTGACTTGTCCACCCTAAGCATACCCAGCCTTTCTAGTACATCCTGACTATCAATTTTCAGCCCTTCCATTGTTTCTACATTTTCCACTTCTGCTGATATACTGTCAGCATCCACCTCCTTAGTAAACACCGATACAAAGTACTCATTGAGTATTCTAGCATTGCCCTGCGCCTCTAAGCATATATCACCTTCTTTATCTCTAATAGGCCCCACCCCGACTCTTACTACGTGCTTACTGTTTACATGCCCTTTTATGTTAACCGCCATTCTACTCTCATATTCTCTCTTTGCCAATCTTATTTTCATCTTCACATCCCCTCTCAACTTATTTTATTTGGTCTGGTTCTCCCTTGAAGAATTCACCTGACATGCATCATACACCCTCTTTTTTTGTTTCACCATCTTCTCTATCTCCCTCGTCATCCAAGGAGCCCTTGCTTTGGTTCCCTTACCCTTCCCTCTTGTTGGAATGTACCTAGCCTGTACTTGGAACATCTCCTCCTTAAAGGTCACCCATTGTTCTGTTACAGTTTTTCCTGTCAGTCTTTGGTTCCATTTTACCCTGGCTAGATCCTTTCACATCCCATTGAAGTTAGCCCTATTCCAGTTTAGAAGTTCCACTCTAGATTGTTCCTTGCTCCGCTCCATTGCTAATCTAAATCTTGTGATACGATGATCACTCGTACCCAAGTGTTCTCCCACAGACACTTGGTCGACCTGGCCCACCTCATTCCCCAGCACCAGATCCAGCAATGCCTCCTTCCTAGTTGGGCCAAGAACATATTGGTCAAGGAAATTCTCCTGAACACATTTCAGAATTTTCTCCCTCTCCTTTCCCTTTATACTAGCATTATCCCAATCGATATTTGGGTAATTTAAGTCCCCCAATATCATCACTCTATAGCTCTTGCATATCTCTGCGATTTTCCTGCAGATTTGCTCCTCTACTTCTCTCTCACTATTTGGAGGCTTATAGAATACCCCCAATAATGTGATCATACCCTTTTTGCTCCTCAACTCTAACCAAATGGATTCTGTCCTTGTCCCCTCAAGAACATCCTCCCTTTCCAACACTACAATGTCTTCCTTAATCAGCACTGCCACCCCAACTCCCTTTTTTCCTTCCTTTTCTTTTCTGAACACCTTGTACCCTTGAATATTATGTGCCCAGTCCTCACCATTTTTAAGCCATGTTTCCATTATTGTCACATCATATTGCCACATGGCTAATTGTGCTTGTAGTTCACCACCTTATTCAGCACACTTTGTGTGTTTAAGTACATGCATTCTAAACCCATTTTTGAATTTTTCATTGTCTTTCTTAGCCTACTCCTATCTAATATGGTACTACTACCGCCTCCAATACTATCTTCTCTAGTACTATCCAACACACTCACTCTTTTATGCACCATATTCCTCTTTTCTACTCCTATATCCTTGTGCCCATCACCCTGCCAAGCTCATTTAAACCCTCCCCAACAGCACTAACAAACCTCTCCGTGAGAATATTGGTCTCGGCACGTTTGAGGTGTAACCCGTCCAGCATGTACAGGTCCTACCTTCCCCAGAAATGGTCCCAATGCCTCAGGAATCTAAAGCCTTCCCTCCTGCACCATCTCTCCAGCCATACATTCATCTGTTCTCTCCTCCTATTCCTGTACTCACTAGCACGTGGCACCGGGAGTAATCCGGAGATTACTACCTTTGAGGTCCTGCTTTTTAATCTCTCTCCTAGCTCCCTAAACACTGCCTGCAGGACCTCATCCCTCTTTCTGCCTATGTCATTGGTACCGATATGGCCAAGGACTTCTGGGTGTTCCCCCTCCCCCCTCAAAGTGTTCTGCAGCCGCTCAATGACATCCTTGACTCTGGCATCAGGGAGGCAACATACCATCCTGGAGTCACGTCTGTGGCCACAGACGCCTGTCTGCTCCCCTAACTATCGAATCCCCTAACACTATTACTCTTCCACTCTTTTTCCTCCCCACCTGTGCATCTGAGCCACCCGTGGTGCCGTGGACTTGTCTCTGGCTGCACTCCCCAGAGGAATCATCGCCCCCACCAGTACTCAGAACAGATTACTGGTAGCCTCTGATCATTGTTCTGGAACTTGTCCTCTCGCTTCCTGAGGACAGGATGAATTACAAAAGGAATGACCATCCTATTAGGTCCGTGTGTAATTGAGACACGGACTGCAGGAGTTGGTTACAACAGATGTTTACTGAGTGGAGACAAAATTGGAACTACTATGCAAAGTTACTACACAGGCTTATATACAGGGGTGGTCACTACTGGTACTGCAGTATACAGGGGCTGCAGAATATAGTTCCTTCTGCAAAGTACATACACTACAATTCCTCCCCTTTTAGCTAAACAGTACATAACATTCGATTAATAATCAAATAACATATTTACAATTACAGTTGCTATATACATTAGCTGAAGTTAAGCAATTATAAGTTTAGTCTTTGAGGAGGCTTCCTGATTCTGTCTGGATAATGCCTCTTTGGGGTATCAGGTTCTTCTAGCAAAGTTGATTCGGGATCAATGTCGTTGTTTGGTTCGTCTGCTTCCAATATCACCGATTCTGAGGTAGATGCAATTGGTACTTCGGTTTCATCACCAGGTGCATCGGATCGTGGTGTGGATTTGACGTTTTCCAGTGACTCTAGAATCTGGTCAGCATGGTGTCTTACAATGCTCTCTCCAACGTCCACGGTATACATTAGAGGTCTTTGCCGTGTGCAGCTCGTTCCTGGCTGCCATTTCTCTGTGCGGTAGTCCCGGGCCAAAACTGGTTGACCTATCTTAAAACTCCTGGTTGGCCTTTCATTCATATTCTGAAACTGCCTGTTCTCCGCATCTCTTCGGACGTTTGGCTTAACCAAATCCAAGCGGCATCGTAGCCTTCGATTGAAGAACATCATGGCTGGAGTTTGGTTGGTAACCGCATGTGTCACATTCCGGTAGGCAAACAAGAAGTTATCCACCTTGTGTTGTAGGGGTATGTCTTCATTACACATTGCCTTGATAGCCTTCTTGAATGTTTGAACGAACCTCTCAGCCAATCCATTGGTGGCTGGATGATATGGGGCGGATGTGTAATGCTTAACACCATTGTTCTTTAAGAACCTCCGGAACTCTTCAGACACAAACTGTGGTCCATTGTCGGAGCAAATCTGTTCAGGCAGCCCATTTCTGGCGAATATGGTTCGTAAGACTGTGATAGTTTTTTCTGTGGTGGTTGAGAACATTTTTATTACCTCTGGCCACTTTGAATGTGCATCCACCGCAATTAAAAACATCGAGTCCATAAATGGACCAGCAAAATCAATGTGTACCCTTTGCCATGGAGATGAGGGCCACTCCCATGGATGTAGAGGGGCTTGTGGTGGGGCGTTTTGGACCTTCTGGCATCCTGTCCAGCTCTTGGTCATCTCTTCGATTTCTCTATCGATTCCCGGCCACCACACAAACGCTCTGGCTAAGTTCTTCATTTTTACCCCTCCCAGATGACCCTCATGAAGCTCATTGAGCACTCTATCCTGCAATTTGGGTGGAATTACTACTCTGGATCCACACATCAAGGTTCCTCTGCACACTGACAGCTGTTCTCTTCTCAGCGAGAATGCTGGCAACAGTGGTTCGCCATGTGCTGGCCATCCCTTCACCGTTAAATCATAGACCCTGGAGAGCGTTGGGTCATTTCGTGTTTCCTTTTCTATGTTTGCATTCGTCACAGGTAGACATTTGACTATGGTTGAGTGGTATATCTCCACTGGATCTACTGCAGGTGCTTCTTCCACCGTCGGCAATGGTAGGCGCGATAATCCATCAGCATTCCCATGCTGTTTAGTTCCTTTGTACTCGATGTCATATTGGTGTGCCCCTAGGAAAAGGGACCACCTCTGTAGCCGTTGTGCTGTCATTATCGGGACGCCCTTCTGAGGGTTGAAAATGGAGACAAGAGGTTGATGATCAGTTAGTAGAGTAAATTTCTGACCGTGCAGGTAGTGATTGAACTTCTTCACCCCCCACACCAGGCTGAGGGCCTCTCTGTCAATCTGGGCGTAGTTACGCTCGGCTGAAGTTAACGAGTGTGACGCAAAAGCTATCGGCCTCTCTGAACCATCAAGGAATTTATGTGACAGCACCGCTCCAATGCCGTAGGGAGACGCATCACACGCCAGTCTTATCGGTAGTGATGGGTTGTAGTGAGCCAATACTTCTCTTGAAGTGATTAGGTCTTTACTCTTGTGAAAGGCCCGCTTACATTCATCGCTCCATTTCCATGCTACTCCAGTTTGTAGTAGGGCGTTCAGTGGGTGCAGAATTGTGGACAAATTCGGCAAAAACTTATGGTAGTAATTCACCAATCTGAGGAATGACCTCAGTTGCGACACATTTTCAGGCGCTGGAGCCTTAACTACCGCTTCAATTTTGTCAGGGGACTTATGTAACCCCTCTTCATCAATCACGTGGCCACAATACGATATCTGTTTCTTAAAAAACTCGCGCTTGGGGCGATTGGCTCGTAGCCCATGTTCTCTTAGTCTAGTGAGCACCTGCTCTAGGTTGGCAAGGTGTTCACTGTCATTTTCACCTGTCACTAGGATGTTGTCCAAGTAACACTGAGTCCCCGGAATCCCTTGCAGGACTTGTTCCATCGCTCTTTGCCATATCGCCAGAGCTGGTGCTACTCCGAATACCATTCGATTATACTGGTAAAGACCTTTGTGAGTGTTTATCGTGAGATACTTCCTGGAGGATTCTTCAACCTCCATCTGCAAATATGCTTGTGCTAGGTCAATTTTTGTAAAACGCTTCCCTCCAGATAGTGAGGCGAAAATATCTTCTATCCTCGGGAGGGGATACTGTACTGTGTGAAGAACTGGGTTCACCGTCACCTTGAAGTCCCCACAGATGCGAACCTTCCTTGGCTCCTCAGACTTATTGTTCAACATTTTTTTCATGACAGGAACGATGGGTGTCACCCACTCGCTCCAGTCTACCTTAGATAACACGCCTGCATTCTCCAGATTCTCCAGCTCTGCCTCGACGGCTGGGCAAATTGCATACGGTACCGGTCTTGCTTTGAAAAACTTGGGAATTGCATTCGCTTCTATTTTTATCGAGGCAGTTGCGCCTTTAAGAGTTCCCAGTTCTTGTTGAAATACCTCTTTAGCATTAGCTAAGATTTTTGACAATCGTCCAGGTGTGACGTCGTCATCCTTTTTACCTGCCACAGTCAGTGCCTGAATGGAGTGCCAGTCTAAACTTATCTTTCTGATCCATTCACGTCCCAATAACGGTGGTCCACCATCTTGCAGTATGTACAGATACAATTTCTGTATTTCCTTGCCGTTGTATTCGACAGGCACCCTTATTTTCCCTCTGGGGTATACTTTCTGCCCCGTATACGTCTTCAAGACAATGGATGTCTCTTTCAAGGGTATGTGTGAGAATAGCCGCTCATAGTCTCGTCGATTCATGATGGTCAGGGCTGATCCTGTATCCAATTCCATTTTGACTTGGGACCCTGCTATCGTGAGGGTGACCCAAATGGTTCGGTGATCCTCTTTTGTGATTACGTTGTGAAGTTTGAGACAGCTTAGTCTCTTGTTCCCGGATTCACTATCGCTCTTCTGGTCTTCGGAACTACTGTCCGTCATCTTTTGTACTTTCCTGTACTGTTCCTTAGTAGCCTTTTTGTTGTCGTTAGTCTTCTTCCCAGACCTGCAAACTCGTGCAATGTGTCCCATCTTTCCGCATTGCCTGCATATTTTGTCCTTGGACCAGCAGTCCTTCTGGTCATGGGTTGTTCTGCCACAGCGATAACATTTTTCAAATCCCCATGTCATTTCATGGGTGCCGTATTCCTGTGGCTTTTGCTGTATTTCTGCAGCTCCCCTTGCTGCTGCTTCATACGATACTGCCACGCTGAAAGCCTTATCTAGCGTCAGCTCTTTCTCTGAGAGTAACCTCTTCTGCAATCTTCAACTCCGATGAATCAGAGGCGGTTGCCCACGGTCGACGCCCGTTTCTTCTGTTTGTTTTATTTTTTTTCTTCCTTCCTTCTGGCCTCGGCCTCTAACAACTTCGCTTCAGGGATGGATCCCCATGAGGTGGTGCAGAACTGTAGGTAAGTTTGGATCTGGTCGTCGCCAGTATTATGTCCGTGTGTAATTGAGACACGGACTGCAGGAGTTGGTTACAACAGATGTTTACTGAGTGGAGACAAAACTGGAACTACTATGCAAAGTTACTATACAGGCTTATATACAGGGGTGGTCACTACTGGTACTGCAGTATACAGGGGCTGCAGAATATAGTTCCTTCTGCAAAGTACATACACTACACATCCTATCTGTGGGGGCTGTAATTGGTAGTTGGTAAAAGGAGAAAAAATAAAAATAAGTAAAAGGCAAAATTAAACTAAAATAAGAACACAAAAACATAAGAAATAGGAGCAGGAGGAGGCCATTTGGTCCTTTGAGCCTGCTCCGCCATTCAATAAGATCATGGCTGATCTTCTACCTCATCTCCACTTTCCTGAACTATCCCAATATCCCTTGATTCCTTCAATATTCAAAAATCTATTGATCTCTGTCTTGAATATGCTCAATGACTGAGCCTCCACAGCCCTCTGGGTTAGAGAATTCCAAAGATTCACCACCCTCTGAGTGAAGAACTTTCTCCTCATCTTAGTCCTAAATGGCCAACCCCTTATTCTGAGACTGTGACCCCTGGATCTCGACTCCCCAGCAAGGGGAAACATCCTCCCTGCATCTACCCTGTCAAGTCCTGTAAGAATTTTGTATGTTTCACGTCTCATTCTTCTAAACTTGAGAGAACATAGGCCTAGTCTAGTCAATCTCTCCTTAGGTAAGGAGACCAAAACTATACACAATACTCCAGGTGTGGTCTCACCAGGGCCCTATATAATTGCAGTAAGACATCTTGGCCTAGAAATTCGGTGGAGCCCCAAATGGGGCTCCAAGCTCGCCTGGGTGCCGGAATTACCGCTGCGAACCGAGCCGTTGCGCCCGCCGGAAATTCAGTTTGAGTGCCCCAAGAGGGACGCGGGGCGCTGCTCGAGGCGCTCCGTGTCCCTTTTGGGGCGCTGAAACTGAATATCGCAGCGCAACGTGCTGCAGCGTCACACGCTGCGGCATGGCGTGCTGCGGTACTGCAGGCCTTCCTCCCCTTCTTAAGGGGGAGGGGCCTGCACCAGCGCGATGACCGATCGCGAGTGCCGGCAAAAGAGCCCGGCACCGAGGAGAAGTGCCGGGCTCTTGGGACACAGCCGGCACTGCCCGGGGGGGTGATCAGGAGGCCGGGGGCGGAGGTGCTGGCAGGCGGCCACCGAAAAAATGGCCGCCCCGCACCTCCACCTTAATTTGCGCCACTACCACCACAGGTAGGCCCCGTGAACCGGGCGCGATTTGCAATTGGCGTTACAGAGGCGGGCGCGACCAAATATCGCGACCGGGGCGGTAGCGGGGCGCTGCGCACACCGATGATGTCATCGGTGGCGGCGCAGCGCTACAGGCTAACGCCGCCATTAGCGCCCCGCTAAATATCGCGGGAGGCGCGGCCAGTGGCGCTAAAGCCACTGAGTGCCCTCTTTAGGCACTAACTGGTGGCGCAGCCCACTGAATTTCTAGGCCCTTTACTCTTATACTCAAATCCTCTTGTAATAAAGGCCAACATACCATTTGCTTTCCTAATTACTTGCTGTACCTGCATGTTAACTTTCAGTGGTTTGTGTACAAGGATACTGAGGCCCCTCTGAACACCAACATTTCCCAATCTCTCACCATTTAAAAAATACTCTGCTTTTCTATTTTTCCTACCAAAGTGGAAAATTTCACATTTCTCCACATTATATTCCATTTGCCATGTTGTTGCCCACTCACTTAGCCTGTCTATATCCCCTTGAAACCTCCTTGCATCCTCCTCACAACTTACATTCCCACCCAGCTTTGTGCCATCAGCAAACCTGGATATATTACATTTGATGTAGATTGTGAATAGCTGAGGCCCAAGCACTGATCCTTGTGGTACCCCACTAGTTACAGCCTGCCAATCCGAAATAACCTGTTTATTCTTACTCTCTGTTTTCTGTCCATTAACCAATCCTCAATCCATGCTAGTATATTACCTCCAATCCCATGAGCCCTAATTTTGTTTAATAACCTCTTGTGTGGCACCTTATTGAATGCCTTCTGAAAATCCACATCCACTGGTTGCCCCTTATCTATTCTGCTAGTTACAACCTGAAAAATCTCTAACAGATTTGTCAAACACTATTTGCCTTTCATAAATCCGTGTTGATTCTGCCCAATTCTATTATTATTTTCGAAGTGCCCTGTTACCATGTCCTTAATAATAGATTCTAGTGTGGCGTTGCCACACTGGTGAAACACTGTGTGTCTGTAGATAAACCTGTATAATCCCCTTTTAACTGCTGTATTCCCCTCCCCCCGCAAGACAGTTGCAAGCTGAGAGGAATAAGGCATGTTCAGACTTGCCTGCTGCTGAGAGAAGGAAAACCAATCAGGTTCCAGCAGGTGACCAATCTGTGAGTCATCACAAGTTCGCGGGCTTTACGAATTCAGTACTGTATTGTGAGAGTTGGAGTAAAGACCTATTTCTTGTAGCTCGCTGTGTTGCCTATTTCTTTACACAGGAGACTGTAGTCTCCCACATTGGTGACCCCGAATGTCGGCGGCCGAAGCCCCCGACTCACGTAGCCCTACAGAGGCCAGCAACGACCCGACGGCAACCAGCAGCAGCCCGATGTCAGCCGGCGCCGCGTCCTTGAAGCTCCCCACCTTCTGGGAACACCAAGCACCAGCTTGGTTCGCGCACACGGAGGCCCAATTCACCCTTCGCAGGGTGCAAGACGATGAAGAAAGGTACCTCCACGTAGTCTCAGTACTACCAAGCTCCACCGCCGCCGAAGTTCTCGACCTGCTGGGGAACCCACCACAGACCAGCAAGTACTCAACCATTAAGGGCCGCTTGCTGCAGGCTTACGACTTGTCCAGGGAGGAGAGGGCACGTAGGCTTCTTTCACTACCAGGCCTCGGCGACTCTACCCCGACCCAGTTGATGAGCCGGATGCTTGCGCTCCTGGGCTCTGAACCGCAGTGCTTCTTGTTTCGGGCCCTTTTCCTCAGCCTGCTTCCTCAGCAGGTACAGACTGCCCTCGTGGGGTCCCCGATCATGGACTGCGTACAACTGGCAGCCGCCGCGGACAAAGTCTTCACCGTCGCCCAACTCGGCTGTGCAGCCGCGAGGCTCCCCGACACCACCGAGCGCACACCGCCACGCCAGGCCACAGAACTATGCTACTACCACGCGCGTTTCGGCCACAAGGCCCAATGCTGCAGAGCACCCTGCTCTTTCGATCAAACCAAGATGGCCGCCCGGCCCAACGCACCAGCCCCGCGCCGCCGTCTAGGCCCGCTCGACCGCACCCCCGCTGCCACGATGGCCATCGGCACCGCAGGTAAACTGCTGTACATAACCGACTCCCTTTCAGGGCGCAGATTCCTTTGCGACACCGGAGCCCAATGCAGCATAATTCCTGCCTCCCAGCTCGACATCCAGGCAGGCTGCAGTGGCCCACCCGTCGTGGCGGCAAATGGCGCAGCCATCGCTACTTTTGGAAAGTGACGGGCCGAGGTTTGTTTCAACGGCCAGCGATTTACGTGGGATTTCGTGACGGCCTCGGTGGCACATCCTTTGCTGGGCGCCGATTTTCTTTGCGCCCACGGACTCCTGGTCGACATCCGCGACAGGTGCCTGATCAATGCAGCAACTTTCACTTCACTGGCCTGCCAGCAGAGCAACAGCCCGGCCCTCGTCGGGTCCTGCTCTGCCCCGGCGGATGACGACTATGCCCGCCTACTCGCAGATTTCCCGAGGCTCACACAACCGACCTTCTCAGCCGCGGCAGCCAAGCATGGTGTCGAGCACCACATCGCCACTACGGGACCACCAGTGTTCGCCCGAGCCAGACGCCTGGACCCAGCCAAGATGGCGGTGGCCAAGGAAGAATTCGCCATGATGGAGAAACTGGGTATCATCCGCCGCTCGAACAGCCCCTGGTCGTCCCCCCTCCACATTGTGCCCAAGCCGGGCGGTGGCTGGCGCCCCTGCGGCGACTACAGATGGCTCAACAACGCCACCACGCCCGATAGATACCCCATTCCGCACATCCAAGACTTTTCGGCACACCTAGCAGGAAAGTCCGTCTTTTCCAAGGTCGACCTGATTCGCGGCTACCATCAGGTCCCCGTCCACCACGCAGACGTCCAGAAGACGGCGGTCATCACCCCCTTCGGACTGTTCGAGTTCCTGCGCATGCCCTTCGGGCTTAAGAACGCCGCACAGGTCTTCCAACGGCTCATGGATTCCGTCCTACGGGACCTGAGTTTCCTGTTCGTCTATCTGGACGATATCCTCGTGGCCAGCACCAGCAAGGCCGAGCACATCGCGCATTTGCGCTCTCTTTTCCAGCGCCTCAGCCAACACGGGCTAATCGTCAACCTGGCCAAATGCCAGTTCGGAGCAGCCCAAATTGACTTTCTCGGCCACAGAATCTCGCCAAGGGGAGCCATTCCCCTACCTTCCAAGGTGCAGGCGGTGGCGGACTTTCCTCAGCCCACCTCGGTCAAGGCGCTGCAGGAATTTTTGGGGATGGTCAATTTCTATCACCGTTTCATGCCCAAGGCCGCTTCACTCATGCGCCCCCTCTACGAAGCCACCAGGGGCAAAACGGGCAAAGAGCAACTCACCTGGTCCAGCGAGATGGCGACAGCCTTCTACCAGACCAAAAGCGCCTTGGCCAACGCCACATTACTGGCCCACCCCATCCCGGGCGCCAAGACCGCCCTCACCATGGACGCCTCGGATTACGCCGTCGGCGCTGTCCAGCAACAGTGGGTCGAAGGCGCGTGGCAGCCACTGGCATTTTTCAGCCGACAGCTGCGCAAGAACGAGCAGGCCTACAGCACGTTCGACAGAGAGCTCCTGGCCCTGTTCCTGGCAATCCGGCACTTCCGTTTCCTCCTGGAAGGCCGGCCGTTCACTGCATTCGTGGACCACAAGCCGCTCACTTTCGCCATGGCCAAAGTAACCGAACCCTGGTCCGCGCGCCAACAGCGCCAACTCAACTTCATCTCGGAGTTCACCACGGACATCCGCCACGTCGCCGGCAAGGACAATTTGGTGGCCGACTGCCTCTCAAGACCCTCGCTCCACGCAGTGCACCTGGGCGTCGACTACGCCAGCATGGCGAGAGACCAGGCCGCCGACGCGGAGATCCAGGCCCTCAGGACGTCAGCCACCAGCCTCACTCTGGCCGACATCCACTTCCACGCAGCCGGCACAACCCTCCTGTGCGACGTCTCAGTCCCCTCGCCTAGGCCGGTCGTCCCATCCGCCTGGCACAAGCGAGTTTTCGACATCATCCATGGCCTCTCACATCCAGGGGTGCGTGCGTCTCAGAAACTCATGTCCGCCAAGTTCGTCTGGCCTGGACTCCAGAAGAATGTGAGAGACTGGACCAACACATGCGTGGCGTGTCAGCGTGCTAAGGTCCAGCAGCACACCAAGGCGCCATTGGAGTGTTTCCCGGTGCCCGAGAGGCATTTCGACCACGTCCACATCGATCTGGTAGGCCCCTTGCCGCCGTCGCACGGTTTTACACACCTGCTCACGATCGTCGACCGCACCACCAGATGGCCCGAGGTGGTTCCCCTCGCCTCCACCACCACGACCGACGTCGCGCGAGCATTCGTCTCGACATGGGTGGCCCGGTTCGGCGTGCCGACCGACATATCCTCGGACAGAGGCCCCCAGTTCACCTCCCACTTGTGGAATGCCATCACCGCCAGCCTCGGCACCAAGTTGCACAGGACAACAGCCTACCACCCGCAGGCCAACGGGCTCTGCGAGCGCTTTCATCGTTCCTTGAAAGCCTCCCTCCGTGCCAGCCTGGCCGACACCAGCTGGATCAACAAACTACCCTGGGTCCTCCTGGGATTGCGCACCGCACCCAAAGAGGACCTCCGTGCCTCCGCGGCCGAGATGGTCTACAGCCAACCACTCAGAGTACCAGGCGACTTCCTCCCCCTGACAACGGAGCCGTGGTCAGCCGCCAGACAGCTTTCCCTGCACCAGGACACGGCCCAACAATTCTGTCCAGTGCCCACTTCGCAACACGGCCCGCAGCCGTCCTACGTGCCTCGGGACTTACGACATGTGGAGTTCGTCTTCGTGTACCGGGACGCACACAGAGGCCCGCGGCAGGCACCATACACCGGCCCCTTCTCAGTATTGGAGATGGGGGACAAAGCTTTTCTTATCGACATCGGCGGGAAGCCGGACCTTATTTCAGTAGACCGCCTCAAACCGGCGCACCTGGACCTCAGCTTCCCATTTCGTCTGGCTCTTCCCCCACGGCGGGGCAGACCTCCTGCGTTGGCGGCGGCCCCACAAGAGGACCAAGACACGCCAGAACCTTACTTCCCGGCCGCCGCCCCACCTTCGCCGGCAGCCCGTCCAGCCAGCCCACCGGCAGACCAGCCGCCAGACCAGCCGACGAACCAACCGGCCGACCTCCCAGACAGCCCTCCTCACACGCCAGATGGCTACTACAGCCGCTACGGCCGTTTGGTCAAGCCTCCGCAGAGACTGACTTTTACAGTTAATGAGGATTCTGGGGGGGGCATGGGGAAACACTGTGTGTCTGTAGATAAACCTGTATAATCCTCTTTTAACTGCTGTATTCCCCTCCCCCCGCAAGACAGTTGCAAGCTGAGAGGAATAAGGCATGTTCAGACTTGCCTGCTGCTGAGAGAAGGAAAACCAATCAGGTTCCAGCAGGTGACCAATCCGTGAGTCATCACGAATTCAGTACTGTATTGTGAGAGTTGGAGTAAAGACCTATTTCTTGTAGCTCGCTGTGTTGCCTATTTCTTTACGCGGGAGACTGTAGTCTCCCACACTAGCATCTTTATAACTTCTCTTGTTAGCCACGGTTGGACCACTTTGCCTGTGCCTTAAAGGAATGTATATTTGTTGTATATTATGTATTAATTCTTTAAATGCTAGCCATTGCTTGTCTACCTTTTAATGTAGTTTCCCAATCTACCTTAGCCAACTTACCCCTCATACATACGTAGTTTGCTTTATTTAGATTTAAGACCCTAGCTTTGAATTTAATTAAGTTACTTTCAAACTCAGTATAAAATTCTATCATATTATGGTCACTCTTTCCTAAAGGCCCATTTACGACATAGTTATTAATGAACCCTTTCTCATTGCACAATACTAGATCTAAAATAAACTTTCCCCTCATTGGTTCCTCAACATACTGATCAAGAAAAATATCTTGCATACTTTCCGTGAGTTCGTCCGTTGTACTATTACTGCAAATTTGGTTTGCCCAGTATATCAGTAGATTAAAGTCCCCCATGATTACCGTATTACCCTTGTTACATGCACCTCTAATTTCCTGATTTATACTCTGCCCTACATTACAACTATTGTTTGGGGGCCTATAAACAATCCCACCAATGTTTTCTGCCTCTTGCTGTTTCTTAGCTCCACCCAAATTGATTCTACTTCTTGATTTTCGGAGCTACGATCATTTCTCTCTCCTGTGTTTATCCCATCCTTTATTATCAGGGCTACCCCTCCTCCTTTTCCATTTTGCCTATCTCTTCTAAAAGTTAAATATCCTGGAATGTTTAGTTCCTAACCTTGGCCACTTTGTAACCACGTCTCCGTTATGGCTATTAGATCAAACCTGTTCATTTCTATCTCTGCTATTAATTCATCTATTTTGTTGCGAATGCTTCGCACATTCAGATATAAAGGCCCAGAAATTGGTGTCGGGGGCTTCCCGCGGGTGCAAGCCCCCGACCTACACTTACATAGCGCGCCGACAGTTGAAGCCTGGCCCTGCGTGGATTTCCTGTCAGTGGCCCGGTTCAGCTCCCGGCGCACTGTGCTTGCGTGATCCAGCGGCATAGTTAGTTCGATGAGCCGGCTGGGATCACGTGAGCACTGGGCAACCAATTGGAGTTTGCAAAAGTTCATTCATGAGTTTGATAGTAAGAACTGTCAAACTCATGAAAACTCCGGGCACCCAAAACAGTACTTAAACTTCAAATAAAAGTTAAAAAAAATCCCACTAATTAAATGAACTATTAATAACTGTAAAAAACTAATTTAAACAATTATTCAAATTTTTGAAAAAAATAATTTTAAAAAAAATCGGGTCTAAAAATACACTTACCTTACTGTAAAGTCTTTAAAAATAATAAACCTGTGGAAAAAAAATTCTAACTTTAATTAATAGACCACTTACCTTTTAAAACTAAGTATTTACGTCTGCTTTTTTCTCGTGTAAAAACTGGAGGTCTTATCGCACGGGCAACCCTGTAAAAAAAAAGGAATTTCATCGCGCACGCGCAGACTCCTGCACACACGCGTTCCACCTCTGAACCCCTTGGTTCAGAGGAAAGGAAATGCCGGTTTTCCGCGCATGCGCTGTGCATGCTGAAAACCGGCACTTCCATCAGGCCCACTCGTGAGTACACGGTGCTTACTCACGCGTTGGGACCCGAATTACTGGGCCAATGCCTTTACCTTTGACTTAGTTCTATTTTTCCCTGATGCCACCTTAGTCACTGATGCCTTATTACCTTTGTTACTCTCTCTGTCCCTTCCTGATCCAATCTGCTTCTGTTTACCCAAAACTCTACTCTGCTCTAGAACCTTGACATTTCTCTCGCTGCTTTTAAATTTGCTCTTTCCTGAATCCTCCCATCACCACCCACCCGCCTTATTAGTTTAAAGCTCTGTCTACTGCCCTAGTTATTCGGTTCACCAGTACACAGTTCCAGTCCTCAAGCACAGCACCCAATTTCCTGACTACACACTTGTAACGCTGGTGCACTGCAGCAGCAGATCTCTCCTCTGAACTTTGCTGCATACAGAGGGCAATAATTAGGGGAAACTCAGAAGGTGGTAGAATCATTACATTTTTCTACTCATTGCATACGTGCCGGTAACATACAACCAAGAAGATATGCATTTGTGTTTCCTATAATGGTAACTTCTATGTTATATCTGTAATAGGTGTAAGATTTTATTAAAATGTGTTTTTAAGGTGATCATGCATGTCTTTAGCAGACAAAATGCATTCAAGTGAAGAACGTAAAGCTGTACTATCCAATGGTTTTGAAATGTAAATAATCTTCCTTTTCAAATTACTGCTGTTGCCTTAAACTAGATTGCTTAAAGCTATTTTCTTTCTATCTTCTATTATGGGGGCTGCATATTTTTGATATACCCCTTTATAGTAAACATTTATAGAGTGACTGTGATCATTCTTTAATCAATGCACGTTAATGAATTTCCCTGTAATTCATTGTCAAGAGCAACCTGGCAATACTGCATTTGCTACACCACAAATCCGATAGACATTCACGTCCTACATGATAAATCCAATATTGCTTTAGGTTTTGTGTCATAAAATCTATATTCCTCAGGCATTATGTCAAGTAAAATCTTTAAATAACAGAGGAAAGGGAGTGTTTAGAACCTTATATATGTATATTATAAACATTAATGATCTCTATTTGGTGAATCTGAGGCAGCATCCTTCTCAGGCTAATGGCATCAGCGGCGCACTTAGATTGGATTGCTGTTTTGTAATTTATAGAGCGAGAGCTACTGTTCTTTTAAATGACATCTAACCTTATATTCCTCTCTTGCTTACTTGACAATGGATTTCCGCCATTATTCATGTTGCAGCCAGTTAGACTGAAAAATAATGGGGCGGATGACCTGGTAATGAGTGATTTATGGCCAACACATGACTCTAAGCCTGGGAGGCCAACAATGGCACCATTAAAGCTGTGGAACCTCACCTCAGCAGTCTGGGAATTGTTCTAAGAGTATTTTCTTCCTAAATCATTCATTTTTGGCAGTTTATTCTTGCCAGCTTTCCCATCCAGAGTGCTGTTAGTGTCTGAAGGCAATTACTTTCAGGGCCTCCACCTAATTCTCCCTGTAAGTAAGGTGAAAGTATTGCCATGGCCTATCCACTGGGCATTCACCTGTTCCTGATTAATATGGACGACCTGGAGGAGAAGCAAAAGTAGCAGGTGTAGCCCGGACTGAACCAAACCCTCCACTACTCCCCACACAGATTGTATAGGGAACGGATGTCATTTGAGGCACTGTTGGAGGAGCTCTGCAAGCACAGTCTGTGCTTCAGCAAGGAAGCAATTGGCCACCTCTGTGAGATGCTTCACAAAGACCTAAAGCCTTGGTCCACCTCCCACAGGGCCTTGTCAGTGGTCACGACGGTGACAATGGTCCTCGATTTCTACAGCACTGGTTCTTTCCAGTCGGAAACTGGAGACCTCAGTAACATCAGCCAAGGAGCTGCGAGGACCTGGATTTAACAGGTGACAGATGCCCTCTTCTGCAGTCCATCTGACTTAATTAAATACGGCATGCCCCTTGCACAGCAAAGAGACAGGGCAACCTACTTCCGCAGGATTGCTGATTTCCCCAGGGTACCCATTTGCTGATGAAGGCTCCAATTGAGGATCCAGTCACTTTTACCAACAGGAAGGGGTACCGTGCACTAAATGTGCTAATTATCTGCAATGCCCAACAGAGGATTCTGCATGTAAACTCAGAGCATTAGGGAAGCACTCATGACAGGGATGTGCAGACTCTAGAGATTATGTTTTACAGCCTTTAAATTTTCTTTTAATGTAATTAACTTTTTAAAATTAATTTAGGTCGATTTCAGAAGTTGCAGCTCACTTACCTCCCAGGGCCACACCTCAATCTGACACCTGTTTCCAGCTATTTATAGTGCCATGTGGTTGGTCTGTGGGGTCAGTCATTGGCTGCAGTGTCCATGAGGTCCTTGAGTCGCCTTTGACCTCGCCACTCCATAGATAGATTGCTCTTTCAGCAAATTACAGCGTAAATAGAGCAAAACTTGAACATTGAATAAATGAGCATATTTCTAAAAAGTGCTCCTTTGTGATAGAACTGCAGAAGATTTCTTTATTTTAGTTTCCCTAATATCAATATCAATGTTTCGGGTTCTGAATGGGCTGATATCAACAGTGAACATTGAATTCTCAACCAAATCTTATTACAAGTTCAAATCTTAGCCTAAACTTCAATTCAAACCACTTATCCTCACTGGACAGGCTTCGCCGCTCAATGGAGCAACCAAGCGCTACATTGTTGGGGAGAGGGGGTAAAGAGGAAAACATGGAAAGAGCATTTAAGTTCTACAAAAGTGTCCATCTTGCCAACAATTTATGGGATGCTATTGAAGTCAGTCATGGAGATGACTGCAGCCAGGTGGCCCACCAATTTTGGCTTAAGAGGAAGGGCAGTAATGGGAAGGTAAAGTTGGGTAAATGACTGCAGCACTGGGAGGACTGAGCAGAATCAGCCAGGGTTCCTGCTCCTGAAGACTGTCCAGTGACCCCTGTTGGAGAGTGTGATGTATGGTTATTGGCCGAGCACAGGCTGGGACTGTGATATCCACTGTGGTTAAATTGACTACTGACACTCCTGATCAGACTCGAGCATGAAAAAATCATCACTTGTGCGTGGTATCAGTGGGTTGTTACTGTTTGTCAAACCGGACCTCAGCATGAGCCACTATCTTTAGGGGAGGAGAGCAGAAAATTGGGAGGAAAACAATCATTTATAAAGGCCTATAATTAACTAATGGCCCAGAACTTGGTGTCGGGGGCTTGCTGCGCGTGCAAGCCCCCAATCTGCACTCACCCTGCGCGCTGACATCTGAAGCCCGGGCCTGCTGGCATTTCCTGTCACAGGCCCGGTTCAGATGTCAGCGCGCAGTGCTTACCTGATCCAGCGGCGTAGTTAGTGCGATGTGCCGGCTGGGATCAGGTGAGCACTGTACAACCAATCAGGGGAGGGGAAGGTTCATTCATGAGTTTGAGAGTAAGAACTGTCAAACTCATGAAAACTACGGGGGCCCAAAGCACTACTTAAACTTTAAATAAAAATTTAAAAAACATCCCAATCATTAAATTAAGTATAAATAAATTAAAAAAAATAATTTAAACAATAATTTTTTTTTTTGAAAAAAATAATTTTTTAATAAAAAGGGTCTAAAACTAAACTTACCCTATTGTAGATTCTTTAAAATAATAAACCTGTGGGAAAAAAAAATCTAAATTACACTAAAACACCACTTACCTGTAAAAACAAATACTTACGTGTGCTTTTTACAAGCGTAAAGACCGGAGGCCTTTACACATGCGCAAATCCCCCAAAACAGAGGAAATCCAAGACACGCGCGCTGCCCCCTACAGCGCAAGCGCTAGCCTCTTCAACTCTTGGGTTAGAGGAGAGGAAATGCCGGTTTTCAGCGCATGCGCTGTGCATGCTGAAAACCGGCATTTCCTCCGGCCAGACGCGTGAGTACCCCTTCCGTACTCACGCGTTTGGGGAGGAATTTCTGCCCCAATATTTTTCAGTTTATGAGATGTAGCTTTCTGTTTATTTCAGGAATATATGCATTTAAATGTTCAGCATTGATAACTTGGAGCTGAACTAATATATGATTGAAACTTCAACCACTGGATTAATACACTATTGTGACATGTCACTGAGCCCTACAGACTAGGATGATCCCTGATCTTTGCTAAATTAGCTGATCTTAGCCTAGGGGGCAGTAGCAGTAATACAGTTGGCTTCAGTTTCTTCTTACCATGCAGTGGAAAAATCAGCCAGACTGATTGCTACCCAGTGATCCCTACTGGAGGTGTGAATATGTGGAAAGCATGTGAAGATGGAGGGAACCAGGGTCACTGCTATGACTATTAAATGAGCACTGTTGGAAAGTGTGCTTGTGTGGAGAACAGGATTGGGCTTCGCCTATGTGGCCTCTATAATTGCATAATGTCCAGGATTACATTCTGGCTACAGGTGTGGTGCCAGAGGACTGCAGGACTGCTAACGTGATACCGTTGTTTAAAAAGGGAGAAAGGGATAGACCAAGTAATTACAGGTGAGTCAGCCTAACTTCGGTGGTGGGAAAAGTTTTGGAAAAAATTCTGAGGGACAGGATAAATCATTTAAAAAGACACGGATTTATCAGGGACAGTCAGCATGGATTTGTTAAGGGAAGGTCATGTCTGACTAACTTACATAGAAACATAGAAGATAGGAGCAGGAGTAAGCCATTCGGCCCTTCGAGCCTGCTCCGCCATTCAATGAGATCATGGCTGATCATTCAAATTCAGTACCCTGTCCCTGCCTTCTCCCCATATCCCTTGATCCCTTTAGCCTTAAGAAATATATCCAACTCTTTCTTGAATATATTTAATGAACTGGCCTCCACCGCCCTCTGTGGCAGAGAATTCCACAGGTTCACCACTCTCTGGGTGAAGAAATTCCTCCTCATTTCAGTCCTAAATGGCTTACCCCTTATCCTTAGACTGTGACCCCTGGTTCTGGACTCCCTGGCCATCAGAAACATCCTTCCTGCATCTAGTCTGTCCAGGCCTGACAGAATTTTATAGGTTTCGATGAGATCCCCTCTCAATCTTCTAAACTCCAGTGAGTATAAGCCCAATCGACACAATCTCTCCTCATACGTCATTCCTGCCATCCCAGGTATCAGCCTGGTGAATCTCCGTTGCACTCCTTCCATGGCAAGAACGTCCTTCCTCAGGTAAGGCGACCAAAACTGCACACAATACTCAAGGTGCGGTCTCACCAAGGCCCTGTACAACTGTAGCAAGACATCCTTGTTCCTGTACTCGAACCCTCTTGCTACGAAGGCCAACATAGCATTTGCCTTCTTAACCGCCTGCTGCACCTGCATGCTTACCTTCAGCGACTGGTGCACAAGAACATCCAGGTGTCTTTGCACTTCCCCTTCTCCCAATCTATTGCCATTCAAATAATAATCTGCCTTCCTGTTTTTGCCACCAAAGTGGATAACCTCACATTTATCCACATTATAGTGCATTTGCCATGTTTCTGCCCAATCACCCAACCTCTCCAAATCGTACTGGAGTTTCACGACATCCTCCTCACAGCATACCCTCCCACCCAGCTTTGTGTCGTCTGCAAATTTGGAGATATTACATCCAATTCCCTTGTCTAGATCATTAATATATATTGTGAACAGCTGGGGTCCTAGGACCGATCCTTGCGGTACCCCACTAGTCACTGCCTGCCACTCGGAAAACGACCCGTTTATTCCAACACTTTGCTTTCTGTCCGCCAACCAGTTCTCTATCCAAGTCAATACCTTGCCCCCAATCCCATGTGCCTTAATTTTGCACGCTAATCTCTTATGTGGGACCTTATCGAAAGCCTTCTGAAAGTCCAAATACACCACATCCACTGGTTCTCCCTTATCTATTTTACCAGTTACATCCTCAAAAAATTCCAGTAGATTAGTCAAGCATGATTTACCTTTTATAAATCCATGTTGACTTTGTCCGATCCTGTCACTGCTTTCCAAGTGCTCTGCTATTACATCTTTGATAATAGACTCTAGCATTTTCCCCACTACCGATGTCAGGCTTACCGGTCTATAATTCCCCGCTTTTTCTCTACCACCTTTTTTGAATAGTGGGGTAACATTAGCTACCCTCCAATCCAAGGGTACTGTTCCAGAGTCTATCAAGTTCTGGAAGATGACCAGCAATGCATCTACTATTTCTAGGGCCACTTCCTTAAGTACCCTGGGATGTAGATTATCAGGCCCTGGGGATTTATCGGCCTTCAGTCCCATCAATTTTCCTAACACCATTTCCCTACAAATACTGATTTCTTTCAGTTCCACCCTTCCATCAGACCCTATGTTCCCCGGCATCTCTGGGAGGTTATTTGTGTCCTCCTTTGTGAAGACAGAACCAAAGTATGAATTTAGTTGGTCTGCCATTTCTTTGTTTCCCATTATAAATTCCCCTGATTCTGACTGCAAGGGACCTACGCTTGACTTCACCAATCTTTTTCTCTTCACATATCTATAAAAGCTTTTACAGTCAGTTTTTATGTTCCATGCTAACTTACTCTCATATTCTATTCTATTTTCCCTTTCTTAATTAATCCCTTTGTCCTCCTTTGTTGAATCTTAAACTGCTCCCAATCCTAGCCAATTTATATGTCGTCTCCTTGGATCTTATGCTATCCCTAATTTCCCTTGTTAGCCACGGTTGAGTCACCTTTTTTGTTTTATTTTTATGCCAAACTGGGATGAACAAATTCTGTAGCTCATCCATTCGGTCTTTGAATGTTTGCCATTGCCTATCCACCGTCAACCCTTTGAGTGCCATTCCCCAATCAATCCTACCCAACTCGCTCCTCAGACCATTCATTGTAGTTTCCTTTATTTAAATTGAGGACCCTAGTCTCTGAGTTGAATTGATTGAATTTTTTGAGGAAATAACAAGGAGGGTAGATGAGGGTAGTGCATTTGATGTAGTCTATATGGATTTTAGCAAGGCTTTTGATAAGGTCCTGCATGGCAGGCTAGTCATGAAAGTAAAAGCCTATGGGATCCAAGGCAAAGTGGCAAGTTGGATCCAAAATTGGTTCAGAGGCTAGAAACAAAGGGTACTGATCGAAGGGTGTTTTTGTGACTGGAAGGCTGTTTGCAGTGGGGTTCCGCAGGCCTCAGTACTAGGTCCTTTGCTTTTATTGGTATATATTAATGATTTGGACTTGAATGTAGGAAGTATGATTAAGAAGTTTACAGATGAAGCAAAAATTGGCCGTGTGGTTGATAATGAAGAAGAAAGCTGCAGACTACAGGAAGATATCAATGGACTGGTCAGGTGGGCAGAACAGTTGCAAATGGAATTCCATCTGGAGAAGTGTGAGGTAATGCATTTGGGGAGGGCTAACAAGGCAAGGGAATACACTATAAATGGTAGGACACTGAGAAGTGCAGAAGATCAGAAGGACCTTGGAGTGCATGTCCACATATCCTTGAAGGTAGCAGGACAGGTAGATAAGGTGGTTAAGAAGGCATATGGGATACTTGCCTTTATTAGCTGAGGCATAGAATATAAGAGCAAGGCGGTTATGCTTGAACTGTATAAAACACTAGTTAGGTCACAGCTAGAATAATGCGTGCAGTTCTGGTCACCACATTACAGGAAGGATGTGATTGCACTAGAGGGGGGGGAAAAGGAGATTTACGAGGATGTTGCCTAGGCTGGGGAATTTTAGCTATGAGGAAAGATTGGATAGGCTGGGGTTGTTTTCTTTGGAACAGAGGAGGCTGAGGGGAGACCTAATTGAGGTGTATAAAATTATGAGGGGCCTAGATAGAGTGGACAGGAAGGACCTATTTCCCTTAGCAGATGTGTCAATAACCAGGGGGCATAGATTTAAAGTAATTGGTCGGAGGTTTAGAGGGGATTTGAGGAGAATTTTTTTCACTCAGTGGGTGGTGGGGGTCTGGAACTCACTGCCTGAAAGGGTGGTAGAGGCAGAGACCCTCATCACATTTAAAAAGTACTTGGATATGTACTTGAAGTGCCATAACCTACAAGGCTACGGACCAAGTGCTGGAAAGTGGGATTAGGGTGGATAGCTCTTTGTCGGCTGGCACGGACAAGATGGGCTGAATGGCCGCCTTCTGTGCTGTAAATTTCTATGATTCTATGAAGCATGGCCACTGAGATACTGAGAGCTAATGCTGCAACACACTGTGTTAATTCATTGTCTGCGTTATGAGAGGAAGTGTAAAGTAAAAAATCAGAGGTAAAATTGGACAGAGGCAAACCTTCATGATTTTGGACTGGATGTTTTGAGTAAGCTGTTCCAAAATTTCAAAAATGTAAATGGGACACCAAGGTGCTAATGTTTGTCAACAGGCGTAAGTCAGTACTAAATGGTTTAAAACTGGAGCAAGTCCTGCCCAACAGGCCAAATGCAAATAGCGTTCGATTCTCTGGTAAACTAACCTGAATAATCATTCACAACTCCTGGTGCAAACTCAGACAGTCTGGAATACACGTGGTGGGAGCTGAAAGTGAGATTTAAATGGATGGGGATAATTAAAGGGGAATGGCATAATGGGAGGGAAAATTCAGGAAGTTTTTGGAGAGCCTTAAAAAGTATCTCAACTCATCAGCAACCTTTGCCAAGGCTGAAGGCCCTTCTGACTGAAAAGCTGTTTCCTTCAAAGTGGATGTCTCTGTGATGATGCTTGCGCAAGTAAGATGCTATGATGCAATGGCAGCAGTTGAAGCAGTGGTTCTGGCAGCTAATCCAACAGTGGAAGTGCCTACGTGGCCAATGTCATTGTCAACTTCTTCCTACATTACAACAATGACTACACTTCAAAAAAATACTTCATTGGCTGTAAAGCGTTTTGAGATGTCCGGTGGTCGTGAAAGGCGCTATATAAATGCAAGTCTTTCTTTCTTTCTGTAAGACACTTCCTATGATGTGAAATATAAGAGCTTGCTTAGCTGTGTAAAAAAATGAAGAAATAACAGCTGAATGTAAGAGCATTGCAATACTTTGAGAAAGCACAAAAAGCTGAGACTACCTATGATGAGCATTTCCCAGCTTTTACCAACTTTCTGTTGCCACTTCATCTCCAACCTTGCTCTCTTCTACAGGTTCTTCTATCTGACTGGCCACAATTTGAGAGGAGACAATGTTTAGAGCATGTGAATGGCATAGACATTTCCCCCCATATGAGTGCATACATCCCATGATGATGTTATAGAGGTGCACTGTCCCTTTAAGTGAAGTGCCTTTGACGACTAGCAATAGCCCTTGTGCAGGCAATGTGAGTTGGAAGAGTACTTTGGGTAAAGAAGGTGCTAGAGTGTTTGTAGAGATTGCCCTTTTCAGGCGTTCCCCTGACACCCAGATTCTGAGAGAGAGAGAGTGAGGGATAAGGAGGAGAGTGAAGGTTGTATGAATGGTAGAGGATGTGCATTGGCAAGAATACCTTGACTTACTTGGCCACCCTTGTGAGATCATTGACCTCTTGCTGCACTGTGTGGGGTCGAGGTTGCACTGACTGTCTCTGCCACTTCCCTCCATACAGCCTGCATTGCTCTCTTATGGAAATTCCTGCCCTTGGTGATCAACAATCTCGCTCTTCTGAGCCTGAAGCCTTTCTATCTGCTGACAACCTGAAGCTGCTGCTGTTTCAGTCATTCTTGCAGAAAAGTGGTGCTCTGCTATGGCTTGGCTACATAAAGACTGCACTGGAACTGTATTTCCCCCTCTCCCAGCAGTGGTAACCATGTCAGGAACGGAATTGCCTCCCCAACCTGTGTCGCATAGCAAATGAAGGTCTGGGAGGAAATTGCACTGGTGGATTCCCATTGACAGCATAACCTAAAACATCCTTCATACGTGCACTTTGCAAATTTCCAGTTTAGCGTATACAGCAATGTACCATCTCCTGCACATTTATTCATCATGTGACAGTGGATGCTGAGGGTTAGAAAACCGGAAACAAAAGTACACGGAGTTAAGTGTATAAAAGACGGTCACCTCTAAAGCTGTATTTAAATGTTCCTTTAAACCGTCAGGCTGCAATGTGAAGTAAAAGCGAAAACATAGTCCCTTATATATGTATTCATTCAATCTTGCCTTGCCAGAAAATCCCAAAGAATAGAAAAGTCAGAAATCTGACTCCTACTGAAGTTTGAAATCTGCAGTGCCATCGGAATGTACAAATGGTAGAATAATGGCAGGCTTGCAGTATTCCACACAGCCTCAAGTGTTTGAAAACGTAGAATCATAGGGGGAGAAATTCGGTATCACCTCGTTTGGGGCGTAATTATTGGCTAGGCGCAAAGTTTAGCGCCTGGCGCTAATTATCACCTCCGACTGCAAACTTGGCTTCTATCGCCCCACCTAGAGGTGATTGGAGCACTAAATCAGGCGCTGGCGAAGCTCATGTGATGTCAGTCAGCAATGTAACACAAACACACTGGCACCGGCCATTTCTTAAAAGGGAGGATCGATCTGGTTCTCCATCCACACCCTACTCATTGCAGCCTTGAATCTCGGCCTGGAGAGACCTGTCCATCAAATCTGCTGGAATGAACAATGGAGAGGCCCAGGGAAAGAGCTCAGAGTGCAGCCCCCATAGTCTCTTCTAAATCGATGCAAGGAAGGTCAAATCAAAATGAACCTGCAAAGTGCTGCTCAGTACCCAAAACTCCTTCACACAGCATTGAATCTCTCCAGAAGTCTCTCTCTATTTCTCTCAGAATGCGTGGTGCAAAAATGTCGACGACAAAAAAAGGCAGGAAGCGGTCGCCTTTAAATAGTGCTCCCCCAGTCCCTTCCCAACTGCAAAACGCTCCCCTCAACCTGTCGTTGCTAGCTGCAGGCGGTAAGGCAGGGGGCGCCACTGTACCCGGTCCGGGGTGCTACTGGGGCGTTGCACGCTCGACTGATGACGCGATCTGTGGGCGCAGGAGATCGTGACGGTAGTGTTTAGTGCTGCCCCAAAATGTCTGGTCAATTTTGTGAGTGGCACAAACATCGCCGCACGCGGGCGCGAGTTACTTTGCGCCCCATTTGCACCCTTTTAGGGCGCTAACGGGAGGCGCAAAGCAACTGAATTTTTCCCCCATAGAATCATAGAATGGTTACAGCACAGAAGGAGGCCATTTGACCCATCAAGCCTGTGCTGACTCTCTGCACTAGCACTGCAGCTAGTCCCACTCCCCTGCCCTTTCCCTATAGCCCGGCAAATATTTTTCCTTCAGGTACTTATGCAATTCCCTTTTGAAAGCCACGATTGATTCTGCTTCCACCACCCTCTCAGGCAGTGCACTCCAGAACACCTCTATCAAATCTCTTCTCAACCTTCTCTGCTCTAAGGAGAACAACCTCAGCTTCTCCCGTCTATCCATGTAACTGAAGTCCCTCATCCTGGAACCATTCTTGTAAATCTTTTCTGCACCCTCTCTAGTGCCTTCACATCCTTCCTAAAGTGCGGTGCCCAGAATTGGACAAAATACTCCAGTTGAAGCCAGACCAGTGTTTTATAAATGCTTATCATAACTTCCTTGCTTTTGTACTCTATGGGCTCGATTTTCATTGAGCCATGGAGTCGGGCTTGGAGGCGGGCGGGACCCCCCCCCCGCCTGGTTCCCGACTCCGAGCAATTTTAACTCAGGCGTGTCTGATGGTCCCGACTCCGTCCTGCATCCAACAGGCGGGACTGGTCTTTAAAGCCCTTAATTACCACTAAATGGCCTCTTTTAACAGGCCCTTGCAACTTTAACCCTTTTCCCACGTAAAACACGCCTGGTGGGAATCACGAATGTGAAACCTGGCGGGAGCACTATTGGATTGCTGACTATCAATTGCAGGTCAACCATTAAAGAGGAGATTTGATCAGTCATCATTTGCAGATGGCAGGACTTAGTGGTCTCAGGTCTGGGGCAACTTTTACCAGGCTTAACCACACCTGTGGAAGGTTGGAGCCTCACACACATCTCCAGTGTGGCCTCCTGGGAAACCGCTCTCGCCACATTCACTCAGCACTTCCTCAACGGAGGCATATACCATAAGCATGGGAGCCATTTATTTCCCTCCCATCTGAGCATTAGAGGAGCTCGAGCACCAGCTGCGGCAGCAGCAGAACCAGGAACAACAGCAGCAACAGCAACCGCAGCAGGAGTGCCAGGCTGCTGCTCACCCACCTGAGGCTGCACAGGCCAGAAGGGGCCAGCACCTGGAAGCCCGTCGGTGCAGGAAATACCCCCCAAACAGGGTCTACAGACGTAGGGTCACCTATCTCAACATGCCTGAGCAGCAGTGCCAAAGGCGGCTCCAACTTTCGCGAGAGGTAGTGAGTGACATCTGCGCAATGCTGCAGCAAGACCTGCTGCCCAGAGGACCAGGTGGACAAGCATTACCAGTGGCCGTCAAAGTCGCCACCACACTCAACTTTTTTGCCTCAGGCTCATTCCAGGGATCAGCAGCAGACATCAGCGGCATCTCCCAGGCGGCCGCACACACTTGCATCATGCAGGTAACCAATGCCCTCTTTGCCCTCGCGCACAATCACATCCATTTCACCAAGGATCAAGCAAGTGTCACGGCGCGAGCGGTTGGATTAGCTCACCTGGCAGGCTTTCCAAGGGTGCAGGGCATCGTTGACTGCACACATGTGGCCCTTAGGGCACCCCATCACAATCCAGGTATTTTTGTCAACCGCAAGGGGTTCCACTCCCTCAACATTCAGCTGGTGTGTGACCACAAGAAGGAGATTTTGCATGTTTGTGCCATGTACCCTGGCAGTTCCCATGACTCCTTCATACTGCGCCAGTCTAGTGTGCCTCCACTATTCAGTCCGCCAAACCAACTTAACGGATGGCTACTTGGAGACAAGGGCTATCCCCTGAGGATGTGGCTAATGACGCGGTTGAGGAGGCCAGCCAATGAAGCTGAAGAGCGCTACAACTCCAGCCACATTTCCACCAGATCCATTATCGAGCAAACCATCGGTGCTTCAGATGCCTGGATAGATCAGTACTCAGCAGCCAGGGTCTCCAGAATCATCGTGGTTTACTGTGCACTTCACAACATGGCACAGCGTCGTGGCTTCCAGATTCCTGAGGACCAAGTGGCTTCTCACATATCCTCCTCAGATGAGGAGGAGGAGGAGGAGGAGGAGGGCGAAAACGAACATCCTGCAGAGGCCCATCAACCAGCGACAGCATTACGCTAGAACATTCCTGCCCGGGATGCAAGGAATGCATTCATCTTGGCCAGATTTGCTTAGCCTAGTCAATCAAACACTTTTGCCTCGCAGCTTCTTACCAGGGCATTGACAATGGCCAAGAACCAGAGGATTCCTAGCACTCTGACCACCATACTGACAGTTGCATGTATTCCTAAGGCCTCAATGTGGAAGTTCCAATAGCGAAATGACAGACGCCACAACTGCAAGATTTGCCATCAGAATTTTTATGCACAGTTATGACGTGATGGCATTTTTACACTAAACACAAAATTCCACCCAAGTGACTACCCTTGTGACTACTTGTGCTTTATCTTCCTCTTACGCATGCTCCTACGTACTCCTTCCCCTGTGGCTTCAGCAGATGTGGAGGCTCCTTGCTCACTTCCCTGATTCTCCTATCTCGACATCTTTGGCGGGCGTCCTCTGGGGTTGCGAGCCTGTGAGGGCTCATCAACAGTCTGCTGCTCCTACGGCTGTGCAGGGGTTGAGATGTCTATCTCACTTGGGTGTGGACTCTGGTGGGCACTTGGAGAGGAGCCCCCACTTCCTTGAGGTCAGCCACCAACCTCCCTCTCATGGGTCAGGTCCCCCTCAGTGCCTGCAAGTGGTTGGAGAGCACCTTGCTGCACATCAGGGGGGCCATGGGGACCCGTATCTGCAATGGCAGTCCTACTCAGAAGGACATCCATGAAGGTCTGGTTTCTCTGTTCAATAGGTGCCCATTGCTCCTCAAGAGATGTCATTCTATTCTAAACAATGACCATGTTTTCCATACCCTGGCGACTAAGCTCCTCCGTGGCCGTAGCCCTCCTCTCCTCTACCGTAGCCATCCTCTCCTCTACGGTAGCCAGCCTTACCACGAAGGTAGCAAGCATTTCCACGGAGGTAGCCATCCTTTCCGTGTTGATGCGTTAATTGCGCCAATGACTCCACAAAGGCTCTGCTCATGTTCACTATGGACTCCTCCATTCGCTCCACACTCGCAGCGACCCTAGAGACAAAACCTGCCAGAGACTCCTGCATCTGTGCCTGGAGTTCCATCACCTCTGATCTTATGGATGGACCCAGAGGCAGAGGGTCGATATGCTGCTGAGCCGAGCTGGCAGAGTCCTGCGCCTTCCGACTAGGACTCGCCACTGCTGTCCCTTTCTCCACAATCTGCTGATACTCACTTGTGAGCTGTGATAAACCAGGTGACAACACTACTCTATGTCCCGAAGGTCCCACCGAGGCAGGAGTGTCTGCGCTGGTGCTGGGTGCGCTGAATTCTGCTGACGCTGCGCCCTCAGAGTTGCAGCTTCTTCTGAGGAGTCTGGCTGCTCAGCCTCTTCTTCCTAGCCAGGGGGGACGGATGCTTGTGATGGTCCTGTGGGGGAGTAAAGGAGTCAGAGATGTGATGCAAAGGCTACATGCACATAGCTTTTTGCAGATGCTCATAACTGCATCTGTTACAGCTTCACAAGCATTATCGGTGACTCATGCAATGTCAAAGAGAGAGATGGGAAACTTTTCTGTCACCAGCTTGCTGTGTTGCACCCGTCTGTCCATCCCCCATGTGTGAACCATCCTCAATGCCCATGATTTCCAGGGCAGCCTCCTCCCAGGGGATCAGGTGGGCTATTGAGGGTGGCCCTCTTCCTGTCCTGGCTCGCTCTCTCTTGTTGTGAGCTCTCTTTTCCTGCAATGAGGGAGACAAGTGGAGGTTGAGTGCGAATGAAGGAGTGAATATGGAGATTGCATAGCATAGATACTTAGAAGGAGACAAAGATGGAGTGAGGTTGTAACACCAAGGGCCCTCCCTGTGTGTTGTCAGTTGTGTTCAAAGCATCAGAGTGATAGGGAGTGTGAGGGCTGCATGGTGGAATAGTTATGTGAATGTGAGCATAGAGAGAGAGGGAATGGGTAAGGGTGCATGGATGTCAGTGTCAAGTGGGATGAGGAGGAAGAGATTGCTAAGGCTGAGTGCTGGTGAGGAAAGGCAATGGGGATCAGATTGAGGGTGATGGGAAATTTATACTCACTTTTCCAGTGTGCTGAAGATCATGAAATCTTTTCCTGCACTGTATCCAGGTTCTGCGGTTGACTCCCAAGGAGTTGACCTCCTCAGCCACCTGCATCCACACAGCCTTGATCTGAGTGGGAGGCCTCTTCCTCCCTGATGAAGGGAACAGGACCTCTCTGTTGGCCCTAACCCCATCCACCAATGCCTGCAATGCCGCCTCATCAAAGCGAGGAGCTGTTCTTGCCCTTGATATGCCATCAATGACTCAAAGACAAGGATTCAACTGAAGGCTTTTAATCACTAAGAACATAGCAGTATAGCAGGTCTTCCCACATCGGGTTCGTCTGGTAGTAAATGACTCATACAGCTGAGGCCTTTATATGGCAAAAGACAGGGGCGTAGCCAATACACACAATAGGAACAAAAGGGGGCGGTTCACAATACAAGCAGGTAAAATACAAGCAGGTAAAATACAAGCAGGTAAAATACAAGCAGGTAAAATACATGGGTTGATGAAGGCATATTTCATCACATTCACCCCTTCTACAGATTTAGTCTGTCCGGGGGTGTGATAGTCCTTCCTGAACGTCGCAACAGTACCTCGGGTTCTGACCGGGAGTCTGTGGTGCCCTCCTGGGCATACCCATGTGCCGGGGGTGTTGCAGGTACTTCAGGGGGTGGTGAGGATACCTCTGGGGATGGTGGAGGTTCTTCTGGGGGTGGTGGTGATGGGTCGTCGTCGTCGCTTCCTGCCGAGGCGAGGTCCTTTATGGACACGGTGTCTTCACGCCCGTCGGCGTGCTTGACGTACACGTACTGTGGGTTTGCGTGGAGTAGGTGTACTGCCTCCACGAGGGGATCTGTTTTGTGGCCACTCACATGCTTCCGTAACAGGACTGTCCCTGGGGTGGAGAGCCACGAGGGTAGGGATACTCCTGAGGTTGATTTGCGGGGAAAAACAAACATCTTCTCGTGAGGAGTGGCGATAGTAGCAGTACACAGTAGCGACCTTATCGAGTGGAGTACGTCTGGGAGGACCTCCTGCCAGCGGGAGGTGGGGAGGCCTTTAGACCTTAGTGCTAAGGTGACCGCCTTCCACACTGTCGCGTTCTCCCTCTCCACTTGCCCATTACCCCGGGGGTTATAACTAGTGGTCCGACTCGTGGCTATCCCCTTCGACAGCAGGTATTGGCGCAGTTCGTCGCTCATGAACGACGCCCCCCTGTCAGTGTGGATGTAGTTGGGCATGCCAAACGTGCAAAACAGGTTGCCGAGGCACTTGATGACCGTGGCACTGGTCATATCTGGGCAGGGGTAGGCGAATGGGAAGCGGGAGTACTCGTCCACAATGTTGAGAAAGTACACATTGCGGTCGGTGGAGGGGAGTGGTCCCTTGAAATCTAAGCTCAGGCGCTCGAATGGCCGTGTAGCTTTGACCAGGTGGGCTCGGTCGGGCCTGAAAAAACGGGGCTTGCATTCCGCACAGGTGCGGCAGTCCCTGGTCATAGACCGGACCTCCTCGATGGAATAGGGCAGGTTACGGGATTTTATAAAGTGGAATAGCCGGGTGACCCCTGGGTGGCAGAGGCCATTGTGGAGGCCCTGTAGCCTGTCCCCCTGGATGCTGGCACACATCCCTCGTGATAGGGCGTTGGGGGATTCGTTGAGGGCCCCCGGCCTATATATTATGTCGTACTCAAACGTGGAGAGTTCGATCCGCCACCTGAGAATTTTGTCGTTCTTGATCTTCCCCCTCTGTTTGTTGTTAAACATGAAGGCTACCGACTGCTGGTCGGTAAGCAGGGTGAAGCGTTTGCCGGCTAGGTAGTGCCTCCAATGCCGCACTGCCTCCACTATGGCCTGGGCCTCCTTCTCTACCGAGGAGTGCCTGATCTCGGGCCCTTGGAGGGTTCTTGAGAAAAAGGCTACGGGCCGCCCATCCTGGTTGAGGGTGGCTGCTAAAGCGAAGTCGGACGCATCGCTTTCGACCTGGAAAGGGATGTTTTCGTCCACTGCCCGCAGCGCGGCCTTCTCAATGTCATGTTTAATGCTGTTGAAGGCGGCGTGGGCCTTGGCCGTGAGCGGGAGGGATGTTGATTTCAGGAGGGGACGGGCCTTGTCGGAATAATTGGGGACCCATTGGGCGTAATAGGAGAAGAACCCCAGGCACCTTTTCAGGGCCTTGGGAGTGTTTGGTAGGGGTAGCTCCCGTAGGGGGCGCAATCGGTCGGGGTCCGGACCGATTTCCCCGTTTTCCACCACGCAGCCCAGGATGCAGAGGCGCGTGGTGCTAAAGACACACTTATCCTCGTTGTAGGTGAGATTGAGTCTGAGGGCGGTTTTCAGAAATCTCGCGAGGTTCGAGTCATGGTCTTGCTGGTCGTGGCCGCAGATGGTGACGTTGTCTAGGTATGGGTAGGTGGCTGTTAACTGGTTCTCATCGACCATGCGGTCCATCTCCCGCTGGAAGACCGAAACCCCGTTCGTTACCCCAAAGGGGACTCTGAGGAAGTGGTAGAGACGTCCGTTCGCCTCGAAGGCGGTGTATGGACGGTCCTCCGGCCTAATGGGGAGCTGGTGGTATGCCGATTTTAGGTCGATGGTGGAAAACACCCGGTATTGCGCGATTTGGTTAACCATATCCGCTATGCGGGGCAGAGGGTAGGCGTCTAGCTGGGTGTATAGATTAACCGTCTGGCTATAATCTATCACCATCCGCTTCTTTTCGCTACCCTTAACTACTACTACCTGGGCGCGCCACGGGCTGGTACTGCATTTGATGATACCCTCCCGCTTGAGTCTTTCTACTTCCGACGCAATGAACCGTCTATCCTCCCAGCTGTACCGCCTACTCTTGGTCGCTATGGGTCGACAGTTGGGTGCGAGGTTGGCGAACAGAGAGGGCGGCTTGACCTTCAGGGTAGCCAGACCGCACACTGTGAGGGGCGGCTGGGACCCACCGTAGGTAAGCGTGATACTTTGGTGGTGGCACTGGAAGTCCAGACCCAAGATCACGCTCACACAGAGATCTGGCATTATCAATAGTTTAAAATCTCTCTAATCATTGCCTTTTACCGACAACATAACCGCGCAGAAACCTGTAATTTTTGAGGTATGAGTCTTATCGGCCATGGTGATTTTGCCCTGTGTGGGGACTATCGTTAGAGAAAGTCATTTTACCAGGCTAGGATGAATAAAGCTTTCGGTGCTCCCGCAGTCAATCAAGCATTTAACCTTGTTCCCGTTTACCTCTATGTCCATCATCGATTTAGACAACGGATGTGGCCTGGATTGATCCACTGTGATCGAGGCCACCAGTGGGTCCTGGAGGTCTGTGTAGTCAGGGCAAGATGGTGGACTCCATGAGGGTGGACAAGATGGCTTCCAAGATGGCCGCTCCCACGGCGCGCACGCGGCGGTGGTGGAGTTGGAGGCGGGGTTCCCTCTGCAGACTTTGCTGAAATGTCCTTTCTTCCCGCATTTAAAACAGGTGGTGCCCTTCGCTGGGCACAGATGCCTGGAGTGTTTGTCCTGGCCGCAGAAGTAGCATTTCGGGCCCCGATGCATCGCAGCAGTAGTGGGGCTCCTGGGTGGGGGCTGGGGATCTGATGGTGCTGGGCTGGCCTGAGACCTGGGAGGTGAAGATGGCTTCCAAGATGGCAGCCCCCACGGCGCGCATGAGGCGGAGTGGGCCGCGTGGCCTGAGGAACAGGATTCAGAGTTCCTCTGGGCCATATCCAGCGATCGCGCTATATCTATAGCCTGTTTTAAGTCCAGTCCCTCCTTTTCAAACAGTCTGTCCCATGCAGCCACAAAGGTTTCGGTAAATGGACACATTTTGAGCGCACTAATCGACTCATGCAGCTCTGACAGCTTCATTAGTGAGCGGGCTGTCAGTAAGTTAAAACTGCGTATTTACCCCTCGGACACGGAAATTGCAATGGCTCTGACGACACTGACCATCAATTCCTCCGGCCCGGCTTTTGTCTTGTCGACCTTATTCTCAATGGCCGCACTTATTTCTCCACCCAGCTCGGGGTGCTCAAAAACCTATGCAGTGATGTGCTCCTGGGACAGGATTTCCAGAAACAACACAAAAGACTCACTTTCGAGTTTGGAGGGTCAAAGCCAGAGCTTACTATTTCCAAAGTACCATTTTGTGCGCTTTTGGTGGCTTTGCTCGATGAGCCCTCCTTGTTTGCCAATCTTTCCCCCCGATGTAAGCTCATAGTCACTAAATCACGACGTTTCAGCCAAGATGATCGATCCTTTATCGAGGCAGAAATCTCTCGCCTTCTAGCTGACAGTATCATTGAGCCATGTTCATCTTCCTGGCAGGCTCAAGTCATCATTGTTAAAAATCCTCTGAAGCAACACAAGAAACGTCTTTGCATCGATTACTCGCAAACTATTAACCAGTATACCGACCTGGATGCCTACCCACTACCACGCATCGATGACATTGTCAATAGCCTTGCCAACTACAAGGTATTTTCAACTTTTGATTTAAAGAGCGCATATCATCAAGTGCCGTTAAAGGGCTCTGACAAAAATATACGACCTTTGAGGCCAATGGTCGGCTTTACCAGTTTTGTCGTCTTCCATTTGGGGTCATCAATGGGGTGGCCGTCTTTCAACGGGCAATGGATAGCCTAGTCAAACAGGAGAACTTAACGGACACTTTTCCATATCTGGATAATATCACCATTGCTGGTCATGACCAGAAGGAGCATGATGCCAATCTCCAGAAATTTTTTGACGTTCTCTGTCGTCGCAACTTGACCTTAAATGAGTCCAAATCTGTGAAATCAGTACCATCAGTCAACATCCTTGGCTATTGGGTGGGCAACGGTGTTATCAAACCGGATCCAGAGCGACTTTGTCTGCTTCAGGAGCTCCCTCCCCCTACGAATCTTGGCTCTCTTCATCGGGCACTCGGCATGTTCGCCTATTATGCGAAATGGATACCCCACTTCTCTGACAAGATCCAGCCCCTGCTTCACACAAAGTCTTTTCCATTGGAGGCAACGGCTATTTCAGCTTTCAACCTCCTCAAGCGACAACTGGAAAAAGCCACGCTTCATTCCATTGATGAAAATCTTCCTTTCGTGGTCGAGTGCGATGCATCGGATGTGGCGATCTCTGCTACCTTGAATCAAGGTGCTTGACCCGTTGCATTTCTGTCCAGAACTTTGCAGGGTAGCAAGCTCCATTATCCTCCTGTCGAGAAGGAGGCTACGGCCATCATCGAAGCTGTACGTAAATGGAGTCATTTTCTCGCTCGTCGCCATTTCACACTTATAACCGATCAGCGCTCCGTGGCCTTTTTGCTGGATAACCGAAAATGCACTAAGATCAATAATAACAAAATACAACTCTGGAGGATGGAATTGGCTGCCTTTGGATACACCATACATTATCGACCCGGCAAAGAGAATGTGGCCCCGGATACCCTCACATGGGTATTCTGCTCTTCTATGTCAACTTCGACTCTTGCGGATCTTCATACTGACTTATGCTGTCCTGGCATTACCCGTATGTTGCATTTTGTGCGATCTAAAAATCTCCCATTTTCTACGGAAGATGTGAAAAGAATATGCTTCTCCTATAGAATTTGTGCGGAATTAAAACCGCAATTCTTCCGTCCATCAGATGGCTCGCTCATACACGCTATGCAGCCTATGCATCAACTCAGCATTGACTTTAAAGGGCCATTGCCTTCCTCAACGTGAAACACCTACTTACTTGCTATGGTGGACGAATATTCACTCTTTCCCTTTGCTTTCCCCTGTCCCAATATGCTCACTTCTGCAGTGATCAAATGCCTTGATCAAGTCTTTTCCCTTTGCGGTACGGCCAATTTCATCCACTCTGATCGGGGTCCCTCCTTCATGTCAAGCGAACTCAAAAGTTATCTTTCCCAACGGGGAATTGCCACAAGTAAAACAACACCGTACCATCCCATCAGTAATGGACAGGTTGATAGATACAATGCTATCATTTGGAACACTGTTCGTCTTGCACTGAGGTCACGCAACCTACCAGACCAGCAGTGCGAAACTATGCTCCCTGACGTGTTGCATTCCATCATGTTTCTTCTTTCTATGTCCACCAATGTCACACCTCACGAGCGATTCTTCAGCTTCTGGTGTCACTCCACTCATGGGATGTCCCTACCATCATGGTTGGCAGCTCCCGGCCCCGTGCTGCTCTGAAGATTCATCCGATCTTCTAAAAATGATCCTCTCGTCGACGAGGTAGAACTCACGGACGTCAATCCCACGTACGCGCACGTGCGGTACCCTGATGGCCGGGAGTCCACCGTTTTGCTCCAGGACCTGGCTCCCTGTCCAGCCGGTTCCACGGACGCAACTGATAGAGGGACCCATGGTGATGATGCCGACACTCTGTGCTCCCTCGAAGATGACGCCCTACCTGGGACATCGAGAGATCTGCCGGCTGCCCCACTGGATCCACTCGGGGAGCCAAGCGCTCCCCATGGGATGGCCACCCAAGGCCAGGACGCCGGTCAATCCCTGGCTATCAGCAGGATGAAGCCAGCTCTGCGCCTGTGGGGACCCGCACCCGGAGTCACGATCTCCCCAGCCTCCCTCGGGTCGATCAGGGCAACACGGGCCCTGTCAATCCACCGGTATGGATCAAGCGGCACAGGGACCAAGACACGGTCCGGAGAGGTGTGCCTTCTAGCCATAAACAAAGATCTAAAAGACTGCGGCTATTCGTGGTCCGCCTAATCCGTTAAGAGGAAGTCGTTGGACTTCCAAATCTTTTAGGCCGGAAGAATGTTATAAATCTCATCATCATGAAGAAACGACTCATGAAATAACACTGGACGGCCAGCTGGTGGCGCCATCCAAGGAGTATAAATACTCGGGCGTGGGCCCAGCTTGCCCAGGGACATTTTGTAAGACAGGAACTAGTGAAGTACAACTAGACCTCCATGTTCTGAAACAAGTTCATTAAAGCCTTGCTTTATACTCAAACCAAGTGAGTAGTGAGTTTTATGTCACCTATTACGTGGAACTTTATGAAACGCCTTTTGGAAGTTCATGTACACCACATTAACTGCATTGCCCTCATCAACCCTCTCCGTTACCTCATCAAAAAACTCAATCAAGTTAGTTAAACATGATTTGCCTTTAACAAATTCGAGCTGGCTTTCCTTAATTAATCCACACTTGTCCAAGTGACTGTTAATTTTGTCCCGGATTATTGTTTCTAAAAGTTTCCCCACTACCGTGGTTAAACTGACTGGCCTATAGTTGCTGGGTTTATCCTTACACTCTTTTTTGAACAAGGGTGTAACATTTGAAATTCTCCAGTCTTCTGGCACCACCCCTGTATCTAAGAAAGATTGGAAGATTATGGCCAGTACCTCTGCAATTTCCACCTTTATTTCCCTTAGCATCCTAAGGTGAATCCCATCTGGTCTTGATGACTTTTCTACTTTAAGTACAGCCAGCCTTTCTAGTACCTCCTCTATCATTTTTTATCTCATCCAGTAGCTTAATTACCTCCTCTTTCACTATGTCACCTGTTACGTGGAACTTGGTAAAGACAGATGCAAATTATTCATTTAGTACCTCAGCCATGCCCTCTGCCTCCATGCGTAGGTCTCCATTTTGGTCCATAATCGGCCCCACCCCTCCTCTTACTACCTGTTTACTATTTATATGCCTAGAGAAGACTTTTTGATTCCCTTTTATGTTAGCTGCCTGTCTCTTCTCATAATCTCTCTTTGCCCCTCTTATTTCCTTTTTCACTTCCCCTCTGAACTTTCTATATTCAGCCTGGTTCTCACTTGTATTCTCACCCTGACATCTGTCACACACACCCTTTTTCTGCTTCATCTTACTCTCTATCTCTTTCGTCATCCAGGGAGCTCTGACTTTGTTTGCCCTACCTTGCCCCCTCGTGGGAATGTACCTTAACTATACTCAAGCCATCTCCTCTTTAAAGGCAGCCTATTGTTTTGCCTGCCAATCTTTGATTCCAATTTACCTGAACCAGATCCACTCTCAGCCCACTGAAATTGGCCTTCCTCCAATTAAGTATGTTTACTCTAGATTGCTTCCTGTCCTTTTCCATAGCTAATCTAAACTTTATGATACTATGATCACTGTTCCCTAAATGTTCCCCTACTGACACTTGCTCCACTTGACCCACCTCATTCCCCAGAACCAAATCTATCAATGCCTCCTTCCTTGGTGGGCCAGAAACTTACTGATCAAGAAAGTTCCCCTGGTCATATAACCACTGCTCCCATTTTTTCAGACAGCAGGGTCTGGTAATGGTTCTGCTGTTGCCATTTACAGCTCCTCCACACCCATCTTTTGTTTCTTAACTTGTCCCATTACCATCCCCTTTTGCCTTGCACCATCCTCCCTTTTGTCATTTAATCACACCTGCCTTCCATCCTGGCACAGACCTTCCCGTTTGTTCTTTCCTCCCCTCACCGCTTTCCCTGCCCCTGTATTTGCCTAAAACATGTTACATCTCTAATTTTTCCAGTTCTGATGAAAGGCCATCGACTTGAAATGTTAACTCTGTTTCTCTCTCCATTGATGTTGTCTGACCAGCTGAGTATTTCCAGCATTTTCTGTTTTTATTTCAGATTTCCAGCATCCACAGTATTTTGCTTCTGGTCATAATTTGTTCAGGTGTATGAGGTGGAGTTATCTGTTACTTTATACATTTACATTTTGGACATCCTGTGCATGCACTATTTTTTAAAATGCTGGCAATCAGAGGTGGGGAACAGAGCAAATGGCAAGTGGTGGTGGGAAAAGTGAGTGCCAGCTGGAGGACAAATGTGTTGGTCAGTAAGTGTAATGATATCAGCAAATAGAGATGGTATTTGCCTGTTCAATTATGATGCCTTAACAGCATGTTTGCATGTATTGATTGCTTGTGCCTGACCAGCAGAGGGCATGTGACCGAGACAAGCAAGGGAGTTTAGTTTAGTTTCAGTTTCATTCTAGATGCATCACTAGCATCGTGTCTCCTGTAAATGCTGTATAAAGAGTTGAACAGACTTAGAGTAAAAGACATCTTCTTTCATAAATGTCTTGTCATTGAACCCACAAAGAAATCAATACATGGTGTCAGAAGTGATTGAAAGAGATGAAGAGAAAAAAATCTGAAGTTAAATCAGCTCTCCACAGATTAGCAAGCCAAAAGAGAACATCGTTACTTACCATTAGAGAATAGCTAACGAAGTGAAATATGGAAGGTTTACTCCCACCGGCGATGCTTCAGTTGACAGGTAATGTGGCTGAAAATTGGAGAAGGTTCAAACAACGTGTGGGGTTGTATTTATCAGCAATCAGAGCTGACGAGAAAAGTAATAAAAGGAAATCATCACTGTTCTTACATGTCGTGGGCGATGAAGCGCTGGAGGTGTATAATAACTTCACATTCGCTGCTAATGGAGACAAAATGAAGCTAGATAAAATAATGGAACAGTTTGAGGCCTACTGCATACCTAAACGTAACGTGACGTTTGAGAGGCACAGATTTTTCACATGTGTTCAGAAAACGGGTGAGACTATTGATCAGTATGTGACTGAACTGAGAAACAGAAGCAAATCATGTGAATTTGGGGGACTGACAGACTCGCTGATAAAAGACAGACTGGTGTGTGGTATTCCAGATAATGGTCTAAGGGAAAGACTGCTAAGAGAGCAAGATCTAGACCTGGGAAAAGCCATAGCACTGTGTAGGGCTACAGAGACTGTGAAGTTGCAGGCAAAGGAGCTGTTCAGTGACAATAGCTGCAACGTGGATGCAGTGAGAAAGAACGGATACAAACCGTTTAACAAAACGAGCGACAATGTGAAAAAAGAGGCGTGGCCAGCGAACGAAAATGAAAGGGACAATCGAAAGTCATGTAGTCGATGCGGTACACAGCATCCACCAAGAAAGTGTCCAGCATATGGTAAAACATGCAATAGTTGCAACAAGAACAACCATTATGCCCGTTGCTGTAAGAACCAAATGCAACAAAGCAAGGTCCATGCAGTAGATGAAAGCGACATAGAGGATTTCTATGTAAATGTTGTGTCTGAAAACAAAAAAGAAGAAAGAGACTGGATGTTGACACTAAAAGTGAATGACATACATATTCCATTTAAATTGGATACTGGAGCACAAGTTAACGTGATATCAGAGTCTGATTTTAAGAAAATTAGACCCAGACCAAAGGTACATGGAATAAAAGTGAAAGTGACAGGATACTCAGGTACTGATATACCAGTGAAAGGAAGATGCATTGTCAAAGTGACACACAAGGACAGAGAGCACACGCTAGCATTAATCGTGGTGCCAAAGGATGTGCAAGCCATACTAGGTTTAAAAGCCTGTGAGAGACTGAACCTGGTAAAGAGAGTCCTCGTTGTGGAAAGCGAAGGAGAGACAGTCTATGATGAACTCATGAAAGAGTACAATGACCTATTTAAGGGTCTAGGCTGCATTCCAGGAGAACACATGATCAGAGTAGATAAAAGTATGACACCGGTCATACATCCATGCAGAAAAGTCCCGTTTGCTCTTCAAAAGCAACTGAAGGCAGAGTTGGACAGGATAGAAAGCCTGAACGTGATTCGGAAGATAGATGAGCCAACTGAGTGGGTGGGTTCCCTCGTCGTAGTGGACAAAAAGAATGGAAAGCTCAAAATTTGCCTGGATCCAAGAGATCTAAACAGAGCAATAAAGAGAGAGCACTTCAAGCTTCCTACACGTGAGGAAATCATGGCACAGTTTGCAAATGCAAAGTATTTCAGCAAGTTAGATGCATCATCAGGATTTTGGCAGATGAAATTGGACGAAGCAAGTTCAAGACTGTGCACGTTCAACAGTCCATTTGGCAGATACAGATTCCTAAGGTTAACATTTGGCATTGCCTCAGCTCCTGAAGTGTATCACAAAACTATCCATATGATCTATGAGCACCTGGGGGGAGTTGATACATCAATGGATGACATCATAGTATGGGGAACCACGAGAACTGAGCATGACGAGAGAATGAAAAAAGTGCTGGAAGCAACAAGGAAAACAAACCTGAAGCTGAATAGAGAGAAATGCCAGCTCGGGGTGACAGAACTGACATTCGTGGGAGATATCCTTAGCAGTGAGGGCATCAGACCAGATTCCAGAAAGGTGTCCGCCACTGAGAATATGCCAAAGCCACAATTCAAAAAGGACGTGCAGAGGTTTAATGGAATGATCAACTACATGGGTAAATTCATATCCAACCTCTCAGAAAATATGGCGCCACTGAGAAGACTAACTGAAAAGAACATAGAATGGGAATGGAATCATGAGCATGAGAAGTCATGGAGCGATCTAAAGAAACTGCTCACAGAGGAACCAGTTCTGAGGTTTTATGACCCAGCGAGACCCATCAAGATATCATCAGATGCATCACAGAGTGGGCTCGGTGCCGTTCTTCTGCAACAATATGACTACTGGCAACCTATTGCATATGCATCGTGTTCAGTGACAGACGCGGAGACGCGATATGCTCAAATAGAAAAGGAGCTGCTCAGCATCACATACGCCTGTGAAAGATTTCACCAGTTTGTGGCAGGACAAGCAATCAGTGTAGAGACTGACCATAAGCCCTTGATTGCATTGTTCCAAAAGCCACTAAATAGCTGTCCGCTTAGAATACAAAGAATGATGATCAGGCTGCAACGCTATACACTGAATGTTGCGTACACACCGGGTAAACTGATGTATACAGCAGACACATTGTCCAGAGCTGTTGACCCAAGTGAGCCCGCAAACACCACAATGGATGAAAAAGTGAGCGCCTACGTGGACATGATCACAAGTGCACTGCTCATAGCAGATGCAAAAATGGAGCTCATAAAGACTGAGACAAACAAAGATGAAACAATGAGACGACTGAGAAAAAGCATCTTGGATGGATGGCCCAACATGAAGCAAGACTGCTCACCTGACATGGCAGAGTACTGGAACTGCAGGGCGGAACTATCACTGGTCGAAGACATCATCTGCAAAGGAAGTAAAATAGTTATCCCAAAGAGTCTGAGAAAAGAGATGTTAAAAAAGATCCATGGAGGACATCTGGGAATCGAAAAGTGTAAGAAAAGAGCATGAGAGGTGATGTACTGGCCACGAATCAACCAAGATGTGACAAATGAGGTGTCAAACTGCACAATATGCCTGAAATATCGAGCAAGCAATCCGGTAGAACCACTAAAGCCACACCCAGCGCCAGACAGACCTTACCAGAAGGTAGTCGCTGACCTATTCGTATGTCAAGGGAAGGACTATCTTGTAGTCACAGACTATTACTCCCTGTATCCAAAGGTTTGTAGACTGTACGCCACCACTGCAGATGCTGTGATAACATGTATGAAAGCCATATTCTCCAGACATGGCGTGGCAAGCGAGGTCTTCACAGACAACGGACCCCAGTTTAACAATGCAAGTTTCTGACACTTTGCCAAAGAGTGGGACTTTGTCCACACAACGTCAAGTCCTCACTTTCCACAGTCCAATGGTCTAGTGGAAAAATCGGTCCAGACAGTGAAAAGACTGATGTACAAGGCAAATGACAGTGGAACTGACTTCTACCAGAGCATGCTTGTATACCGCACAATGCCGCTCGAGTGTGGTATGTCACCAGCCCAACTCCTGATGGGACGTCGGCTAAGGTCAAACCTACCCATCCCGGAGAACCTCCTGAAAACAAAAGAGGGGGAGAAAGTGAGGAAGTTCAAAGAACAACAGAAAGAAAAGCAAAAGTACTACTATGACAGAGGAACACAAAACCTACCTGAACTCCACACTGGTGACCAAGTAAGGTTCAAAGACAAAACAAACACATGGACTCAGAAGGGAACTGTCCTGAGTGAAGTTCAACCAAGATCATACACCATTCAGACAGATGAGGGTGCTGTTCTGAGAAGAAATCGTCAAGATCTTCTCATGGGACCAGCCACAGCAGGTCAAGAGACTGATACTGTTGAACAACCTGATCACACAGCTGAGAACCAATCATCTGAGGCAACAACTCAGATTCAAGGACAATCTATCAGAAAATCCTCAAGACGCGTGAAGCCTCCTGAGAGACTCATTGAGCAAATTTAAGGACTATTGTTATAGAAGGAAGTAATGTTATCTTATTCTTTCTTCAAGTTCTAGTGTATTGACATATTTCATGTGAACACACAAAGCAAGGTTAAAAAACCTTGATCATGATAATGATAATGTAAGTTCATTAAGTGTTACAGTTAAAATGCAGATTAATACAAAGAAAACATGTTGTTAGTTAAAAGTAAAATACTTCTGTTTTAAGAAAAGGAGGTGTAATGATATCAGCAAATAGAGATGGTATTTGCCTGTTCGATTATGATGCCTTAACAGCATGTTTGCATGTATTGATTGCTTGTGCCTGACCAGCAGAGGGCATGTGGCCGAGACAAGCAAGGGAGCTTAGTTTAGTTTCAGTTTCGTTCTAGATGCATCACTAGCATCGTTTCTCCTGTAAATGCTGTATAAAGAGTTGAACAGACTTAGATTAAAAGACATCTTCTTTCATAAATGTCTCGTCATTGAACCCACAAAGAAATCAATACAGTAAGTAGGGATCAAAACTGTGAGTCGGCTGGCAGAGTAATACTGGCATGCCTCTGCCTATGTCTGAATTGACCTATGTATGAGACCCACCCATAAGGGAGCCCAGTTTATCCTGGTGCAGATTTGGAAAATTTTAAAGAAATAATTGGAAGTCAGATTTTGGATTGCATTAGTCATATGCTTTTCACTCTGATCTGAACCTTGTGGATCCCTTCAAAATGTTATTGTGTGGGCCGGCTAGACTGGATGAATTACAAACCCGAAAGCATTTTCCACAACGCATGGGAGCAATGTTGTTTAAATAAAAAGGTTTGATCTGGGTAAAAATGGTTCATTTTCTCGAGGCGGGTATCCTGCATCTAACCCGAGAAGGTATCTTGCAATTTGGAAATGATGCTGCATATCAAATGATCATCAGAATCATACATAAGCAACATTTTATGAAAAACATGGCTTTTCTTTAAAACGGACAGTGATTGCAAGAACAATAATTGAAGATAACAGAGAAATGATATAAAAATGTGACCGTTAATCATCAAAAATTTATAGGTTTCATGGGCACATCAATTCAGAATAGGGCTCAGTATGTCTTTAATAAGCTGAAGAATTAATTCTAGCTCAGTAGCTACAGTATATTGATTATTCATAGCTCTAGAGGTGGAACTGCTCATGCATAATTTAGCGGAGTTCCTGACTGGGTGATGAAGGAAACTAGCTAGAAGCGCTTATAACGATAGCAGCAAAAGTGAATTAGCATACCGAAGATGTTTTATTAACAATAATAAAAAATATTAATTTCAATCACTCCATTGTTCATGCACATTTCTATTGCAAAACTATAATGGAGACAGTCTACCAGGTACTGTGCAGGCAGCCTTTTTTGGCAAAAAGGTTGCCTGCACTTATTTTCAACTTCGGTGATTTTCATGCTGATTCTAGTGCACATTTCATTCCTGTTGCAATCTACAATCATTTTTCTTGTCAGTAATTATTTAAGAAAAATGATTTTGTTCTTCTGTCTTCCAAGATACTACAAAGAATCTGTGAAATGAGTCATGCTGTGAACTGCAAATCTACAATACTGTCATGTATTAAACATAAACAATCACCAAGTCCACACAGCAGTAAGCAATCGGGTTCAAGGAGTCAAGACCAAAAATGAGAATGCATCTCTATTAAAGTGAAGTTACTCTAGTACAGTGGAATCCTGTTATAGATCATAGGATGGAAGCAGACAAAGAAGCTCGACGTAACCAGATTCTGCATTTGTGCTTCTGCCTTTGAAACACATACAATTGCTGCTATAGTCCATTTTATCACACCTTGCCATAATGCAAAATGAATTTGGCATCCCACCGATGCAAAACATTACCCTGAAATGGAACTTATGAAAGCAGTGTGAAATGATGTCAGGGAGTTAGTCTGATACCGCTCCTGGTGCACACCTGCTGCAATATAACTGCAGCTGACGTAAAGTAAAGTTTAAAGAGTTCGCCCGTGGGAATTTTCGAAACTTAATTTTTCCCTTCTTTAATGTTGGCAAAGAGGCACCTGGATTGTCCTAATTTGTAGCCAGTTGCAGAGCACTCTGTATGAACAATGCTCTTCTTTGCCTGCTCTGATATCAATGTAGAGTTGGCATTGTAGCTTGGATTTTCTAGCTCAATAATTGCAGCTGTACAGTTTTTAAAAAATGCTCCGAAGACAATTAAAAATTTGTTTTAACAGTTAGCAGTTCAAAATGAAAAGGTTTTCTATGGAGAAACTGGCTGCTTGCATGAACATAACTTTTCACACCTCTGGGATAGTTGCAGCAGAGACTCTTGGTAGCCATGACAGCAAGTTACCCCTGTGCACAATAAATGGGCCAATGATTAGTCCCAAAGTCACCAAAAAATCACATCAGTCTGGGCCTGAAAAGCTCCTTATTATTCCAAACCAATGTTCCCATCCACGATAACTACATAACTGATAAAACATGCATTACCTTTAATACATAATTGGCTTGGGGAAATTATTTTTGTCTGGTTCAGCTGGTTGAACAAACAAGCTGCATATATTGGCCCAGAAATTAGGTTTGGGGGCTTGCCGCGCGTGCAAGCCCCCGATGTGCACTTACCCGGCGCGCTGACATTTCAATCCTGGCCCGCATTGCATTTCCTGTCACTGGCCCGCTTCAGGTCCTGCCACGCTGTGCATGCGTGACCCAGCGGCGTACTTAGTGCGATAAGCCGGCTGGGATCACGTGAGCACTGGGCAACCAATGGGAGGTTGCAAAAGTTCATTCATGAGTTTGATAGTAAGAACTGTCAAATTCATGAAAACTCCTGGCCCCAAAACACTACTTAAACTTGAAAGAAAATTTAAAAAAACATCGCACTACTTAAATAAACTATAAATAACTGTAAAAAACTATTTTAAACAATAATTTTAAATTTTGAAAAAAATTATTATATAAAAAATCGGGGCTAAAAATAGACTTACCTTACTGTAAAGCCTTCAAAAAAAATGAACCTGTGGAAAAAATTTCTAATTTTACTTAATAGACCACTTACCTGTTAAAAGTAAGTACTTACGGCTGCTTTTTCCACGCGTAAAAACCGGAGTCTTTTCCCCACGGGCAACTCTTCAAAAAAAAGGGAAGTTCAGCGTGCACGCGCTACCTGAAACCTCGCACGCGTTCCGCCTCTTAACCCCTTGGGTCAGAGGAGAGGAAATGCCGGTTTTCCCCGCATGCGCTGTGCATGCTGAAAACCGGCAATTCCTCCGGGTCACACATGAGTACCCTATCCGTACTCACGCGTTGGGACAGGAATTACTGGCCCATTAACTCATGGATTCTGTGCAGCATTTCATGTTGAAACGAGTGTGTCTAATTCATCAATCTATGGAAAATAATGACATGATTCTTTAATAAAAGCATTTTATTCAGAGATTTTTCTGTTTCACATTAGAGCTGAGCATTTTTTTTAAGCTTTTGATGCTCCCTTCCCCAATTCGAGCAAATATCAGTTATAATGGACAAATCAGGTTATGATGGATAAGCCTAATATAAGTGGCTTGTACTATATTGGCTTCAGGCTGTGTCCTCAGATCATAGAATCATAGAATGGTTACAGCACAGTAGGAGGCCATTCGGCCCATCGAGCCCGTGCTGGCTCGCTGCAAGAGCACTTCAGCTAGTCCCAATCCCCCGCCCTTTCCCCGTAACCCTGCAATCTTTTTTCCTTCAGGTATTTATCCAATTCCCTTTTGAAAGCCATGATTGAATCTGCCTCCACTACCCTTTCGGGCAGTGCATTCCAGATCCTAACCATTCGCTGTGTTTCCTCATGTTGCCTTTGGACCTTCTACCAATCACCTTAAATCTGTGTCCTGGGTCATTCTACAGAAACGGTGGCATTCCTGTCTCTCAGCTTTGCAGCAAGCAAAATACTTTAAATGAACTTAATGATCACATGTAATATATATTTTTGATAAATATACACTGTTCTTTTAATAATAAAACATATTTGAGTCATGTAATGAGCAATGCTTGTTTTTTATAATTTATATAAAATACCAAGTGCAAACAATTTGCTTGTCACTCAGATCATGTATGGAAGTTTAGAGACATATTCTGAGTTTAAAAATATATTTTTCTCCTACTTTAAATGTCATTAAGTAAACACAAATGTCACATTTATGGAATGGAAACCTAAAAAAACGAAAATAACAACTAAATATTATCTATATATATATAGAAGGATCCGTCCGTCTGTCTGCGTGTCTGTCTGTCTGCGTGTATGTCCATCCGCCATACACTCAAAAGTTATAGGCCTAGAAATTCAGTTGGTTGCACCAGCCGTTAGCGCCTTAGAAGGAGTAGATGTTGGGCGCTAGGTGGCTTGCGCCCGGGCGCAGCGCGACCTGCGCCTCGCCCCAACTTCACTAGAGATTTAGCGGCGGCGCAAAGTCTTTGCGCGCGCTCAGCTGTGCGCGCAGATCATGACGTCATTTCCTCGTGCAACGCCCTTTGTGCGCCCCCAACCGGAACTTCAGTGGCGACGCCCCATTGTGCGCTTGGCGCACCTAGCGACTGTTAAAGTGGAACGGTGCTCAGCCGATGCGGGGCGCGGGGGGTGCAAATTAAAGGGCACTGCTCCTGCACTATAAAAGGCTGCCATTTCGCAGCACTCCTTCTTGAGAAACGGATCTTTGGAGAGAGACCAAGGTAGATAGCTTTCTGCTTTGGCCCAACACTCGGACAAGTACTTCTGGCTTCAGGCCACAGCTTTCCACTAGTCTTTGCCTTCATTGACATCTCATTGTTTGCCAGCATATTATGGGGGCTGCAATGGGTGTCAACGCTGGCTTTCTCAATTACATCCAAAGGGCTCACAGACGCCGTGAGAGAGTGGCAGCCCTGGCTAGATGGAGAGGGGGCAACAGGCGTCGGGAAAGGAGGCCTTACCCACCCAGGGTATACCGCCAGCAGTTCTCCTATCTCAACATGTCTGACGAACAGTGTGTTCGGAGGCTGCGATTCAGAAGGGACGTGGTCACAGAGATCTGCCAGCTGCTTGGCGGTGATCTGCAGCCACAGCTGAGGAGCAGGACGTCTGTCGGTGGAAGTGAAGGTGACGGTGGCTCTCAACTTCTATGCCACCGGCTCCTTCCAATCCGCTACTGGGGACATTGCCAACATCTCCCAGTTTGCCATGCATTGCTGCATCCGCCAGGTGACCAATGCCCTTTTCAAAAGGAGACGTCAGTTCATCTCCTTCTCCATGGCCCTTGCCAAGCAGCAACAGCGTGCAATGGGCTTTGCATCATTCGCGGGCTTCCCCATGGTGCAGGGCGCCATTGACTGCACGCATGTGGCTTTGCGGGCACCTCTGGAGAATGCCGAGGATTACCGCAACCGGAAGGGCTACCATTCGCTCAACGTCCAGCTGGTGTGTGACCACAGGCAGCTCATCCTAGCTGTCAATGCCCGCTTTCCAGGCAGCAGCCACGATGCCTTCATCCTGCGACAGACTTCTGTGGCAGACATGTTCCAGGCACAGCCTCACCCACGAGGATGGCTTATCGGGGACAAAGGCTATCCTTTGTGTACCTGGCTGATGACCCCGCTCCGTGCGCCCAGCACCCCTGCTGAAGAGGGATACAACGAGAGCCATCAAGCAACCAGGAACATCATCGAACAAACAATCGGTGTCCTGAAGCAACGGTTCTGCTGTCTGGATCGTTCCGGTGGAGCCCTACAGTATTCGCCGGAGCGAGTCTCCCATTTCGTGGTCGTTTGCTGCATGCTGCACAACCTGGCTATCCGCAGGACTCAGGCACTGCCACCAGAGATTGGAGGACCACCTCAGGAGGAGGAGGAGGAGGAGGACCAGCACAAGAGGGAGGCAGAAGGTGCAAGGACCGCCCGTCGCCGGCTTATTGAACGTCGGTTCTAGGCCCCCTCTCAGGGAATGGCTTGTGCCAATGTCAGCAGATGAATGTAGCCGCTCCACAAGGCCTCAGCCGAGCAGGGCAACCAGGACTTAACAAAAAAAACATGCACACTGCAATTTAACAACAATAATTTATTGCAAACCTCTGCCCTTCCCACATTACATCCTCATGTGGAGAAGCCCCCTCCAAAAACACAAAACTACCAGTCTCGGCCTTACAAAAAGAAAGAAAGACACCAGTCTCGGCCTTACACAAACACAACTGCACCAGTTTCGGCCTTACAACAAGCACCAGGCATTTGTGCATACCTCTACTTTTTGCCCTGCGAGGGCGATGCCTTGCGCATCCTTGCCTGGCCCCTGCCCGCCCTGCAGCTCCTCCTCAATGGGAGCCCAGTGGCTGCAGCAAGGCTGGGGGAAGGCTGCTGAGGGGCAGATGGCGAGACGGCAGGTGCCCTTGGGGGTCGGCCTGCACCAGCTCTGGCCTTGGAGTGGCCGGCTGCTGACTGCTCCAACTCTGGCTGGGCGGCAGCAGTCTGTCCAGCGGCTCGTGGCAGCTGCAATGGCGGAGTGGCAGTGTCGGCTGCAGGAATGGTGGCAACCTGGCAGATCGCAGGTGCTCGCTGGTCGCCTGAGACATTGGCACTCGCACGGACCAGCACTGCAGCATGCGCAGCAAACAGCTGAAGAACAGACTGCTGGGCTGCTGCTGCACGGCGAGTGCCCTGGCGATGCCTGGCTGATCCAGCGAGGGTGGCAGCAGTTAGTGCCCGTGTGGGCTGGTCTGTGTCCGCATGACACCAGCCAGTGAATGGACGGCACGACTGAGCACTTGGCTAGAAGCCGACTGTGCTGCCGCGAAGTCCTGTAGACTCCTGGCCTGTGCTGCACTGAATTGTTCCAGACTCCTGGCCTGTGCTGCACTGAATTGTTGCAGACTCCTGGCCTGTGCTGCTCCAAATTGCTGCACACTCCTTGACAAAGACTCAATGGAGTCAGGCATCCTTGCCACTGCAGCCATGAGCTCATTGTGCCTGCGCTCAGCCTGGACGGTCTTTTCCTCCAGGAGCCGCACCTCCTCTGCGCTGACCGTCGCAGGACTGGAGGCCGCACTCACCCTCTGGGGAGAAGTCCGCCGAGCTTCCCCACCCCTCCCGCGTTGCTGCAGGCCGCTGGGCCCCGGAGCTTCACTCTCCTCCGACCCTTCCCCCCGGCTCCCCTCCAGGGAAGACGTGTCCCCTTCCTCGCCATGGGCTGGCGCGGCTGAGGGTGGCACTGATGGGCCGGCTTCCTCTTCCTCCTCCTCGGAATCGGAAGCGCTGACAGTGGCAGCTTGAGGGCCCGCCTCCTCACCTGGCGATTCACCATCTGAAAGCAGGAAGGCACAAGAGTAGCTTTAGAGTGAGGACAGGGTGGCAGCGAGGGAGGCATGAGTGCTGCCATTCACCGCATTGGTCGGACAGTGGCAAAGGATGCTGATCTCATGCGCAAGTGGAACGAGAGAGGTCCAAAAGGTGATGCCCTTACCATTGGTGCCCAGAACAGGGTCGGCATCTCCACTGGCGACGGGGCCAATCAGCCGGCCTGCCATAATGCGCTCCACACGCTGGTCGAGGTCGGAGAGCTCTTTGAGGTCAGGACGGCCTCCCCCGGTCTCAGTTCGGTTGCACGCCACCTTGGCCTGCAAGAGAAAGGACGGCCTCTAAGTACAGTGTGAAGCCCTGATCTTGTCTGCACTGCCTCCCATGGTCGAATAGCTTGTACAGTGTGTAGCCTTGATCTTGTCTGCACTGCCTCCCATGGTCGAAGAGCTTGTACAGTGTGTAAAGTGCTGAATGTGCAAGTGATTTTCATGCCAGTCCCATAGCTGCTGGATGAGGGCTGGCCATTAGGGCTTTCAGGTCCCTTTGCCCATAAAGTGAGGTGCACATGCAAGGATGAGGAGGACACTGGAAAGGGTACTCACCCTGACAACCTGAGTGAGGTCGTTGAACTTCTCCCGGCATTGCACAGGAGTCCTGGCAACCACGCTGTTGGAAGACACCCTGTTGGAGACCTCCCTCCAGGCTTTCCGGTAGGCGCTGGGCAGCGGCCTCTTGCCACCTTCTGGGAACAGAACATGGCGCCTGCGCTCCACTCCGCCAACCAGCAGCCTCAGGTCACCGTCGCTGAAGCGCTGCGCTCTCTCCCTGGCCTTCTCCATAGCCCTGGGCGTTGTGCAGGTGAAGCTGAAGTGGTCAGGCCTAGGTTGAGGGCTGCAGTGTGCAGGGCGTGGCAGGCAAACAAATCGACCCTCCCCCTTTAAGAGCTGACTGGCGCCAGAGTGTCTGCCGTTAATCAAGAACTCGCCGCACCGGCGCTGCGCCCGGCCTCGGGGGTATCGCTCAGCACCGCCGGCTTAACGCCTAAAGATAGTCGTGCATCGCCTGTTTTAGCGCAGCAGCAACCTCTTGGGGCGATGCGACTGAATATCGGCGAAGGGGGCGCGACTTTGCGCTGGGCGCAAACTTTAGCGGCCGCCCGACTTTAGCGCCCCAAAAGTGGCTATACTGAATTTCTAGGCCATAGAGCGTACCGACACATATGTTATATCAAAAGAAAGCTTATGATTAGGGGAGTGTTATAGGTGTATTTCCTTTTTGGTCAGACAAAAATTGTTCCGAAAGTATACAAAAAACGTTCAAAGATCCGCTCATTAGCGGTTGGCCAATCATACGGGGGGCATCTGCTCATTAGCATTGAGTGACGTGAAGGTTGACCAATCCTACAGGGGGAGCGGGCTGCATCACGGGGGGCGTTTCATGGTGTGTGTGGGCGGGGCCTAATCCTTCAAACTGCCATTAGTGCCTCACAAAATGGCAGCCGCGGGAAAACTATCTCCTTCCCTCACTCTCTCTCTCTCTCTCCTCTTCCCTCTCTTCTTCCCTCTCTCTCTCTCTCCTTCACTCTCTCTCTCTCTCTCCTTCCCCCTCTCTCTCTTGCCGTGAGTGCGGGACCGGGAAAACCGCGGCTTTCCAACGAGCCGTCCCCAACCGCAATCGGAAACGGCAGTCTGCAGCGGAAGGCCTTCATCTGCTGCCCGGCCAACCGGGTCCAAAGGCCCGCCGCGTTAACCATGAGGAACCCCGGGCTCGCTTCGGAGCGATGGGCACCCGGCCTCCTGTTGTCGGACTGACTCCGTTCTGGTACCAAGGTGAGTCGGGCCGGACCTGAGGTGCTAGGGAGGGAGAGGGGAGGGAGGGAGACAGAGGAAAGGAGGGAGAGACAGGGGGAGGGAGAGAGAGAGGGGGAGGGAGGGAGGGAGAGGAGAGGGGGAGGGAGGGAGAGGAGAGTGGGAGGGAGGGAGAGGAGAGGGGGAGAGAGAGAGGGAGGGAGAGGGGGAGGGAGGGAGAGGAGAGGGGGAGGGAGGGGAGAGGAGAGTGACCAGCCCACCAGTCTCATAACCAGTTTTACAAAAAAGCCTGGGCAACGCCGGGCACCCCAGCTAGTAAATAATATAATGGTAATAGCGGTAACCCCATGTTATGTCATTGGTGTTACTGCTTCACAAAACACACTATTTTGTAAAAATGCAATGACTTTTGGAAGTACTTCCTGGTTCAAGAGGTCATTGGAGGAAGTGCGATCAACAAAGGCACATGGTGAGTCTGCTGTCTCTCTTTATTTGTTATAAATTTGATGATTTATTTGATAATTTTATGCGAGGCTTTTAAGTATGTCATTGGTGTTAGTCATTTCATAGGAAGGGAAATGAGAAATTGATCATAGAAATTGATTAAATTAGATATTTGAATGATTTTAATATGATTGAAGACATGTGGTCTGAGGTACTGTGGCGTCCATTTTGTAAAAAACATTTTTTCTGCAAATTGTCATTGGTGTTACCGTCATTGGTGTTACTACTCCTCCTGGTAACACCAATGACAAACAGTCATACCAGTGACGTTTTTGTGTAAATGAGCTTTTATAAAAGCTTCAACAAAAGTTATTAGGGCAAAATAGCACATATTGTTTCATTTTCATAATTTCCTATTGTTATTGTTATTGTTCCTTTTGTCAGGTATGGCAAAATTGAGTGCAGCTGAGAAGCAGAGGCTTTACAGACAGCGCAGGGATGCAGACCCTACACGTAGAGCAGAGTACTTAGAAAAAAGGCGTCAGGGTTATGCCAATGATATAGCAACAAAAAAAAGAAAGAAAATAAATGATCTCAGTGAAAGAGCAAAGAGAGGTCAGCGCAAGGCATGGCGAGTCAACCAGGCAAGACACAGGCAAGATATGAGAGCAGGAGAGACAGTCTTGACCCCCCCATCATCTCCAGAGAGTTCACCCAGCATCTCAAGGTAGAACTGAAGACATTGGTGTTAGTCATTTCACAGGAAGGGAAATGAGAAATTGATCATAGAAATTGATTAAATTAGATATTTGAATGATTTTAATATAATTGAAGACATGATTGGATTACTATGCTGACATATTACACCAATATATTTGACAGACAACTACGACAAGGGAGGAGAGCGCGCAGGAGAGATGCACAAAGGAGCCAGAGGAAAATTCAGAAGTTGGAAGGTAAGCTTGGGGAAAGCAAACGACAATGCAACATGTACAAGAAACGTTATTTCTGTTTGCGGTTTAGAGTTGCAAATTCCGAAAGCCCAGGAACGAAGACAAAAGAGATCCTTCAAGGTTACACAGTCCACTCTCCAGTCAAGAAAGCTCTGAAATTCCACTTTGCTCTTGTGGGAGATTTAAAGGAAAAGTACAATGCAGCCAAAGAAACAAAATCCAAACAGGTTTTTGCAAACATACTGACGGGAAAGCTGATCAGAAAATACAAATTCCAGCTGCTGTGCCAGAAGAGCATTGGCTTCTCATACAAAGCTTGGAGAAAACCAAAGATCAGCTCTCGAGAAACCACCACAAACAAGAGGAAGACTGTGAGACAGTTCTACCCAAGAGGTGATGTCAGCAGACTGACCACAGGAAAGAAAAACACAATCACTCTCCAGAAGGTGAAGAAACAGAGGAGGTTACTCTGTGACTCCCTGCTCAACCTCCACAAGAGATTTGTTGCTGAGCATGGAGAACAGATTTCTTATGCCTTCTTCTGCAGGCAGAGGCCCTTTTGGGTTGTGACACCAAATGAGCGGGACAGAGAAACATGTCAGTGCAAGACTCATGAAAATCTTCAGTTTATGGCAGATACACTGTACAAACTTGGGCTCTCAGAGTGTAAAAACCTGGATGAAATGGCTGACAGCACCGTCTGCAACAACTCAAAGTCATGTGCCTGTGGTGAATGCCAAGAATGTGAACGCACCACATATCCCCTCACCGAATCAACATCAAATACACTGGTAACTTTAACCCAGTGGCGTCTGGAGAAGATTGACCATTCCAAACCAGGTGAAGAGTCTGAGAAGAGAAGAACAATCACTGTCAAGAAAGATGTGCCAATAACAGAGGATGAGCTTGCTACCCATTTTCAAGATAGGCTCTTTAAGTTCCGCAGACACATCTTCAACATCCGTTGGCAGTACAATGCTTACAGAAATCTAAGAGAGAACCTGACCTCCAAGGACTGCCTTATACACATAGATTTTAGTGAAAACTACACTTGCAAGTATGCAAATGAAATCCAGTCTGTGCACTTTGGGGGGTCACATCAACAAGTGACCCTCCACACTGGTGTTCTCTATGTGCAGAACCAGCCCCCCATGCCCTTTAGTACGATCTCCCCAAGTAGAAGGCACGACCCAGTGGCTATATGGGCTCATCTTGACCCCATCCTGGAGATGGTGAAAAATCAGTGCCCTGCAGTTCAGAACCTTCATTTCTTCAGCAATGGCCCTGCCACCCAATACAAGCAGAAGGGCAATTTCTACATGATTTGCTCAGAACCTCACCAGAAGAGCTTCCCCAAAACCACTTGGAACTACTTCGAGGCAAGTCATGGGAAGGGTGCTCCGGATGGGGTGGGGGGTGCATTAAAGAGGTCAGCCGACATCTTGGTCCGTCAGGGAAGGGATATCCCAGATGCACTCTCTTTCTTCCAGGAGTTAAAGGACTCTGGAACGCAGGTGAAACTGTTCTATGTAAGAGAGGAAAATGTTGAGACTAAGGCACAGAAAATGCTGGAGGTGCCTCTTGTGGCAATAAAGGGGACCATGAAAATGCATCAAGTTTTGAGCATCACACCTGGCATCCTCAAATACAGAGACATCAGTTGTTTCTGCCACGCAGCAGAGGGTGTGTGGGATTGCCCATGTTACAGTCTCCAAGAAATCATTGTAGGAGCTGTGATGCCTACAGAACGTGACCACTCTGCTCCACAACAACCACACCGACCTGATGTCATTGAGACTCACCATAGCGGGCAGTGGTGTATTGTGAGGTATGATGACCAGCCATACCCTGGCATTATACTGGAGGTGGAAGAGCACAACATAAAAGTCAAGTGCATGCACAGGAATGGCATGAACAGGTTTTTCTGGCCAAGCCCAAGAGATGACGTAAACTGGTATGGGGACGACCAGATAATGTGTTTCATGCCAGAGCCAGTTCCTGTGAACAAACGATCAGTTCAGGTTGACCAGAAGATCTGGACATATTTGAAGGGGCAGCTGGATGTGTGACCACAAGTCAAAAACCAGTTGCTGGAAGCCTAAAGTTGATGTAAAGACAGATTACTTTGTTTACTTGTGTTCTAATGAGTATGTTTTATATCTGGCTCAATCAGGATAGAACTAGGCTACATGTCTTATGAGTTTCTATGAAAATGGTGATGTTGACTACGATGTTGATGACAATGTTCAGACACAATCATTCTTGGTCTTGGTCTTAATGTGCTCTCTTTAATGTGCTCCTCTTTGGTCTTAAAGTGCTTTGGCTAAGTTTTTTTATGTTATTACTCAAATTATATGAATCTCTCAGTGCTGTAAATGAGTTAACTGAAAAAAATGGCACATTAGTTAGATGAAATGTAATAAATTCATTGAGTTGTTTGAAATAGTCTGGGGTCAAGTCATTGGTGTTGTATTGTGTCACTGGTGTTACTGCATGTTTTTTTTCAGTGATATGATATCAAAGGTGTCATTTTTGACTTTATAATAATTTTGTGTTTGTTGATTGTTGCTTTATTCATGAGTTAGCAGTTTAAGGATAGTATCATTCAATTTTGGTGACTGTCCTTCAGTTATTGTTGATATTATAGCAAAAACATGATGGTGCAAATGAAAAAATGTCACACAATGTAACTTTACACATACCTGATTATAATAAATAAATAATCAAACCTTTTTCTTTAAATTATTATCAACCTACTCTGTCTTTCAGTATATGTGCAGATTGAATTGAGAAATAGCATTCTGATAAGCCTTTAATTTTGTTTAAGGTATAAGTAACACCAATGACAAAAAGACAGCACAAGCATTCTTTGAGTGAATGTATAAAAATAATTAAAATACATTAAGCTTTCATTTTTGTGGATTGATAAAGTTAAGAGGTTAATTAATATTGTACAATAAGTTTTGATTATGTAAAATGAAATACATTTCAAGACATCTTGCAATTCCAAATGCCACCGTTTCTGTAGAACGACCCTCCTCTGGTTATCGACCCTTCCGCCAATGGGAACAGTAACTCTCTATCTAATTTGTCTAGAGCCCTCATGATTTTGAACACCTCTATCAAATCTCCTCTCAACCTTCTCTGCTCTAAGGAGATCAACCCCAGCTTCTCCAGTCTATCCACATAACTGAAGTCCCTCATCAATGGAACTATGCTTGTAAATCTTTTCTGCACCCACTCTAAAGCCTTCACATCCTTCCTAAAGTGCAGTGCTCAGAATTGGACACGATACTCCAGTTGTGGCCGAACAAGTGTATGAAAAAAGGTTCATCATAACTTCCTTGCTTTTGTAATCTATGGGCTGGATTTTACCTGCCGAGACGAGTTGGGGGCGGGATTACTGCCTTCCAGGTTCTAGTCCTGTCCCCAGTGACGTCTGATGCACAGACGCTATTTCCCCCTGATTGGCCTTGTTAAGCCCACCCTGCAAGCTGGCCGGCCAATTAAGGGAAAGCCGATGTCAGATGACGTCAGTTGATGACGCTTCATCTTCTGGTTTTCTTAAAGGGACATGTAGTATTTATTTTTGACAGATGATTTGTCAGTCTTTGACAGCATTGAGGTGCTATTAAACACTGACAATCACTGTACAAAGATGAGCCCTTGCAGCCAGGCTCTCCAATGACTCTCTCCTTAGGATAAAACAGATGGCAGCTGCAGGTGAGGTTACAGAAGCGATCGGTCACTTCTCCCAATGAGGTGAGGCCACACAAACACTTCAAAGCTTGTCACCTACAGAAAAATCTAAACACAGTAAAAATGACTTTCCCAACATCTCCTTACCTCTGATGCTCACCAGTGTCCCATTGGATCCTTCACACCACTTCTGCAGCTGTCATCTATACACAAACATTACAACAGACCCACAGCACGCCTCACTTACCCTGGTGGGGTTCCCTGACTTCGGGAAGACTGCAGCAGAAGTCTCAAAATGTGAAAAAGCCTCTTAACAGGCAGTTAAATGGCTATAATCCTCTTCCCGCCGCTAGGAGTCGGGTCCCTGTGCAAATCGGGGACCCGACTTCCGGGAAGATTGTTTGGAGGTGAGTTGGGAGCGGGTTCGGGACCCGCTCCCATTCTTTTTGATTTTGCCAGCAGGCCCGCCTCCAAACCCGTCTCCTCAGGGCTGGTAAAATCCAGCCCTTTGCCTCTATTTATAAAGCCCAGGATCCCACATACTTCTTTAATCACTTTCTCAACCTGTCCTGCCACTTTCAACGATTTATGCAGATACACCCCCAGGTCTCTCTGTTCCTGCGCCCCCTTTAGAATTGTACCTTTTTAGTTTCTATTGCCTCTGCTTGATCTTCCTACCAAAATGTATCACTTCGCACTTTTCTGTGTTAAATTTCATCTGCTACGTGTCCGCCCATTCCACCAGCCTGTCTATTTCCTCTTGAAGTCTATCCCTATCCTCCTCACTGTTCACTATACCTCCAAGTTTTGTGTCGTCTGCAAATTTTGAAATAGTGCCCTGTACACCTAAGTCCAAATCATTAGTATATATCAAGAAAAGCAGTGGTCCTAGTACCGATTCCTGGGGAACACCACTGTACACCTTCTAGGATCCTGTAACTAGAAGGGGAATTATAACTCCCCCCACCTAGCACAATCTGACAGAGCCAGAGTTAAATTGGAGCGGGTCAGTTTTCCACTCCATTCCCACCTCAAGGCAATTTCAACACTGCAGCTTTTTGGGCGGCCAATGTGCTTGCCTGAATTAGGTGGAAACCTACATAGGAGCCCAATGTCATATCATGACCACCTGAGCAGGCTGCCCACCACGATCGCTCACTCAGTGAAACCAGACCTACAGAAAAAAGAGACTCTGCGAGGTAAGTGTTAAACTTTCCTTTGTGGGGAAATGAGGATAAATGAGGATAAATCCCCAGGGCCTGATAATCTACATCCTAGTGTACTTAAGGAAGTGGCCCTAGAAATAGTAGATGCATTGCTGGTCATCTTCCAAAATTCTATAGACTCTGGAACAGTTCCCATGGATTGGAGGGTAGCTAATGTAACCCCACTATTTAAAAAAGGTGGTAGAGAGAAAATGGGGAATTATAGACCGGTAAGTCTGACATCAGTAGTGGGGAAAATGCTAGAGTCCATTATAAAAGATGTAATAGCAGAGCACTTGGAAAACAGTGACAGGATCGGACAAAGTCAACATGGATTTACAAAAGATAAATCATGTTTGGCTAATCTACTGGAATTTTTTGAGGATCTAACTGGTATAATAGATAAGGGGGAACCAGTGGATGTGTTGTATTTGGACTTTCAGAAGGCTTTCGATAAGGTCCCACATAAGAAATTAGCGTGCAAAGTTAAAGCACATGGGATTGAGGGTAAGGTACTGACTTGGATAGAGAACTGGTTGGCAGACAGGAAGCAATGAGTTGGAATAAACGGGTCTTTTTCCGAGTGGCAGGCAGTGACTAGTGGGGTACCGCAGGGATCAGTGCTAGGACCCCAGTTATTCACAATATATATTAATGATCTAGATGAGGGAACTAGCTGTAATATCTCTAAGTTTGCAAATGACACAAAGCTGGGTGGACGTGTGTGCTGTGAGGATTATGCAGAGAAACTCCAGTATGATTTGGACAGGTTGGGTGATTGGACAGATGTATGGCAGATGCAGTATAATGTGGATAAATGCGAGGTTATCCACTTTGGTGGCAAAAACAGGAAGGCAGATTACTATCTGAATGGCAATAGATTGGGAAAAGGGGAAGTGCAACGAGACCTGGGTGTCCTTGTGCAGATAAGCATGCAGGTGCAGCAGGCGGTTAAGAAGGCAAATGGTATGTTGGCCTTCATAGTGAGAGGATTCGAGTACAGGAGCAAGGATGTCTTGCTGCAGTTGTACAGGGCCTTGGTGAGACCACACCTTGAGTATTGTGTGCAGTTTTGGTCACCTTATCTGAGGAATGATGTTCTTGCCATGGAGGGAGTGCAGTGAAGATTCACCAGACTGATACCTGGGATGGCAGGAATGACGTATGAAGAGAGATTGGGTCGATTGAGCTTGTATTCACTAGAGTTTAGAAGAATGAGAGGGGATCTCATTGAAACTTATAAAATTCTAACAGGACTAGACAGACTAGATGCAGGAAGGATGTTCCCGATGGCAGGGGAGTCCAGTACCAGGGGTCAGAGTCTAAGGATAAGGGGTAAGCCATTTAGGACAGAGATGAGGAGGAATTTCTTCACCCAGAGAGTGGTGAACCTGTGGCATTCTCTACCACAGAAGGCAGTTGAGGCCAATTCATTAAATATATTCAAGAAGGAGTTAGATATATTTCTTAAGGCTAAGGGGATCAAGGGATATGGGGAGAAAGCAGGGACAGGGTACTGAATTTGGATGATCAGCCATAATCTCATTAAATGGCGGAACAGGTTCGAGGGGCCGAACGGCCTACTCCTGCTCCTATCTTCTATGTTTCTATGAACGATCCTCCGGGCCCCACAATGAGTGTCTGGACCTTTGCTACGACTTATCTGGTGGCCGGTGGCCCGGTATTCAACTATTGGCCTGTGGTCTCTGCGTCCGTTTCAGGCAGCTGGTCAATAGGATGTAAATAAGGTCATTAAAATTGTTAAATGCTATCTGGAATATTTACCTTCATTTGTTGGAGAAGGCAAACTTTAAAGGAATGATAATTGTGTTTTAAAAAATGCATGTTTGAGTTTATGTATGCTTGTAGCTTTTTACATAACAATAAATCTTGGCCCGGAATTTGCAGTCGGGTGAACTTTTGCCGTCATCTCGCCTTTGAAACTGACCGCAACTCCGCGATTTGGCGCATGCGCAAGCACACTGTGCCTTTCCAACCCTCCCCCACCACAGAGGCGACAAACTGTGTAATCACCCAAATCAGGGAAACTGATGAAAATTTCAGCTTTTCCGCAGTAAGTACGCTGCTAAATTCCTTCTGAAAGTTAGACCCAAAGGGATTGGGTGTAACTGGGGTTTTGACAGCGTTATTACGGCGAAAAAAAGGTTAAGGGCCTGAAAAACTAATTTTGTGCCGTGTGCAATTTGTCCATTTTAATAAAATTCAAAATTCAAAATGTAATTTAAAAAAAAAGTTTTTTCACCTTTATTTCCGGTTTGCCTTTCCCCCATGTAACATTTTCAAAAAGTTAGAATTTTAAGAGCTTACTCACTTCCTTATTCGCTGTCTGTGAGAATTCTGCTTTTCAATTGGCTGCTCAGACAGCTTGTTTTTTTTTCCTTCATGGGATGTGGGCGTTGCTGGCAAGGCCAGCATTTATTGCCCATCTCTAATTGCCCTTGAGAATGTGGTGGTGAGCCGCCTTCTTGAACCGCTGCAGTCTTTGTGTGAAGGTACTCCAACGGTGTTGTTAGGGAGGGAGTTCCAGGATTTTGACCCAGTGACGTTGAATGAGCGGCGATATATTTCCAATTCAGGATGGTGTGTGACTTGGAGGGGAACTTGGAGGTGGTGGTGTTCCCATGTTCCTGCTGCCCTTGTCCTTCTAGGTGGAAGAGGTCACGGGTTTGGGAGGTGCTGCCGAAGAAGTCTTGGCAAGTTGCTGCAGTGCATCTTGTTAATGGTATACGCTGCAGCCACGGTACGCTGGCGGTGGAGGAAGTGAATGTTTAAGGTGGTGGATGGGGTGCCAATCAAGTAGGCTACTTTGTCCTGGATGGTGTTGAGCTTCTTGAGTGTTGTTGGAGCTGCACTCATCCAGGCAAGTGGAGAGTATTCCATCACACTCCTTACTTGTGCCTTGTAGATGGTGGAATGGCTTTGGGGAGTCAGGAGGTGAGACACTCACCACAGAATACCTAGCCTCTGACCGCTTTTGTTGCCACCATATTTATGTGGCTGGTCCAGTTAAGTTTCTGGTCAATGGTGACCCCCCAGGATGTTGATGGTGGGTGATTCGGCGATGGTAATGCCGTTGAATGTCAAGGGGAGGTGGTTAGACTCTCGGTTGTTGGAGATAGTCGTTGCCTGACACTTCTGTGGCGCAAATGTTACCTGCCACTTATCAGCCCAAGCCTGAACGTCGTCCAGGTCTTGTTGCATGCGGGCATGGACTGCTTCATTATATGAGGAGTTGTGAATGGCGCTGTACACTGTGCAGTCATCAGCGAACATCCCCATTTCTGACCTTAAGTTGGAGGGAAGGTCATTGATGAAGCAGCTGAAGATGGTTGGGATGCTTGATAGCATTGTCAACAACACCTTTCATCACTTTGCTGATGATTGAGAATAGACTGATGGGGCGGTAATTGGCCGGATTAGATTTGTCCTGCTTTTTGTGGACAGGACATACATGGGCAGTTTTCCACATTGTTAGGTTGATGCTAGTGTTGTAGCTGTACTGGAACAGCTTGGCTAGTGGTGCGGCTAGTTCTGGAGCACAAGTCTTCAGCACGACAGCTAGGATTTTGTCAGGGCCCATAGCCTTTGCTGTATCCAGTGAGTGCAGCCATTTCTTGATATCATGTGGAGTGAATCGAATTGGTTGAAGACTGGCTTCTGTGATGGTGGGGACCTCAGGAGGAGGCCAATATGGATCATCCACTTGGCACTTCTGGTTGAAGGTGGTTGCAAACGCTTCAGCCTTGTCTTTTGCACTCGTGTGCTGTGCTCCGCCATCATTGAGGATGGGGATATTCATGGAGTCTCCTCCTCCCGTTAGTTGTTTAATTGTCCACCACCATTCATGACTGAATGTGGCAGGACTGCAGATGTTTGATCTGATCTGTTGATTGTGGAATCGCTTAGCTCTGTCTAAAGCATGCTGCTTCCACTTGTTAGCATGTATGTAGTCCTGTGTTGCAACTTCCCCAGGTTGAAACCTCATTTTTAGGTATGCCTGGTGCTGCTCCTGGCATGCTCTTCTGTTGATGTCACAGCAGCTCGCACAAGGGGATCCCCACTATACTTCGTTGATTTGAATTGAGTGTCGGAAATCCCAACATGCTGACGGCAAATTCTGGGCCCTTGTATCTAGTGTCTGCAGTCCTTGTGGCTGCACTATCACTTTCTCCTCACATCCGAAGTGTCACTTTCGTGCATTCTCTTTGGCCGTCTGATACCACAAGATCAATCAAAATAAATTTCCCTACCTTAAAAAGCGAGCAATCAATCACACACTTAAAAATATAAGGGTAGATATTGTGAGCCAGAGTTTCTCTTGGTGCCACAGAATAGCACCTGTGAGAATATAAAGCTATTTCAGACAACAACAGCAGCTTGTATTTATATAACTTTTTTAATGTTATGAAACGTCCCAAGGCGCTTCACAGGAGCATTTTAAGACAAAAATTTGACATCGAGCCACATAAGAAGAAATTAGGGCGGATGACCAAAAGCTTGGTCAAAGAGATAGGTTTTGAGGAGCATCTTAAAGGAGGAAAGAGAGGTAGAGCAGCAGAGAGGTTTAGGCAGGGAATTCCAGAGCTTAGGGCCTAGGCAACTGAAGGCTCAGCCACCAATGGTTGAGTGATGATAATCAGGGATGCTCAAGAGGGCAGAATTTGAGGAGCGCAGATATCTCAGGGGTTGTGGGGCTGGAGGAGATTACAGAGATAGGGATGGGCGAGGCCATGGAGGGATTTGAAAACAAGGATGAGAATTTTGAAATCGAGGCTTTGCTTAACCAGGAGCCAATGTAGGTCAGCGAGCACGGGGTGATGGGTGAACGGGACTTGGTGTGAGTTAGGACACTGGCAGCTGAGTTTTGGATGACCACAAGTTTATGTGGGGTAGAATGTGGGAAGCCAGCCAAGAGTGCTTTGGAATAGTCAAGTCTAGAGGTATGGATAAGGGTTTCAGCAGTAGATGAGCTGAGGCAGTGGCGAAGATGGGCAATGTTACGAAGGTGGAAATAGGCGGTCTTAGTTATGCCACTGATATGTGGTCGGAAGCTCACTTCAGGGTGAAATATGACACCAAGGTTGTGAACAATGTGGTTCAGCCTCAGACAGATGCAAGTGAGAGGGATGGACTCCATGGCTAGGGAACGGAGTTTGTGGCGGGGACCGAAAACAATGGCTTCGGTCTTCCCAATATTTAATTGGAGGAAATTTCTGCTCATCAAGAACTGGATGTCGGACAAGCAGTCTGACAATTTAGAGACTGTGGAGGGGTCGAGAGAGGTGGTGGTGAGATAGAGCTGGGCGTCGTCAGCTTACATGTGGAAACTGACATTGTGTTTTCAGATGATGTCACCAAGGGGCAACATGTAGATGAAAAATAGGAGGGGGCCAAGGATAGATCCTTGGGGAACACCAGAGGTAACAATGTGGGAGCAGGAAGAGAAGCCGTTGCAGGTGACCCATGCTTATGTCTGGTGAGGTTCCACGTTGGGAATGGAGCCTCACAAAACTACTCCTATAGTGTTCACCCAAACTTCGGAAATAAAAAATGAATCAAGCCATGTCCTGGCAGAGATGGGTGTGAGGCTACGAGAACTCTATTACATAGTATAAAGCACATTCTGCTCCAAAGTATTTTAGCACATTTTGGAAATATAGTACATTATTTAACATCTAGTGAACATCTAGTGACAGGATGCTAATACTGCCCATTGTTCCTTTTTTATTATACGAACAGTATGTCCCGCTTAGATTCTTTCTGTATTGTACCCTGAATGACTGACAGCCATCCACTTGGACACCTGCCTAACAGTCTTAATCACTGTTGTAATCCTTGCCAACAGTTCTTACTCATTGATAGTGTAGGATTCGCAAAATTGAACTTTATATTATAAAGGGTCGAATGGCAGAAGAGGCCATGATTTTAAAGACTATTTTAAAAGAAGCCTAGGAAAAAGGGGCATTCAAAATGGCCACCAGACCCCGTGACCAACTTATTGGGATACTTTAAAATGGTTCCTGCAGTCCTCAGACAGCTTTGTGGGTTCAGCCCACAGTAAGTTCTGGAAGCCGTTTCTGAGAGAACGAAACCAGACACCCACATATACATATAGATTGGATGCAGATCCAGTCAAGATCGGCCTGTAGATAAAGGCCATCTAAATGTTTACCCAGACAAAAGGGAACAGTTTCATATTCATGAGAAGAGCATCAAGGACCCGTTAAGGACATCACCAGGACATTAAAAACAATGAAGGTCATTCCAGACCAGAGATGGCCCTTTACCGGCCATCCCAAAGTATTTTAAAATATAATAACTACCCCGCTGTGCGATAAGCCCGCCAAAAGTTAAACAAAGACTAACCTGATTTGGGCGGGAGAAAAAGGCTTCTCCTGAGAAGTATATCTGGGGAACCCGGGGGTAGCAAAAAAAAGCAGCCATCGTGGTGCTACCATCGTATCGGTGGCGTCATCGCTAGAAGAAGGAGAAGAAGACGGTTCGAGCCGGCGTCCCACCCCGGGGTAAAACATCGGGAGATCATCGACCAACCCCGGGCCATTGACAAAACAGGAGGCCATCGACCCACTCCGGCTCGGGAGAAGAGACAACAAAAAACTACAGAAGAAACTATGGGGGCCAGCCCGAGGCTCCTCTGACCAGGGTCGAGCAGACGATCCCCGACCCCGCCGACATCCAGGCCAGCCGGTGTCCAGCCGTCCCCGACCCCCACCTCAGGAGAGCGATGTGGCGCAGTTCGCTGGGGCTCCACTAACCACGTGGAGACAGGACGCCTGAAAGGATTAAAACGCAGACCTGTTTCAAAACCTTACACTTCCTAGTTGGATTGGTGAGCATGTTTCTGGCCCTTCATAATCGGATCTAGATAGGTTAAAGGGGGTGGTCATTTTGGGTATAATTAACATGAGTTGTTATCCCTCGATGTTCCGTGTGTTTCCCCATTTCATGATGATCTTTGTAGAGTATAATATGCCTGTATTTGCCTTAGTTAGTATTGTGTCATTATGATTTGTTTGTGTTTTTCCCTCCCATGTACCCTCTTATTTGCTTGCATTTGATTTGTGTTACATTATGCAATAAAATTCCATTTTGTTTAATTAAACTTGGTCTATAAGAGCTTTCTCTGCATTGTAGTTCCTGCCTCAAAGTCCAGAGTACAGAATCTGTAAGAGTCATGAAAGTTTAAGAAATTGTAAAGAAGAAAGAAAATACTTTAAAATATTGGTTAAATATTATGGTACAGTATGTATGTACATTTGTTTATTATTGATGCATATTCTAGCATAATATAGTTAATTTACCTGGCTGACTTATTGTATTGAGAAACCCCCTATTTTCTTGTTCCAATAGTATAGTCTGAGATACCCCCTTTATTCTTGCTACAATGGTATAATCCTTAAGCTTGTCACATGATATCCAGCCATTTTTACAGTTCAAGCTCCACGAGGCTAGAGAGAAGGTATAAGCTTTGATGGCTGGAGCAATACAGTTTTTGACCGTGTGTGTATTTAAACGTGTTTTACTTTGAAATCCTGTTTGAAATATATTACAGTAAACAGTTAAAAGACAAAGTTACGTTTTGGAACGTTTTATTTCGACACGCGTCTACTCGTTGCTAAAAGCCTCAAAGCTCAGTGGCTGCATATTGAAAACTAAGGAGCGCCACTACAGAATCTAAGGGGCGAGTGGGTCGAACTACTCACGGTTTTACTGTGCAAGAGAGAGAGGCCTCTAGAGAGAGAAACCTCTGCGATCTAAAACCCCTTACAATAGTCATTCTAATCATTGATCTAATTACAGTTATCATAAAATAGGGAGTCTATTGTCTTGGCAGCTCCAGCGGTAGAATATTGCAAAAGGATTCAGCCAAGGTTAAGTTGGGATCAGACCCAGGGTCAGCATTTGAACATGGATACCCTTGTTTGTGTTCACTCAGTTCTCAGAAGGGCTTCTCCATTGATGCCTCTCTGTGGTGGTGAGGTTGGGAAGGGGGCAGGGTGGGGCGGATGTGGGACTGGAGAAAAAAGGTTAGAACTCTCACTTGTATTGTAGTGACATTTTAAAAGTTATTCTGAATAAATACATTGCTTTTGAAAATGATGAGCAGAATGTGACTTATGAAATTGTTATAGTTCTGTGGAAGATTCCTACCTCTGATTTCATGTCTTCTCTTAGGTTCTTCCCATGCTATGGAACTGTTTAGCTAATGCCTCACAAGTGCAGGGCACAGGAGGGAGCATTGAGAAAACATTATTAAATCAGATGTAATAAACCACCTTTGGTACTGAAACACATAGACAGAAACTGGAACATCATGTTGAGTATTGAAGTGGATCCAGAGAACCCAAGATTTTTATTGATATTATGACAAAAGCAATACACCCCATATTTTTGAATCTAAGAAGTTGACACACTGAGCATAAAACAAAGAGCAGCTAGCATAGTAACAATATTCAAAAGCACATTATTTCCTGTCTGTTTCACTACCAAATTAGAATAAAATTTACCGTTATGATCATTCTGTTGGCACAATGACTTGTCATTAAAACAAAGGGTAAAGATAGGGAAAAGCAAGATCAACAGTTTATTCTCCACACAGAATATTCCATGGCCTAGAAATTTGGTTGGTTGCGCCAGCGATTAGCGCCTAAAGAGCTCGAGATTTGGGGCGTTACCCAATTTTCGGACGTGCGCAGTGATCCTAGTGCATCCTGCCATATTGAGTAGCCTGTTAGCGCTGGCGCTAAGTATTTGCGCCCGCTCGCGGGCGCAGCCAGATAATGACGTCATTTCATTGTGCAACGCCTTTTTGGCGCCCCGTACCGGAAATTCAGTGGCGCCCCCCTCCGTTCCGCCTGACGCTATTAGTGACAGTTGGATGGAACGTTACCAGGTCCTTCTCGGACTCGGGGGGCGCTCTTTAAAGGGGGCAGCACTAGTATAAAACTGGCAGCCATTTGGCCTGGCCATACTGCTCGCTGCTGGAGAGAGTTGCAGACCTTCAGTTACACAGATTTGTTCTTATTGAGCCAGAGGAGCCTTGGGACCTTCAGCCCTGTCCAGAACAGTTGGATCCAGAAAGCTGACTGCGTCTTACTCGTCGGCCAGAATAATGGGAGCTGCTTTGGAGGGGAACGTCATCCTGGCTGAACAACTGGCAAGGGCACAGAGACGGAGGGAGAGAGGGCCGGGATTGGCCAGAAGGAGGAAGGCCAATGGACGTTGCCAAATCCGACCATATGCTGCCAGGGTTTTCAGGCAGCAGGTCTCCTACCTTACCATGTCGGAGGAGCAGTGTCTGCGAAGGCTCAGGTTTGGTAAGGATGTTGTCACTGAGCTGTGCCACCTGCTTGCTGGGGATCTGCAGCTGTGGATACGGTGCAGGACCTCTCTGTCGGTGGCCGTGAAAGTCACTGTTGCGCTCAACTTTTACGCCAGCGGATCGTTTCAGGCAGCAGCTGGGGACATATCAAATATCTCTCAATTTGCGGTGCATTGCTGCATCCGGCAAGTGACAGCTGCCCTCTACAAAAGGAGGCGCGAATTAATCACCTTCCCTGTGACCCTGGAGAAGCAGGGGGAGCGCGCACAGGGCTTCGCGGCTACTGCGGACTTCCCCATGGTGCAGGGGGGCATTGATTGCACACACGTGGCTTTGCGGGCGCCATTACAGAATCCGGAGGAGTTCTGTAACCGAAAGAGGTTCCACTCCCTTAATGTGCAGCTGGTCTGTGATCACCGGCAGATGATCATGGCGGTGAACGCACAATTCCCTGGCAGCAGCCATGATGCGTTCATCCTGCGGCAGACCTCAGTGGCTGACCTTTTTGAGGCCCCGGCTCACCCACGAGGCTGGCTTCTGGGTGACAAGGGCTATCCTCTCTGCCCATGGCTCATGACCCCGCTCCGTTTGCCCAGCACCCCAGCAGAAGAGCATTACAACAACAGCCATCAGGCCACCAGGAACATTGTGGAGCACACAATCGGTGTGCTGAAGCAGCGTTTCCATTGTCTAGACCATTCGGGGGGCGTCCTACAGTACTCGCCGGAGCATGTGGTGCGTATCGTTGTTGTCTGCTGCATGCTCCATAACCTGGCCATTCGACGCACCCAACCAATGCCAGCCGACCCTCAAGGTCCAGCAGAGCAGGCGGACGAGGAGGAGGAGGAGGAGCATGTGGGCTATTACGTCCGTGAATGATTGAGACACGGACAGCAGGAGTGGAACAAAGTAAGTCTTTACTGATGGAAGTCAATAGTGAAACTGAAACAACAGAGGCTCACTAGCGCCTTTTATGCAGGGGTGGTCATTGCCGGTACTGCAGTCTGAGACCAGTTATTCTCTTAAAGGTACATACACAACAATTCCTCCCCTTTTAGATAAACAGTACATAACATTCATTTAACAACTAAATGATAACTAATTACAATCACAATTACTGTTGCTAGATACATTGGTTAAGTTTAAGCAATTATAAGTTCAGTCTTTGAGGAGGCTTCCTGATTCTGTCTGGATAACGCCTCTTTGGGGTAACAGGTTCTTCTGGCAATGTTGAGTCGGGATCAATGTCGTTGTTTGGTTCATCTGCTTCCAATATTACCGGTTCTGCGGTAGCTGCAATTGGAATGTCGATTTCATTACCAGGTGTATCAGATCGTGGTGTGGAGTTGACGTTTTCCAGTGACTCTAGAATCTGGTCAGCATGGCGTCTTACAATGCTCTCCCCAACGTCCACGGTATACATGAGAGGTCCTTGCCGTGTGCAGATCGTTCCTGGCTGCCATTTCTCTGTGCGGTAGTCCCGGGCCAAAACTGGTTGACCTATCTTAAAACTCCTGGTCGGCCTTTCATTCATACTCTGAAACTGCCTGTTCTCCACATCTCTTCGGATGTTTGGCTGGAGTAATCAGGTCCCGCAATAGGCCGTACGTTCTAGCGCCCATTAAGTTTAGCAATATCGATGCCTTTTTCTCCTCTGCTATTTCATTTGCCTCGAAATATACCTCGACTCTTTCCACATACGTGGTCCAGTCCTCTATTGTATTATCAAAAGCAGTGATACAGCCAGTCTTCGGCATCTTGCAAATCTAAAATGGCGCCTCCCGCGCTTTGCCTTCTTCCCCGATTTAACAAAATTGCGCCTCCCGCGCTTTGCCTTCTTCCCCGCTGATTAAGATGGCCTCCCGCGCTTTGCCTTCTTCCCCGCTGTTGTTAGTGCTGCTTTCCACGGTTTCTTGCGCATTTAATATTTTTTTTAAATTATTTTCCCGTCGTGCAACAACCCTGTGGGACTCTTGCCTCCCTCTTCGCGGGTCTATACGCAGCCCGGCTTCGTAGCACCGGCAGCGCCCTGTGTGCTCCACCCTCTCTCTCTCTTCTTCCCGACAACGCTGCTCGGCCCCGTTGCAAACCACCCGCTCGAGTTCGCGACCGCCGCAGCCCAGGAAGGATCAGTGCACTACCTGCCACCAGCCCGATTAGCTGAAGCACCGTCGACAGGAACCAGGCCCCACATCCGACAGCTTCTCCAGCAATCTTCAACCCTGCAACACAGGGCGGATGCCCACGGTCGACGCCCATTTCTACTGCCTCTTACTTTCTTTTCTTTCTGGCCTCGACCTCTGCTCACTTCGCTGTAGGAATGGATCCCAGGAGGTGTTGCAGACTGTAGGTAGGTTCGTATCTGCTCGTCGCCAGTATTACGTCCGTGAATGATTGAGACACGGACAGCAGGAGTGGAACAAAATAAATCTTTACTGATGGAAGTCAATAGTGAAACTGAAACAACAGCTCACTAGCGCCTTTTATACAGGGGTGGTCACTGCCGGTACTGCAGTCTGAGACCAGTTATTCTCTTAAAGGTACATACACAACACGGGCAAGGAGGATCAGGAGGAGGAGGAGGAAGATGAGAGGGCTCCAGAAACTGGAAGGGCCGTTCGTCAGAGGCTCATAAGGACTCGGTTCTAGGCCCCTCGGACGGAATGGTGGCTGTGATTTGAACAGCGCCCTCCGGTTCGCTGTAAGCCTATGAAGGCCTTGATGATTGTAAATTGTGCACAGCTCGATTGTAAATAAAAAGTTTTCTTTATTTTCAAACAAGTGCTTCCTTCCAGCATGACAACGTAATGGTAACAGAAATCATAACTGACAAACTAACAGATAACTGTCTGGCAACCCGCTGAAACTAACCAAACCGTAACAAACAAACACAGTAGGTGTGGACGGCCTTAAATCCGGAAAAAGAGACGTCTTAGCACCTCCCTCTACTGGTGACCCCTTGATGGAGACCGACTCCTCTTACGAGGTCGGCCCCTTCCCTCCCTGCGGCTCCTCCGTAATTGGACCCCAGTGGCTGCGTCAAGGCTGGGGGACGCCTGCTGAGTGTCTGGAAGCGCTGAAGCCCCGGAGGGACGGCCTGGATGACCTCTGGGCTTGGAGGTCCCGCAAGCAGGCTGCTCCAACTGGGCATGTCTGCTAGCAGTCTGCCGCACAGGTGGTGGCAGCTGCTCTGCTGGCGTGCCAGCGGTGGCATCAGGGCTGCTCACATGCAGAGAGAGGACACCACGGGGCCGCACAGGATCATACGTCACAATCGACTGCTCCACAGATTCATGGCCTGCTGTGGTGCTGCATGGGCCTAGGGTGATCCTGCCTGATGCAGCTAGGGTGGCAGCAGAGAGTGTTCGCGTGGCCTCAATTTGCATGTGGACGAGGCCAGCAAGTGACTGCGTGGCAGCAGTGAGGACCTGCGTGGCAGGTGCCAGTGCTTGGGAAAAGCCATGGACAGTCCTTTCCACTGCTTCGGACAAGGCCGGAACAGTCCTTTCCACTGCCTCGGACAAGGCCTGGACAGACCTTTCCACTGCCTCGGACAAGCCCTGGACAGAACTTTCCACTGCCTCGGACAAGCCCTGGACAGACCTTTCCATTGCTGGGCTGAAGCCCTGGACAGACCTTTTCATTGCTGGGCCGAATCCTGGACAGTCCTTTCCATTGCTGCCCCAAAGTCCAGCACACTCTTTGCCAGCGTGTCGATCGACTCAGGCATCCTCCCCACTGCAGCCATCAGCTCAGTGTGCCTGAGCCGGGCCTGGGCGCTCATCTCGGCAAGGCTATGCACCTCCTCTGCACTCTGTGCAGCAGTCATGGTGGCCTGCCTCGCCCTCCGGGGAGACGGCCCCCGAGCGTCCCTACCCCCCGCGCGTTGCTGCAGGCCGCTGGTTCCTATAACTGGTTCCTCATCAGAGCCCCCCCCACTCCCTCAAGGGAACTACTATCCCCAGTCTGCAGATGCGGTGGCTCCCCTGAGGCTGGCACGGATGGTCCGGCTTCCTCCTGGTCGTCGCCTCCGGAGGCACTGGCACTGGCAGCTTGAGGGGCCAGCTCCCGAGCTGGTGATGCAGCATCTGAAAGCAGGGAGGTTGAAGAGTGGCTTTAGCAAAAGGACAGTTTGGCAGCAAGGGATGCAACAGTACGGCAATGCTATGACATGGCTCCACATTGAGAAAGCATGCTGGCAGGGGAAACAACTGGAAGGCGACAGCTGTAATAGTAGAGAACCTTACCATCGCTGTGGACAATGGGGTCGGCAGCTGCAGTGGTGACAGGACCACTCGGGCATCCTCCCACAATCTGGTGGACTCTCTCCTCGAGATCCGCCAGAGGCTCTAGTTGAGGACGGCCTCCTCCGGTGCGAAGCTGCTCCTTGCAGTTTCTCGCCAGCTTGGCCTGCAGGGCAAAGAACGGGAAGTGATGTTACATGATGCCCTGAGTTATGATCTCATGCCCCCCATGGTGGAACAGCCCTTAGATGATGCCCTGGGTTATCATCTCATGCCCCCCATGGTGGAACAGCCCTTACATGATGCCCTGAGTCAAATGTGCATGTGTGTGACCAGAAAGGGCCATGGGTGCTTGCTGACAAATGGCCAGTAGGGCATAGCGCACCCTGTAGCCATAAAGTCAGGCGCTAATGGAGGGATGCATAAGTTTACATTAACTCCACTCACCCTCACGACCCGAGTGAGGTCGTTGAATTTCTTCCTGCACTGCACAGGGCTCCTGGTTGCCATGCTGCTGGAGTTGACCCTCTGAGAAACATTCCTCCAAGCTCGTCGGTAGTCCTTATGATTAGGCCTCCTGCCATTGTCGGGGTAGAGGACATCTCGCCAGCGCTCCACTGCGGCCATCAATTCCTCCAGAGACTCATTGGTGAAGCGCTCTGCTCTCTGCCTCACCCTCTCCATATGCTCCAAGTTTTTTACGCCAGAGAAGGGCCTGCGCCGATTTGCAGGCCTACAAGGCGCAGACTGTGGATGCTGGAGCTGCCTGGCCCACCCCTTTAAGAGCTGGCCGGCGCCTGGAAGTCGCGTGGTCATGGGTAATTGAGAGCACCTGCGCTGCGGCTGGACACCCCGATATTGGGTTGTGCCGGCATGTTAGCGCCTTAGGTGCCCCGTGTAACGCCTGAACTCGCGCCTCAATCACCTTTGGGGCGCTGCAACCCAATATCGCACGAGGTGTCGATAAGTTGCGTCTGGCTATAAAATTTGCGCTCCGCCAATTCTAATGCCCCAAGTGGGGCTATACCCAATTTCTAGGCCCATGACCGTATTACATGGAATTCCAGGGATTTATCAAGTAAAGGTATGGTAGTGTAGTGTTTATGTTACTGGATTAGAAATCCAAAGAATATGAATTCAAATTCCACCATGATTATTTGACAATTTGAATTCAGTTTAAAAAAAATATGAACAAAAAAAGCTGTTGGATTGTTGTAAAAACCCAACTGGTTCCCTGATGTCCTTTAGACAAGCAAAACCTTCCATCCTTACCCAGCCTGGTGACTCCAGTCTCACATCAATGTGGTTGACTCTTAACTGCCCTGTAAAGTGACCTATCACATTGTTACAAGAAGGCCCGCTACTACCTTCTCAGGGCAAATTAGGGCGGGTAATAAATGCCGGATTTGCCAGCAACACCCACATTATGAGAATCAATTTTTTTTAAATTTCAGTTGTTCTATGTGTTTTCTGTGAAAACTGCAAACCTTAACAGTGTTGCTAAAGGGAAATAGTATTGATGATTCTGACCAATTATAGTATAGAAATGAAACTTGAGCCTCTTTGAATATCATGCAAGTTATGGGCGAAGATCTGGTGTAAGCACACTTTGCCCATATTTTTGGCTAGTTATGCCTCAATTATACACATTTGTGGAACGTAACCAAGCCAAAAATCAACCTTATTAATTCACTGTATAATTCAGTTTGAACTACAGGTAAAAATATAGATACTGAAATTAGTATAATGCTTGTTGATTCTATATATTTAATTATATTCCAGTGCTCACACCGAACATAGTTCTTTTATTTGTGAAACTGTGAGGATGCTGTAATGATACCAGAATGCTGCCGCGACCCATTATTGAACTGAAATGAAGTAATAAAATGCTATCCAATTCCCACTTTTGTAGGATTAAGACATGACAAACTAAGTTGTAATGATGTCTCTTATTCATAATCCCTCTAAATAGGTTCTTAACCCTTAGGTGTCTGCTTACTTCTGAAAAAGCTTCACAAAACACATAAAGGGCAATTTTAGAAATTCCTATATCCAGTGTAGAGGTTCACCTGCCAGGAATGCATATTGAAAATTTGAGAGCAGAGTTCAGCAGGCCTTGCAAAATTTTCTGTCTAGGCTGGGAGCCTGAATTAATAACATTTACCCTGCGGACTTCAAGACTGCAGCTGACAGAACTGATTCTATTTGGTTGGTTAATTAACAAAGATTGTAAGTGACCTGTTGACAACAGCTACTTGACAACAGCTACTTAACTCCAGCAGCTACAACAGTACATAATGTCCCCGGATACTAAACTATAAATTTCACTCTGCAGCCTGTGATTTAGCATCTATTAAAGTCAATGGGCAGAAAATCACAGGCTGGTGAGTGCCGAGATTGAATTATTACCTCACTCTCTCTACTTTTAATTACACCAGTCTCATTACACTAAGCAGATAGGTTCGTTATGGGACTGGTATCAGCTGAGATCTTTTGGATTTATGAGCAGAACAAATCTAAAATCACTAAATCAAAAGAGAACAAGGCTTTTTGTTAACCATTTTACTCACAAAAGTCATTTTTCCTTTTTAATATTTCAAAGAACTTTTAGTAGCTTTAGCTTAGTTTTCTTAATTTCCCTGTGAGTGTTAATGTGATTTGCTAAACAGGAATAATTTTATGCTTTGTTTAACCATTATGGATTTTCAGTATATATCACTGTGTTGGCAGTCCTATTCTCATTGTTCCGATTTGCCCCGCAGAACTGATATGGATCTAACATGGAAATGTGTTAATAGAGAAATTAAGTGAATGGATTGATGGTACTAAAATGTGTAGATGAATAAACAATCATAACTATGATGGACTGCCAACAGTATTGTACTTGAATTCTTCTTTGAATACAATCATTCTTCTATGTAAGTGAGTCCGCTAGACTATATTCATCCCCAAGCTGAAATATCAATGGCAGCCATTGCATATTCAGACAAATGATGGTTTCCAATCATTTTCAAAAGCATAAAATCCTGAATATATGCTTTCAATTGTATTAGGAAATGTATTCAACTGCGTCTGTCGTGGATGTACTGTAGTATTAATAATATATGTTGATTCTCAGTTATGTTCTGTGTATTTTTGGCCCAACTCATGACTGTTTTTGCTTCAACCCAACTCATTGTCTTGTGGAACAGATCATAAAAAAAGAAGGGATAGTGCAATATAACTTTGGCAAATAGAATATTTTGAATTTCGAAACAAAAAATTCAGAGCCCTGCACAGGTAAGTTCCACAATCTTTAGTGGAATCGCCATTTTCACAAATCAAAACGGTGACATTTCTTACCCATGCTCGTTTGCTAAAATTGCTCGATATTTGGATGGATGGATTTTTTTTTAGCTGTTTGTGAAAACAAGCAAAATATGTTCATCTGTCCAGCATTTGTGTCAATCTCCATCCAAACAAATGCAATTTATGCAGTGATATTTTACAGAATTTATAAACTATCCGTTGGTGCAGAATTCACATGGGCCTTCATTCAGGTGATCATAATTACAATTCATAGTATGACTGCTGTGAATCAAATAAGTTTGGATTTAATCTGAAATGACTCACTTAATCATGTCAAGATGACATGGAATAGAATCAGAGTTCGATTGAGAGTAATGTTTTAGTATTGAGTAGCCTGCAATGCAACCATACACATTTTCTGAAGCCTCTGCAAAAGAACTGTCTTTAACATTTTAAATGCATAAACCCAAGTATAAAATTTGCTAATACACAATATTCTAAAAAGAAAAAGTGATTTTCAAATATGAAATTAAAAAAAAACATGCTTCACATGATCAACAGGTTAGTCAGTGTCTGAAGATGTATGCATATGAGGATGTCATGTGATGTGCTTTTAGATAGAAACATAGAAGATAGGAGCAGGAGTAGGCCATTTGGCCCCTCGAGCCTGCTCCACCATTTAATGAGATCATGGCTGATCATCCAAATTCAGTACCCTGTCCCTGCTTTCTCCCCATATCCCTTGATCCCTTTAGTCTTAAGAAACATATCTAACTCCTTCTTGAATATATTTAATGAATTGGCCTCAACTATTTTCTGTGGTGGAGAATTCCACAGGTTCACCACTCTCTGGGTGAAGAAATTCATCCTCATCTCAGTCCTAAATGGCTTACCCCTTATCCTTAGACTCTGACCCCTGGCTCTGGACTCCCCCACCATCGGGAACATCCTTCCTGCATCTAGTCTGTCTAGTCCTGTTAGAATTTTATAAGTTTCAATGAGATCCCCTCTCATTCTTCTAAACTCTAGCAATATAAGCCTAATCGACCCAATCTCTCTTCATACGTCATTCCTGCCATCCCAGGTATCAGCCTGGTGAATCTTCGCTGCACTCCCTCCATGGCAAGAACATCCTTCCTCAGATAAGGCGACCAAAATTGCACACAATACTCAAGGTGTGGTCTCACCAAGGCCCTGTACAACCGCAGCAAGACATCCTTGCTCCTGTACTCAAATCCTCTCGCTATGAAGGCCAACATACCATTTGCCTTCTTAACCGCCTGCTGCACCTGCATGCTTACCTTCAGTGACTGGTGCACAAGGACACCCAGGTCTCGTTGCACTTCCCCTTTTCCCAATCTATTGCCGTTCAGATAATAATCTGCCTTCCTGTTTTTGCCACCAAAGTGGATAACCTCGCATTTATCCACATTATACTGCATCTGCCATGCTTCTGCCCAATCACCCAACCTGTCCAAATCATACTGGAGATTCTCTGCATCCTCCTCATGGCACGCACGCCCACCCAGCTTTGTGTCATTTGCAAACTTGGAGATATTACATCTAGTTCCCTCATCTAGATCATTAATATATATTGTGAATAGCTGGGGGCCTAGCACTGATCTGTGTGGTACCCCACTAGTCACTGCCTGCCACTCGGAAAAAGGCCTGTTTATTCCAACTGTAATAGCAAAATACTGCGGATACTGGAAATCTGAAATAACAACAGAAAATGCTGGAAATACTCAGCAGGCCAGGCAGCATCCGTGGAGAGAGAAACAGAGTTAACGTTTCAGGCCTGGGACCCTTCATCAGAACTGGAAAAAGCTGATGCAGAGATAGGGGGGGGGATTAGGAGGGGAGGAAGGAACAGAAAGAACACCCTGTGCTTTTGTAAGAGGCAGGAAAGATAAAATGTTGCAAATGGGAATGGCAAAAATCATACTGCATGAAAAATGGGGGCAGGGATAATTATCTGAAATTGTTAAACTCAATGTTGAGTCCGGCAGGCTGCAAAGTGCCCAATCGAAAGATGAGGTGCTGTTCCTCGAGCTTACATTGAGCTTCATTGCAGCAATGCAATAGCCCAAGGACAAAGAGATCAGAGCGGGAGTGAAGCGGTGAATTAAAGTGACAGGCGACCGGAACCTCAGGGTCACCCTTACGGACTGAACGGAGGTGTTCCGCAAAGCAGTCACCCAATCTGCGTTTGACCTCCCCAATATAGAGGAGACCGCATCGTGAGCAGCGAATACAGTATATTAAATTGCAAGAAGTAAACGTAAATCGCTGTTTCACCTGGAAGGGGTGCTTGGGGCCCTGGACAGTGGGAAGGGAGGAGGTAAAAGGGCATGTGTTGCATCTCCTGCGCTTGCACGGGAAGGTGCCAGGTGAAGGAGAAGGGTTGTTGGGGGTGATTGAGGAGTGGACCAGGGTGTCGCGGAGGGAGCGGTCCCTTCGGAATGCTGAAAGGGGAGGTGAGGGGAAGATGTGTTTGGTGGTGGGATCACGTTGGAGGTGGCGGAAATGGCGGAGGATGATCCGTTGAATGTGGAGGCTGGTGGGGTGAAAGGTGAGGACAAGGGGAACTCTATCGTGGTTCCGGGAGGGAGGGGCAGGGGTGAGGTCAGAAGTGCGGGAAATAGAACGGACACGGTCAAGGGCCATGTCAACCACGGTAGAGGGGAATCCTCGGACCAGCCTCCACATTCAACGGATCATCCTCCGCCATTTCCGAGGTCGTTTCTTGGGCTGGTAAACTACTACCATAAGTTCTTGCCAAATTTGTCTACAATACTACACCCACTGAACACCCTACTGCAAACTGGGGTGCCATGGAAGTGGAGTGACGAATGTAGATGAGCTTTCCAGAAGAGCAAAACACTAATCACATCGAAAGAGGTATCGGCCCATTACAACCCGGCATTACCAATTCGGTTGGCATGTGATGCGTCACCCTACGGCATTGGAACGGTGCTGTCGCACAAATTCTCGGATGGCTCAGAGAGGCCAATAGCCTTTGTGTCACGATCACTAACCTCAGCCGAGTGTAACTATGCCCAGATTGACAGGGAGGCCCTCAGCCTAGTGTGGGGAGTGAAAAAGTTCAATCACTATCTGCACGGGCAGAAGTTCACCTTGCTGACTGACCACCAACCACTTGTCTCCATCTTTAATCCAAAGAAGGGCGTTCCGGTGATGACTGCGCAACGGCTATAAAGATGGTTCCTTTTTCTAGGGGCGCACCAATATGAAATCGAGTATAAGGGCACGAAACAGCATGGAAATGCTGATGGGCTATCACGCCTGCCATTGCCTACTGCGGAGGAAGCACCAGCAGTGGATCCTGTCAAAATATTTCATTCGACTATAATTGAATGCTTGCCAGTAACTAACGCTGGTATAGAGAAGGAGACCCGAAATGACCCGACACTGTCTCGGGTATATGATTTGACGGTGAAGGGATGGCCAGCACATGGCGACTCACTGTTGCCAGCATTCTCATCCAGAAGAGAACAGCTGTCAGTATGCCAGGGGACCTTGATGTGTGGATCCCGAGTGGTAATTCCACCCAAGTTAAGGGAGAGAGTGCTCAATGAGCTTCACGAAGGTCATCTGGGAGGGGTGAAAATGAAAAGCCTTGCTAGGGCTTATGTGTGGTGGCTGGGGATCGATCAGCAAATCGAGGACCTGTCAAAGAGCTGCTCAGGATGACAGAAGGTCCAAAATGCACCACCACATGCCCCTCTACACCCATGGGAGTGGCCCTCATCTCCATGGCAACGGGTGCATATTGATTTTGCTGGTCCATTCATGGACTCAATGTCTTTAATAGCCGTGGATGCGCACTCGAAATGGCCTGAGGTCATCAAAATGTCCTCCACCACCACGGAGAAAACTATTGCAGTCCTACGGACCATTTTTGCCAGGAATGGCTTGCCAGAACAAATTTGCTCCGACAACGGACCACAGTTTGTGTCCGAAGAGTTCCGGAGGTTCTTGAAAAAGAATAGGGTAAGGCATTACACATCCGCCCTGTATCATCCAGCCACAAATGGATTGGCTGAGAGCTTCGTACAAACCTTTAAAAAGGTAATAAAGGCTATGTACAATGGCAACATTCCGCTGCAGCACAAGGTGGACAATTTCCTGTTCGCCTACCGGAATGCGACACATGCAGTCACCAACCAGGCCCCAGCCATGATGTTCTTTAACCGAAGGTTAAGATCTCGCCTGGATTTGCTCAGACCAAATGTATGAAGAGATGTTGAGAGTAAGCAATTCCAGCACATCCATGAGAAGCCAACAAGGAGATTCAATGTAGGGCAACCAGTTTTGGCCCACGACTACCGAACAGAAAAATGGCAGCCAGGAACGATATGCACACAGCAGGGCCCACTAATGTACACAGTGGACATTGGGGAGAGCATCGTGAGACGCCATGCTGACCAGATCCTAGAGTCACAGGAACAAGTCAAACCCATGCCGCGCCCATACGTACCTGGTGATGAACCCGACGTACAGGTCGCATCTACCCCAAAAACAGTAGCATCGGAAGCTGATGAACCAACCGACGACAGGGGGCCAGAATCGCCTCCGCACCAAGAGCAAGACACTCGGGAAAGGCGCTATCCAGAAAGGATCAGGAAGCCTCCCCAAAGACTGAATTTATAAATAGACTATTTTCAGCTAATGTTGCATGTTAAAAGTGTTAATTGTAATTAGTTTCATATTTAATTGTTAAATGAGTGTTATGGTACTGTTAATCTAAAAGGGGAGGAATTGTAATGTATGTACCTTTAAGGGAGATTACTACTTTTTACAGCTCCTGTATACTGTAGTACCGGCAGTGACCACACCTGTATATAAACCCTGAGTAGTGATCTGTAGAGTTAGTTCTAGAGTAACCCTCATTCAGTAAACACCTGTTGAATCGTTCCCTGCAGCCTTTTGTCTGATTATTGAAGGACAAACATTAAGATACACGGATCTAACAGCCCCAAACACCCCTTCCAGGTGAAACAGCGATTTACGTGTACTTCTTGCAATTTAATATACTGTATTCGCTGCTCACGATGCGGTCTCCTCTACATTGGGGAGACCAAACGCAGATTGGGTGATCGCTTTGCGGAACACCTCCGTTCAGTCTGTAAGGGTGACCTTGAGCTTCCGGTCGCCTGTCACTTTAATTCACCGCTTCACTCCCACTCTGATCTCTCTGTCCTCGGGCTATTGCATTGCTGCAATGAAGCTCAACGTAAGCTCGAGGAACAGCACCTCATCTTTCGATTGGGCACTTTGCAGCCTGCCGGACTCAACATTGAGTTTAATAATTTCAGATAATTATCCCTGCCCCCATTTTTCATGCAGTATGATTTTTGCCATTCCCATTTGCAACATTTTATCTTTCCTGCCTCTTACAAAAGCACAGGGTGTTCTTTTTATTCCTTCCTCCCCTCCTAATCCCCCCCCCCCCTGTCTCTGCACCTGCTTAATATCTGTTACATCTCCAGCTTTTTCCAGTTCTGATGAAGGGTCCCAGACCTGAAACGTTAACTCTGTTTCTCTCTCCACGGATGCTGCCTGGCCTGCTGAGTATTTCCAGCATTTTCTGTTGTTGTTATTGTTTATTCCAACTCTTTGCTTCCTGTCTGCTAACCAGTTCTCTAGCCAAGTCAGTACCTTACCCCCAATCCCATGTGCTTTAACTTTGCATTGTATGGCACAGGGTTGGACTATTTTGCTAAATCTTTAACTTAACATATTCTTTACATTTCAGTTGAAATAAAGTCAGCTTCACTTGCAGAAAGAAATTACAAAACAAAGAGAAAATGGTGGAATGAATAGATTTTAAATTACAAAGGGGAAAAATTCGGTTGCTTTGCGCCTCCTGTTAGTGCCCTAAGAGGGTGCTAACATCGCGCAAAGCAACTAGTGCCCGGGCGCAGCACCGCCAACGCCTCCCGTGAAATTCAGTGGGAGGTTAGTGGCGGCGGCGGTAACCATTAGCGTCCCACGGCACTGCACCGTCGGCGATGATGTCATCGCCATACGCAGCACCCCGCTTGTGCCCCGCTTGCGCCCCTGGCCGTAATCTTTGGTAACGCCCCCTGACTTACCACCGAACGCTATGTCCGATGGGGTCAGGGGGGCTTACCTGCAGCGATATTCCCTCACAGCGCCCCAAGAGGGAGGCAGGGTGCTTCCAGTAGCACCCGCTTCCCTCTTGGGGCGCTACCGATGAATTTCAGCTGCGGGGGGGCGCTAATTTTTACCCCCATATATATATGTGCTCTCCTGAAGAATAAAAATGGGGAAAAACGCTCACCATTGAAGAAAAACATGTCATAATAGCATAACATTTCAATATGTAGCAATTAATGCTTGGGGCAATTTTTTGTCTCTTTGTTTTCCTGTTTGTGCCCCAAAACAGGGCAGTAGCAGGTAGAAATTGTGTGTCAGTTCATCCCATCCAATTTGTGCTGGTTGCAGAAGCCAGAGGAGGTTGTGGAGGAAATTTCTAGTGGTTAGCGCTCCCGTTTGAACCAGGCAGGAGCCTCATGACTAAATTAGGGATGCATGGCACCATTAAGACACCAACAAGTTTTGCCGACCTTACAGCCTGACTAACGACACTTCCTGTTCCTGTCCACAAACCATAGTTGGCACTGGATGTTAGGCGGCCATTTCAACACTACTTAAAGGGACCCTCAGCTGCTCTTGGGTAAAGCTGTATGGAACTTTTGGATACATTTCTTACACGAGATTGTGGATAACTTGTCTTTAAATTAGTAGAAGGTGTCTTATTTGCTGTTGTAGGCTTCAGACTGTGAAAGGGGATTTGACTTTGTCGTCTTGCGGATACTGCTAGGAATCCCATTCTGGAGAGGAGGAGAAGAAATAAGGAGTAAACAGAGCTACAGCTACAGGGGAAGCAAATGGAAAGATGCATGCCAGTGCTAGGAGAAATCCTTACCCTCGCAACAGAGTTTATAAGCTCAGGAAAGCATGCTTGTACTTTTTTGAGAAACGGTGTATTACTCCAAGGATTCAATGACAGAATTGTGTCACATCCTGTGAGAAGATTTGCAGCTAACAACCAGAACTAGCACAGCACTGATTGTGACAGTCAAGGTCACTGCAGTCCTTAACTTCGTCTCCTTCCAGGCTGCCACAGGGGAGATCGGCAACATCAGGTAATCTGCAGTCCATGCTTGTATTAAGCATGTGACTGATACCTTGTTGACCAGAGCTTTTCTCATGGACATCCAGTTGCAGCAGGATAGGGCTCTGGGGTTCAAACTGATTACAGGATTTCCCCAAATCCAGAGCATCATTGACTACGCCCACGTAGCCCTGCGTACTGCTTTATACAACATTGCCGTTTTCATGAATTGTGAATGATACCCATCTATTAATGTTCAATTGCTATGTGACGACCAGCAGTGCATCATGCAGGTCTCTGTCTGCTTTCCTGGCAGCTGCCATGATGCTTTTATATTGCGTCAGTCAAACATTTTCCCACTGTTTGACCCAGTACAATAAGTTAAAGGCTGGCTTATGACACCTCTTAGGGGCCCACTTACGGCAGTGGGACTATGCTACAGTATGATCATGATTGTACAGGAGCCCTCATCAAGCAGATGAATGGAGTCTTGAAATAATGAATCAGATGCTTAGGCAGGTTCGGTGGCTTCCTCCAATACTGTCCGCAGAGTGTCCCGTATGATCGCTGTGTGCTGCATAACTTTTGCGGTACGATAAGCTGACCATGGGAGGAAAGTCCTTCAGCATGGCAAGGGAGAGGACGCCGATGACGTTAAGGATGGAAAATTAATGGAAGGAGTCCAACAGTCACCTGCTGCCAGAGCTATACAGCAGCAGCTCATTGAAAGGAACTTCAGCTGAACAATCCATGCTCCCTTGCATTAACAGTCATGTCCTACATATGCACCAGTGCTTCCACCCAACAATCAACAGCATCTGCCCAAATAGCAACATTTCTATTTCTATCACCTCACATTGCAAGTTCTCCAGCCACTAAATGAAAAGCCTCTATACAAATAGCATTGTGGTGTTAATGGCTTATAGAAAGGCCTAGACGCTATTTGCCATCCTGGTGTGAGCCCTTAGACCCTGTCTGAAATGTTGTTTTACCAGTTCTAGTGCTACTATGAGGTGCTCCCCCACTGCCTGCAATCTGGGAGGTGCTGCGGCTTAATCAAAGGCTAATGGGATGTTAATGGTCCGCAACCTTTAGGAGCTCAAGCCTGAGAGGGCCCAGCTGGGGACTGTAGCAATTCAGCTTTCTACCACCAAGGTGGACATTGATTTAGGGGTCACAAAGATACAGAGGAGTTGTCATCATAAGACTTGGGTTGGGAAATTCCTCAGAGCCACCCTTGCTCTGCTGCTGTAACTTCATTGGGAGTGCAGCAAAATCCTTGTTTATGCAAATAACTGGGGTCTCCACGACACTTCTGGTGAAGTGTCGAGAAATTTCCAGGCCTGGTATCATTTTCCATTCTTATTGTACAACTGGCCCAGCTACTGAGCTGCAGCTCAGCGTTCCCACTGATCTGCGGGAGAGTAGAATCTAGGAGATCCAAGTGAAGTCCCTTTCTATTTGATCTCCCAGCTTGCTCCGTCTCACTTGTGCTCGGTGAATCCCCAAATAACTCCCTTCAAACTACATGGAATTACATAGAAATTACAGCACAGCAACAGGCCATTCGGTCCAACTGGCCCATGCTGGTGTTTATGCTCCACACAAGCCTCTCACTCTACTTCATCTAACCCTATCAGAATATCCTTCTATTCCTTTCTCCCTCATGTACTTATCTAGCTTCCCCTGAAATGTATCTATGCCATTCGCCTCAACTACTCCTTGTGATAGCAAACTCACATGGTATGCAAATTTCTGGGCTAGTTCCTGGCACTGCAAGAGCGAGTGACAGTGCACCGTCATCAAGGTTTGCATCGTCACTCTGTCTAGCACTAGCATCTGAGCCTTCAGATGGGCTTAGAAAAATGGGAGAGGGGCAAGGATTATGATGTAGTATCAATGGCAAGCACATGCAAGTAAACTGGCCTGATTGTCGTGTTCAGGAGGTGAGTAAGTGCATGATTGAAAGAGTCAAGTAGAAAGAGAAGATGCCCAAAAACCCTACTGTAATATTGGCTTCCAACATCACCATCTCCAATGCTGACTGCTGTATCTCTTACATCGATATAGCAAGTGTTTGTAGAATGACTAGACCTCCTCCTGTGCTGTCTTCCTCCTATTGTATACAAACACCTTTTACAAGAAGAGTGGATGTGGATTAATCTATACCCTGGGCTAAGGCTTTCAAACCTCTCCATGTAAGCGCCAGCTCACCAAGGTGACAATAGGAAGCAGCAAGTATGGCCAAGCGGAAGAAGTAGTCGTGAGGGTAGTAGCAGCTTTTGAGGGCATGAGCACAAGCTGAATGGAGGTGCAGTGAAATCTTCCTTGCTAACATGGGTAACCATGAGAAGTGGAGAAGGAAAGAGTTAATTGTGCAGAGGAATAGGTAGGGTCTTGCGAGGCTGTGAAGAAAGAACAAGAGTCATGAAGGGGAGTCTTATCTTGGCATTCCTGGTGAGATCATTAAGTTTGTTTCCTCACTGCAGCCAGGTCCTGATGTAAATACTGCTTTCATTCCCGTGTTTCACCTTCCTTTTAAAGCTGCTGCAGGCCCTTAAGAACACGCAGCAGTGCCTGATATCTCACCTAATCATCGAGCTACCTACAGGAAAAGTATTTTACACTGGCAGTTCACCTACTGCACACTAATGAGGACAACCTGGAATATGGGATGGATCTCCCATTAACTGCACCAGGCAGCCACTACCACTGTCTCACCCACCTCCTGCCGGTTTCACAATGGGAGACCATAATCGACCCTGCTGTTTCAATAAGTAGATTCTCAGCTAAAATATATTATGATTGTACACTTCCACACATTTCTCCAGGGAGATCAGGAGTACTACAATGGTGGCAAAACATTCATTTGGAATTCTTGCTGGTAATTTTTCAGGCTGACAGTGTGTAACTTGCTGAAAAAAAATTGCCATGATTAAAACTGCTACGTGAGGTGAACGTGCTAATGTTTGTTTAGGAAACACACCTAATTCCCTCTGTCCCAATCAAAGTGACACAATAATTGCAACACCCGTAAGCACAAATCATATTACAGCAATACACAGTTATCTTTGTTCTTCTTAGGCAGTCCCTCGGGAACCGAGGATGACTTGCTTCCACATTAAAAATGAATTCGCAGGTGACTGATGAGTCCAATGCGGGACCTACAGTCTCTGTCACAGGTGGGGCAGATGGTGGTTGAAGGGGTGGGTGGGTGGGGTGCTTGGGTTGACTTGCGCTGCCTGCACTTGGCTTCCGCTTACTCCCGGCGAAGAGACTCGAGGTGTTCGGCGCCTTCCCGGATGCTTCTCCTCCACTTTGTGCGGTCTTGGGCCAGAGATTCCCAGGTGTCAGTGGGGATGTTACACTTTTTGAAGGAGGCTTTCAAGGTGTCCTTGAAGCATTTCCTCTGCCCACCTGGGGCTCTCTTGCCGTGTCGGAGCTTCGAGTAGAGCGCTTGTTTTGGGAGTCTCGTATCGGGCATGCGGATGATGTGACCCATCCATCGGAGCTGATCAAGCATGGTCAAAGCTTCGATGCTGGGGATGTTGGCCTGAGCGAGAACACTGACGTTGGTGCGCCTATCTTGCCAATGGATTTGCAGGGTCTTGCGGAGGCAGCGTTGGTGGTACCTCTCTAATGCATTGAGGTGCCTGCTGTACATGGTCCATGTCTCTGAGGCGTAAAGCAGGGCGGGTATCACTGCTGCTCTTAGACCATGAGCTTAGTGTTGGGTTTGAGGTCCTGGCCTTCAAATACTCTCTGCCTCCGGCGACCGAAGGCTGCACTGGCACACTGAAGGCGGTGTTGGACTTCTTCATCGATGTCTGCCCTTGTTGACAGTAGGCTCCCGAGGTATGGAAAGTGGTTCACGTTGTCCAAGGCCTTGTTGTGGATTTTGATAATCGGGGTGCAGTACTGTGTGGTGGAGGCAGGTTGGTAGAGGGCCTTTGTCTTATGGATGTTTAGTGTAAGGCCCATGCTCTTGTACGCTTCGGTGAAGGTGTTGCCGATGGTTTGGAGTTCGACCTCCGAGTGAGCGCAGACGCAAGCGTTGTCTGCATACTGTAATTCGACGACAGAGGATGGGACGATCTTGGATCAGGACTGGAGGCAACGAGATTTGAACAGTTTCCCGTTTGTTCTGTAAATTAGCTCCACTCCAGTGGGGAGCTTACTGAGGGTGAGATGGAGCATTGCAGCAAGGAAGATTGAGAAGAGCATTGGTGCGATGACACAGCCTTGCTTGACCCCAGTTCGTACGTGGATTGGGTTCGTGGTGGAACCGTTGGTCAGGATCATGGCTTGCATGTCGTCGTGAAGCAGGTGGAGGAAGGTGACAAACTTTTGAAGGCAGCCGAATTTGAGGAGGACACTCCATAATCCCTCACGGTTGACAGTGTCGAAGGCCTTTGTGAGATCAAAGAAGGGCATGTACAGTGGTTGGTGCTGTTCCCTGCATTTCTCTTGTAATTGACGTGCGGTGAAGATCATGTCCATTGTGCCCCTTAGTGGGCGGAATCCGCATTGCGACTCTGGGAGGAGCTCTTCGGCCACTGGGAGAAGGCGATTGAGGATGATTCTTGAGATGACTTTCCCTGTGGCAGACAACAGGGAAACTCCTCTGTAATTACCGCATATCTAAGTAAGGTTATATAAGTAAACTCAATCCTGTTGAAGATGATTCAGGGGAAATGTATGTTATTGAATTATCACAATTTTAACTACTGTAAAGGAGGTTATCTGTACACTTAGCTGTCTCGCTCAATAGTACTTTATACCACTACAACGTAGAGACAGCCTGAGAGTGGAAATTTTGTAATTTCCCAGATCTAACATCAAATGTGCCCTGAGCTCAGTTTTCTCAATCATGATATGGAACCAGAATGGAAGTTCATTAATGTCAGATCTGGGGGGAGTTTTATTTTTATTCATTCTCAGGATGTGGGCTTTGCTGGCAAGGCTGTCATTTATTGCCCATCCCTGGTTGTCCTGAGAAACTACTCCTGCACTCCTACTCCCCTGGCTCCACAGGAAGGATTTAAAAATAAATAAATTATGAGTTAATTTTCATTGGTGGCCACTGAAGAATCCTGAGCTGACTAAAGGGGTCCTTTAACAGGTGTTAGCTCTTGAATATGTCAATTAGGGGCCTAACGCTTGTTCTAGGCCTCTATCCATGATCTGCCATTTTATCAGGTTTTTGTGGGCACAATTTATAATATCTTTACATTGCACTGACTGGTGCACTGATGTGCTAATGTGCGTGGGAATCAGTTATACTGCCTGCTTGCACAGCTGGGATGAGGATGGGGAGGCAGAGTACCATGGACGTGCACTCAAATGCATGCAAAGAACTCTACTTACTGGTCACCAACTGTTTTTACTGATTAAAAGCTGTCAAATTTGATATGGTGCTATATAAATGCAGGTTGTTTGTTTATGCTTACACATTGCACTTTTGGCACAGGTTTGCCAAAACTCTTGGCTTAGCTAACTACCAAAAGTGTATTATAATGACAGTAGACACACTCGTTTTGTTAATACTAACTTTAAAATTATTTTCTAGCAGACCGCAATCAGTATTGATGGATTCTGTTTCCTAAACACAATCTAATAAATAGGACAATCCTATTTTGAGTAGTTTATCAAAGTTACAGGGTTCAACTGTATATATAGAACACACAAAGGCCAGTGTCATCATAGCATTGTTGATGTTGAGTTGAATAATGGGATCAATATATGATCTTCCAAAGCAAAGAATATCCCTTCCATGTAAAGCTTTTAAGAATAAGAGCTAAAATGTTCCCCAAAGGATTATTGGTAGACTATTTTATCAAGTGGATACTAGTAAAGATGATTTCCTCCATGTATTTGAGTACAGGTAATTTTCTATGAAAATGAGTATGTGTAATTTTCCCTAAGTGCATATATTGCAGCCTTGACAACCCTTTTGCACCCCACCTCCTCACTTAGTATTACAAATGCTGTTTTTTAAATCATTCATTTTGTACTAGACCCTATGGTGAATATGGAGCATTTTTATTCACCAGTGGGAAGAAATATTATGTTTTTAATGAGTGCAACAAACCTAGGTTCCACTGTGGTTTGCTGCTTACCAACCACAATGGAATTGTGGCCTTATTCCACAAGTTAAGATATGAAGGGTTCTTCACACTGGTTAATTATAATAGATGAAAAATGATGAGTGGGCTTTACAGCTTTTTTTTAACAACTCTGGGTGGGATGGAATACTGTTCTTTCACCTTTGAAACTTCATACCCATAATAACAGAAAGTATTAATTTGATACCCTGAAATTCATTCATTTTTCAGTTTCACTAAAGTAACTTCAAATGAATGATCCATCCATGTCCTTCATGTGCTTTTCGCCACTGTTTTATAGCAATGTTGCAGTTTTGCTTCAGTATCTTTCTCATGTTGTAAAACTTCTTCCAGAACTGCCTCCTGTAAGGGATTTTCTCTCTCTCAGGTCGCAGAGGTTTCTCTCGCCAGAGGCCTCTCTTTCTCTTTTCCACAGTAAACCTTGAGTGGTACGACCCACTCGCCCCTTAGATTCTAGACACTGGACTTAGGTGTAGGAACTACAATGCAGAGAAGACTCTGATAGACCAAATTTAATGAATCAAAATGGAATTTTATTGCAAATGGAAAAACAAATCAAATGCAAGCAAATGAGAGGGTACATGGGAGGGAAAAACAAATCATAACAATACATTACTGGCTAAAATAGATACAGGCATATTATACTTTACAAAAGTCATCATGAAATGGGGAAACACACAGAACATCGAGGGACAACAACTCATGTTAACTATACCCAAAATGCCCATCCCCTTAAACCTAGCTAGATCCAATTATGAAGGGCCAGAAACATGCTCACCAATCCAGTTGGAAAAGTATAGAGTTTTGAAACAGGTCTGCGTTTTGATCCCCTCAGGCGTCCTGTTTCCTCGTGGTCAGTGGAACCACAGCGGGCTGCGCCACACCTCACTCTCTCTCTCTCTCTCTCTCAAGGTGAAGGTCACGAACAGGCCGGACACTGACGGGCCTGGATGTCGGCGGAGATCATCTGCTTGACCACAGTTGGAAGCCCCTAGCCGGCTTTCATATAGGTTTCTTCGGTAGTTTTTCTACCCTCCCGTTTCGTCAATGGCCCGGGGTTGGTCGATGATCTCCCGATGTTTTACCCCGGGGCGGGACGCCGGCTTGAACCATCTTCTTCTCTGAACTCCAGCTGCTAGCGAAGGTAACGGCTATTACCGAAGATCCCACGAAGATGATGAAGAAAGGAACCTCTCTCTTCCCAATATCTAAGATGAAGCTACTCCTCTCGCTACCCCCAGTGTCTCCAATTATACTTCTCAGAAGAAGCCTCTATCTCCCGCCAAATCAAGATTAGTCTTTGTTTAACTTTTGGTGGGCTTATCGCACAGCGGGGTAGTTATTATATTTAAACTGCTTTCGGGATGGCCGGTGATGGCCATCTCTGGTCTGGAATGACCTGGTAATGTTTTAATGCCTTCTTGATGTCTTTAAAGGGTCCTTGATGCGTTCTTTATGAATATGGAACTGTTCCCCTTTGTCTGGGTAAACATTTAGATGGCCTTTATCTACAGGCCGATCTGACTGGATCTGCATCCAATCTTTATGTATGTGTGGGTGTCTGGTTTCGTTCTCTTAGAAACGGCTTCCAGAACTTACTGTGGGTTGAATCCACAATGGCTGCCTGGGGACCGCAGGAACCACTTTAAAGTGTCCCAATAAGTCAGTCACGGGGTCTGGCGGACATTTTGTGTGTCCCTTTTCTGGGCTTCTTTCAAAACAGTCTTTATAATCAAGGCCTCTTCTGCCAGAGGACCCTTATAATACAATATTAATTTTGTGAATTCTACAGTCCGCCCTGATGATACTATAACTTGCTTGAAGTATCATAATTCTGGGTGAGCCAAATTTTCTGACCTTCCATAATTAAACCATCCCCTGTAATTACCTATCTATGACCCCACGACACATGTATTTCCCATTTCAGAAAACCTACAGTGTACATTAAGCATCTATAGATGGCAAGACATTGGATTTAAATCTGACACACTCATTTCCAGGTGTGGAGGGGGGCCTAATACCCCTACACCACCTGGTCCATACACATTATCATTTATTAACAACAGCTCGCTTAACGAGTTTCAATAATAAAAATAAAGTACACACAAAATTACACATGACCAAACATAAACATAGAGGAGGGAGGGAAACTTTAACATTATACATAGCAGCAAAAATTTAAACGGGTGTCTCTTCTTCTACCCACACATAATGCTCTCTCCATTCTCCTCTGTTCTCATACTTCTGCAAAAGTCTGACCTTTTTACAGTGTACAAACAGTAAATAAACCACAATAAAAACCTGACACACTACAAGGATGTGAGAGGCTATCCTAATCCAAGAAGGGGCTTCTATATTTTTGAACAGGTCCCACCACGGTGGGGTTACTATATCCAATATGCTTGCCCCTATCTCTAAAGTCTTCTGCTCCAGTGTGTAAAAATGTTTCTGTGAAACGACAACGGCTTTTAATATCTTGGTGAGGTGTTCAGGGAGAGGGGGAATGATATATCCAAAATGTGCAACGAATCGTTGCAGATCGGTGAAATTCTCTTTAACGGTGATGTGAACAGTGGAAGGTTCAGGAATGGGGACAATTCGCTCTTGGGCCACTTGAACTTCTGCCTTGGGCTTGAAACAGAAACTGCTGTCACTCACCGGACACCAGCCGTGCTGTCCATGTTGGTAGTGGGGCACTGCAGTGGTGACACAGTATGTCCCACCTCCTATATATGCCACCTGCAGGGGCACATGGCCTTGTGCAATTGCCTCCATGGTGCAATTTATAGGCTTCGCGCCACCAGTTCTGAACCCGCACTGTGGTTTCGAATAGGCATTCAAGTGCTGGGGACACAGGATGATGTGTGCTCCCCGGCTCCGGCACCCCGAGAGGTCGGTACCCATCATTGCATGCTCCCATCGAATGACGTAAGGTGGGACCGCTATATAGCGAATGTGTGCACCCCCCTGAATGACTCCAATGTTCTACACCCTGTATACCGGGGCGGGTCTAGCTGTCTTTCCCATCACTGGCATTCTTACCACTATACCCATAATGGTGTGATTAGACCATCCACAGTCTACTGGGACTGGGTAGGCTTCTGAAGCTAGTCTGAGCTGGCACGGACTTAATGCATTTTCAAAAGGGTGGAGGGCTGCAAGGTGCTTGTTGCTGATCCAGGAGGGGACTAAACCTTGTTTTAAATCCTCCAGATTACTGCGGCCCTCGCCCAGTAACCACGCCCTGTACAGCACGCAAGCTTCGTTCTGCGCAGCCTGATCGGATGCATTCCGATCCTCCCTGATGAGAGCATTTACCGTTTTAGCGTGTTTCTCCAGCTCAGCAATAATTTCTTTTAAGTGTAGTGTCATGGCCTGGTCCTCATGTAACTCAGAACCCACTACCTTATTCTCATCAGTCAGTATCTTTTGTAACTGTGTTTTCAAACCATTAATCTGGGTCTGCAGCTCCACGTCATCCAGCGTGTTGATGACGGAAGCCCCTGTGTTAAAAGCTGTGAAAATATCATTTACTGCACCCCTTCTTTGTCTCCCTATCCTGTCCAAGACCACATGTGGTGTGGTGTACAATTCGGCTCTGTCTACATCAGCAAAGTCGAATTCGTAAAACTGCCTGAACATGTTTGTTAACAGGACCTGGTACAATTGCTCCGTTTCCTTGGGGCACCACTCTGGCAATCGCACCTCGGTGAGGTTTAAAATCACCGAGGCCACCACGTAGTGCACCCCTTGGTACAGCACCTGACCTGTGGGTACTAATACCAATCCGTTCCCGGGTCCCTTGGTAGTGGTGGGGCACCCTTCCTTGCGGGCTTTGGCTACCGGAATCGTGGGCAGGGGCTTGCGGGGGCGGGTGATGAGCGCGGGGCCGGGTGATGAGCTCAGTGGCGTTTACTGGGATCTGAGAGTATGGGACTCCGCACGCCCGTGTGCTGACGTCCCACCTCATTCCTTTCCCAGCATCCTGCCACTGCCTTTGGAAAAAGATGGAGATACCTGTGGGGCAGGCGTGTTCTGAACCCCACATACAGATGTAGATCCCCTCATCTGGTTCCCACCATTTGTCCCAACAGACACTCGACCCCTTGTGTCCCCGTAATAGTCCGATGGGTATTGTTACCCAGTCTCTCCCACTCGACCGTGGAGTTCTTCATGGTCTTACTCAGCTTCCGAAGCCACCACCAGCGGTCCAAAGGAACATGTCCATGACAAACCAGGCAAATCTTCCCGACGGTGACGCTGACTCTGGGTGCGATGACCCTCACTCGGGGGCACAACAAGGAAGTCTCCCGGTACGCAAACCCGGACTGGCTGGAGTATTCCGTAGAGTTTGACCCCAGCCATCCTGGCCACCTCCCTTTGTGGAAATAGGTGGCTGTCTCCTCAACGCCCCGCACGCCCGACCCATTGGTCGCGATGGGGGCTGTGCTCCCCGAGCACCCGTAGATCGTGGAGTCCTTGGTGCGGCCCCGATAGGCCCAGCTCCACCCGATCACCGCGAATATGATGAGAATCCCTCTCATCTTTCTGGTTCCTGTAACAAGATTAAACAATATAGCCAGGCTCCCGAGAGATTCTGGCTTAGGTGAAGGCATGATCGGGCCTTTCGACCGCGATCCAAAACAACACACATACTGGGCAGATTCCAAAACTACTTATAACACTAATCACTTTAATATACACACACCTTAAACTTAATTAAACTTAAACTTAACTTATGTACAGTGCCGCCCGTCCCTGGGCAGCTTACCTAATCCCTGATTGGACTGCAGCTTGTCGCTCCTTGTGGCGGGGCTGCACTGACCTGTGGCTTGGGTTCCCCGCAGCCTTTTGCTGTCAATTGGGGACTGCGTTTTGCCAGGGATTTCCCAAGCCTGCGTTTACTGAAAACGGGGGAATCGGGCCAAGGTTTTACCGGCTGAGGCATTCGAGCCGACCTGCGAAGAGGTACTTTGGGCATGGCTCCCTCAGCGAGTGGACCTTCGGTTGGGACTTTAGCCCTCACAGCCCGTGGCACCTTCATGGCTGCCGGCTTCGGCTCCCTTCCCTCAGGCTCCGCCCCGTTGGGATTTGGGTCTGTCGCAGATGACTCCTCCTCACCTGTCCCTACAGGTGGAGGATCCCCGCCCCCAATTTCTACCTCCCCTAAGCTTGAGTCGAGGGCGGGACCTCCATCCTCCAGCTCCACCTCCTCCAGAATCGTGTCGAGGGCGGGGTCTTGCTGTTCGGGCTCCCCCCCGATGGCGTTCGGATCAGGAGGAGGGCCTTGGTCTTTGGGCTCCTCCTTGTCCGAGTCCCAGGCCAGTGGGGAAACCTCCCAGGTGGGCGAGGCAACTTCTCCCTCCAGGCAGGCTGTGGTTCCAGCCTGTGTGGTCTGTGACTTGTTGCACGCCTCAGGCTGAGGAATTTTACCCTCAGACCTGGCCTCAGTTGTTGGCTCTTTTGCACCCGGCTTAAACAGTTTGCACCGCTTGAAGTGAAACCACTTATTACGTCGGGGTACCTTCACTACGTGACTGGCGGGGACCGGTTGATCTTGCACCGACTCCTGTCTATCCTGGTCCATGTCTCTATCGCCAGCGCAGAGGGTCAGACCCAAGAATTTTACTTTCCGCCGGCCGACCCGTGCTTTCGTTGGGTTGGCCTTGGCACCCTCTATCCCTTTCACGCTCGCACCCGCTCCCCAGAGACAGTGATTTCTCAGGTCCACGAGGATCCCGTGGGCTACCAAGAAATCAGAACCAAGGACTCCCGTTCCACCCCCCACCTCCCACTTCATTAGTGTACACTTCCAAGTGGTGCGGAGTGGTCCTAAATGAATGGAGAGGGGAATGGAATGTGCGCCAGCCTGTTCTTCGCCCGTGAAGCCCGACAGAAGGTATGGGACCCCGGTGGACAGAGGCGAGGCGGTGGGGTTATCTGCGTGGATCACGGTGCACGATGCCCCCGTATCCAACAAATAGGTCCCTGTTACCTCCTCCACCTCCATCTCCACGAGGGGTCACCTCCATACATCATATCGCAGTGCACACAGGTAGACGGGCTGTGCTGGCTCTAGTCATTTGGGCACCGGAGTCGTGGTTTCGGGAACGACAAGACCAGTGGTGGCGGCTATCTTCCCCTGCACGATCATAAGAGACCGCATTGTCTCTATAATTGATTCTATCGCAGCGGGATCCATAGCCGCACCAGCTCCCTTTGCTGGGACAGGAGCTGCGGCTTGTGTTTGGGCTGGTGCTGGGGCGGCGGTCTGGGCTTGGGTTTGGGCTGCGGGAGATTTTCCCTTATTATCCTTCCACGGATTTTTACAGTCCTTGCGCCAATGTCCATCCTTCCCACACCCGTAGCAATTGAGCTTGGCCTGGGCAGGACGATTCCCCTCCTGACGCCACTCCTTCTTGCTTGGGGCTGCAGGTTTTGCCTCATGCACTTTTCCTTTAGAGGGAGGTGTCTCCTGACCTCTACAATTCTTGTAAGCTACGGTGAGCTGGCGGAGCACCGTCTCCTCCATGACGCCGGGACCTTGGGGGTCAAACCAGGACCTGGCTAAGGCCTGTATGTGTGGCAAGCTGTTAGCAACCAAGCAACGGAGCCAATGAACCCGCTGTTCGGCTCTCATTCCAACCCATTCAGGCATGCCCGGACAACTGCGTCGATACACTGGCCACAGCCTTTCTGCGAAAACCCGCGGGGGTTCTCCAGCTAGCTGCACAGTCCCTTCCACCCGTTGGAATGGATTACCGTCGTCCACTCCCATAACTTCCAAGACCTCATCCCTGAGATCCGTATACCCTTTCCGTCCCCTCTTACTCTCGTCTGAGAGGCACTGAAGGATTGTGCTATCCAGGGAGAAGAGCAGCATCTTTGCCTGTTCAAGATCATCACAATCATTGATGGCGGCTGTCTCCTCTATCTCCCTGAAATGAACTGAGGGATCTCCCTTTACCGTGAGTCTTGGGAGGTGGCTCACCATGGACCTTAGTTGTTGGGCACCGTAGGGCACCACGAGCTGGTTCAGGAGGGGTCCGTCATCGCTGTTTGTGGCGTTGGGACCGAACCTCTGGTGCCGAGCAGGACACATTGGTGCCGGCTCCGGCTTTACTGCCAGGGGTTGTTCCTCCTCCGGTACCATCTCGGCCACCCTTTCTTCCACCACCCCTTTTTCTGGCCAAGCTTCACTATAGCTTGGCGGGGCTGAGGGTTCAGTGGCTGGTGCCACAACTACTTCGCAAGGAACCGGATGTTTGAACTCCTGCAAAAAGTCAATCTGACTTGCTTTTGGGCTTACGAGGCATACCATGCCTTTTGCCTTAACCAGGGCCGTTCTCAGGTCCTCTATGGTCTTTTGGCAGGGGCCATGGTCTGCACTCTCAAACCCATATTCAAGGGACAGTTTGTAAGCTGCCTTGACTTCCACTACTCTCTCCTCCTGCGTTCTTAGCTGTTGTGCGAGGTGGGCATTTTTCTCCCGTATTCTCGCTTCATGGATCTTTGCCTCAGTAACCTGGCATTCCAGATACTCTATTCTAGCCTGATGTTGGCTGGCTACAACTTGGCGTTCTTGATTCAGCGCGTGAAGCGCTGTGATGAGCTTTTCCCCACCCATGGCCTTTTCCTCTATCTCTGCTGCCTGGGTAGTGATCTTGGCTGCCTGTGCTGCAACGACCCAGTCCAAAATCTGGACCTGTTTCTTGTAGCACATCAGCCACACTGCCTTTTCCACTGACTTCTTATGCTCTTTGCTCTTTGTCCACCTGATGGCTGCGTCCACCGGACGCCCATCCAGTAAGAAATCGGAAATCCACTGCTTAGTGAGATTTACCTTACCAAAGACATAATCTGCTATCCTCTCATCCATTGCATTTCGACCATTGAAACTTGGGTCTAATACATTGCAATCCTGCTGCCAGTGTCCTGCCACGGTCGCCATTTTCTGTAAGGGGTTTTCTCTCTCTCAGGTCGCAGAGGTTTCTCTCGCCAGAGGCCTCTCTTTCTCTTTTGCACAGTAAACCTTGAGTGGTTCGACCCACTCGCCCCTTAGATTCTAGACACTGGTCTTAGGTGCAGGAACTACAATGCAGAGAATGACCTGGTAATGTTTTAATGTCTTCTTCATGTCTTTATCGGGTCCTTGATGCGTTCTTTATGAATATGGAACTGTTCCCCTTTGTCTGGGTAAACATTTAGATGACTTTTATCTACAGGCCGATCTGACTGGATCTGCATCCAATCTTTATGTATGTGTGGGTGTCTGGTTTCGTTCTCTCAGAAATGGCTTCCAGAACTTACTGTGGGTTGAATCCACAACGGCTGTCTGGGGACTGCAGGAACCATTTTAAAGTATCCCTGTGATGAAATATTTCCATTCATCACTGCCCTTTGAGCGGCTCAGCTTAGATTTCAAGGGCCCCCTCCTGTCCGTCGACCGCAATGTTTACTTCCTGAACATTGTGGACGAATACTCCCGGTTCCCATTCGCCTTCCCCTGCCCAGGCATGACCAGCGCCACGGTCATTAAATGCCTCAACAGCCTGTTCTGCCTGTTTGGTATGCCGAGCTACATCCATACGGATAGGGGGGCGTCCTTCATGAGTGAAGAGCTACGCCAGTACATGCTGTCCATGGGGGATCGCCACGAGCCGTACCACCAGCTACAACCCCCGGGGTAACGGCCAAGTGGAGCGAGAGAACGGGACAGTATGGAAAGCAGTCACTCTAGCTCTAAGGACCAAGGGCCTCCCTACCTCCCGCTGGCAGGAAGTCCTCTCGGATGTGCTCCATTCGATACGGTCGCTATTGTGTACGGCCACTAATACCACGCCTCATGAACGAATGTTTGTCTTTCCCCGGAAATCCACCTCAGGCGTATCCATGCCGTCATGGCTCTCCACCCCAGGTCCGGTACTCGTGCGAAGGCATGTGAGGGGCCTCAAGACGGACCCTCTCGTGGAGCCAGTACACCTACTCCACGCCAACCCCCAATACGCATATGTCCGGCACGCCGACGGAAGGGAGGACACCGTGTCCATAAAAGACGTCGCCCCAGCCGGCATCGACAACAACCACGGCAATAGCGGCAACGACGATCACAGCAACTCTTACCCACCCACTACTCTTTCATCACCCCCGGAAGAACACCGACCAACGGCACCCCCACCAACTACCCCTTCAACAACCCTGGCGGCACCCCCGGCAGAGACCCAGGAGGCTACCGGGGACACCCAGCCGACACCCGCGGCACCGCAACTGCCACGTCGGTCGCAGAGGACTATCAAACCCCCGAACAGACTAAATCTATAGAAGGGGTGAATGTGATGAAATATTTCCATTCATCACTGCCTGTGACTGAGATCGGTTTCAGTGTCATTTCCCTTCCCCCAGACCTCATTGTATTGTGTACTGGAATGTGCTGTATTGTATACTGGAATGTGCTGTGTGTAGGGCTCTGCCCATACCTGGCCCCGTTTGTAAGCTAGCTTCAGTCTAGCCCCAATCTCCAGAAGGACGACATCTCTCTCGCTTACGTGTTTCGTTCTAAGTTAATAAAAGCCTTGTTTTGTTCTGCTACCTTCGAGTCTCGGAATTATTGAGGCACATCAATCCCAATAAGTCAGTCACGGGGTCTGGTGGCCATTTTGTGTGTCCCTTTTCTGGGCTTCTTTTAAAACAGTCTTTTTAAAATCAAGGCCTCTTCTGCCAGAGGACCCTTATAATACAATATTCATTTTGCGAATTCTACACTCCATGATCTCTTGCTCGTGGGCCCGGAGTTCACTGCTACTTGTGGCCATGGGCCCAGAGTTCACTGCTACGTGTGGCCATGCTCTTTGTCTTCAATGTATGATAATGGCCAGACTTGAGGCAAGAAACAATATTTCTCTCTATCAAGTCATCCACCAACATCTCCAAGTTCTAGTCAGTAAATTGGTATTTGTGAATTGTGAATTTCATGCTGAGCCATAAGAGGTAAGCTTTACAGCTGGATGAATGAAACTTTCAACATTTATACAACATTTACAAGCAATAACAGGAGAAGGTTTAGTTCAAGTGACCAAAAGCATTGTTGACGAGATAGATTTTCCGTGTGCTTTTGAAGATGTTGGGCCTGGAGGTGACGAAGGGATAGATGAAGATTTCAGTGTGACGAGGGGTGGAAAGGGGGTTGGGGGGGCAGAGGGGTGGCGGAGAAGAGGTGTTAATGTAGGGGCCGAAGAAAGTGTTGCTACAGAGGCATTCTTATTGATGGATGGGCCATGCGGTTTGAATCTTAGCTTAAGGTTAATTAGGACACTAAGGTTATACACTGACAGGTTCAGTCTAAGTGAGTTTCAGGAAGGGGGATGAAATTGTTCTTTTGGGAGAAGCATTACTACACGTTCATTGTGATTGGCTGGTTTTCTGTCAACTCTGTCAAATTTGTGTTTCATGAAATCTACTGCAGGAATATTATCCGAAGTTGCTGCTTTATTTGGGAGTCTTTAAAATATGCCAAAAATAGAATTATTATTTGACAAAGAAGATACCATTGCCCATTTTTCGACAGCACCTCCCAAATCCACCTAGAAGGACAAGGGCAACAGGCGCATGGGAACATCATCACCTCTAAGTTTCCCTCCAAGTCGTACGTTATCCTGACTTGGAAATATATCGCTGATCTTTCATCGTCGCTGGGTCAAAATCCTGGAACTCCCTACCTAACAGAACTGTGGGAGGACCTTCACCACACGGACTGCAGCGGTTCAAGGAGGCGGCTCACCATCACCTTCTCACGGGCAATTAGGGATGGGCAATAAATGCTGGCTTTGACAACGACGCTCACATCACAGGAATGAATAAAAAAAAATTATACGACAATATCACTCTTAGGAGTTTTATTAAAGATTGATACTTTTAGTGGACATTAAATTGACTTGCTTTCTATTGGCTACTCATAGTTTTTTAGAGGAGATTTTGTGCTTATCAAGTTGAGGGATATCAATGCTCTGGAATGGAATTTTTAAAAAACTTTTGTTACCCAGTGTTAACATGAAACACAATGAGGTCAGGAATAGTACAGCCAGCTGCAGAGAAAGCTTTCTTTTACACAAACTATCCTGAAGGGAAAAGGTGGGTGTATTTTGTATCTTGGACACATACCTCGTGGGTTGTGAATATCAGGACCCATTCTATGTAAAACCTGCAAAGTTAACAGAGAGGAGACTTTCACCCCATTGGTTGGGGCAATGTTAAAACCCACATCCCAAAGGTGAAAGGTCACTGTGCGAACCCAGCATGCCATCCAGGTGCCCCACACCTCTTGTGTAATCTTGGTCCAAGCATACTTATGAGATTCTATTGTGTAACAGAATGAGATAGGGACGATATGTGAGACATAGGCTTTTGAGAGCCCTGTATCTGTGATAGGGATACAGCTTTAAGAAGTTGTAAAAAAAAGTCAGAATGACCAAGGCAAGGTGGTATAGCTTTAAGAAATTGTTGACCTTAATTGCCTTTAATCAGGAATGACTCCCAGCCTGGAAGGATCAAAGGCAGGGAAACAGTTCAGTTGTGAGGCATCCCTGTCCGCTTTAAAGACAAAACTGCCATTGGTGAATAAACCTCACTTGTTTTAAGCTCTAGTCTGTGTGCCTATTTGGACACTGGGTCCTGGGCCTGCTTCAGCTTGTTACAATTGGTACACATGAGGCTGATTGTCCGATGGGCTCACGTAGTGAAGCTGCATCTATTGGCCTAGAATTTGCTGTCAAAATAATGGTGAGTGTAATGGCGCCTGCCATTATTATTTACATGTAAATGGTACACCAACTTCAGACAAGGGCCAGATGTGCAGTTAAATGTGAATATCCAAAAGTTGCTGTCAAGAGTTACACTGCTCCTCCATTAGCTTGGCGATAATGGCATTTTGCTGTCTGCCTTACCATTGACATGCATTAAATGTCATGAATATAAGATAAGAACATAAGAAATAGGAGCAGGAGAAGGCCAATCGGCCCCTCGAGCCTGCTCCACCATTCAATAAGATCATGGCTGATCTGACCCTAACCTCAAATCTTCTATCACTCTGCATCCACCCGAACCCATGTGATCTCCCGGGAGAGGCGAAAAACCAGATAAAGACCCAATGGCCAATTTGGGAGAAAAAAATCTGGGAAATTCCTCTCCGACCCATCTAGGCGATCGAAATTCTTCCAGGAGATCACTCTGTCCCTATATTTTCTACAGTACTTACCTTCTGTAAAGGCGATCTCCACCCCAGCCAGGAACAGGAATAAAACCATCTCCTGAAATCTAACACAGAATTAGAACACAGTAGGAGCAGAACAAGGCTACACGGCCCCTGGGCCCACTCCACTACCCACAGGGCCATGACCATTCCGAACCTAGACTCATGTCCAATTTCCTGCCCGCTCCCCGTAACCCTTAATTCCCTTTACTTCTAGGAAACTATCTATTTCTGTTTTAAATTTATTTAATGATGTAGCTTCCACAGCTTTCTGGGGCAGCAAACTCCGCAAACCTACCACCCTCTGAGTGAAGAAGTTTCTCCTCATCTCAGTTTTGAATGAGCAGCCCCTTATTTTAAGATTATGCCCCCTAGTTCTAGTTTCACCCATCATTGGGAACATCCTCACCGCATCCACCCGATCAAGCCCCTTCACAATCTTATATGTTTCAATAAGATCGCCTCTCATTCTTCTGAACTCCAATGAGTAGAGTCCCAATCTACTCAACCTCTCCTCATATGACCACCCCCTCATCCCCGGGATTAACCGAGTGAACCTTCTTTGTACTGACTCAAGAGCAAGTATGTCTTTTCTTAAGTATGGACACCAAAACTGTATGCAGTATTCCAGGTGCGGTCTCACCAATACCTTGTACAACTGCAGCAATACCTCCCTGTTTTTATATTCCATCCCCCTAGCAATAAAAGCCAACATTCCATTGGCCTTCTTAATCACTTGCTGCACCTGCATACTAACTTTTTGAATTTCGTGCACCAGGACCCCCAGATCCCTTTGTACTACAGTACTTTCCAGTTTCTTGCCATTAAGATAATAACTTGCTCTATGATTTTTCCTGCCAAAGTGCATAACCTCACACTTTCCAGTATTGTATTCCATCTGCCAAATCTCTGCCCACTTACTTAGCCTGTCTATGTCACTTTGCAGGTTTTTTATGTCCTCCTCACTCACTACTTTCCGTCCCATCTTTGTATCATCTGCAAACTTTGATATGTTGCACTCGGTCCCCTCCTCCAAATCGTTAATATAGATTGTAAAGAGTTGGGGACCCAGCACTGACCCCTGCGGAACACCACTAGTTACTGGTTGCCAATCTGAGAACGAACCATTTATCCCAACTCTCTGCTTTCTGTTAGAGAGCCAATCCTCCACCCATGCCAGAATATTACCCCCAATCCCGTGATTTTTTTATCTTGAGCAATAATCTTTTGTGTGGCACCTTGTCAAATGCCTTTTGGAAGTCTAAATACACTATGTCCACTGGTTCCCCTTTATCCACCCTGTATGTTACTTCCTCAAAAAACTCAAGCAAATTTGTCAAACATGACTTCCCCTTCATGAAACCATGCTGAGTTTGTCCTATTAAATTATGTTTATCCAAATGTCCCGTTACTGTCTCCTTAATAATGGACTCTAACATTTTACCAACCACAGATGTTAGGCTAACAGGTCTATAGTTTCCAGCCTTCTGCCTACTACCCTTTTTAAATAAGGGTGTTACATTAGCAGTTTTCCAATCTGCTGGGACCTTTGCTGAGTCCAGTGAGTTTTGGAAAATTATTACCAATGCATCCACAATCCCTACCGCTACTTCCCTCAAGACCCTAGGATGCAAGCCATCAGGTCCAGGGGATTTATCCGCCTTGAGTCCCATTATTTTACCAAGTACCACTTCCTTAGTGATTTTAATCGTATTTAGTTCCTCCCCCCCTAGAGCCCCCTGTTTGTCCAGTGTTGGGATATTCTTAGTGTCCTCTACTGTAAAGACTGATACAAAATAATTGTTCAGTGTTTTTGCCATCTCCATGTTTCCCACCATTAATTACCCGGTCTCATCCTCTAAGGGACCAACATTTACTTTAGCCACCCTTTTTCTTTTTATATAACTATAGAAACTTTTACTGTCTGTTTTTATATTTTTTGCTAATTTACTTTCATAATCTATCTTCCCTTTCTTAATCAATCTTTTAGTTATTTTTTGCTGTCTTTTAAAGACTTCCCAATCTTCCATCCTCCCACTAGATTTGGCTACCTTATATGCCCTTGTTTTTAGTCGGATACTATCCTTAATTACTTTACTTAGCCACGGATGGCTATCTTTTCTTTTACACCCTTTTTTCCTCAGTGGAATATATTTTTTTTGGAAGTTGTTAAATAACTCCTTAAATGTACACCACTGATCATGTACCGTCTTACCCTTTAATCTATTTTCCCAGTCCACTCTAATTAATTCCGCTCTCATACCTTCATAGTCTCCTTTATTCAAGCTCAGCACGCTTGTTTGAGATCCAACCTTCTCACCCTCCAATTGAATATGGAACTCAACCATGTTATGGTCACTCATTCCAAGGGGATCCTTTACTAGGACATTTTTAATTAATCCTGTCTCATTACACAGGACCAAATCTAAGGTTGCTTGCCCCCTGGTCGGTTCAGTTACATACTGCTCAAGAAACCCATCCCTAATACACTCAATGAACTCATCCTCTAGGCTGCTCTGCCCAATTTGATTTGTCCAGTTAATATGATAATTAAAATCCCCCATAATTATAGCTGTTCCCTTATTACAAGCCTCAACTATTTCCTGATTAATACTCCGTCCAACAGAGTTGCAACTGTTCGGAGGCCTATAGACTACACCCACTAGTGTTTTTTTCCCCTTATTATTCCTTATCTCCACCCAAACTGTTTCACTATCCTGCTCCTTTGACCCAATATCATTTCTCTGTATTATAGTGATTCCTTCCTTTATTAACATAGCCGCCCCACCTCCTCTCCCTTCCTGCCTGTCCTTCCTGATTGTTAAATAACCTGGTATGTTTAATTCCCAGTCATGGTCACCCTGCAGCCATGTTTCTGTAATGGCCACAAGATCATACCCATATGTCATTATTTGTGCCATTAACTCATTCATTTTGTTACGAATGCTACGTGCATTCAGATAAAGAACTTTCAAATATGTTTTGTAACACTTAGTTCCTGTTTTTTCCCTTTTTAGTACTTTACTTTTTACTCCATACCTTCTGTCCCTTCCTGACACATTCTGTTTGTTAATTCCCCCACTGCTACCTAAGTCTATGACCTTCTCTGTTGTCATTTCTATTATTTGCTCTCTAGAAACCTCCCCCCCACTAATTAGTTTAAAGCCCTCTCTACACCCCTAGTTATATGATTCGCCAGGACTCTAGTCCCAGCACTGGCCAAGTGGAGTCCATCCCAACAGAACAGCTCCCTCCTGTCCCAGTACTGGTACCAGTGTCCCAAGAAGCAAAACCCATTTCTCCCACACCGGTCTTTGAGCCACGCATTTAACTCTTTAATTTTATTTATCCTAGCCAGATTCGCTCGTGGCTCAGGTAATAACCCAGAGATTATTACCCTTGAGGTTCTGTTTTTTAATTTGACCCCTAGCTGCTCATACTCCTTTAACAGAACCGTCTTCCTTGTCCTATCTATGTCGTTTGTACCAACATGGACCACGACAACTGGATCCTCCCCCTCCCACTCCAAGTTTCTTTCCAGCCCAGAAGAGATGTCCTTAACCCTGGCACCAGGCAGGCAACACAGCCTTCGGGACTCCCGCTCTTGACTGCAGAGAACCCTATCTATCCCCCTAATGATACTATCCCCTACCACTACAACATTTCTTTTTACTCCCTCCACTTGAATGGCCCCCTGTACCACGGTGCTGTGGCCAGGTTGCTCATCCTCCCTGCAGTCCCCGCTCCCGCCCTCACAGGGAGTAAGAACCTCGATCCTGCTGGACAAGAACAAGGGCTGCGCCTCCTTCAACACTACATCCTGGATCCCTGTACCTTCCTCACTCGTAGTCACACCGTCCTGTCCCTGACCACGGACTACATCTGCAGTAATTAACTTCATAGGTGTGACCATCTCCTGAAACATAGAGTCCAGGAACTTCTCCCCCTCCCTGATGTGTCGCAGTGTCTGAAGCTCGGTCTCAAGCTCCATAACATGGAACTTGAGTTCCTCTAGCAGCAAACACTTGTCGCAGATGTAATCACCGTGAGCCTCAATGGGGTTCACCGGCTCCCACATCTCGCAACAGTAACACATCACCTGCTCCATTCTATATAATTAATTAAATTTCTTATTATTAGTTATGAAGACCCTGCCCGGATATATATGATAATATCACACCACTATTCAATACGACTTACCAACTTAAAGGTATAAATGAGAAGAGAAGGAAGAAAACCAACCAACCAGCTGATCACCAACCTCCTCCTTGAATACTGTCTGTGGGGCCTGTTTGGTTGACTCGTCTCGCTGCTCCGTCTCCGCAGTGCTGTCTAAGCCTGGGAGTGGGGAACAAAACAGAGCAAAAAACACACCCTCACCTCCCATTTATCCGAACTCTCCCACTTAGCAAAACTCCAGCTGCACTCAATGCACAAAGCACTCCATGCACCGCACTAGCCCCTCCCCTTTTATACCCGGATTCTACTTCCGGTTTAAACTGCCCAAGAGTTTAAAAAACCCTTAAAAAATTAAACTTACTTCAAATAATTGACTTCTTAACACACTAAAATTCACAAAATATACTTAAATGATTTTTCTCCCACTTAGCAAAACTCCAGCTGCACTCAATGCACAAGGCACAGTTGCTGTATATACACAGTACATATGAACTAAGCCCACTGCAGATACTTAAGGTGAGTCATTGACAGTGTATGGGCTAGAAATTCATTATAGCCCAGGAATGGGCGGTGTCATTAGAAAAGTTGCAGAATTAGCGCCTGGCGCTAATGCTTTAGACTGCACGCAAAATTTGTGCTCACTGCTCAAAAAAATGATTGGAGTCTTAATTCAAGTCTTAAAGCCCAAGCTCATTAGCGTTACACTCAAAGGGTGGACCAATATCGGGCGCAGTCTAATCGCAAGTCATGATTGGCACAGGCTTTCTTCAGTACTTAAAGGGGAGATTCGTTGATGGTACAGAACCTAATTCTCAGCATTGCTGGCTGTGCAGCTGCCTCAGCAAGTGCAAGCGCAAGCAGAAGCAGAAGCAAAAGCAGAAGCAGGAGAAGGAGAAGGAGGACTGAAGCAGCTGCACTCATGGCAGATCCACGCCCCAGGGAGAGAGATCGCAGATTCTGCGATCAAGCATTGGAGGAATTGGAGAGACGGAGGGCGGTGCTCTGCCTGGCAAGTGGCAGGAGGCCCTCACCACAAGTCTTCCGCACTATATGGAGGGAGGTAGTGCAGCACGTCTCGGGCAGCACTGTGGCCGCCAGGACCCCTACACAGTGTAGGAAGAAATTTAACGACCTCTCTTGTGTGGTCAGGGTGAGTGAAGGCTTCAACAAATGCTACGTACCACCATCTGTACCACAGTCTTCACACACTGCCCAAAGTACCACACCTCCAGCACTCACCCACCAACAATCTCTACCTACCAACACTCACACCCACATCTCACACCTTGCACACAATGATAGCTATTCAACTATGGCAGGCGCACACCCAACTACTGCCTGTGCTGGAGAATAGAGTGCTGCAGATTATTGGTCGCCATGGCCACTGGCGGCGTTGACCCCCTTGGGGACAACATCGGTATGTTCATCCCTACTCAGTCGTCTCACATCCCACTTCCCCCTCACCCCACAAGCATTTCGCACTTGCCAGCTAATCATGCTTTCTCCATGCATTTCTCCCTTCCTGTCCCCCTCCCCTCCCCTTAACTCGACTCTTGTGCCTTTATGCTTTCAGATAATCAGCAAGTGCCTGAGCAGCCTGTCCCTGAGGGCACCGTAGAGAGCAAGACGAGAGAAGAGGAGGAGGAGGAAGAACACACCGCGTCACTGCATGTTTCACCCGCAGGCACCAGCCCAGACACTGGCACTATGCGTTCTTTAGAGGCTAGTATAGCAGCGGGACCTGCACAGGGTGAGGCACCGGGGATCAGTGGGCTGCAGCAAGGCCAGGGGAAAGGGGAGCTCAGGGGCCAGCTCCCCAGAGGGCGAGTTCGCGCGCGAGTTCTGCTGCACAGGACTCAGATGAGGACCTCGATGGGGAGGCATTTAGAAGAAGGGTGATGGGCATGCACACGGAGATGACAGGTGCAATGGCAAGGGTGCCCGAGAGCCTCTTGACAAGGGTAAGGAGCGTAGAGGAGTCCACCTCCAACATTGCACAAGGCTCTGCTCACACCATGGAGCCCATCATTTCCAGCCTGCAAAGGATGGTAGACTCCCAGAGAGACCGTGGTGATCCAGACCTGATGCCGCGTGTGATGGGCAATCTGGCAGCTTCCATTGCAGCACAGCATTGCAGCACAGGCAGAAGTGACACAATTGCCTTAGTGTTGTAATACAGTCTATACTTGGTGGCAGCCAATCTCAGACTGCTCTTATGCAGGCTCAGTTTGATGCCACGCAAGATCTGACTGCTGCCATCATGGCTGGGTCTACCACCATCGACCGGGGCTTTCATGGTGTCGCAGCAAGCCAGCAATCTGTGCTGCAACAGATTGCTAGGGATGCTGAGGTGCTGCCCCGGGGGAGTGGCAGTGGGTCAGTGGAGCAGGAACCTGCTGTCCTCTCTCAGGATAACAGCATTCCTGCTCCCACCACTGACACTCCACCATTGCTCTTGTTGCTGCCTGTCATCCAGCCAGCCCAGTCTGCTGCCGCCCATGCTGAGGTGATGCAGTCTACGGCCGGGCCTTCCAGGCCCAGAGCTGGTTGAGGGTGTCCTGCAAGGCCATATGAAGTCTCCCGCACGGACACTCAGCAGCCTTCCGCCAGCCCTGCTGCAGCCACTGGGCCAACACTTCATAGGAGCACTAGAGCAGGCAAAGGCTCAGTAACGACAGGCACCAAGGGATTGCACAAGGATGAATAGTTAATATTTTTGGTGTAAATATGTGTTCACTGATTTTTGATAAATTTATTAATTCAGTTTGGATTCTTTTGTGGTGTGTCTCATTTCAGCTTTGCACTGTGATATGGCCTGCGATAGGGATGGAATGATGGGAATGTGATGAGCAACGGGGATCTGGGATTTAATTCAGTCGAACCGTAGTCTGATGAGGCGACCACTGACTGACCTTCCGGAAGACTGATTGAGTGGCTGCCTCCTCCCTCGCTCCTGTTCCTCATCCTCCTCATCCTCCCCATCCTCCTCATCTTCCTCGTCCTCCTCGACCTCCTCATCTTCCTCCTCCTCATCTTCCACGTCCTCCTCCTCGCCTTCCTTGTCATCCTCCTCATCGTCCTCCTCATCCTCCTCATCTTCCTCGTCTTCCTCCTCCTCGTCCTCCCCATCCTCCTCGTCTTCCTTGTCATCCTCCTCCTCATCTTCCTTGTCATCCACCTCCTCCTCTTCATCTTCCTCGTCCTCCTCATCTTCCTTGTCCTCCTTGTCTTCCTCATCCCCCTCGTCCTCCTCATCCTCCTCATCCTCCCCATCCTCACCATCCTCCTCGTCCTCCTCATCTTCCTCGTCCTCCTCGTCCTCATCGTCCTCATTGTCTTCCTCGTCCTCCTTGTCCTCCTCGTCCTCCTCATCCTCATCATCCTCCTCATCCTCACCATCTTCCTTGTCCTCCTCATCCTCCTCATCCACCTCGTCCTCCTCGTCCTCCTCATCTTCCTCGTCCTCCTCGTCCTCTTCGTCCTCCTTGTCTTCCTCATCCTCCTCGTCCTCCTTGTCTTCCTCATCCTCCTTGTCCTCCTCGTCTTCCTCATCTTCCTTGTCCTCCTCGTCCTCCTTGCCTCCCTCGTCCTCCTTGTCTTCCTCGTCCTCCTCATCCTCCTCGTCCTCCTTGTCTTCCTCGTCCTCCTTGTCTTCCTCATCCTCCTTGTCTTCATCGTCCTCCTCATCCTCCTCATCCAACTTGTCTTCTTCATCTTCCTCGTCTTCCTCGTCCTCCTCGTCCTCTCCCTCCTGCAATCCCTGGTGCCAAGGGCTGCGCCCTCATTATGGGCAAGTTGTGGAGCATGCAGCAGACCACCACGAAATGGGACACCTACTCAGCCGAGTACTGGTGTGCTCCTCCCGAGCGGTCAAGGCAGTGGAACCATTGCTTCAGCGGTCTGATGGTCTGCTCGATGATGTTCCTGCTGGCAGCATGGCTCTCATTATGAGTAACTGGAGTGTTGGGGTTGTGGAGGGGAGTCATGAGCCAGGTGGAGAACGGCTTGTCTCCGAGCAGCCAGTCGCGAGTTTGACGTGATGGCTGGAAGAGTGAAGCAAAGCTTTCTAATACACTGCTCCTCGCTTAATTGGAGGTAGGAGAAGTGTTCTCAGAATACCCTCGGAGGGTAAGGCCTCCTGTTGAGAGCCCTGAGGGTCCTCCTCCTCCCCCTGGGCACATGTTCCAATCTTTCTCGCTGCCTCTGCTCCCTCAGCTGTAAATCCTGGAAGGTGAGGTCGATTGCCAGTACAGCCCCCATTAATGTAACCAAGTGTAGCAGTTTGATTTTTTAAAGAATAAATGTAGCTACTTTTTAGTTGTCGCAACACTCCTGATACAAAATAACCTTGAAATTACTGAATGAAACTGCTGGGCAAGAATCCATTGAAACTCAACTACCCTGACAGCTGTGAGTCATTACTGATGATCCCTTTAAATAATATCCCTGGAGCCAGCTTCCTGATGCTTCATGCCAGCTTTCTCTGTCGCTGTTTACTCCAGGTGCTAAAGTAGGTGGCGACAATCAATTTCGCAGATCGGGTGGTCAGTGAGCATTGTACACTCACTGACATCGCGATCCACCTGACATTGAGGCTCCCGGCAATAACTGTTGCCAGCGGCGCTCCGGGGGTGCGGGATTTGGTGTGCAGCGCTAGATTTGCCTCGTCTCACCCCAGTGATAATGCTCTAGCGCCCCATTAGCGCCATGTGCTGGTGTTAATGGGAGGTGCTAAGGGGATGAATTTTCCCTCCTAAGTATCCTTTTAACAATGTGATAAGTGTTGATTACTGCCAATCAACTCTCTGGCACTGAAATTTAACTATTATGATTCTGGAATCTCATTCCTTCAGGTTTTTAATTTTTCAGGCAGATTTTTTAAAATGTCAAATTTTAACTTATTTTGCTTGTTCTTTTCTGTCTTTTTTTCTCTCTTAATCCAATCTTTCTTTCCCTCCTTATTTCTCTTTCTGTACCTGATTTGACATTGAATTCACCCACTTTAATTCCCCCTCCCTCTCATTCCTTCTCCTGTTTATTTCTCAATCCTTCAATCTGATTGGTTACAGAGATATGCTGTTGGTTGCCCTGTTCACTCAGGTCCCAGATGCCTGGTTTTCCTTTCAGCGCCGTTATCAGCTTGCACTTTCACCAACTTTGTGGGCAACATTTTTTTGAGCGGAAGGATGCAGGGGCGAGTCTAACTAATGGCAGACGCTGTTTACATGCCCTGCTCCAGCAAAATCTGGCCCTTTGAATCATACATAACTGACTGGTGGAGAAGGAATGATTGGCAGACCTGTCTGAATTTTTTTCTCACTTGATTGAGACAGATTGGAGAGACTTTAAGAGATGCAGCAGCCATTGAGTTAATCGCTGTGTGTGGTGCTTTTTCACCTAACTTAGAACTCCAACCCCTAATTTGTAAATCCTGAGTCAATTTCTTTCTTTTTCTCTACAAATTATAAAATGCTAGTGTGGAGAATTCTGAAATAATCAATTTAAATGCGTCTGAAGGAAATATGTGATCTTGTATTATCTTCCGTTGTTGTTACACAGGTCACTGTTTTTCAATTTTCAAAATGCCTCCATGATTTCCCACTAAAAGTACAAGAAGAACAATATCTCTTAGCAGTTTGGCAGTACACTGTTAACCCCCTAACAAAAGGATTTGACAGTTCTTCAATAAAATCAAAGACACTTCATTCTCCATCTTCCCACCTTCGGCATAAATATTAAATCTTCTCTCTGCACCATTTCTTGCACAGCATCAAGTGCAAATCCAGAGTCTGAATCGAGGTATTTCAGTTGAACTGAACTCATGCTGAGCTTTGTCAGGTTTGGTTGTGATAAGCTGCATGCTCTGGTCTTTATTTTAAGTGATGAAATGGAAATGTGGAGATGAGCCAGGTTTCCACCTTGCTATTTATCTGTACGAGGGAACAGTGATTTGGTGGCTTGGATTAGACCCAGATTTAATGAGAGTTCACTTACTCGTGCCTGTTATGAATGAACCTACATTGAATCAAATAGTGCTAAGAGTTACCCATCTATAACATCTGTCACAGCAAAAGTAACTGCACTGCCAAAAACAATATTTAACAAATGGAAATATTCTAATTACAAACATATTTAAAGAAAAATTAGATCAATATATATTTAAACAAATATTATTCATAAATATATTCATGTAATTTTAAAATTAAGCATTAAGACTCATACTTTACATTTGTAGGATAATCTGTTTCAAGATATTAAAATCTTTCTGAATTGAGCTTATTTTCCTGTAAGCTCTGTTATTGCCCTGGTAAATTTTACAAACTTTCGGGGAGCAATTCAACTTGCACCGGTTTCTGGCGCAAAATGGGTGACAGGATTTGAATGCATGCCCGAAGGCATCAGCCTAAGTCCCGATCAAAGTGGGGCCTCAAGCCTCATTTGCATTAAACCTACAAGCTGCGATGCCAATCAGTTCTGGCGGTTCCGACACCAAGCTGGCCTCCAGGTAGATGCTGGGGATGGTTGGGGGTCGGGGGGACGGTGGGGGGTGGGGGGGGGCTATGGGTGGGTGGTGGGGTGGGGGAGGATGTGGGGGGAGAGACAAAGCAGAAGGTTAAATGGCTCGGGCTGGCATTGGCCCACAGTATTTTTCTGGAGCCTGCAGGAACACTCCTGGTTTCACAGAAATATAACTATTGCATACATATGAGCATAACGGACAAGAAATGATCCACTGGGCCATCTAACTTGTCCCATATAGTTGTTATGCCAAGTCCATCACAATACAGATGCATGTGAGGAGACCAAATCTGGACACAGTAGAAAAGTTTTCTTACCTTTTATTGAACAGCATCTTGTGGTCCCTTTAAGGACCACTGATTGGGCTGCTGAAGACCTGAAAAAACAGAGTGGAGCATGCATATTGCAAACTTTGCCCTCTTGCTATCAGGGGTCCTACAAGCAGTGTTAGGAACCCAATTTGCACATGCAAGGCACCTAATGCCGGCTTCAGACGGGCACCCAGCACACCTAGAAGTCATTGGCTTCCAATTTGGCAGCCGGTGCACTTCTGGGGGAAAATGGGCACAGGAGATCGCAACCCGAAATTCATTTCTCCCTGCCCCCACCCTCCATGTTGATTTAATGGCCAAAAAAACGGGCGCAACAATACTGAATTTCTCCCCCTTTGGACCTAAAAATCTCAGCTGTTTGTTTCCATACTATCACGGTGTATACACTGGGACATATATAGGGAGATTATTTTTTTATAAAACAAGTGGGAAAAGTCTGATCATATGTATCAAGTTTAGAATAGAATCCTTCCACTTGAAGGAATAGCTGAAAACAACCCTTCAAGGCTTGTTGTATGCAAAATAACAACAGAAAATGCTGGAAATACTCAGCAGGCCAGGCAGCTATTCAGATTTCCAGCATCCTCAGTATTTTGCAATTATATCTTGTTGTATGCAAGTTTTAATATGAGCAACATATTGGTACATGCTGGTTTATTGCATGTTACCAAGACAAATCATCAAGCGTAGTACAAATACAAGACAAATAAAACTGGTTAAAAGCAATAAAGAACATAAAGTATAAATTTAGTGTTTCCAGTGCAAGTGTCATTAGGGAAATGAAGCATCTCCAATGTTTGGCTTTGATTACAAAGAACATCACTAACTGCCAATCTCAACAATATAGAAAGTCAGTCCTCCTGGATCTTTGTATCTCATTTTAACTGCATGGTTTCCAGTCAGAGTATACTGTACAGTATTGTCTTTTCTCCAGCTGAGAGTAAATGAAGGAATTCAATTGCCAGAAACACAGCATTTCAGTTACAAGGAACAATGCAGGTTGTACAGTTAATTACAGAGGATGAGAAAATTACAATATTAGTGATGCGAAAATTTTTATTTTTAGAAACAAACTGCCTCGACAGGCCTGTAATTTTTTTTAAAGTAGCTGTGTAATAGACAAGATACCCAGGGAAATGTTTTAAATATATAGCAGTTCACTGTGGCATTGCTCACAGTGAATCAGGGGTTATGTTATTGTGATCACTTCTCTCTCTTTCAGGATTAGATTCAAGAATCAGCCAGTTTTAGTTGCAACAACAGGAGTGAAATTGGATAAAACTAAAAAACGGGGAGCGCTATTTTCCCACGCCCATTCAAAGTGGTGCAGGCAGCATGCAAAATTCGTGCTGCCTGCTCATTATAATGATTGGAACGCTGATCTCAGTGTTAAAAGTGCTGCTGGCTGGCTTAGTGCTCAAGGGCGGGGTGGGGGGGACAATATTGGGTGCAGTTTACTGGCCAATAAAATTTTGCCTAGGCTGTCTGCACTATTTAAAGGGGAAGTGCTTTGTTGCAGAAGCACCTCAATGTCACTCTGAAGCCATGGCTCAACAGGGAAGAGAGAGGGCAAGGAGATTCTCAGATGCAGCACTGGAGGCCTTGGTCCTGGGGGTGCACAGAAGATGTCAGGTCCTCTACCCGCAGAGGGGCAGGAGGCCTTCCAGGCAACATGCCAGAAGGCAGTTGGAGGAAATAGCACAAGCTGCCAGTGCCATGAGTTTTGTCCCCCAGGACCTGGCTCCAGTGCCACAAGAAGTTTAATGACCTCACAAAAGTGGTCAAGGTGAGTGAATGCATCTTCAAATACCATATCCCACCATCTGTACCACAAGCCTCACACACTGCTCAATGCACCATACCTTCACCACTCACCTACCAACAATCTCTAGCAATCATGACTCATACTTCACAATCATAGCTTCACCTCACCCTCACACACTTACCACTGCTGCAAGAGTCACACCCACATCTCACACCTTGCACACACTCCAGCTATTCATCCATGGCAGACACATAACTCAAACACATTGCACCACACTCACTGACACACTTTCATTTCTCTTGCAGGCAAAGGTGGCTCACAACCACCGTGAGCAGCAGCAGATGGGCGGAGGAGAAGCACGACTTCAGAACCTCACTGAGCAGGAGGAGACAGTGCTGGAGATCATTGGAGGCACCGTCACTGAGGCCGTGGTGAGCGATGAGGTTAAAAGAATTGCTGATGACAGTATGCTCATACCTAACCCTTCTCCTCACATCCCACTTCCCCCTCATCGCACAATCTCTTTTCACTTATAAGCTACTGATACTGCAACCATGCATATTTTGCTTTTCCCTGCTCCCCTCCCCACAACCTGACTCTTGTGCCTTTCTCCTTTCAGATATCCAAGAACTGTCAGCAGCACAGCCTGTCCCCAAAGCTGCGGAGGAGGAGAGTGATGGAGAAGAAGAGGCACCATCACTCGATCTGACACTCCCAGCCATCAGCTCAGAAAATGGCACTGCGTGTACTTTAGAGGAAAGGATAGAGGTGGGATCTGCACGTGGTGAGTCACCGGGCATGAGTGGGCTGCAGCCAGGCCAGGGGGTAGCTCGAGTGTCAGTTTCCCGGAGGGCAAGTTCGTGCACGAGTTATGCTACACAAGACTCAGATGATGACATCGATGGGGTGTCCTTCAGAAGAAGGGTGATGGGCATGCACACAAAAATGCTTGGTGCAATAGAAGGCCTGCCAGAGAGCCTCTTGTCACTGTCAAGGAGCATGGAGGAGTTCGGCTCCAACATTGCACGGGGCTTTGTGTGGAGCTTGGAGCCCATGATTTCCAGGATGGAAATGATGGGCAACTCCATTAGGACACTTGTGGACCCAACCATGATGCTGGGTGTGATGGGCGATGTCGCAGCTTCCATTGCAGCACAAGTGGAAGCGATCCAATATCTGAGTGCTGTAGTGGAAGCTCAGACTGCTCTCATGCAGTCTCAGCTTGCTGAGATGCCAGCTCAGACTGATGCCATCATTGATGGGTTTACAATTGTGGAAAGGGGCTTGCAGGGTCTCACAGCAGTCCTGCAATCTGTGCTCCAACAGATGGCTAGGATTTCTGAGGCACTGCCCTAGGGGAGTGGCAGTGGCTCCATGGAGCAAGAACCTGCAGTCTTCTCTCAGGATGACATCATTCCTACTCCCGCCACTGCCACTTTGCCAGTGCCCTTGCTGCTGCCTGTCAGCCAGCCAGCCCAGACTGCTGCTGCTGAGGTGGTGCAGTCTACAGCTGGGCCTTTTAGGCCCAGAGCTGCTCGAGGTCGTCCTGCAAGGCCATCTGAAGTCTCCCCCATGGAAAGTCAGCAGCCTTCCACCAGTCATGCTGCAGCCATTGGGGTAGCACTGTGTAGGAGCACTAGAGTAGGCAAAGGAACATGAAAGACAGACACTAAGGGAATGCACAAGGATGATTAGTTGACGTTGTGTAGTTTTGCATTGATTCATTTACAAACTTTATTTGGAATATTTGTTTTGTGATGGCTCTCATTTCAGCTTTCTGCCCAAAAGGACGCTGTGATGTTCCATGGCATAGGAATTGTAAGGTGGGGAAGTGGTGAGCAACGGGGATCTGTGTTTTCATTCAGAGTAACCAGATTCTGATGAGGCGCTCACGGACAGCCTGTCCGGAATGGGGATGTGTTGCATGCCTCCTTCCTCCTTGTCCCCTTCCTCATCTTCTTCTTCCTCCACCTCCTGAGATGGTGGCAGAACCCCTGGTGGCAAGGGCTGCACCCTCATGTTGGTGGCCAAGTTGTGGCGGATGCAGCAGACCACCAAGAGATGGGACACCCACTCCGGCATGTACTGGACGGGTCCTCCCGAACGCTCAAGGCTGCGGAACCTTTGCTACAGATCCCCGATGGTCTGCTCAGTGAGGTTCCTCGTGGCAGCATGGCTCTCATTATATGAGTGCTGACCACGAGTGGTGGGGTTGCAGAGGGGAGTCATGAGCCAAGTGTAGAGCGGATTGTCCTTGTCTCCGAGTAACCACCCTTGGGTTCGACGTGGTGGCTGGAAGATTGCTGGCACACTGGACTGGCGCAGGATGAAGACATCTTGACTGCGGCCAGGATACTGGGCATTCATTGGGCGTGGGCTGGACGTGGTCGCACAATAAGTGAGTGGTAGTCTTTGCTGTTGAGGTACATCTCAGGATTGATGTGCAGTGCCCGTAAAGCCACGTGAGTGCGGTCTATGGCATCCTGCACCATGGGGAAGCCCAATATCCTGACAAAGCCACATGCGCACTCCTCCTGTTTGTCTCTGTTCAGAGAGAAGACAATGAAGTCCCTCCTCCTGGAGTACAGAGCCTCTGTAAACTCTTGGATGTAGTGATGGACGGTGAAATGCGAGATGTTAGCTGTCTCCTGTTCCAGACTGTATGGATCTGGTAGCGAAAAAGTTGAGGGCCACTGGCAGCGTTGTCATCGCCCTGCTCTGATGTTCCAGGTCTGGTTGCAGGAGGTGGCAGAGTTCTGTGACCACCTCCTTGGTGAAGCAGAGCCTCCCAATACACTGCTCCTGGCTTAAGTGCAGGTAGGAGAAGTGCTATTGGAAGACCCTAGGTCGGTAAGGCCGCCTGCTGAGAGCCCTCCTGCCCCTCCTCCCCCTCCCTCTGTGAGCAGCTTGTCCTTTTCTTTGCTGCCTCTGCTCCATCTCCCTGTCATACTCCAGCGTGAGGGGTACTGCAAGTAGAGCCCCCATGACTGGGAGCAAGTGGTGTAAGCAGTACCCTTTAAATCAGCCATGATCTTATTGAATGGCGGAGCAAGCTCGAGGGGCCAAATGACCTACTCCTGCTCCTACGTCTTATGTTCTTATGTTCTTATGTAGAAGCAAGGCCTTCTCCACTTTCAGCACCACTCCCTCTCACCTCACCAACTTTAAATAGCTGTAGAAAGCTCCAAACAGTTGCACAAATTTACACTGAGCCAATAGAAATCAGAAAGCAAGTCACCTGTAAGTTGTTGCTGATCCCTTTAAATAGCGCTGGTGGGGGTCCTTCCTGCTGCTGAATGCACATTCAGTTGTTCGTGATTTGGAGAGGGCATTGAATAGAGTGGTGACATCGAAAATGGCAAGTTGTACGTCAAATTGGCATTACACACTGATTGACGTCATGATCTGCCTCATTACCATTTCTCCAGTGAGCGCAGGCAGTGGCTGCGCTGCTGACCTTCCCAAAATGGCGGCCGCCGCAGGGCCTGCCGGAAGTGGGCAGAAGCGAGGCACCGCCATTTTTTCTTCAAAACTGGCCTCAGCAGCCGGCACTAAGGTGCCGAATTTCAAGGCCAACTACTTTTATTAAGCCAGCCCATCAATGCCAGCCTCAATATCAAATCTGCAAAAAGTCAGATATAATCTAAAAAGTTACATTTATCTCACCTGTAAATTTACATGTATTTCTGCTGATTGGAGCACTTGCAGCTTCCACACACGGTGCGCCCATGGGATCCGTGGGCCACTACGGTGCCCTCTACTCCGCAGCGTCTGACAGCAACTTCTCGGAGGAGGGTTCCCAGCAGGTAAGTGCGAATTTGGTTCGGAATGCCGATGGCGTAATCCTTAGTTACACTGTCAACCACAAAATCCCAGCCAATGAGATCCTGCCGTTAAATTCAGCAGAACCTCTGCATTCCCAGCCTTGCAAGGTTTTCTCCGTACTACTGAGCTCCCCCGTACCCTCCCCATAAATATTGGGGCCATAGGCTCAGTTGTTGCACTGAGTCCTGCTGAGGGATTCCCCACACTGCGTATGCCCAATTTTTAACATCGTGGGAATTGCAGCACAGGCATAGTTGGTAACTCCCTTCAGACCCAACCCCAGGCATTTGATAGGGGCTGCGATCTTTGAGTAATAATGTTAATGAAGGTACACAAACATACAAAAGACAATTTTATAGGCACATTTAATCCTGTTGTGAAATGTCTATATTTGTATGTCATTACACATTATTATCACCATTAGAAACATCAGTAACTAATAAAAGAAAATGACCAAAGAAATGTTAAAAAAATATTTGGAATTATTTATTTGATTCTTCTTTTCTTTTTATTGGTAATTTTTTTGAAGTCCATGATTGGTAGTTTAAATTCCAATTGATACTTGCTGGTTTGGCACCTTTTCTACCTCTTCAGGTTTGATTTGTTGCCCTTTGAGTATAAAATTTGAGCAAAGCAACTGAAAGCATGATAGAAAGGTTTGCATGAATGACAGTGCAATCTCAAGGTGTGACGCGTGAAATGGGACAAACAATAGGAAAGATGTTCAGATGACCATTTTTAGAATACTAGTCAGTCTCCCATGTGATTGCTCACTATTAGTCAGAGGAAATGGTATGTCTTTTAGCAGTGTTCGTTATAACAGGCTGAGAAAGGTCAGTGTCGCCTCTGGAGCAAGCAAGAATAACATGCTTGTAATATTGTTTTGTTAAAGGTTACACCACCATCCTCTGGAGGCAGTAAGAATAGCATGTGTTACCATTTCAGTGTCGTCCACTGATTTCGATGAATTGGGGCTTTCCCTGGTTATCCATTGATTTTAATGTACTGGGTCAAAATCATGGCAAGTCAAGGTTATTAACATATTATAGCTTACTAATTAATTTTCTGTGGCATTGCTTATGGTGAATTGGAGGAGACATTGTTTTAAGACATGAGACTTATGAAAGCATATTGAATTGGAGACAACCTTGTGACCTGGGTTGGTGATTGTTTGGGAGGTAGGAGACAGAGAGTAGGAATAAAAGGAATGTATTCTGATTGGCGGAATGTAAAAAATTGTATTCTCCAGGTATCTGTACCGGAGCCTCAGATTTATCTATATATATAAAAGGATACATCTGTCTGTCTGTCTGTCTGTCTGTCTGTCTGTCTGTCTGTCTGTCTGTCCTTCGGTGTGTGTCTGTCCAGCTATGCACTCGAAGGTTATAGAGCGTACCTACACGTGCGTTACATCAAAAGAAAGCTCACCATTCCAAAACGGTCGTAAGCGTATTTACGTTTCGGCCGGACAAAAATTGCGCCCGCGGTATCCAAAAAACGTTCAAAATTCCGCTCATTAACATCTCATTATCCGCTCATTAGCGATAGAGTGACGTCGAGGTCGACCAATCGTACGCTGGGTTCGTGGCACGTGCGGGCGGGCCCTCCTACAGTCGAGTGACGGGACGATTGACCAATCCTACGCTTCGGTGACCTGACAGTCGACCAATCGGTGCGTGTGTGGGCGGACCTTATCGTTCTGAACCGAGGTGAGTGTCAGCCATCTTGATTCCATTCTTTTTCCCGCTTTCTGCGTTTTGCTTTTCAAACCTACATTTCCAGCAAAAAAAATTGCTTTTATTAAATTGTTTTTAAAAAAACTTCATTCATTTGTAAATATTTTCTCTAACCTGAAGATTCTTTTTCCTACCTTTCCCCGTTTTTGTAAGGCCTCAGAACCTAGGCCTCAAAGCCTGGGCCTCTCCTGCCCAGCCACGCCCGAGCTAGGTAATTGTCCCACGGCTTCTGCTAAGCTCCCCGCAGCCCCCGTCCTTCGTCACATTACCCGGGGCAACGGCGTCAGCCACGAGGGTCACGGGACATACACAGGGTGCGCGCGCAGCAGGAGCAGCTGAGACGCGGCGTCTCTCTCTGTTCCCCGCTCGTCTCGGGCAGGGGGGGCGGGACTCTTGGGAGAGCGGATCTCGGGCAGGGCTTGGAGAGCGGGAAGGGTTACCCCAGCAACCGGGCCCACCGGCCGTCTCTCACAGCCGCAATCGGCGGTCTTGAAGCCAGCTCGGGAGGGCGGGGCTCCGGAGAGCGGGAGGGCGGGGCTCTGGAGAGCGGGAGGCCGGTGGGGGGGGCGGGGCTCGGGACATCGGGGGGGTGGGGCTCGGGACATCGGGGGGCGGGGCTCGCGACATCGGGAGATCGGGGGGCGGGAGATCGGGGGGCGGGACATCGGGAGATCACGGGGCAGGACATCGGGAGATCGGGGGGTGGGAGATTGGGAGATCGGGGGCGGGAGATCAGGAGATCGCGGGGCGGGACATCGGGAGATCGGGGGGCAGGGCTCGGGGACTCCCCCTCTCCTCCTCCCCCCTACCCCCTCCTCCCTTTCCTCCCCCCCTCCTCCCCCCTTCCCCCTCCCTCCCTCCTCCCCCCTCCCCCCTCCAGCCCCCTCCCTTCTCCCCCCCTTCTTCCCCCCCTTCGCCCCTCCCCCCTTCCCCCCTCCCCCAATTCCCCCCTTCCCCCATTCCCCCCCTCCTTCCCCCCTCCTCCCCTCCCCTCCCCTTTCCCCCCTTCCCCCCTTCCCCCCAGTCACGCTCTCTCTTCCCCGTCGCTCTCTCTCTTCCCCCCAGTCGCTCTCTCTCTTCCCCCAGTCGCTCTCTCTCTTCCCCCCGTCGCTCTCTCTCTTCCCCCCAGTCGCTCTCTCTCTTCCCCCCAGTCGCTCTCTCTCTTCCCCCCAGTCCCTCTCTCTCTCTCTTCCAACAACAACATGCCCTCGAAATAGCCTTGGCACCGCCGGGCACTCCAGCTAGTCTATCTTCTATATATATAAACGGATCGATCTGTCTGTCTGTCTGTCTGTCCATCCTTCGGTGTGTGTCTGTCTGGCTATGCACTCGAAAGTTATAGAGCGTACCTACACGTGCGTTACAGCAAAAGAAAGCTTACGATTCCAAAACGGTTGTAAGCGTATTTACGTTTCGGCCGGACAAAAATTGCACCCGCGGTATCCAAAAAACGTTCAAAATTCCACTCATTAGCATCTCATTATCCGCTCATTAGCAATAGAGTGACCTCGAGGACGACCAATCGTACGCCGGGTTCCTGGCGCGTGCGGGCGGGCCCTCCTACAGTCAAGTGATGGGACGATTGACCAATCCTATGCTTCGGTGACCTGACGGTCGATTGACCAATCCTATGCTTCGGTGACCTGACGGTCGACCAATCAGTGTGTGTGGTGGGCGAGCCTTATCGTTCTGAACCGAAGTGAGTGTCAGCCATCTTGATTCCATTCTTTTTCCCCGCTTTCTGCGTTTTTCTTTTCAAACCTACATTTCCAGCAAAAAAAAATTGCTTTTATTAAATTGTTTTTTAAAAAAACTTCATTCATTTGTAAATATTTTCTCTAACCTGAAGATTCTTTTTCCTACCTTTCCCTGTTTTTGTAAGGCTTCAGAACCTAGGCCTCAAAGCCTGGGCCCTCTCCTCGCCCAGCCACCACACCCGAGCTAGGTAATTGTCCCACGGCTTCTGTTAAGCTCCCCCGCCGCCGTCATGTTACCCGGGGCAAACGGCGTCAGCCACGATGGTCACGGGACATACACAGGGTGCGCGCGCAGCAGGAGCAGCTGAGACGCGGCGTCTCTCCTCTGTTCCCCCGCTCGGCTCGGGCGGGGGGGAGTGGGGCTCTCGAGAGTGCGGATCTCGGGCGGGGCTTGGAGAGCGGGAAGGGTTACCCCCGGCAACCGGGCCCGCCGGCCGTCTCTCACAGCCGCAATCGGCGGTCTTGAAGCCAGCTCGGGAGGGCGGGGCTCCGGAGAGTGGGGGGGGGGGCGGGTCTCGGGACATCGGGCGGGGCGGGCGCTCGGGACATCGGGGGTCGGGGCTCGCGACATCGGGAGATCGGGGGGGATGGGACATCGGGGTGATCGCGGGGGTGGGACATCGGGAGATCGGGGTGGGCGGGACATCGGGAGATCGGGGGGGCGGGACATCGGGAGATCGGGGGGCGGGACATCGGGAGATCGTGGGGTGGGACATCGGGAGATCGGGGGGCGGGACATCGGGAGATCGGGGGGGGCGGGACATCGGGAGATCGGGGGGTGGGACATCGGGAGATCGCGGGGGCGGGGACATCAGGAGATCGGGGAGGACGGGAGATCGGGGGCGGGGGGCGGGACATCAGGAGATCAGGGGGCAGGACATTGGGGAGATCGGGGGGCGGGACTTCAAGGACTCACCCTCTCCTCCTCCCCCCCCCGCCCCTCCTCCCTCTTCTTCGCCCCCTCCCCCTCCCTCCCCCTCCACCCCCTCCTCTCCCCCCTCCTCTCCCCCCCTTTCCCCCCCTTCCCCCCTCCCCCCTTCCCCCCCTCCCCCAATTCCCCCCCATTACCCCCCCTCTTCCCCCCCCCTTCTTCCCCCCCTCCTCCCCTCCCTTCCCCCCCTCCCCCTCCCCCCTTCCCCCCTCCCCTTCCCCCCCTCCCCTCCCCCTTCCACCCCTCTCTTCCCCATCACTCTCTCTCTTCCCCCCAGTCGCTCTCTCTCTTCCCCCCAGTTGCTCTCTCTCTTCCCCCCCCAGTCGCTCTCTCTCTTCCCCCACAGTCGCTCTCTCTCTTCCCCCCAGTCGCTCTCATCTCTTCCCCCCCAGTCGCTCTCTCTCTCTCTTCCAACAACAATATGCCCTCGAAAAAACCTCGGCACCGCCGGGCACTCCAGCTAGTCTCTATATATATAAACGGATTCATCTGTCTGTCTGTCTGTCTATCTGTCTGTCTGTCCTTCGGTGTGCGTCTGTCCGGCTATACACTCGAATGTTATAGAGCGTACCTACACGTGTGTTACATCAAAAGAAAGCTTACCATTCCAAAACGGTCGTAAGCATATTTACGTTTCGGCCGGACAAAAATTGCACCCGCGGAATCCAAAAAACGTTCAAAATTCCGCTCATTAGCATCTAATTATCCACTCATTAGCAATAGAGTGACCTCAAGGTCGCCCAATCGTAGGCCGGGTTCCTGGCGCGTGCGGGCGGGCCCTCCTACAGTCGAGTGACGGGACGATTGACCAATCCTACGCTTCGGTGACCTGACAGTCGACCAATCGGTGCGTGTGTGGGCGGGCCTTAACGTTCTGAACCGAGGTGAGTGTCAGCCATCTTGATTCCATTCTTTTTCCCGCTTTCTGCGTTTTTCTTTTCAAACCTACATTTCCAGCAAAATAAAATTGCTTTTATTAAATTGTTTTTAAAAAAACTTCATTCATTTGTAAATATTTTCTCTAACCTGAAGATTCTTTTTCCTACCTTTCCCCGTTTTTGTAAGGCCTCAGAACCTAGGCCTCAAAGCCTGGGCCTCTCCTGCCCAGCCACACCCCGAGCTAGGTAATTGTCCCACGGCTTCTGCTAAGCTCCTCCTCCCCGTCACGTTAGCCGGGGCAACAGCGTCAGCCACGAGGGTCACGGGACATACACAGGGGTGCGCGCGCAGCAGGAGCAGCTGAGACGCGGCGGTCTCTCTCTGTTCCCCGCTCGGCTCGGGCGGGGGGGGGCGGGGCTCTCGAGAGTGCGGATCTCGGGCGGGGCTTGGAGAGTGGGAAGGGTTACCCTGGCAACCGGGCCCGCCGGCCGTCTCTCACAGCCGCAATCGGCGGTCTTGAAGCCCAGCTCGGGAGGGCGGGGCTCCGGGAGAGTGGGGGCGGGGCTCGGGACATCGGGCGGGCGGGGGCTCGGGACATCGGGGGTCGGGGCTCGCGACATCGGGAGATCGGGGGACGGGACATCGGGTGATCGCGGGGTGGGACATCGGGAGATCGGGGTGGCGGGACATTGGGAGATCGGGGGGCGGGACATCGGGAGATCGGGGCGGGACATCGGGGGGCGGGACATCCGGGAGATTGTGGGGTGGGACAATCGGGAGATCGGGGGGGCGGGACATCGGGAGATCGGGGGGTGGGACATCGGGAGATCGGGGGGCGGGACATCGGGAGATCGGGGGGACGGGAGATCGGGGGGGCGGGACATCGGGAGATCAGGGGCGGGACATTGGGAGATCGGGGGGCGGGACTTCAGGGACACCCCCTCTCCTCCTCCCCCCTCCCCCCCTTCCCTCCCCCCCCCTCCAACCCCCCTCCATCCACCCCCTCCCTCCTCCCCCCCTCCACCCTCCCTCCCTCCTCCCCCCTACACCTCCACCCCCTCCCTTCTCCCCCCCTTCCCCCCTTCCCCCCTCCCCCAATTCCCCCCTTCCCCTCTTTCCCCCCCTCCTTCACCCCTCCTCCCTCCCTTCAACCCTCCTCCCCTCCCTCCCCTCCCTCCTCCCCCTCCCCCTCCCCTCCTCCCCCCCTTCCTCCCCCCTCACCTCCCTCCCCCTCCCCTCCTCCCCCTCCCCCCTTCCCCTTCCCCTTCCCCTCCCCCTTCCCCTCCCCCTTCCCCTTCCCCTCCCCCCCTTCCCCTCCCCTCCCCCATCCCCCTCCCCCCTTCCCCCCCTCCCCCCCTTCACCCTTCACCCCCTCTCTTCCCCCCTCTCTTCCCCCCTCTCTTCTCCCCGCCCCTCACTTGCCCCCTTCTCTTCCCCCCTCTCTTCTCCCGCCTCACTTCCCCCCTCTCTCCACCCCCGCTCTTCCCTTCCTCCCCTCTCTCCCCCCCTCTTTCTCTTCCCCTCTCTTTCTCTTCCTCCCTTCCCCCCTCTCTTCCCCCCTTCCCCCTTCTTCCACCTCTTCCCCTCCCCATCTCCCCCCTTCCCCATCCCTTCCCCCCTTCCCCCACTTCCTTTCCCCCCTTCCCTTCCCCCTTCCCTTCCCCCCCTCCCAGTCGCTCTCTCTCATCCCCCCCAGTCGCTCTCTCTCTTCCCCCCCAGTCGCTCTCTCTCTTCCCCCCCAGTCGCTCTCTCTCTTCCCCAGTTGCTCTCTCTCTTCCCCCCGTCGCTCTCTCTCTTCCCCAGCGCTCTCTCTCTCCCCCCAGTCGCTCTCTCTCTTCCCCCCCAGTCGCTCTCGCTCTTCCCCCCAGTCGCTCTCTCTGTTCCCCCCAGTCGCTCTCTCTCTTCCCCCCAGTCGCTCTCTCTCTTCCCCCAGTCGCTCTCTCTCTTCCCCCCCAGTTGCTCTCTCTTCCCCCCCAGTCGCTCTCTCTCTTCCCCCCAGTCGCTCTCTCTCTTCCCCCCAGTCGCTCTCTCTCTTCCCCCCCAGTCGCTCTCTCTCTTCCCCCGTCGCTCTCTCTCTTCCCCCCAGTCGCTCTCTCTCTTCCCCCCAGTCGCTCTCTCTCTTCCCCCAGTCGCTCTCTCTCTCCCCCCCAGTCGCTCTCTCTCTTCCCCCCCAGTCGCTCTCTCTCTTCCCCCCCCAGTCGCTCTCTCTCTTCCCCCCAGTCGCTCTCTCTCTTCCCCCCCAGTCGCTCTCTCTCTTCCCCCCCAGTCCGCTCTCTCTCTTCCCCCCCAGTCGCTCTCTCTCTTCCCCCCAGTCGCTCTCTCTCTTCCCCCCCAGTCGCTCTCTCTCTTCCCCCCAGTCTCTCTCTCTCTTCCCCCCAGTCGCTCTCTCTCTTCCCCCAGTCACTCTCTCTCTTTCCCCCAGTCGCTCTCTCTCTTCCCCCCCAGTCGCTCTCTCTCTTCCCCTCCAGTCGCTCCTCTCTCTTCCCCCCCAGTCGCTCTCTCTCTTCCCCCCCAGTCGCTCTCTCTCTTCCCCCCAGTCGCTCTCTCTCTTCCCCCCCCAGTCGCTCTCTCTCTTCCCCCCCAGTCGCTCTCTCTCTTCCCCCCAGTCGCTCTCTCTCTTCCCCCCCGTCGTTCTCTCTCTTCCCCCACAGTCGCTCTCTCTCTTCCCCCCCCAGTCGCTCTCTCTCTTACCCCCCCAGTCGCTCTCTCTCTTCCACCCCAGTCGCTCTCTCTCTTCCCCCCCCAGTCGCTCTCTCTCTTCCCCCCAGTCGCTCTCTCTCTTCCCCCCCAGTCGCTCTCTCTCTTCCCCCCCCAGTCGCTCTCTCTCTTCCCCCCCAGTCGCTCTCTCTCTTCCCCCCCCAGTCGCTCTCTCTCTTCCCCCCAGTCGCTCTCTCTCTCTCTTCCAACAACAACATGCCCTCGAAAAATCCTCGGCACCGCCGGGCACTCCAGCTAGTATCATATATATCTTTGACTTGGATGAAGGAATAGAATATAGTATATCCAACTTTGCAGATGATACCAAGTTAGAAGGCACAGTAAGTTGTGCAGATGGGAGCAGGAAGTTGCAAAGGGACATAGGCAGACTAAATAAATGGGTACAACTATGGTAGATGGTGTTTCACGTCATTCATTCCATCATCAAGGCCATTTTCTTGCACCTTCAAAACATTGCATGCCTTCACTGCTGCCTATTCCTCACTGAAAGTGTCCACCATGCCTTCATTTTCTTAAAGCTTGACTTCTCTCATGTTTTCCTAGCTGGCTGCTATATCCCTTCCTTCCACATCATAATTCATTCAAAATGTCTCAACCCGCATCTTCACCCACACAAGGCCCCATGCTCCAATCATCATGCTTTCTCCCATCGCCACTGGTTCCTCATGTTCCAGTGGATTGACTTCAAAATTCTCATCCTTGATTTAAGAACCCACTTTGACCTTGCCCCACATTATTTTATTGTTCCCCTCAGGCTTAAATTCCAGTGTGTGCCTTCCACTGCTCCTTGTCCCCTGCTCCTTGATGCTCCTCCTTTCCTCTGTTCCAATATTGGTGTCTGCTCATTCATCCACTCTACTCCTCTTCTCTGAAACTCCATATTGGCACCTCCCCGCTCAGCTTTCAAAAACCTTGTCAAGACCCTTCTCTTTCACAGTGCCTTCAGTTCTTCTCCCCACTGCAGGCGTTGCTGGGGCTCAATGGATAATTGCACTGCTTGATGTAGTACCTTCATTGAGCCACAATTGTCCTAGTTTTGATCCATGGTCTGTGTTGTTGGCTTGTTTCAGCAGGGGTGGCAGAGAGAGCACTTTAGTTAACCTCACTATCCCTGAGCTGGGGATAGCCAAGGTTTATGATCCCAATCAAATAATTAACATTTCGATTATCTGCTTTAACACCACTCAGTGATTCGTCAAGGGTAAACGTCTGATTTCAACTCCATTTTGCTTTTGAATGGACAACTCCTCTTGCTTATGAATGGACATCGACTTGATGGGTCAAATGCTTTCCTTCTGTGCTAACATTTCTAAGTTATGTTATGTTATAATCAATTTCAGGTATACTTATGGATTAATAATCCAACAGAGACAATTTTCCTAGCTCAGTAATATTGATGGATGACATGTGAAACTACCAGGTAACCCCTGTATCAATATGAAATATTAGTAAGTTTATTCCTCTTTAGCAGATCTCCCATCACATTGTCCGGGGTAGTCTGTAATGTAGAGCATTGTTATGATATTCAGCTCCTAACCTGGTCTGTCACTTTAAGGTCAATGCTTAAGCACTCTCTGTGGGAACCCATATAGTTCCAACTGCTTGTAAATTCCTAGGATGAATTAGAGGTCAGTAAATTGCTTGTAAATTTCAAACTCCAGATCAATGTCTGCTTTCCTTTTTTTAAAGATTTCTTTGCAGCTGCTGCAAAGGGTGACATCTAATACGTGACAGACAGGCAATAGATGCAAGACATATAGTGATCCCCTGTGGCACACACGGAGAATCAAGAGCAAATGTATTCTTCAGGTGAAGCGGGGATAAAAGGTAAGGAATAATTGCAACAGGATGTGAAGATGCCATTCAATTGCTATTTTAAAGTCATACGTTCTGTCCTTATTTGTATTTAATACTTTGATTTCATTTCATTTGTAGTTAAATGGCAACATTTATGATAATTTAGGAAGCAGAGTTGTTCAGAACATAGCAGTTTCTCTGCATAACAGGCCGAGGAGCTGGGATACACAACACAGAGGTGGTACAGAGCCATCCCAGATGAAAAAGTCTAATGACAGCAAGACTAATTTTACATACGCAATTACCATTGTAAATGTGGGCATGGAAATTTATAATGGAAAAGTTGTTTTTTTAGACAGAGTGCAAGCAGAAAGAAGATTTTTGATATATTATGTAGCTGTACATTTGCCAATCTCCTGCATGGTACGTCAGTGAAAATGGCCACTAAGAGAGTGAGGAGAAAGCTTAGAAGCAATTGCTTTACAGCGAGTTGTTGGAGCATGGAACGTTTTGTCAAAAGAGAAAATAGTATGTTCAGCTGAAAGAAATAAGAAGCTTTTGCACTAATTAAAAGGAGAAAAACATTAATCAATGTAACAAAATAAATAGCTTTACCATTAGGGCTTTATCCTCTTTCAAAAAATAAAGAATGGGAAAATAATTCACTAAAAATAACTGAATAAAATAGAACTGACAGAGCATCTCAAGGATTAATTGAATTTGATGTCAAAAATGCCAAAGGCTGATGGCATTTGTGCATGTGTTATTGCTTATTCACGTATCAGTGACGATTGTAATATGGAGGTAACTTTCCAGAGAATCCATTAGACTGGGGTTGACAGTGGGTAAATATAAAATGCAGTGTGTACCGGCACCAGTTTATATTGCTATGTAGGTGTGCACTCTGTGTCTTTATGAATTAATCACTTTTGAACTTAAGGCAAGAGTCTCTCAAGTTGGATGAACAAGGTACAGTGCGCTCAGATTCAAATTAAATGTTATTTTTGTAAATCAATAAGCCTTTGGGTGTGTATAGTTACTCAGAACAGTGCTTGGCTAGCATTATCTGGGACAGATATGATGAATGATCTAATCTTCATTCCCTTATCCAGTATGGTTGTTTTCAAAATAATTATTTTAGAAGTTCATAATATGGCTTCCTCATTACTTCCATAATTTCTTAAAAAGTGCACATCAGCATTTTGATCCAAAGCAATGTCCCCCTGATTAGATTTTTTAATAGCACTAGCCACTTCCCTTGATTAATCGGCAGAATGTTTTATAGTGGAACATCAAGCTTACTTGATCCTTGGAAGAGTTATAGTTCATTTAGCTCCTGTGTAAACCAGAAGGGCTTTGATTTCCTGACCATTAAAATACCATGCAAGTAAATGCCTGCTTACCAGGCAGCTTTCATTCTAAGGCAGTCCATCATGCCAGGATTATTTGAGTCACAAAAAAAATCTGAAAGGTTGACTCAGGAGACAAGGCTACCACGTAAAACCCTGTCTCATGAGATCTCTGAGACAGTCACGAACAGCAGTATAAATACAATGAGATCCAAGGAGCCGTCGGAGCAGCATTGAATATACAATAGATGTCTTGGAGCAGTGCTCATATGCCTGCACATATCTGGGGAATCACTGTGTGCTGTATGCTGCACAAATTCACCATCCAAAGAGACCAATTATGGAGTAGGTGAAGGAGGAAGACACCTACCTTCACCTAAGAACCAAACAAGATGAAGACAAGAAGCCAGAAGAAATTCTTGCTGAATCACCTTTGTAGCCAGCTAGAGCTATACAAACAGGCTCTCAGGCAAAACCTCCACATAGTTTCTATATCCAACCAATGTATTAACAGTCCCCTCCACAGCTAAATCATGCAGTGGCTATTTTATTCACCTTCCCCAACATTGGCTTCTGCATTAACTCAAATACCATGGATCCCATTCCTTCCATTTGCTGAAACCTTGCACTACACCATCCCAAGAAAACTCTCTGGACACAGATGGAGTAAATTGCAACCAAATGTATTTCCCTAAAAGTGAGTAGTGCATGTGGCTAGTGCTTATATTACCCCAGAGCTTCCCTTTGGTGATAGTGTGTGATTTGTGTGCTGTCGATCTAATGAATTGTTGCCTCTCATTGTTTCCCCAGTGGTAGGAGTAAGTGAGGAGCCTGGCTGCTTGTCTTAGTGAGGGACATTGTATTGACAGGGTGCTCTGTGCCCTTGTGCTGTGTCATGGGATGGCCCTGCAACTGCTTGTGCCATGTCCATTGCTGCAGGGGCCACTTGACCCTGGTAACATTTCAGCAGATAGCTGGAGGGGTCTGATGTTATATCATACTGAGAGGCAGTAGCCTCATCAGTGCCCACTGTGGCCATGCCCATGCTGCTGGGTAATCCATTGGTATGTCCAGTGATCAAAATAAATTCCCCCAGCATGTTGAAGCCTCTGGAGACTGGAACCCGAGGGGGTAGAGATTCATCTGGGGCAGTTTTTGGGCTCAGAGTTGTCGCTCAGCAGGCAGCACCCACCCCAAGTGGGAGGCTCGAAGCCAGTGCAAAATTGAGCCCTGGGCCTCTTTAACATTATCTGGGCCTGCTGCCGCCTCCAGAGGCAGCTTGTTCCCTTCCCAGAGACTAATGTTGGGCTTCTTGTCTCGCTGGCAGCAACCTGAAGGGAATTTCTGGGTGGGGAGGGTAGAAGGGCAATGGGTGGGGTGGGCCGATGGTGAGTGGTGCAGAGTCGGGGGAGCACTTCAGGTCCTTGTGACTCCACAGCCATGATTTCTGATTTAATTTTATTTTTAAATCACTTACATTTCATTGGCAGCTGCAGGATCTGCTGTTCAATCCTAATTGGAGCAGGCCCGGCACCTGAAAGCCACCTTTACCAATATGGCGGTGCCCATATCGTAGGCACAGATTGGGTGTGGGATATTATGCCTGAAGTTGGTCCATTTTTGCCCACATTCTCTGCCTGTAGCGAGGGGCAATTTCAACCCCAAGGCTTCCATAGCAACAAGGTGAGATTGTCCCATTGTTGCACAGGACCGATGTCATTGCATGCTTTTCTGCAGATCTCATTGAAGTTTCAACATACTCTATGGTGGAACTTAGCTCTGATAAGCAGTTGTACATGATTGCATCGATGTGCCTAGTAGACTCCTCTGTCAGACTTTACAGTGGCTTGGTACACTCACTAATGACTATGGAAAATGTAGGTTCTCAGATAGTGTTCTTCTTTTAAACACAGGCCTTGAGAAAGAAAGACTTGCATTTATATCGCTTCTTTCACAACCTCAGGATGCCAATCAAGTACTTTTAAGTGTAGTCACTGTTGTAATGTAGGAAATGCAGCCACCAATTTTCACACAGCAAGGTCCCACAAACAGCAATGAGATAATGACCAGATGATCTGTTTGAGGTTGAAGAGATAAATATTGGCATTATAATATAGTGTTTGTTAAACTTACTTCATGTTGCATCACCATTTGGAAACGTGATCGCAACAATTGTTGTTATGGGTCAACATTCCTGATAAGCAGCGCGGCTGCGCAGCGATCTGGAGGTCCTGCGCAGGCCGGTCACCGGCTTTTGAATGGAAAATCCGCGCATGCATGAAAATTTGAATGGGCTGCGCACCCAAAAAAGAATTCAAGGGAAAATTGTTACGGGTATCTCTGAGAAGCATAGAAAGGGCTGCATTCGGAGGACTTAAGCATGCGGCTTTAGTCAGGGTATACGAGGGTGAAAGGAAACATCTCTAGTACAATGCTGGCTAGCCTTACCTTGGCAGACTTCCTACGGGTATTAGGTTTGTGACACCTCTTTTCCTAGATCCTTAGATATCTCTATAGGAACCATCATATTCCACACAGCATTCAACAATCTTTAGCTGTGCTTATAACACTCCATCTCCTTCCTAGCCAGATAAACATGCAGCTCAAAGGTATTAATCAAAACACGCTTTATCTGGGACTCCATTCCATGAGTATGCAAATGTTTAGTTGCCCCTCACCCCCTTCCAACTCTTGACGTTAGCTTTTCAAATGGGGAGACATCAGCTTTTACTGTGATTTCTAAAAAGATATAGATAGAGATATGGGGATAGGGCGGGATAGTGGAGTTGAGGTAGAAGATCAGTCATAGGAACATAGGAACAGGAGTAGGCCATTTAGCCCATCGAGCCTGTTCTGCCATTCAATAAAATCATGGCTGATCTGTGACCTAACTCCCAACTTTGGCCCATATCTCTTAATACCTTTGGTTAACAAAAAATCTATCTAGCTCAGTTTTAAAATTAACAATTGATCTAGTATCAATTGGCATTTGCGGAAGAGCGTTTCAAACTTCTACCACCCTTTGTGTGTAGAAGTGTTTCCTAATTTCATTCCTGAAAGGTCTGGCTCTAATTTTAGTCTATGCCCCCTAGTCCTAGACTCCTCAACCAGCAGAAATAGTTTCTCTCTATCTACCCTATCTGTTCCCCTTAATAGCTTGACAACTTTGATCAAATCACCCATTAACCATCTAAATTCCAGGGAATACAACCTTAGTTTGTGTAATCTCTCCTCCTAATTTAACCCCTTGAAGTCCAGGTATCATTCTGGTAAACCTACGCTGCACTCCCTCCAAGGCCAATATATCCTTCCTAAAGTGTGGAGCCCAGAACTACTCACAGTACTCCAGGTGTGGTCTAACCAGGGCTTTGTATAGCTGTAGCATAACTTCTACCCCCTTGTATTCTAGTCCTCTATATATAAAGGCCAGCATTGCATTAGGCTTTTTGATTATTTTCTATACCTGTCCATGACATTTTAATGATCTATGTACCTGGACCCCCAAGTCTCTTTGGACCTCCACTGTTTTTAGCTTTTCAACATTTAGAAAGTATCCTGTTCTACCCATTTTAGGTCTAAAGTGGATGACCTCACATTTGCCTACATTGAAATCCATTTGCCACAGTTTTGCCCATTCGCTTAATCTATCAATATCCCTTCGTAATTTTATGCTTTCATCTACACTGCCTACAATGCCGCCTATCTTTGTGACATCAGCAAATTTGGATATATGGCTTTCTATCCCATTTTCTAAGTCATTAATAAATACAATTAATAATTGAGGCCCCAACACAGATCTCTGCGGGACACCACTAGTCACATCCTGCCAATTAGAGTACTTGCCCATTATCCCTACTCTCTGTCTCCTGCCGCTCAGCCGATTTCCTAACCAGGTCAATAATTTGCCTTCAATTCCATGGTTTCAACCTTAGTTAACAGTCTCTTATGTGGGACTTTATCAAATGCCTTCCAGAAGTCCATATAAATAACATCCATAGACATTTCCCTGTCCACTATTTTAGGCACCTCTTCAAAAAATCAATCAGATTGTCAGGCATGACCTACCTTTCACAAATCCATGCTGGCTGTCACTGATCAACTGAAAATTTTCAAGGTGTTCAGTTACACTATCCCTAATTACAGACTCTAGTAATTTCCCAACAACAGATGTTAGGCTAACTGGTCTATAATTCCCTGGTTTCCTCTCTCACCATTCTTAAATAGCTGAGTGACATGCACAACTTTCCAATCTAAAGGAATGGTTCCTGAATCAAGAGAACTTTGGAAGATTACAGTTAGGGCATCTGCAATGTGCTCACCTACTTCCGTTAAACCCTGGGATGGAAACCATCTGGTCCTGGGGATTTGTCACTCTTTAGTGTCATTATTTTCTTCATTACTGTTATTTTGCTTGTGTTAATTTTGTTGAGTCCCTGTCCCTGACTCAATATTAGTTTTTGTGGGATTTCCAGCAGATTTCCTCCACTGTAAATGATTTTATTGAATGGCGGAGCATGCTCGAGGGGCAATATGGCCTACTCTTGCACTTATTTCTTATGTTCTTATAGAAAATAAAAACAAGAAAATTGTTCTTCTGCATACATGTTTTGTTTTATTTATAAAGGAAACAGCCGATCAGAAAATAATTGGTGCAAATTAGGCCCGTGGCCAAAATGTAGATTATTTAACGATCTAAATTTTGGGCCTATTTGGATTGAGCAATTGCTTCAGTGAACGTCCTTAATAGCATTTCTTAAATTAAGCTTTAATTAAATATGTTTAATTGAGCATTTGGTTGTGTGCACCTTCCAGCTGCTGGGAATCTAAAACAATGGGCTTTGGACTGTTCTTCAAAGCTCACCCGTCCATGGTAGTGCCACATTTTGTTTCAGATGAGCTGGAGGTACAGTTACAATAGGATAAAATGTGTGGAGTGTCATTTATTCCCGAATGCAGCGCATTCCAGCTGACTGCTAGTATATGCCCATGCATGAACAGATGGCGTGAAAAGTAAACAGTGCAACCATAATTAGAAAGCAGTATTGACAGGTATGTACATTTTAAACTGGCATTCAGGTATGCGGTATGGAGCCATGTGGGTACAGTTGGGATTATGGTTAAGAATCAAACAAATAAAAAGTGGTGAGAGCACTATTTGGCATAAGATTATTACAGCGAAAGTATGAACATTTCTTTGTATTTCGGTCACCCAAAGCCACTGACTGCGAATTCTTAAATACAACAACAACAACAACTCGTATCTATATAGTGCCTTTAACGTAATAAAATGTCTCAAGGCACTTCACGGGAGCATTATAAAACAAAATTTGACACCGAGCCACATAAGGAGATACTAGGGCAGATGAGGTAGGTTTTAAGGAACATCTTAAAGGAGGAAAGAGAGACAGAGAAGTTTAGGGAAGGAATTCCAGAGCTTAGGGCCTTGACAGCTGCAGGCATGGCCACCAATGGTGGAGCGATTAAAATCGGAGATGCTCAAGAAGCCAGAATTAGAGGAGCACAGATATCTTGGAGCGTTGTGGGGCAAGAGTAGATTGGGAGGGGCGAGGCCATGGAGTTAATTTGAAAAATGGATGAGAATTTTAAAATTGCGGCGTTGCTTAACCAGGAGCCAATGTAGGTCAGTGAGCACAGGGGTGATGGGTGAATGGGACTTGGTGTGAGTTAGGACATGGGGAGCAGAGCTTTGTAGGACCTAAAATTTACATAGGGTAGAACGTGGGAGGTCGACCAGGAGTACATTGGAACAGTCAAGGCTAGAGGTAACAAAGGCAGGGATGAGGGTTTCAGCAGCAGATGAGCTGAGGCGGGGCGGAGACAGATGATGTTATGGAGGCGGAAATAGGTGGTCTTAGTGATGGCATGGATATGTGGTCGGAAGCTCATAATGGAGTCATATATAACACCCAGGTTATGAACAGTCTGGTTCAGCCTCAGACAGATGCTAGGGAGAGGAATGGAGTCGGTGGCTAGGGAATGGAGTTTGTAGCAGGGACCGAAGACAATGGGCTGGATTTTCATTGAGGAGGCAGGTAGGAGGCGGGACTACAATTTTCGGGTTTTAGCCAACCCACGTGATTTTGACTTGATTGACCTTGTTGAGCCCACCCAGCGGGCTCAGCAGGCCAATTAAGGGCCACCCGGCAACAGGTGACATCACAGATTGATATTTCATCTGTCAAGACCGTTTGACAGATGAAATATCAGCGTTTGACAGCTGTTTGAAGCTGTCAAACACTGACAATCTGTACTCTAAGTTAATTCCTTCCCCTCAGGATGATTTAGAGATCTCTCCGGAACAGAAAGCTGAATGCTGCAATTTTTGACAGATGGCGGCCATTCTGCTTTCTGTGCCGGTGAGATGAGGGACTCCCGAGACCTGAAGGAAGGAAGGCTGTAAGGGTAAGTAAAACTTCTTTAAACACTTTAAACACACCAAACACACTTACCTCTGCACTCATGCACCCATCACTCACCTGAACACCGGACATCTCGACCCCTCCAAGCCCTTCAGCCCGACGGCCCGCCTCGCAAACTTGTTGTGGTTTAGAGCCGTCAGGAATCCCACAATGAAAATAGGGAATAGGCTAAAAACTGCCTGTTAACTACCTGTTAACAGGCAGTTAATTGGCACTAATCCTCTTCCCGCCTCGGGGAGGCGGGTCCCAGTGCGGGTCGGGTACCCGCCTCCTTTGAAACTGGCATGGAGGTGGGTTGGGGGTGGGATAGGTTCGTGCCCTCCCGATTTTGGGATTTTAACCCTCCACATGCCTCCAATCCCACCTCCACGGCCCAATGAAAATCCTGCCCAATGGCTTTGGTCTTCCCAATATTTAATTGGAGGAAATTTCTGCTCATCTAGTACTGGATGTCGGGCAAGCAGTCTGACAATTTCGATACAGTAGAGGGGTCGAGGGAGGTGGTGGTGAGGTAGAGCTGGGTGTCTTCAATGTACATGTGCAAACTGATGCTGTGTTTTTGGATGATGTCGCCAAGGGGCAGCATGTAGATGAGAAATAGGAGGGGGCCAAGGTTAGATCCTTGAGGGACACCAGAGGTAATGGTGCGGGAGCAGGAAAAGAAGCCATTGCAGGTGATTCTCTGGCTACAATTAGATAGATAAGAATGGAACCAGGAGAGTGCAGTCCTGCTGGATACTAATGGAAAGGTGTTGGAGGAGGATGGTGTGGTCAACCGTGTTATAGGCTGCAGACAGATCGTGAAGGACCAAAAGGCAGAGTTTACCTTCGTCACAGTCTCATAGGATGTCATTTGTGACTTTGATAAGTGCTGTTTCGGTACTGTAGCGGGGCAGAAATCTGATTGGAGGGATCCATACATGGAGTTCCGGTAAAGATGGACATGGATTTGGAGGCGACAATGCATTCAAGGACTTTGGAGAGGAAAGGGAGGTTGGAGATGGGGTGGTAGTTTACAAGGATGGAGGGGTCAAGGGTTGGTTTTTGAGGATAGGGGTGATGATGATTTGAAGGAGAGGGGGACAGCACCTCAGGAGAGAGAACCGTTAACAGTATCAGCTAACATGGGAGACAGGAAGGGAAGTTGGGTGGTCAGCAGATTAATGGGAATAGGGTCGAGGGAGCAAGGAGTGGGTATCCAGGACAAGATGAGCTCGGAGAGGGCATGAGAGGAGATAGAAGAGAAACTAGAGAAAGATGTGAGTTCAGGGCTAAGGCAGGGGGAACATTAAAGTAAGTTTGGCCTGGTAGGCTCGGGGAAGTGGCAAAGGCAGCCGATCTTATTGACAAAGAAGTCCATGAGTCCTTTGCACTTATTGTTAGCGGTGAGGGTGGAGGAGACAGGAGAAGACTGTTTGCAGTAGAGAAAAGAAGCCGGGGGATTATCTTTGAATTCCAGGATGATTCTGGAACAGTGAACAGTTTTGGCAGACAAGAGCAGGACCTGATGATGCTTTATGTGGTCCAGCAAGATCTGGCGTTGAATAGCTAAACCAGTTGTCTGCCATATCCATTCAAGTCTGCGTCCCTTAGACTTAAGGGAGTGGAGATGAGGGCTGTACCAGGGTCAACGGCCAGGGTGAGAGAGAATAATGGTTTTAATGAGGACTAGGGCATCAAAGGTGGAGGTGATGGTGTGGCTGAGCAGATCGGTAGCTGCAGAAATGTCATGGTGAATGGAGGACCAAAGCCTGGCCAGTTGGGATTTTGAAAGTGCAGTTGTAAATGAATTGGGAGAGTTTTTTCTAGGGGTGGACAAAGAAGGAAGTAGTGTTGAGAAGGGGAAGGGGGATGTGGATAGAGATAGATACAAGGAAATAATAAGAGATAGCCTTATCTGTGATTGACACGATGGGAGTAGCGAGGCCACGTGAGATGGCAAGGTTAAGGCGTGGCCGTGAATATGTGTTGGGGTTTTAACATGGAGGGAGAGATTAAGGGAGGATAGGAGGGCAGTGAACTCAGAGGAGAGAGAGCATGATGAGTTAAGAGGGACGTTGAAATCACTGAGGATGAGAAGTCGCTCGGTGCAGAGGCTGAGGGAGGAAAGCAGTGGAGATATCTCGGTGAGAAAATTTTTATGGTACTTGGGTGGGCGGTAGAGAATGAGGATTTTAAATGAGAGGTGAGAGGGCTGGGACAAGGTGAGATGCTCAAAGGGGGATAAAGTGCCAGAGGAGTAGAGGGACATACCAAGGGGTGATTTGGTGATAAAAGCCACAGCGCCACTGCGACGGTCTGGACGGGGCAAGTGGTGGAAGGTATAGTTAGGGAGAAGGTGTCATCACGGCTTAGCCAGGTTTCTGTCAGGGCCATGATATCGATGCAATCATCGACAGTAAGCTCATGAACGGCAAAGGCCTTGTTCACAAGTGAACGGATATTCTGGAGGGAGATGCAGAGAGGGGCATTGATAGCTGATCTGCTGGCAGAATCCACAGGGTCAGCTCTGGGAGGGGTGAGTTGGACGGGGAGGAGATTGGCAAGATTAGCCCACAGCAGGCGTGCTGGGCAGGAAGATCGGCAAGAGTGTAGGATGGGGCAGTTGGGGTTGCTGCTCGTAAGGAGGCAGTGACGCGTGCTTCGATAGACCCTTTGGAGGATGCCAAGAGAGGCACAGAGGGAAGCTGTAGGCTTATCTAAGAGGGAGTCAAGCCTGGGATGGTAGCAGTAGAATAGGAAGGTCGTGGAGTACTGAAGGGTGGTGTAGGGATTTGGGAGGGCAGAAATGAAAGGAGGCATGACAACAGGAGAGAGGTGTCTAGGAGAGGTAAAGAGGCAAGAAGCAAAAAAGGGGGAAAAAAAGTGGAAATAGAAGTGATGGGCTCAGGTCCGGAGTGGCAGCCAAAATGCGCACATGAATGGACACATGGAAGAAGGCCTGGTTACGTAGCAATTATTAGGATTCATATATCCTGGTAGTAACAGGGAATAGGGCCCGTTTGTGCAGCATAGTGTTAGCATTTATTTAAATATTCCTTTTTCTTTGTAAGATAAAATGGAAGGCTGAGTAGAACAGGTTTTGCTTATAAAGCCCAGCTTCTTTTATCAAACCATGGTAATTTTATATCTTTAATTAAAAGTATTTAAACAGAAAGCATGGCTTTTTGAACAGCGCCATGTACCACGCAATACATAATTATTAATGTCCCATATCTGCCAATTAACATTCCCCATCTGCCTTCATTTCTCACTGGGTGGAAGCACTTTTCATCAGGTGAGTATACAGTCACTAAGAGTTAATGGTTCTTGGGAAAAAGTGAATAGAGCTCTTTTAATGCTCTGACCTGATGAATAATAAGGGGGAAGATTTACACATGACTGCTAATGCATTGCCAAATATGATAGCCAAAAGAAGGTCTTCTCTGAGAGTAGCATGAATGTCTCTTGTAGCTGACAATGGATTGTCCTCCATATCTACTTTAGGCTGCTGCTGCTCCTCTTGCTGATCCCTTTGATCCACGAGAGGGCTTTTCTTCTCTGGGGACAACATGATAAGGCCTCTCTGAAGTTGTGCAGCATTCAACCATGATTCTTTAGACCCTATTCAGGACGATTTTGCAGGATGCCACAGATCAATTTAGGCACTTGAAACGTACTTTCAACGTGTCAGTGGTGTGCTCAGTATACTGGTGCAGGAACGGCGTTCAGCTGCTGTTCTGGGAAAGTTCACAGATATCATTGGCCATGACTGCAGAGCACAGCTTTGATCTCCCAGAGGGCTTTTCCCCTCTGGGGTCATAAATATGGATCAAAGAGTGCTGGCATGGTGAACTGTCTTAAAATGAAAGCATTGTGGCAACTCTCAAGTGAGCATTCACTTACATAATGCAGTCCTACTGATTGAAAAGAGAGAATGGAATCTCTTCTTGTTGATGTAGGTCACGGCATTGAGCAAGGGAACAATAGGTCTATATGGGTGCACTTTATAGCTCCATGGATCTTTCGGAATCCAGCCACTTGGTAAAATTTCAGCATCCTGTCATGCTGCCACCGATTGCCCACAGGGAAGGAGGTTTGTAACCTGTTTAAAATAAATTTGCCATTAAAATTATGTTGACTGAAAAATCTAGACTATAATATTACTGACACGTGACACAAGCTTAGATATTCCAATTGGGTTTAGGAGCATAAATCAGGCAGCGTTCAGTTAGGTTTAATTTCCGCTCCCTTTTTCATCTGCCCATTTTCTGCTCTCATTTCCAATGGCCACTGGAAGCATCCACTTATTTTTGGGTGATTCCATGAAAAATCATGATATCATACACTCCCATCATTTTGAACTCATTGTGCTGGTTCCCCTTCTTGTCTGTATTTAAAGCTTTAACATTTGTTAGCATCAATTCAAAGTTTATTTCTGACTTGCTTTTGGAGCTGATTTTGAGTTTGAAATGAAACCTCCAGGTCATCCTTCTGAGACACCAGTGATACAATAGGTTGAATTCAAAAACATCTCTCTTCATACCAGACTCTGAACTGACATTTCTCTTTTTTTTGCTGTTGAAAAGTACAGTTGTTCAAACTATATTATGCAATTGCATATGTATTTAGTTGAAGGAGCTGGTCATGGAAGTAATACTGTCAATCTTTTGGTAAACTCTTGGCTGGATGCAAGATCAACAAGTTTTAAAAAATGGATATTGATCTTGTAAAGAAATGGCTTCTCTTCAATTTTATTCAAATAACCAGTTTCACACACATTACCATGCAGTCAAAAATATGCTGAGTTTGAGGCATGTACCTAATTTTGGAGGATGTCAACTTCTGTAATGTGTCACTTCTGTAACTAAGGGCATGCCTGCCAGTTGTCAGGGCATACTGTTGTGAAACGGGAAGGATTTATTTGATTTAGATTGTCTTGCTTAATTGCATACAGAATGAAACCTGCTGTAATAGTGTTCATTGTTGAGAATGATTCCAACAATTTACAAGAGACAGATCTGCAGTACAGCACATTGCTTTCCTTGTGTCTCAATCAACTGCTTTTGTTTGTACTGAATTTTATTCAGTACTTTATCACAAAGAGGGTCAGACCTTGTACTGGACTGAAGAGCCATGCTACAGGCTGAGTGGAGCACCAGTTTACAATTACTCTCTGAAACGAGAAAGGATTTATTTTGTTCTGAGTGGGCAATCTTTTTGCACACACACAGACACACACATGAAGAACTGAATCAGCTTCCACCACCATTTCAGGTACAGCATTCCAAATCCCGACAAATCTGACTGAAACGACACAAAGCTGGGTGGGCGTGTGTGCTGTGAGGAGGATGCAGAGAAACTCCAGTACGATTTGGATAGGTTGGGTGATTGGGCAGATGCATGGCAGATGCAGTATAATGTGGATAAATGCAAGGTTATCCACTTTGGTGGCAAAAACAGGAAGGCAGATTATTATCTGAACGGCAATAGATTGGGAAAAGGGGAAGTGCAACGAGACCTGGGTGTCCTTGTGCACCAGTCGCTGAAGGTAAGCATGCAGGTGCAGCAGGTGGTTAAGAAGGCAAATGGTATGCTGGCCTTCATAGTGAGCGGATTCAAATACAGGAGCAAGGATGTCTTGCTGCAGTTGTACAGGGCCTTGGTGAGACCACACCTTGAGTATTGTGTGCAGTTTTGGTCACCTTATCTGAGGAAGGATGTTCTTGCCATGGAGGGAGTGCAGCAAAGATTCATCAGACTGATACCTGGGATGGCAGGAATGACGTATGAAGAGAGATTGGGTCGATTAGGCTTATATTCGCTAGAGTTTAGAAGAATGAGAGGGGATCTCATTGAAACTTATAAAATTCTAACAGGACCAGACAGACTAGATGCAGGGAGGCTGTTCCCGATGGCAGGGGAGTCCAGAACCAGGAGTCACAGTCTAAGGATAAGGGGTAAGCCATTTAGGACTGAGATGAGGAGGAATTTCTTCACCCAGAGAGTGGTGAACCTGTGGAATTCGCTACCACAGAAGACAGTTGAGGCCAATTCATTAAATATATTCAAGAAGGAGTTGGATATATTTCTTAAGGCTAAAGGGATCAAGGGATATGGGGAGAAGGCAGGGACAGGGTACTGAATTTGGATGATCAGCCATGATCACATTGAATGACGGAGCAGGCTCGAGGAGCCGAATGGCCTACTCCTGCTCCTATCTTCTATGTTTCTATGTAAACCAAATCTCCTCACCTCCCCTCTAGCTCTTTTGCCAATGATTTTGAATCTATGACCTCTAGTTATTGACTCACTCGCCAGAGGGAAACATTTTTCTCTATCTACTCTATCAAAACCTCTCATCATGTTGAAAACCTCTATTAGGTCAGCTCTTAACCTTCTCTATTCCAAGGAGAACAGTTGTAACTTTTCCAAGCTCTCCTCATAACTGAAGTTCCTTATCCCTGGTAACATCCTGATAAACCTCCTCTGTACCCTTTCTAAGACCTTTGCATCTTTCCTGAAATGTGGTGCCCAGAATTGTCCACAATACTCCAGCTGAGGCCTAACCAGTAATTTGTAAGTTCTAGCATGATCTCTTTGCTTTTCTATTCTATGCCTCTATTTATAAACCCAAGTAATGCATTTGCTTTTTTTAACCACCTTATCAACTTACCCTACCACCTTTTAAGGATTAGTGTATATGGACCCCAAAGTCTCTCTGCTCATCTATACGTTTCATATCCGTGCCATTTATAGTATACTGTCTTTCCATATTAGGCCTCCCAAAGTGCATCGCTACATACTTCTCTGCATTGAACCCAGTCTGCCATGCTTCTGCCCATTTCACTATCCTGTCCATGTCATTCCTGAAGCCTGTAACTATCCTCATCACTATCTACTACTTTACCCAGTTTTGCATCATTTGCAAACTTTATAATGCTGCTTCCTACAACCACATCTAGGTCATTTATAAAAATTTAGTACTAGTTTTGAAAAAGGATGCAAATTTAAAAAAAAAATAGGATCTAATGTTTTCAAATTGAACTAGTGTAAATTTACCTCTTTGTCACAATGGCTGTGGATCTTTGGTGGGGAAGGACACCTGTACTTGGTATGCTTAACTCCAGCCACGTTCCTGGGATCAGGGTAATTTAAGTTATGAAGGTGGATGCTGGGGCCATTTATTCACTACTGGGGCTTTGCTATCTCTGCAATCGATTACCTTAGTCAAAGTGGCTCTTTAAAATTTAACCCTCACTCACCCATGGCCCATAGCAATGCTGAATGCCAGGAATGCACTGGCATTCCTAGCAGTTAATGCTGCAAAGGCACAAATGATGGGAAATGCATCATACGGAGTCATCCTGTCATTTGCATCTTATTATAAAATACTTGGCCATATTTGGCAGATGTATTCCAGGCCTGACAAAAATCCTGAAAGTGGTGTTGGGGAGCTAGTAGAATGGCTCCCTGCAATTTTCCTCTCCCTCGCACCTCTGTTATTCAGGTTCATCAGCATAACTGAAGAGGAAAATCTGTGCAAAGATTTTTTAAAGAAAGGCGCATATAAAAACTCAACAGAATCACCAATTGGCAAGCGCTATTACAAAGATGAGGCCTGGTGTTTCCGCTCAGTCGCGATGGTTTTTTTTGGCACAATTCCCCCGATACTGGCATAACCGATGCAAAAGATCGGATAATTTTAAGCGCAAATTACGTTCAGCGCAAATTGACTTTCCTCAATCTTTTGCACTCGTTTTAATAACATCACGCTGGAAGCAGGCCCTGCCCACAAAACTGGCCACGCTACCAGGGTGAATTCATTACCATTGAGAGCTTCCACTAATTGCGCTCGTTTGCAGGCCTTCGAGGAGGCTCCAAAAATTAAGCTGGAACCTTTGGGCGCGAGAACACTAATAGGTACGTTTTGAAAGGTTTTCAATTATTTTTTTTAATTTACTACCAATCTAACTAGAAGCTAGTTTTGTATATTTTTAAAAGTCGTTTTCAGTAACTCAAAATTAGGTTAGGAACATAGGAACAGGAGTAGGTCATTGAGCCCCGTGAGCCATTGAATGAGATTATGGCTGATCTGCGACCTAACTCCATGGAGGTTATTCACAGGAGGTGGATTGACACTGTGATTTTAAAATGCTTATTTTTTGTAATAAACCCATTTTCAGCTTTATTAATCAAGCTTTATCAAGTTACAACTCTTAAATATATCAAGGAATATTTTCTGAAGCAAAATTTGCTTTTTGAAGAAATTAGCCCAGAAATTGGGCTACTTACTGACACCCATTAGCGCTGGAACCCTGGCGAAAAATGCCAGCTGCCACTCTAATCTGGTGTGGGACTCTGGCCGCCATTTTGGTGAGGGCCTTAGCACTGCTAATAGCAGCGCTGGCCATGGAGCTGCAAATGGGGAGAGCATCAGTCGGTGTGCAATGCCGACTTAACATCACGCTCTGAGTTTAGTGCTGAGTCCTAAGCTTGCTCTGAAAAGCGAGTGTGCAGCACACTGACAGAGATGCTGTCAGAACTTCTTAAAGGGACACACACATCTTTCAGGTAAGTTTGCATTTAAGGTTTCAGACTGGATTTTTAAAATTTTTATTGAAGGAGAGACTTGGTGCAATACATGTTAAAAGTTGTTTAAGTGTGCAGGGAGTGCTGCTGGATGCTTGCAAGGCCTCGAATAGTAAAGGAAGGCCTTTGAGCAGACAGAAAATGCTGGAAATACTCAGCAGGTCAGACAGCATCCTTGGAGAGAGAAACAGAGTTCAGGGGCTAGATTTTCAGTGTGCCGTGAGGCGGGCTTTTAGGCGTGCGGGGGGCAAAAATCCCGAATTCGGGGGTCCCAACACCATCCCGCCCAAAACCCGCCTCCACGTAAGTTTCAGAGGCGGGTGCCCGCCCCGCATTGGGACCCGCCGACCCGAGGTGGGAAGGGATTAGTGCCAATTAACTACCTGTTAACAGGTAGTTAACAGGCAGTTTTTAGCCTAATCCCTATTTTGAGGGGTGTCGTGTGGGATTCCTGACAGCTCCAAACCACGCCAGGTTAAGCAGGTGGGCCGTCGAGTTGAAGGACTTGGAGGGGTCGCGATGTTGGTGTAAAGGTGAGTGATGGGTGCATGAGTGCAAAGGTAAGTGTGTTTGGTGTGTCTAAAGTGTGTAAAGAAGTTTAAATTACCTGTACTTACCTTAACAGCCTTTCTTCCTTCGGCGCCAGGAGTCCATCACTCAGCCGGCACTGAAAGCTGAATGGTTGCGATCTGTCAAAAGTGACAGCCTGCAGCTTTCAGTGCCGGTGACAGTTCTAACTGAGTCTGCGTAAAAGGACTCAGGTTAGAAGTCAGACTGTCAGTGTTTCACAGCTTCAAACAGCTGTGAAACACTGATATTTCATCTGTCAAAAACTCTTGACAGATGAAATTTCATTCTGTGACATCATCTGTTGCCGGGTGGCCCTTAATTGGCCCGCTGAGCCTGCTGGGTGGGCTCAACAAGGTCAATCAAGGGAAAATCGCGTCGATTGGCCGGACGTCGATGGAGGCGGGACTAAAACCCGAAAGTTGTAGTCCCGCCTCCTTCCCGACTGCTGAATGAAAATCCAGCCCCATGTCTCAGGTCGAGATGCTGCCTGACCGGCTGAGTATTTCCAGCAATTTATGCTTTTATTTCAGGTTTCCAGCATCTGCTCATGGAGGGAAGAGGAGGAAGCAGAAGGAAGGATGCAACCCAGACAGCCCCTTTCTGGCTGGGTGGATTAATCCGCCTGTGGTACCAGTGACCACAAACTCAATTACCCTTTCAACATTTGTCCTACACCTTGCCTTCCCTCTGTTACTGACCATCACAGCATCCTCTTGGCTACAATGCTGAAATAAAAGCCACCATAAAACAAACTTTGCAATTCAACTTTATACATCTATCCATCCAATATGACCTCAAGAAATCAACTAATCACCCTTATGCATTCCCATAGTGACTGTCTTGTGTGTGCCTTTGCCTATCCTATTGATGTCATGCAGTGCTACCCCAGTGGCTGCAGCATGGCTGGTGGAAGGCTGCTGACTTTCAGTGGAGGCCACTGCAGATGGCCTTGCAGGATGACCTCGAGGAGCTGGTGGCTGGAAGTATCAAATCAAGTGACGGTGTTTCTTCTTCCTTCTTTCTTCTTCCTCTTCTTCTTCTTCCACTTCCACTTCCACTGGCTGGGCAGGCTGCATTTCTTGGATGTGTGAAATGAGGAAGGCACAAAGGTGCAGTTGTGGTGACAGGAGGGCAGGAAAGCAAGAGGTGCTTGCCAGAAGGGGCATAACATATGAGCATACCAGCATCTTGTATCCTTTCAGCCCTGCCGCTGGCCAAGGTCTCAGCCATGCCCCTGCCAAGAATGGCCAGCACCATCTCCTCCAAGGGGTGAGGTGAAGCTAGGAATGGGAAGTGTGCCTCATGTTTGGTACAGATTGTTGGTAGGTGAGTGATGGGGGGGAGGGAGTTTTGCATTGAGAAGTGTGTGAGGCTAGTGGTGCAGTTGGTAGGAGACAGCTTTTTGTAACGTCCGTGTGTAATTGAGACACGGACTGCAGGAGTTGGTTATAACAGGTGTTTACTGAATGGAGACAAAACTGGAACTACTATACAAAGTTACTACACAGGCTTATATACCGGGGTGGTCACTACTGGTACTGCAGTATACAGGGGCTGCAGAATATAGTTCCTTCTTCAAAGTACATTGTGGTGATTATTCTTTATGTTTAGTAAGAAGTATTGTGATTGGTTGTTTGTTTCCTGCCTTGGGATATATGCTGTAATCTCATTGGTAGTTGATGTCATGTGATTTGTGGTGGCCATCGTAAATTCAGTTCTTTCCAGCCTTTAGTTGGGACTGGGTGTTGAAGATGTGCTACAGGATTTTTAAGTTAATAGAGCCTAGATTAGAAAGGCAAATCTATTCTTTATTTCAATTTATTAACTTTATGTCAGAATGGAGCGATATCTTCAACCAGAACGAATCAATGCTGACCCTAATTCTGCAGGAGTGGATGATAAATGGAAACATTGGTATTGTACATTTAAAAACTTTTTGGGCGTGTTGGATCAAGAGTCTCTAAATAAGCTGAATATGCTGATCAACTACATTGCTCCGGATGTGTATAAGTACATTTTGGACTGTAAAACTTACGAAGTGGCTATTTCTACATTGGAAAAGATTTTTGTTAAACCAAAGAATGAGGTATTTGCACGTCACCTTCTATCTGCCCGTAGGCAGCAGGTGGGAGAATCTTTGGATACTTATTTACAAGCACTTCGGTGCCTTAGTGTTAATTGTAATTATAAGGCCGTGACGGCTGAAGAATATAAGGAAGAATCGGTACGGGATGCTTTTATTAATGGATTACTGTCTAGATCAATTCGTCAGCGGTTGTTAGAAAATAAGACTTTGGATCTTAAGAGTGCTTTTGAGCAAGCTTCTACATTGGATGTGGCTCAGAGAAGTTCGGATTCTTATGCTCTTTTTAATCAGCCTGTGACTGTGGTTTCGGCAGTTCCGGATGAAAAGGAATTATGTGGACTTAATAGGAGTGGTTTACTAGATTCTGAAACAGTTTCTACTTCAGCGGCTGTTGCCTCTAGGATTCAGAAGTGTTATTTTTGTGGGAACGTCCGGCACCCTCGTCTGAAGTGTCCTGCTCGGGAGGCTGTGTGTAGTAAATGCGGCAAGAGAGGTCATTATGCACGTGTGTATAAATCATTAGGTTCAATTACCTCCTCTGTGACTATTCAGCCTTTAGATAGGGCGTTTATTGCATCAATTTCTGCTGCATTTCCTCATGGCCTAAACAAAGCTATAGTTACGGCCCAAGTTAATGGGTTGGAAGTGAAGGCCCTTATAGATACGGGCAGTACCGAGAGTTTTATAAGTCTTCAGTTTGTAAAGGAGAAGCATTTGAAAATTTCGCCTGTTTCCTATCAGGTGTGTATGGCTCAGACGACTCTCACTTCACAAGTAGCTGGTTGTTGCCTTGTGAAATTGATTCTTCCAGGTAATACGTATACTGATATACGCCTATCTGTTTTGCCTAATCTCTGTGCGGATATTTTGATTGGTCACGATGTGCTTCAGTTACACGAGTCTCTCAGTCTTTCACTTGGCGGGACTAAGCCACCTTTATCTATTTGTGGATTAACCTCTTTATCCATTTCTCCATTACCACTTTTTTCCAATTTGATGCCGGATTGTAAGCCAATTGCTACCAAGTCAAGAAGGTATAGCAGTCAGGATAGAGAATTTATTAATTCTGAAGTTCAACGTCTCTTATTGGAAGGAATCATTGAACCTAGTTGTTTGCCTTGGCGGGCACAGGTAGTTGTCACGACTAACGAGAGACATAAGAAACGAATGGTGATAGACTATTCCCAAACTATTAATAGGTATACTCAATTAGATGCGTACCCTTTGCCTAAGATTGATGAGCTTATCAATAAAGTATCTCAGTATAAGGTTTTTAGCACTATTGACCTAAAGAGTGCTTATCATCAGATTCCTATTGTTAAGAAGGATCAACCATATACGGCCTTTGAGGCTGGTGGAAAGCTGTATCAGTTTTGCCGAATACCATTTGGTGTTACTAATGGTGTTGCTTGTTTTCAACGGGCAATGGATGCTTTTATAAGTGATAACTCTCTCTCTGACACCTTTTCATACTTAGATGACATCACGGTGTGTGGCAAATCAAGGGTGGAGCATGATTCTAATTTAGAAAGATTCCTTCAAGCTGCGGAAAAAGTTGGTTTAACTTTCAATAAAGAGAAGTGTACCTTTTCGACCACTGAGGTAAATCTACTGGGGTACATTATCTTGGGAAACAAGATTAAACCAGACCCAGAACGTCTGCGACCATTGATTGATTTACCTTGTCCTACTAATTCTAAGGCTCTGCAACGAGTTGTTGGACTGTTTTCTTACTATTCTAATTGGATTGCAAATTTTTCACAGAAGATCCGGCCTCTTATTCGGGTTACGACATATCCTCTATCATGGGAGGCCAGGACGTGTTTTGATAATTTTAAAAAGGATATCCTTGGAGCAGTTGTGCATTCTATTGATGAGCAGGTTCCTTTTGTGATTGAGACGGATGCTTCTGATTTTGCAATTGGGGCTACTCTGAACCAAAATGGAAGACCTGTGGCCTTTTTCTCACGTACCTTGAACAATAGTGAAAAAAGGCATTCTTCAATAGAGAAAGAGGCGTATGCAATCGTAGAAGCACTGCGTAAATGGAGGCATTATTTATCGGGGCGACATTTTACGTTGGTAACTGATCAAAAGTTTGTGTCCTTTATGTTTGATGTCAAACATTTTGGAATGATTAAGAATGATAAAATAATGAGGTGGAGGATTGAGTTGGCATGTTACCATTTTGATATAGTTTATCGTCCGGGGAAGGATAATGTTGCTGCTGATGCGCTGTCGAGGGCTTATTGTTCTGTGATTCACGGAGATATGCTTATTAATCTTCACAATGCCTTATGCCATCCTGGGGTTACGAGGATGATACACTTCGTATGCAGTAAGAATTTGCCCTTTTCAGTTGAAGATGTCAAGCGGATGACTTCATCATGTTCTATCTGTGCTCGGTGTAAACCGAATTTCTTTAAGCCTCAACGAGCTCATCTTATAAAGGCTACTTCTCCTTTTGAACGTTTGAGCGTCGATTTCAAGGGGCCTCTTCCTTCAACTACTCAAAACCGATATATATTTACTGTTGTGGATGAGTTTTCAAGGTTCCCTTTTGCTTTTCCTTGCGCAGATGTATCAGCTGCTACAGTTATCAAATGTCTGACTCAACTTTTTGTCATCTTTGGGATGCCTGCGTATATCCATTCGGATCAGGGAAGTTCTTTTATGTCTTCCCAGTTGAAGGAATACCTTCAGAGTCGGGGAATTTCTACCAGCAGAACTACCCCGTATAATCCCCAGGGTAATGGACAGTGCGAACGATACAATGGGGTGATCTGGAAGGCAGTTATGTTGGCTTTGACATCCCGGAACCTTAAGAATACACAGTGGGAAATGGTACTGCCTGATGCCCTGCATTCCATTAGATCATTGCTTTCAACGGCTACTAATGTGACCCCCCATGAAAGGCTCTTTAACTATCCGCGGAGATCTACTACGGGATATTCGGTACCTTCATGGCTTACTATGCAGGGACCTGTGCTGCTTCGACGCCATGTTAGATTGTCAAAATATGATCCTTTAGTGGAGGAGGTGGAGCTGTTGGAGGCAAATTCCCAATATGCTCATATTCGATTCCAAGATGGGAAAGAAAGTACCGTTTCAATTAAAGACTTGGCTCCTTGTGGTGGCCAGCCCTCTTCTGAGGATATTAACAATAGTCATGATTCAGATAATGTGGATGCTGTTACAGATACTACGAATATTTCCAATCCGACTGCAGATAATTATACTTCTATTAGTCAGCCCTCGATGGATGTTCATGACTGTACCAATTTACCTCCTGATGGGATTTCTAATCCGGAAACCGTTGAAAACCGGGATATGGATAGCCTTCCTGCAGAAGATACTTCTGTGTCTCCTGGTGTGGGAGGGCAAGGAATTTCACCAAGGTTGAGAAGGTCGACACGAACAAGATGTCCGGTCGACTGATTGAAAATGGACTTTTAAATTGATAGTAATGTTTTAAAATTGTTGAAATAATTAATTAAAAATGTCCTAGTAAAGGATCCCCTTGGAATGAGTGACCATAACATGGTTGAGTTCCATATTCAATTAGAGGGTGAGAAGGTTGGATCTCAAACAAGCGTGCTGAGCTTGAATAAAGGAGACTATGAAGGTATGAGAGCGGAATTAATGAGAGTGGACTGGGAAAATAGATTAAAGGGTAAGACGGTACATGACCAGTGGTGTACATTTAAGGAGTTATTTTACAACTTCCAAAAAAAATATATTCCACTGAGGAAAAAAGGGTGTAAAAGAAAAGATAGCCATCCGTGGCTAAGTAAAGTAATTAAGGATAGTATCCGACTAAAAACAAGGGCATATAAGGTAGCCAAATCTAGTGGGAGGATGGAAGATTGGGAAGTCTTTAAAAGACAGCAAAAAATAACAAAAAGATTGATTAAGAAAGGGAAGATAGATTATGAAAGTAAATTAGCAAAAAATATAAAAACAGACAGTAAAAGTTTCTATAGTTATATAAAAAGAAAAAGGGTGGCTAAAGTAAATGTTGGTCCCTTAGAGGATGAGACCGGGAAATTAATGGTGGGAAACATGGAGATGGCAAAAACACTGAACAATTATTTTGTATCAGTCTTTACAGTAGAGGACACTAAGAATATCCCAACACTGGACAAACAGGGGGCTCTAGGGGGGGAGGAACTAAATACAATTAAAATCACTAAGGAAGTGGTACTTGGTAAAATAATGGGACTCAAGGCGGATAAATCCCCTGGACCTGATGGCTTGCATCCCAGGGTCTTGAGGGAAGTAGCGGTAGGGATTGTGGATGCATTGGTAATAATTTTCCAAAACTCACTGGACTCAGCAAAGGTCCCGGCAGATTGGAAAACTGCTAATGTAACACCATTATTTAAAAAGGGTAGTAGGCAGAAGGCTGGAAACTATAGACCTGTTAGCCTAACATCTGTGGTTGGTAAAATGTTAGAGTCCATTATTAAGGAGACAGTAACGGGACATTTGGATAAACACAATTTAATAGGGCAAACTCAGCATGGTTTCATGAAGGGGAAGTCATGTTTAACAAATTTGCTTGAGTTTTTTGAGGAAGTAACATACAGGGTGGATAAAGGGGAACCAGTGGACGTAGTGTATTTAGACTTCCAAAAGGCATTTGACAAGGTGCCACACAAAAGATTATTGCTGAAGATAAAAAATCACGGGATTGGGGGTAATATTCTGGCATGGGTGGAGGATTGGCTCTCTAACAGAAAGCAGAGAGTTGGGATAAATGGTTCGTTCTCAGATTGGCAACCAGTAACTAGTGGTGTTCCGCAGGGGTCAGTGCTGGGTCCCCAACTCTTTACAATCTATATTAACGATTTGGAGGAGGGGACCGAGTGTAACATATCAAAGTTTGCAGATGATACAAAGATGGGACGGAAAGTAATGAGTGAGGAGGACATAAAAAACCTGCAAAGGGACATAGACAGGCTAAGTAAGTGGGCAGAGATTTGGCAGATGGAATACAATACTGGAAAGTGTGAAGTTATGCACTTTGGCAGGAAAAATCATAGAGCAAGTTATTATCTTAATGGCAAGAAACTGGAAAGTACTGTAGTACAAAGGGATCTGGGGGTCCTGGTGCACGAAACTCAAAAAGTTAGTATGCAGGTGCAGCAAGTGATCAAGAAGGCCAATGGAATGTTGGCTTTTATTGCTAGGGGGTTGGAATATAAAAACAGGGAGGTATTGCTGCAGTTGTACAAGGTATTGGTGAGGCCGCACCTGGAATACTGCATACAGTTTTGGTGTCCATACTTAAGAAAAGACATACTTGCTCTCGAGTCAGTACAAAGAAGGTTCACTCGGTTAATCCCGGGGATGAGGGGGTGGTCATATGAGGAGAGGTTGAGTAGATTGGGACTCTACTCATTGGAGTTCAGAAGAATGAGAGGCGATCTTATTGAAACATATAAGATTGTGAAGGGGCTTGATCGGGTGGATGCGGTGAGGATGTTCCCAATGATGGGTGAAACTAGAACTAGGGGGCATAATCTTAAAATAAGGGGCTGCTCATTCAAAACTGAGATGAGGAGAAACTTCTTCACTCAGAGGGTGGTAGGTTTGTGGAATTTGCTGCCCCAGAAAGCTGTGGAAGCTATATCATTAAATAAATTTAAAACAGAAATAGATAGTTTCCTAGAAGTAAAGGGAATAAAGGGTTACGGGGAGCGGGCAGGAAATTGGACATGAGTCTGGGTTCGGAATGGTCATGGCCCTGTGGGTAGTGGAGCGGGCCCAGGGGCCGTGTAGCCTTGTTCTGCTCCTACTGTGTTCTAATTCTGTTAGATTTCAGGAGATGGTTTTATTCCTGTTCCTGGCTGGGGTGGAGATCGCCTTTACAGAAGGTAAGTACTGTAGAAAATATAGGGACAGAGTGATCTCCTGGAAGAATTTCGATCGCCCAGATGGGTCGGAGAGGAATTTCCCAGATTTTTTTCTCCCAAATTGGCCATTGGGTCTTTATCTGGTTTTTCGCCTCTCCCGGGAGATCACATGGGTTCGGGTGGATGCAGAGTGATAGAAGATTTGAGGTTAGGATCAGATCAGCCATGATCTTATTGAATGGTGGAGCAGGCTCGAGGGGCCGATTGGCCTACTCCTGCTCCTATTTCTTATGTTCTTAAATATTATATTATATTGTTTTAGTTGAGAGATACTTAATACTTATGTGCAATGTTACTAATTGTTGTTGCTCACTTAGTATTGTGTCATGTTGAATAGTTTTATTTTGTCTGTGCGTAGTTTTAGTTGTAAATAATTAATTATAAATTGTAAAGGTTATTTAGGTTGGAGTATATTTTAAAAGGAGGGGTGAATGTGGTGATTATTCTTTATGTTTAGTAAGAAGTATTGTGATTGGTTGTTTGTTTCCTGCCTTGGGATATATGCTGTAATCTCATTGGTAGTTGATGTCATGTGATTTGTGGTGGCCATCTTAAATTCAGTTCTTTCCAGCCTTTAGTTGGGACTGGGTGTTGAAGATGTGCTACAGGATTTTTAAGTTAATAGAGCCTAGATTAGAAAGGCAAATCTATTCTTTATTTCATACATACACTACAATTCCTCCCCTTTTAGCTAAACAGTACATAACATTCGATTAATAATTAAATAACATATTTACAATTACAGTTGCTATATACATTAGCTGAAGTTAAGCAATTATAAATTCAGTCTTTGAGGAGGCTTCTTGATTCTGTCCGGATAACGCCTCTTTGGGGTATCAGGTTCTTCTGGCAAAGTTGATTCGGGATCAACGTCGTTGTTTGGTTCGTCTGCTTCCAATATCATCGATTCTGAGGTAGATGCAATTGGTACTTCGGTTTCATCACCAGGTGTATCGGATCGTGGTGTGGATTTGGCGTTTTCCAGTGACTCTAGAATCTGGTCAGCATGGCGTCTTACAATGCTCTCTCCAACGTCCACGGTATACATTAGAGGTCCTTGCCGTGTGCAGATCGTTCCTGGCTGCCATTTCTCTGTGCGGTAGTCCCGGGCCAAAACTGGTTGACCTATCTTAAAACTCCTGGTTGGCCTTTCATTCATATTCTGAAACGGCCTGTTCTCCACATCTCTTCTGATGTTTGGCTGAACCAAATCCAAGCGGCATCTTAGTCTTCGATTGAAGAACATCATGGCTGGAGTTTGGTTGGTAACCGCATGTGTCGCATTCCGGTAGGCAAACAAGAAGTTGTCCACCTTGTGTTGTAGGGGTATATCTTCATTACACATTGCCTTGATAGCCTTCTTGAATGTTTGAACGAACCTCTCAGCCAATCCATTGGTGGCTGGATGATATGGGGCAGATGTGTAATGCTTAACACCATTGTTCTTTAAGAACCTCCGGAACTCTTCAGACACAAACTGTGGTCCATTGTCAGAGCAAATCTGTTCAGGCAGCCCATTTCTGGCGAATATGGTTCGTAAGACTGTGATGGTTTTTTCTGTGGTGGTTGAGGACATTTTTATTACCTCTGGCCACTTTGAATGTGCATGCACCGCAATTAAAAACATCGAGTCCATAAATGGACCAGCAAAATCAATGTGTACCCTTTGCCATGGAGATGAGGTCCACTCCCATGGATGTAGAGGGGCTTGTGGTGGGGCATTTTGGACCTTCTGGCATCCTGTCCAGCTCTTGGTCATCTCTTCGATTTCTCTATCGATTCCCGGCCACCACACAAATGCTCTGGCTATGTTCTTCATTTTTACCCCTCCCAGATGACCCTCATGAAGCTCATTGAGCACTCTATCCTTCAAGTTGGGTGGAATTACTACTCTGGATCCACACATCAAGGTTCCTCAGCACACTGACAGCTGTTGTCTTCTCGGCGAGAATGCTGGCAACAGTGGTTCGCCATGTGCTGGCCATCCCTTCACCGTTAAATCATAGACCCTGGAGAGTGTCGGGTCATTTCGTGTTTCCTTTTCTATGTTTGCATTCGTCACAGGTAGACATTCGACTATGGTCGAGTGGAATATCTCCACAGGATCCACTGCCAGTTCTTCTTCCACCATCGGCAACGGTAGGCACGACAATCCATCAGCATTCCCATGCTGTTTAGTTCCTTTGTACTCGATGTCGTATTACATAGAAACATAGAAGATAGGAACAGGAGTAGGCCATTCAGCCCTTCGAGCCTGCTCCGCCATTCAACGAGATCATGGCTGATCATCCAAACCCTAGCACCCGGTCCCTACACCGACAGCCATCCCACCCAAGCCCTATCCCCGTAACCCCGTAACCCCACGTATTTAATCCCCCCTAACACTAAGGGCCAATTTTTATCATGGCCAATCAACCTAACGCGCACATCTTTGGACTGTGGGAGGAAACCGGAGCACCCGGAGGAAACCCACGCAAGCACGGGGAGAATGTGCAAACTCCACACAGACAGTCACCTGAGGCCAGATTTGAACCCGGGTCCCTGGCGCTGTGAGGCAACAGTGCTAACCACTATGCCACCGTGCTGCCTGGTGTGCCCCTAGGAAAAGGGACCACCTCTGTAGCCATTGTGTTGTCATTATCGGGACGCTCTTCTTAGGGTTGAAAATGGAGACAAGAGGTTGATGATCAGTTAGTAGAGTAAATTTCTGTCCGTGCAGGTAGTGATTGAACTTCTTCACCCCCCACACCAGGCTGAGGGCCTCTCTGTCAATCTGGGCGTAGTTACGCTCGGCTGCAGTTAACGAGCGTGACGCAAAAGCTATCGGCCTCTCTGAACCATCAAGGGATTTGTGTGACAGTACCGCTCCAACGCCGTAGGGAGACGCATCACACGCCAGTCTTATCGGTAGTGATGGGTTGTAGTGAGCCAATACTTCTCTTGAAGTGATCAGGCCTTTACACTTCTGAAAGGCCCGCTTACATTCATCGCTCCATTTCCATGCTACTCCAGTTTGTAGCAGGGAGTTCAGTGGGTGCAGAATTGTGGACAAATTCGGCAAAAGCTTATGGTAGTAATTCACCAATCCGAGGAATGACCTCAGTTGCGACACATTTTCAGGCGCTGGAGCCTTAGCTACTGCTTCAATTTTGTCAGGGGACTTATGTAACCCCTCTTCATCAATCACGTGGCCACAATACAATATTTGTTTCTTAAAAAACTCGCACTTGGGGCGATTGGCTCGTAGCCCATGTTTTCTTAGTCTAGTGAGCACCTGCTCTAGGTTGGCAAGGTGCTCAGTCATTTTCACCTGTCACTAGGATGTCGTCCAAGTAACACTGAGTCCCCGGAATCCCTTGCAGGACTTGTTCCATCGCTTTTTGCCATATAGCCGGAGCTGATGTAACTCCGAATACCAGTCGATTATACTGGTAAAGACCTTTGTGAGTGTTTATCGTGAGATATTTCCTAGAGGATTCTTCAACCTCCATCTGCAAATATGCTTGCGCTAGGTCAATTTTTGTAAAACGTTTCCCTCCAGATAGTGAGGTGAAAATATCTTCTATCCTTGGAAGAGGATACTGTACTGTGTGAAGGACTGGGTTCACAGTCACCTTGAAGTCCTCACAGATGCAAACCTTCCTTGGCTCCTCAGACTTATTGTTTAACATTTTCTTCATGACAGGAACGATGGGTGTCGCCCACTCGCTCCAGTCTACCTTAGTTAGCACGCCTGCATTCTCCAGATTCTCTAGCTCTGCCTCGACAGCTGGGCGAATTGCATACGGTACCGGTCTTGCTTTGAAAAACTTGGGAATTGCATTCTCTTCTATTTTTATCGAGGCGGTTACGCCTTTAAGAGTTCCCAGTTCTTGTTGAAATACCTCTTTAGCGTTAGCCAAGATTTTTGACAATCGTCCAGGTGTGATGTCATCCTTTTTACCAGCCACCGTCAGTGCCTGAATGGAGTGCCAGTCTAAACTTATCTTTCTGATCCATTCACGTCCCAATAACGGTGGTCCACCATCTTGCAGTATGTACAGATACAATTTCTGTATTTCCTTGCTGTTGTATTCGACAGGCACCCTTATTTTCCCTCTGGGGTATACTTTCTGCCCCGTATATGTCTTCAAGACAATGGATGTGTCTTTCAAGGGTATGTGTGAGAATAGCCGCTCGTAGTCTCGTTGATTCATGACGGCCAGGGCTGATCCTGTATCCAATTCCATTTTGACTTGGGACCCTGCTATCGTGAGGGTGACCCAAATGGTTCGGTGATCCTCTTTTGTGATTATGTTGTGTAGTTTGAGACAGCTTAGTCTCTTGTTCCCGGATTCACTATCGCTCTTCTGGTCTTTGGAACTACTGTCCATCATCTTTTGTACTTTCCTGTACTTTTCCTTAGTAGTCTTTTTGTTGTCGTTAGTCTTCTTCCCAGAGCTGCAAACTCGTGCAATGTGTCCCATCTTTCCGCATTGCCTGCATGTTTTGTCCTTGGACCAGCAGTCATCATAGAGTCATAGAGTCATAGAGTAATACAGCACGGATAGAGGCCCTTCGGCCCATCGTGTCCATGCCGGCCATCAAGCCCTGTCTAATCTAATCCCATATTCCAGCATTTGGCCCGTAGCCTTGTATGCTATGGCATTTCAAATGCTCATCCAAATGCTTCTTAAATGTTGTGAGGGTTTCTGCCTCCACAACCCTTTCAGGCAGTGAGTTCCAGACTCCAACCACCCTCTGGGTGAAAAAGTTCTTTCTCAAATCCCCTCTAAACCTCCCGCCCTTTACCTTGAATCTATGCCCCCTAGTTATTGACCCCTCTACTAAGGGGAAAAGCTCCTCAGCATCCATCCTATCTATGCCCCTCACAATTTTGTACACCTCAATCATGTCCCCCCTCAGCCTCCTCTGCTCCAAGGAAAACAAACCCAATCTGCCCAGTCTCTCTTCATAGCTGAAGCGCTCCAGCCCTGGTAACATCCTGGTGAACCTCCTCTGCACCCTCTCTAACGCGATCACATCTTTCCTGTAGTGTGGCGACCAGAACTGCACACAGTATTCCAGCTGTGGCCTAACCAGTGTTTTATACAGCTCCATCATAACCTCCTTGCTCTTATATTCTATGCCTCGGCTAATGAAGGCAAGTATCCCATATGCCTTTTTTACCACCTTATCCACCTGTTCCGCCGCCTTCAGGGATCTGTGTACCTGCACACCCAGATCCCTCTGACCCTCCGTCTTGCCTAGGGTCTTTCCCTTCATTGTGTATTCCCTTGCCTTGTTAGACCCCCCAAAGTGCATCACCTCGCACTTTTCCGGGTTAAATTCCATTTGCCACTGTTCCGCCCATCTGACCAACCCATCTATATCGTTCTGCAGACTGAGGCTACCCTCCTCGCTATTTACCACCCTACCAATTTTAGTATCATCCGCGAATTTACTGATCATACCCTTTACATTCATATCCAAGTCATTAATGTAGACCACAAACATGTCCTTCTGGTCATGGGTTGTTCTGCCGCTGCGATAACATTTTTCAAATCCCCGTGTCATTTCATGGGTGCCGTATCCCTGTGGCTTTTGCTGTATTTCCACAGCTCCCCTTGCTGCTGCTTCGTACGATACTGCCACGCTGAAAGCCTTATCTAGCGTCAGCTCTTTCTCTGAGAGTAACCTCTTCTGGGTTCCTTCACTCAGGAGTCCACAGACAAATTTGTCCCGTAAGGTATCTGCCAGTCCTGCTCCGAACTGGCAGTGCTTTGATAGCTTGCGTAGTTCCGTAAGGTAATCAGCATTGCTCTCACCTTTATGCTGATTTCTCTTGTGGAATTTAAATCTTTCTGCTATCAGCAGCGGTGTAGGATTTAGGTGTTCATGTAGGATATCAACAATTTCGTTAAAACTCTTCACCATCGGTTTGACTGGAGTGATAAGGTTCCGCAATAGGCCATACGTTCTTGCGCCCATTAAGTTTATTAGTACCGATGCCTTTTTCTCATCGGCTGCTTCATTTGCCTTGCAATACACTTCGACTCTTTCCACATACGTGGTCCAGTCTTCTATTGCATTATCGAAGGCAGTGATATTGCCAGTCTTCGACATCTTGGAGATCTAAGATGGCACCTCCCACGCTTTGCCTTCTTCCCCGATTGAACAAAATGGCGCCTCCCGTGCTTTGCCTTCTTCCCCGCTGGATTAAGATGGCGCCTCCCGTGCTTTCTGTCTTTTCTGCTGCTGCTAGTACTGTTGCTGGCGTTGTTATGCCTTGATGGCGACGCCCTATGGTCTTCGCGCACTTCCCCCCCGCGCTGCTGCCATCGCCGCTCTCCGCGGGCCCCGTGGCAAACTGCAGCTCCTTGCAGCTTTCTGCGCTTCCAATTTCTTTTATTTTATTTATTTATTTATTTGTTTATTTATTTATTTTTTTGGTTTTCTTCCTTCTGGCCTCGACATCTAACAACTTCGCTTCAGGGATGGATCCCCGTGAGGTGGTGCAGAACTGTAGGTAAGTTCGGATCTGTTCGTCGCCAGTGTAACGTCTGTGTGTAATTGAGACACGGACTGCAGGAGTTGGTTATAACAGGTGTTTACTGAATGGAGACAAAACTGGAACTACTATACAAAGTTACTACACAGGCTTATATACCGGGGTGGTCACTACTGGTACTGCAGTATACAGGGGCTGCAGAATATAGTTCCTTCTTCAAAGTACATACACTACACTTTTGAAGATGCATTCACTGTTGTGTATGTACCTTTAAGGGAATAACTGGTCTCAGACTGCAGTACCGGCAGTGACCACCCCTGTATAAAAGGCCCTAGCAGGCTTCTGTAGTTTCAGTTTCCAGGCTGTCTCCATTCAGTAAAGACTTGTTATAATCAACTCCTGCAGTCCGTGTCTCAATTATACACGGACATAATACTGGCGACGAGTAAGAAACGAACTTACCTGCAACTCGGCAGCACCTCAGACGATGTTATTGAAGGTCAAAGCCAGAAGAAAAAAAAATAATCCAAAGAAACTCGAGAAACGGGCGTCGACCGTGGGCAACTGCCCTCCAAATCATCGAATTGAAAAGTGCAGGAGAGACTGTCGAGAGCCAGGCTTGGTTCTCCAGTCTGTGGTTTCCCAGCTAATCGGGCTGATGGCAGGTAGTGCACTGATCCTTCCTGGGCTGCGGTGGGCTAGAGCTCGATCGGGTGGCTCTGCAACGGGGCCGGGCAGCGAGTCGGGAAGCAAAGAGAGAGAGAGAGGGTGGAGCATACAGGGTGAGGCCGGCGCTTCGAAGCCGGGCAGCGTTCGGACCTAAGAAGAGGGAGGGAAGTGTCCCAGAGGGTCCGCTCCACGACGGGAACGGTTCTTCAATTAACGGAGCAAATATTGAAGCGCGATAGAAAAATTAAAATACCGCGGAGCGCGGCGTTGGCAGCAGCGATCGGGGAGGCGCGAAGACCATAGGGCGTCGCCATTACAGGATAGTAAAATTAATATAATCACCAGCAACAGCGTTGGCAGCAGCGGCAGCGGCGGGAAAGCGTGGGAGGCGCCATCTTAACTCGGCGGGGAAGAAGGAAAAGCGCGGGAGGCACCATTTTAATCCATCAGGGAAGAAGGCAAAGTGCGGGAGGCGCCATCTTAGATTTTCAAGATACCAAAGACTGGCGATATCACTGCCTTCGATAATGCAATAGAAGACTGGAACACGTATGTGGAAAGAGTCGAGGTATATTGCGAGGCAAACGAAATAGCCGATGAGAAAAAGGCATCGGTATTGCTAAATTTGATGGGCGCAAGAACGTACGGCCTATTGCAGGACCTGATTACTCCAGCCAAACCGAAGGCGAAGAGTTTTAACGAAATTGTTGCTATCCTACAGGAACACCTAAATCCTACACCGCTGCTGATGGCAGAAAGAGTTAAATTCCACAGGAGAAATCAGCATAAAAATGAGAGCAATGCTGATTACCTTATGGAACTACGCAAGCTATCAAAGCACTGCCAGTTCGGAGCAGGACTGGCAGATACCTTACGGGACAAATTTGTCTGTGGACTCCTGAGTGAAGGAACCCAGAAGAGGTTACTCTCAGAGAAAGAGCTGACGCTAGATAAGGCTTTCAGCGTGGCAGTATCGTACGAAGCAGCAGCAAGGGGAGCTGCGGAAATACAACAAAAGCCACAGGAACACGGCACCCACAAAATGACACGGGGATTTGCAAAATTTTATCGCTGCGGCAGAACAAACCATGACCAGAAGGACTGCTGGTCCAAGGACAAAATATGCAGGCAATGCAGAAAGATGGAACACATTGCACGAGTTTGCAGGTCTGGGAAGAAGACCAATGACAACAAAAAGGCTACTAAGGAACCGTACAGGAAAGTACAAAAGATGACGGGCAGTAGTTCCAAAGACCAGATGAGCGATAGTGAATCCGGGAACAAGAGACTAAGCTGTCTCAAACTTCACAACGTAATCGCAAAAGAGGATCTACGAACCATTTGGGTCACCCTCATGATAGCAGGTTCCCAAGTCAAAATGGAATTGGATACAGGATCAGCGCTAACCGTCATGAATCGACGAGACTACGAGCGGCTATTCTCACACATACCCTTGAGAGAGACATCCATTGATTGAGGACGTATACAGGGCAAAAAGTATACCCCAGAGGAAAAATAAGGGTGCCTGTCGAATACAACGGCAAGAAAATACGGAAATTGTATCTCTACATTCTGCAAGATGGTGGACCACCGTTATTGGGACGTGAATGGATCAGAAAGATAAGTTTAGACTGGCACTCCATTCAGGCACTGACGGTGGCTGGTAAAAAGGATGACGACATCACTCCTGGATGATTGTCAAAAATCTTAACTGACGCCAAAGAGGTATTTCAACAAGAACTGGGCACTCTTAAAGGCGTAACCGCCTCGATAAAAATAGAGCAGAATGCAATTCCCAAGTTTTTCAAAGCAAGACCGGTACCATATGCAATTCGCCCAGCCGTCGAGGCAGAGCTGGAGAATCTGGAGAATGCAGGCGTGTTATCTAAGGTAGACTGGAGCGAGTGGGCGACACCCATCGTTCCTGTCATGAAGGAAACGTTAAACAATAAGTCTGAGGAGCCAAGGAAGGTTCGCATCTGTGGGGACTTCAAGGTGACGGGGAACCCAGTCCTTCACACAGTACAATATCCTCTTCCAAGAATTGAAGATATCTTCGCCTCACTATCTGGAGGGAAACGTTTTACAAAAATTGACCTAGCACAAGCACATTTGCAGATGGAGGTTGAAGAATCCTCTAGGAAGTATCTCACGATAAACACTCACAAAGGTCTTTACCAGTATAATCGACTGGTATTCGGAGTAGCATCAGCTCCGGCGATATGGCAAAGAGCGATGGAACAAGTCCTGCAAGGGATTCCGGGGACTCAGTGTTACTTAGACGACATCCTAGTGACAGGTGAAGATGACAGTGAACACCTTGCCAACCTAGAGCAGGTGCTCACTGGACTACGTGAACATGGGCTACGAGCCAATCGCCCCAAGTGCGAGTTTTTTAAGAAACAGATATCGTATTGTGGCCACGTGATTGATGAAGAGGGGTTGTATAAATCCCCTGACAAAATTGAAGCGGTAGTTAAGGCTCCAGCGCCTGAAAATGTGTCGCAACTGAGGTCATTCCTCGGATTGGTGAATTACTACCATAAGTTTTTGCTGAATTTGTCCACAATTCTGCATCCACTGAACGCCCTACTACGAACAGGAGTAGCATGGAAATGGAGCGATGAATGTAAGCGGGCCTTTCAGAAGAGTAAGGACCTAATCACTTCAAGAGAAGTATTGGCTCACTACAACCCATCACTACCGATAAGACTGGCGTGTGATGCGTCTCCCTACAGCATTGGGGCGGTACTGTCACATAAATTCCTTGATGGTTCAGAGAGGCCGATAGCTTTTGTGTCACGCTCGTTAACTTCAGCCGAGCGTAACTACGCCCAGATTGACAGAGAGGCCCTCAGCCTGGTGTGGGGGGTGAAGAAGTTCAATCACTACCTGCACGGTCAGAAATTTACTCTACTAACTGATCATCAACCTCTCGTCTCCATTTTCAACCCTCAGAAGGGCGTTCCGATAATGACGGCACAACGGCTACAGAGGTGGTCCCTTTTCCTAGGGGCACACCATTATGACATCGAGTACCAAGGAACTAAACAGCATGGGAATGCTGATGGATTGTCGCGCCTACCGTTGCCGATGGTGGAAGAAGAACTGGCAGTGGATCCAGTGGAGTTATTCCACTCGACTATAGTCGAATGTCTCCCTGTGACGAATGCAAACATAGAAAAGGAAACACGAAATGACCCGACACTCTCCTGGGTCTATGATTTAACGGTGAAGGGATGGCCAGCACATGGCGAACCACTGCTGCCAGCATTCTCGCCAAGAATAGAACAGCTGTCAGTGTGCAGAGGAACCTTGATGTGTGGATCCAGAGTAGTAATTCCACCCAAATTGAAGGATAGAGTGCTCAATGAGCTTCATGAGGGTCATCTGGGAGGGGTAAAAATGAAGAACTTAGCCAGAGCATTTGTGTGGTGGCCGGGAATCGATAGAGAAATCGAAGAGATGACCAAGAGCTGGACAGGATGCCAGAAGGTCCAAAATGCCCCACCACAAGCCCCTCTACATCCATGGGAGTGGCCCTCATCTCCATGGCAAAGGGTGCACATTGATTTTGCTGGTCCCTTTATGGACTCGATGTTTTTAATTGCGGTGGATGCACATTCAAAGTGGCCAGAGCTAATAAAAATGTCCTCAACCACCACAGAAAAAACTATCACAGTCTTACGAACCATATTCACCAGAAATGGGCTGCCTGAACAGATTTGCTCTGACAATGGACCACAGTTTGTGTCTGAAGAGTTCCGGAGGTTCTTAAAGAACAATGGTGTTAAGCATTACACATCCGCCCCATATCATCCAGCCACTAATGGATTGGCCGAGAGGTTTGTTCAAACATTCAAGAAGGCTATCAAGGCAATGTGTAATGAAGATATACCCCTACAACACAAGGTGGATAACTTCTTGTTTGCCTACCGGAATGCGACACATGCGGTTACCAACCAAACTCCAGCCATGATGTTCTTCAATCGAAGACTACGATGCCGCTTGGATTTGGTTAAGCCAAATGTCAGAAGAGATGTGGAGAACAGGCAGTTTCAGAATATGAATGAAAGGCCGACCAGGAGTTTTAAGATAGGTCAACCAGTTTTGGCCCGGGACTACCGCACAGAGAAATGGCAGCCAGGAATGATCTGTACACGGCAAGGACCTCTAATGTATACCGTGGACGTTGGAGAGAGCATTGTAAGACGCCATGCTGACCAGATTCTAGAGTCACTGGAAAACGTCAACTCCACACCACGATCTGACACACCTGGCGATGAAACCGAAGTACCAATTGCATCTACCGCAGAATCGGTGATATTGGAAGCAGACGAACCAATCAACGACATTGATCCCGACGCAACCTTGCCAGAAGAACCTGATATCCCAAAGAGGCGTTATCCAGACAGAATCAGGAAGCCTCCTCAAAGACTGAACTTATAATTGCTTAACTTCAACCAATGTATCTAGCAATCGTAATTGTAATTGTAATTCGTTATTATTTAGTTGTTAAATGAATGTTATGTACTGTTTATCTAAAAGGGGAGGAATTGTTGTGTATGTACCTTTAAGGGAATAACTGGTCTCAGACTGCAATACCGGCAGTGACCACCCCTGTATAAAAGGCCCTAGCAGGCTTCTGTAGTTTCAGTTTCCAGGTTGTCTACATTCAGTAAAGACTTGTTATAATCAACTCCTGCAGTCCGTGTCTCAATTATACACGGACATAATATTCACTAACTTTGACAACTGGTCTGAGGTCATGAAGCTTCTTTGGGCACTGTAACCATATCGTGCGGTGGGGAGGTGGCGGGGGGGCACTGCTGGCAGCGATGACCTCGGTGATCTAGTCCCACATCGTTCTTTCTAGAGGGCCTCTTGACCCCTGTGTGCAGAAGACCTCCCCTGAAGTGTTGACCCCCTGCACAAAGCTGGAGTGCTGTGTGTCAGACCCTGGGTGCCCCTTCCCTGGCTTGCTGAGACATTTGTGTTGGTGCTGAAGCACTGTTCACATTTTTTAGGTGCAGAAGGCAATTCAACTTTAAGAGCTGAAGACTCCCATTTGGGAATTCTTTATAATGTTATTTTTTCTTCAGAAGGCAGTTGAGCTGTAAGGGCTAAAAACTGTGTATTTTTACATGATTTTTATCTTTTTCATTTCAGAAGACTGTTCCTCTTTAAGGGACCGAACTGCTTTCTGAAATGACAGCCTTGCTTTAAGAGAAGGCTGTTCTTGCTGCAATGATGCTACAGCCACGCTACATTGGGGCCTCCTGCCAAGACTAATGCCACCAGAAAGGCATTGCACAGTAGGTTTAGCGCTGGGCTAATGATAATTAGCCACCAACGCCAATTTACCAGTCCTGCCAGCGCCATAATTTTCGGTGGCCATTAACACCAGCTCACGGTGGCAGTGGCAGATTTCCACCGATATCGAATTTCTAGGCCATTCTGTTTTAAATCGCTGCCCAATTGTGCTGGCTCATGGCAGATTTTATGTTTGGCGCTATGCAAATGAAATTGAGTGGAAACTCTGGGAAAATAAACACTTTTCAAAGTGGGTGAAATTTTGGGTGCAATTTGCGCCAGAATCGCTGATTGCACCCAAAGCGGAAACTTTATCCCGAAGTACTTGTTAGCAGCATATTTTATTCCAAGCAATGTTGGAGTGCATTTAAGTTCGCTCAATATATTCTTGCAGCCACTTGTTCGTTGAAGTGCCCAGACCTTACTAGCAATGTTTGCCGGCTTAAAAGTTTGTTGGAATGCAAATGGTTTGGTGCTGTGTGCTGATTTGTGACTAAATTAGAACAAAATTCCCTCTGGACGGAAATACCTTATCATTCTATTTGCGGTGCTATTTTCTTACGGTTTTTTGAACAGTGATTACTTTACATTTGCATGACCTTTTGGGAGTGCACAGTGTACATGGAAAATTGGTTTGATCAAAAAAATATTTTCACACACAATATCTATGAAGGAGCAAAACATCAATCTGTAAAAAGCACAACAACTTTAGTGCCACAATAGGAGCTCTTGCATCAGCCCAGTAACGTTTTTAAATATTGATGCACTTCCATGTTATATTTTTTCATAAACATTTGAAATAGGATTTATAATTAGATAAGCTATGGATATGACACTTCCTTTACAGTAAGAAATCTTGGAGAAACTGATTAAATTTAATTGAATTGTTTTATTGATTCTGTTTCACTTGGACAGCAAAGCGAGGCAGTGTAAACGTTCTATCACAGGGATTCTCAGCTCCAATCAATCACAGCAGTATGAGATTTCTGAAATATGGACTTCCCCTGAGCTTACAAACTACAACATTCCAAATTGAACAGCACAAATGATCAGCACTGTGGTTAACAGAATGTGCAGAAACAGCTTCATGCTTTGTGAAATAGAAGGCACTTGTTCAATCTACTCCACCATGGACACTGCTTGCCTTTATTTCTGTTTTTGTGACACAATCCCTTCCTAACAATTCTATGAACCGGGCAATCACATCTCCAAGTTTCCTCAGAGCGGGCAAGGGGTCATGAATATGCCTAAAGAGAATTTGACTACCAAAATATGGGGGGAGGCGGGGTGGGATGGGAGGAAGGGGGGCGGTGGGGTGGTGGGAGGTGGAATCTCATCCTCCCAAACATCAAAGACTACAGCTAGGCAACTCAGATCCAAATAATTGTGACCTGGCTCCTAGCCTCCCAATAGATCTCATGGCTGGGAATGAGCCCAAAAAAATATCCTTTTTGGCTCCTGCCTAAAATTCTGTATCCTTGACAGGATTCCATCTTTCTCTGCAGCCACCCTACATAAACTTCCATGTTGTCCAAAACTCTGCTGCCTGCATTCCATGCTGTGCTGTTCCAGATATCCATTACTCCATCCCATCCAACCTCAATCAGCTACCATCCCCCAATGCTCAGACTTTAAAAAAATCATTCACCGGATGTGACCATCGCTGGCAAGGCTGGCATTTAATCTTCATCCCTGTTGCCCTGGATAAAACTGAGTGACTTGCTAGGTTACTTCAGAAGGCAGATAAGAGCCAACCATGTTGGTATAGAGGCCGGACTGGGTAAGGACAGCCCCTTTTCTTGCCTAAAGCATACGAGTGAACCAGCTGGGTTTTTATGACAATCCGACAGCTTCACTGTCACTTTTTTACTGATACCAGCTTTCTATTTCCATATTTTTTAAAAATGAATTCATGGATTTGAACTCATGGGGCTGGATTTTGCCAGCTCTGGGGAGCTGGGTTTTGTTAAGTCTGTGTGTTATATTGAGAATTACTACACAGACCACAAGAGTAAAATTTAACAGGTCTTTACTAGTCGAAGGTCAGGGCGGAACTGCCCAATAAATCATTACACAGCACTTATATACTGGTGTGGTCACCACCGGTATTACAGTATACAGCAGCCAAGATAAAGTAGTGCAACCCTTAAAATAGTTCTCTTAAAGGTGGAACGGTTACATACACTACAATCCTCCCTTTTTAGCTTAACCGTATATATTCCTCATTAAACATAACATCATAACATATATGCACAACTTCATGTAAACACAGTTCACAGATTCAGTCTCTCTGGAGGCTTCCTGACTCGGTCCGGATAACGCCTCGGTGGTGTAGTAGTTTTCGGTGGTGTAGTAGGTTCTTTTGGCAAGGTCGATTCGGCTTGAATGCCAGTGTCGGGTTCATCTGATTCCAGTATTACCGGATCGGAGGTAGATACTATGGGTATCTCTGCTTCATCATTAGGCGTATAGAGTTGTGGAGTAGGTTGGCCCTTTTCAGATGACTCTATGATCTGGTCAACATGGCGCCTTATTATGCTTTCACCAATGTCCACGGTATACATCAGCGGTCCTAGTCGTGTGCAAATAGTTCCAGGCTGCCATTTCTCGGTACGGTAGTCCCGGGCCAAAACTTGTTGACCTATCTGGAAGGTTCTAGTTGGCCTTTCATTCATGCCTTGAAATTGCCGGTTCTCTACGTCCCTTCTGATGTTTGGCTTGATCAAATCCAGCCGGCATCTTAGTCTTCTATTGAAAAACATCATGGCGGGAGTTTGGTTTGTGACCGCATGTGTTGCATTCCTGTACGCCAATAAGAAGTTATCTACCTTATGTTGTAGATTTATGTCTTCATTACCCATGGCCTTTATGGCCTTCTTGAAGGTCTGGACAAACCTTTCAGCTAATCCATTGGTGGCGGGATGGTATGGGGCGGATGTGTAGTGTTTAACCCCATTGTTTTTTAAGAACTTCCTGAATTCTTCGGACACAAATTGCGGTCCATTATCAGAACAGATCTGTTCCGGCAGCCCATTCCTGGCAAACATGGCCCTTAATACTGTGATGGTTTTTTCCGCGGTGGTGGAGGACATCTTTATTACCTCCGGCCACTTGGAGTGTGCATCCACCGCGATTAAGAACATTGAGTCCATAAATGGACCAGCAAAGTCGATATGTACCCTTTGCCATGGAGATGAGGGCCACTCCCATGGATGTAGAGGGGCTTGTGGTGGGGCGTTTTGGACCTTCTGGCATCCTAGACAGCTCTTGGTCATTTCTTCGATGTCTCCATCGATACCTGGCCACCACACAAACGCTCTGGCTAGGTTCTTCATTTTCACTCCACCCAGATGCCCCTCGTGAAGCTCCTTTAGCACTTTATGCTGAAGTTTGGGTGGAATCACCACTCTGGATCCACACATCAAGGTTCCTCGGCACACTGACAGCTGTTCTCTTCTTTGCGAGAATGCTGGCAACAGTGGCTCGCCATGTGCTGGCCATCCCTTCACCGTTAAATCATAGACTCGTGAGAGAGTCGGGTCATTTTTCGTTTCCTTTTCAATGGTAGAATTTGTTACTGGTAGACATTCCACTATGGTTGAGTGGAACATCTCCACTGGGTCCACTGTAGGCGCCTCTTCTATCATTGGCAACGGTAGGCGCGATAAACCGTCAGCATTCCCATGCTGTTTTGATCCTTTGTATTCTATGTCATATTGGTGTGCCCCTAGGAAAAGGGACCACCTCTGTAGCCTTTGCGCTGTCATAATGGAAACGCCCTTTTTAGGGTTGAATATGGATACCAACGGCTGGTGGTCTGTCAGCAGTGTAAACTTCTTGCCCTGCAGGTAATGATTGAACTTCTTTACTCCCCACAAAAGGCTGAGAGCCTCCCTATCTATCTGAGCATAGTTGCGCTCAGCGGAGGTCAATGATCTGGATGCAAATGCGACTGGCCTTTCCGAGCCATTTGGCAACTTGTGTGAGAGTACTGCTCCAATACCATAAGGGGAAGCATCACAAGCTAGACGAATAGGTAGCGTTGGGTTGAAGTGAGCCAACACTTCCTCTGAGGTGATCAATGCCTTGCTTTTGCGAAAGGCCTTCTGACAGTCCTCGCTCCACTTCCATGGTACTTCTTTCTGCAACAGAGCATTCAGCGGGTGCAGCACCGTGGATAGATTTGGCAGAAACTTATGGTAGTAGTTAATCAACCCTAGGAACGACCTCAACTGGGATACATTTTCCGGAGCGGGAGCCTTCACAACAGCTTCGATCTTGTCAGGTGACTTGTGCAGCCCCTCCTGGTCAATGACATGACCACAGTACGAGATCCGTTTCTGAAAGAACTCACATTTCTGGCGATTAACTCGAAGGCCATATTCCTTCAACCTGGTGAGCACCAGTTTCAAATTTGCGAGGTGTTCCTCATCGTCCTCTCCTGTAATCAGGATATCGTCCAAGTAACATTGAGTGCTTGGAATTCCCTGTAATACCTGCTCCATGGCCCTCTGCCAAATTGCTGGAGCCGAAGCCACTCCAAAAACCAGTCTATTATATCGATACAAGCCTCTGTGCGTGTTGATTGTGAGATACTGGTGCGACTCTTCCTCAACTTCCATCTGTAAGTACGCTTGCGCCAGGCCTATCTTGGTGAAGTGTTTCCCGCCAGACAATGAAGCAAAGATATCCTCAATCCGCGGAAGCAGATATTGCACCGTGTGAAGCACCGGATTAACTGTCATCTTGAAGTCTCCACAGATGCGGACCTTCCCCGGTTCCCCTGGCTTGTTACTCGATGAACGCTTCATGACGGGAACAATGGGCGTGGCCCACTCACTCCAGTCCACCTTAGACAGTACTCCTGAACGTTCAAGCCCTTCCAGTTCAGCTTCCACAGCAGGTCGTATCGCATAAGGTACCGGTCTGGCTTTGAAAAATTTTGGGTTTTGTAGGGGGTTTCTCTTGCTCGTTCTGGTCTCCTGCCAGGCTTCGTGCAATAATTACCCTTGAGTGGTTCGACCCACTCCCCCTACGGTTCTAGACCTTGGACTTAGGTGCAGAGAGCAGTAGTGCAGAGAAAGAACGCAATAGACCAGGTTGAATAGCATGAAATGGATGCTTTTATTTTTAAACAGTTTGAAGCATTACAAAATACATGTCATAGGCACAGATTAAAGTTACTACAATCATGCACAAATTTATGAACTTGACTCTATGGAAATGGGGAACACACGGCACATCGTAAAAGGGGAAACACATTACGATTACCCTTAACTCCCTCCCCTATACCTAAACTAAGTTTCGACCTGGGGAACTTGGGATCATGCTCACCACTCTCGAAATCGCGAAAAAGGGGGTTCGCAGTCTTTTGGCACCGCTTTCCGTCGTCACGTGGATTTGGAAACTTCTGGCGCAGTCGATATTCTCTCTCCCTCGAGGCGGTGGGGTAGACACAGCCTCGATGAGCGCTCGTCAAGGTTGAGATCCACTATTGTGGATTTGGGTTCATGGAGCAGACCTTCAGCTGCAGGCTGTTGAAGAAGTGCCTGCACATGGGAGAATCTTTCCGGCCTGGATCGTCGGTTCTCCAGAGGGTTTCTTCTCCGTCGGCCTGGGTCGTCGACGATCTCCCGACCCCAGTACTCGGGCCACCCTCGTCGTCTTCTCGTCGTGGCCGAGCCTTGTTTGGCTGAACACCGACCACGTTGTCTTTTCACCGAAATCGTCCGTCTTTAAAAAGACGAAACGTCTTCATCGATTCCGCATCTACCGAAGTGGAAGAGGCGCCGATCCTGGCACCGTCCGTCCTTCGTTCGTTCCTTGTAGAAGAAGTTCTTGAAGAAGTAGAAGTCTGAAGTCGCCCAGCAAGAAGCAGCAGTGAAGTGAAGTTCGAAGTAACTTAGATGGACTTTCAATCCATAGTTATACTCTTTTGGGACAGTCTTATCTCCCGCCAAATCATAGTCCTGTCTTTGTATTAATTTTGGCGGGCAGAAATCTCTGCAGGGGTGCTTTGTCTTGTAACGGGAGCCGGTGATAACTTAACTGGCCTTCCTGGCCGATAATGTCTTTTAATGTCTTTTACATTGTCATCGCGACTTGGTTCGCATATTGATCGGTCCGGAGATTTTCCTTGATGGCTCTTAAACGGTTTCTCCTTTGTACAATAAATGGGTATAAGTGTTTTCGCATTGTCCGCCCATATCTTGATGGGCCCCATCCTGTACTTAGAATCCATTGAATATTTATGCTGTTTTCCTGAGTTTCGGTTCCCAGATACTGGCTTTCGCGGGCTTACTGTCTTCAATCCACAAGCCTGTCTGGCTTGCAGTAACAGAAATAAAATGGTTCAGAAACTGATCACGGGGCCCGGCGGCCATTTTGTATGCCCTTTTATCAAAGGTTTTTCTGTGCAAGCTTACTTTGGTCAATAAACAGTCTTATTTTATCCGGTTTTCTTGCGTGATTTTTGCTGAAAATTTCGAATCTTACACTTTGCATGTTCTGCAATCTTGATTTTTGCCTTAATTCCTCTCAGTGTTCCCAGTCCCTGTTGGAACACCTCTTTAGCCTCATCCAATATTCTGGACAATCGTTCAGGTTTGACATCTTTCTTTCCGGAATCTACCGTTATTGCTTTTAGGGAGTGCCAGTCCATATTTATTTTCCTGATCCACTCCCGTCCCAGAAGTGGTGGACCTCCCTCAGGTAGTACATATATGTCCATTCCTTGGTGTTCTTTGCCCTTGTGTATCACCTTGACTTTTATCTTTCCGATGGGGTATACTTTTTGCCCCGTGTATGTCTGCAATACTATCTCCGTATCCCGTAGGGGAATATGTGTGAATAACCTTTTGTAATCTTGCTTATTCATGACAGTCAACGCCGATCCGGTGTCCAATTCCATCTTCACATGGACTCCTGCTATCTGCAGTGTGACCCAGATAGTTTGTCGGTCAGCTTCCTTACTCACATTGTGAATTCTCAGACTACCCAGTTCCTTGCTGTTGGAGTCTGAATCCGAATTCTGTTCATCCAAACTCTTCTCAGCCACCTTATGTACCTTTCTGCACTTTTCCTGCGGTGACTTTTTGTTGCTGGTCTTCTTTCCTGACCGGCATACTTTAGCTATGTGACCAAGCTTGCCACATTTTCTACATTCCTGGTTTTTAAACCAGCATTGGTTCTGATCGTGTTTTGTCTTCCCACAACGATAACATTTCGTTGTACCCAAAGCCATTTGATCTACGCCGAGTACCGCTGCCTTCAGCTGCATTTCCGCAGTGCCTCTCGCTGCGGCTTCGTGCGATGCTGCAATAGAGACAGCCTTATCAAGTGTAAGATCATTCTCTTCAAGCAGCCGCTTTTGTGTTCCTTCTTTCGACAATCCGCACACGAATTTGTCTCTCAGTGCCTCTGTCAGACTTTCCCCAAACTGACAGTATTTCGCTAACTTACGCAGTTCAATTAAGTACTCCGCGTTGCTTTCCTCTTTCAGTTGCGTTCTCGCATAAAATTTAAATAGTTCCGCTAACATCAGCAGTGTGGGGTTCAAATGATCCTTCAGGACAGCAACAATATTAGCGAAAGTCTGATCCGCCGGTTTAGCTGGTGATAGAAGATGCTTCAATAGCCCGTATGTCTTTGCACCCATTGAGTTTAGTAAGGTTAGTGCTTTATCTTCATTTGATATTTTATTTGCCTTACAATATATCTCTATGCGTTCTACATACGTGGCCCAATCTTCAACATCGGGATCGAAATCGTTGATGTTACCATGCTTAGGCATCCTCGCAATCTTCTTGAGAAACAAAAATAAATTTTTCTTTAACTTTTTTTTTTTCAAAATGGCGTTTTCCCGCGCTTGTCTTCTTCCCCGCCCACGAAAATGGCGGCTTCCCGCGTTTGCCTTTCTCCCCCGCTGGCTGTAATGGTGATTGCCATATTGCTGCGTTCGCCCTCCCCAGCGGTTCTCGAATCGTGCCTCCCAGCCCCTCTTGCAGTCCGGTCCTTTCCCCCCCGGCTGCGGCTGAGTTCTCCGCGGTTTTTTTTTTAATTTTCTCCCGCGCCTTTCGCTGTCCCGGTCGCTGCGCCTCGCGGCCTCGGTAGCTGCCCGGCCTTTTTCACTGGTCGCGGTCGAGCTTGCTCTCGACGCTGTTGCATCTCCCAGCCCGCTTGCAGCCCGGTCTCTCACACCGGCTGCGTTTGCATTCACCGCGGCTTCCGTGCCTTACGCTGCCCCAGTCTCAGCGCCTCTGGCCCCGACTTCTGTCCGGCTCTTTTCCCCGGCCGTGGTCGAGTTCTCCGCCCTTATATCCCCCGATCTTCCCTCCCCTATTTCACAGCCAACGTGGCCGACTTGCTGCTCGTCGCTGATCGGCTTACCCACCACCGTGATAGAAGGGATGATCACTGCCTGTTGCTGATGGAAGGCTTCGTGTCAGAATTCTTCCTTTGTTCTGCAGACCCGAGTCTTCTCTCAGCAGAATGATGAGGGCGGATGCCTCCTCTCGACGTCCGTTAAACTGCCTTGGATGTATCTCTGCTGCAGGGTAAGATCGTACTCGTCGCCACTGTTAAGTCTGTGTGTTATATTGAGAATTACTACACAGACCACAAGAGTAAAATTTAACAGGTCTTTACTAGTCGAAGGTCAGGGCGGAACTGCCCAATAAATCATTACACAGCACTTATATACTGGTGTGGCCACCACCGGTATTACAGTATACAGCAGCCAAGATAAAGTAGTGCAACCCTTAAAATAGTTCTCTTAAAGGTGGAACAGTTACATACACTACAGGTTTGGAGGCAGGACTGCCGGGAAAATGGCAGAATCTGGGGGCGGGGACCCATCCCGCCCCCAACCCGTCTCCGTGCCATCTTCCCAAGAGGCGGGTAGCCAACCCGCGCCGGGTCCCATCTCCTTGAGGCGGGAAGGGGATTACAGCCACTTAAGTGCCTGTTAACAGGTAGTTAACAGGCAGCTAAGAGGATTATCCCCATTTTTCCACCAGAGGCGTGGGCTTCCCAACGTCGGGAAACCCCGCCAGGGTCAGCAAGGCGAGCAGTGGGTCTGTGGGGGTCGGAGGGGTGCAAAAGTGCGCTGTGGAGGTAAGTGATGGGTGCAAGTGTGGAGAGGTGAGTATGTGAGGTGAGTGGAAAGTGATAGAAAATGTTCACTAACCCTTGTTTCTTCCTGCAGCCTTCAACCATTGGGGATGTGGAGACTCTCGCATCTCACCGGCAGAGATAACAGATGACTGCTGCATTCTCAGGTGCAACAGCCATCTAATTTCTGCTCACAAAATAGGTTTGATGACTCTTGAATACAAGAACTCATCAAACAACAGAGAATGTCAGTGTTTGACAGCTTCATCTGACATTCTCTGTAACTGGCTACCCCTTAATTGGCCTGCTAAACCCGCCGGGCGGGCGGACAAGGTCAATCAAGGGAAAATAGCGTGGGTTGGCCACAAATTGATGGAGACGAGACTGAAACCCGACAAGCAGCAGTCCTGCCTCTAACGCACCCCCATTGACAAAATCACCCCCCTTTTCTCTGAATTGTTGTTCCAGGCCTTTGGATTACTATTCCAGTAACATAACCACTACTCTACAGTACTTTGCCATTCTAAATCCTAATTTCTGTTTATACATCCCTCTGCGGCCTCACCGCACTCTAACTCTGCAATCTCCTCCAGGCTTTTTGGTCTTCCAGCTCTAGCCTCCTGTGCACCCCTCGCTCCCTCTGCACCTCCATCAGTACCAGAGCATTCAGCCTTTCCTAATCCCTCCATTTTACTACTTCTCTACCATTCTTTTAAAATCCTCTTCAAACCTATCTCATCAACTATGTTTTCAGTTATCTCTCCTTACTGTTTTTGTTATTACCTTTTTTGTTGTTTCTCCTCTCTGAACTGCCTTGGGACATTTTCTATGTTAAAAGTGTGATATAAATGCAAATTGCTGTTGTTTAGAATTTCAGAAGTACTTGCTGCATAGTATTGATCTGCATTTCTCATCAGGACAAGAGCTTATAATCCAAAACTGCTTGAAAACATAACCAAATGCAGTTATTTTCATTTTGGTTGTTTTTAAGGGACAGCTGCAAATCATTCACTATATTATTGCACAGCAAAATAAATGTTGACCAGCACACTTCCCCTTCCTTGAAAAATAGTGAGAAACAGTGAATGAGAAATACGTTCCATGAGAATGAATGGCCTAATAATTTACAATTCACAGCACCACACATAGGTTATGAAGGTTTCTCTCATTCATGGGACAAATTGAATAATTCACTCTTTCCAATGGTGTTTGCATAACCAGTGTGGAGATTGTTTTCTAAAAAATGATTTAAGTTTATTATTAGTTTTAAAGGTGCTTGTTACAAATCTAGATTCTGCTTTAACTACATATTGTCACATGACCAATCTCTCACTTGTCATCTATTTTCAGATACATTTCTTCACCACCTTGAAAATACCCATTGTGGGGATGATTTATTGAAATGTTAAGTGTCATGGGGCTATTTCAGTCCCAAATACTACTTATTTTCTGAGCACGTTATATAGCTAGTATAAATATTTAGCTTCATGATTCCACAGAAAGGCAATCCTTTTGAACATGTGCTCACATTTGTCATTAACTGCTGTACAGAAAGAAAAGCTAGTTTTAACACTTAGGCCGAGAAATTCGGTATGGCCCCGCCAGGTCTTTTGCGCCCAAAATTTTGCGCCCGCCAGGATTCCCGTAGCGCCCGCCTAAAATTCAGTTGCGACGGGCCAAGACAGCGGCGGGCGCTATTGCAGGGTTTGGCCGCCTCGCTAGGGGCAATGAATGTCACTTTCAGGCGTCCAGCTCCCGCTGCGGCACCCGATGCGGTGCGGCAGGCTGGGGTACTGCAGGCCTCCTCCTTCTCTTAAGGAGGAGCTGCCTGCAGCCGTCAGATCACCGGTGGATTCCCCCGACAAATGAGCCCGGCACCACGGAGAAGTGCCGGGCTCGCGGGACTCAGACATCAATGCCGCGGTGGGGTGGTGCAGGAGTCCGGGGAGGGAGGTGCGGGCAGGCGGCCGCCGGGAAAGCGGCTGGCCGCCGCTCCACCTTTATGCGCCGGCCTTTCGGAGCTGCAAGACCCCGTTTCACAAACGCTGTTTGCGGCTGCCACGGGCGAGGCGGCTGCAACTGAATTTGGCCATCGGGCCGGAATAGCATTGCAACCGGGGCGCTGCGCACACCGATGACGTCATCGGTGCCGGCGCGGCGCTACCGGCTAACGCCGATGTTAGGGTCCATCTGAATTTCGGGCGATAAAAAACTTCAGGCACAAACCACTTTATAGCCAATAAGTGGGCGCAAACGCGACTGAATTTCTAGGCCTTACTTTCCATTCAACTGATTATGAATATGGCACTAACTTCATAAAACACCTGAATATTTATGCCAAGGGTTGGCCAAGGATGAGCTATTCCAGTCACAATGTCATCACACCATGCAATACATTTCAAATCACATCATAAACCTAGATCAACAGAATAAATCTGCTGTTACTTAATTAGTCTCGGCTCTGTGGGGCACTGATATGAGGAAAATAATAATCTGATAGAAAACATTATAGGAAGATTGTTAAGGGAGTTTTTATACTGCAGTGAAAATATGTGGGCCGGGATTTTCTGCTCACACTACTACTGATTTTTAGGTGGCTTTGTGGATGGGCGCGGGGGTGGAAAATTGCTTGGGGATGCACTCTGATGCATCCCTGCCTTGGCCAAAATGGAAATGAGTGAAATATGTCCTCTAACGCATTTTTCCTCATTTGTTTCTTTGCAGTACAGGGACGCCTGTTAGCCCCTTGTGTCCAATGTTGCTATGGCAGTGGAGCGGCCTGAATTTTTTTGTTTGTTGCCAGGGCCTGTGCAATCACTCATAGAGTGATGGATTACACAGGCCAAAGAGGAATCCTTACATTTATTTTGAACAATTGTTCCATTTACAGACTGCCAGCATCGGGTACGGTAGCATAATGGTTATGTTACTGGACGAGTAATCCAGAGACTGGACTAATAATCCAGAGACGTGAGTTCAAACTCCACCATGACAGTTGGAGAATATAAATTCAGTTAATTAAATAAATCTGGAATAAAAAAGCTAGTATCAGTAATGGTGACCAAGACACTACCGGACTATAAAAACCCATCTGGTTCCCTAATGTCCTTTAGGGAAGGAAACCTGCCGGCTTTACCTGGTCTGGCCCACAGCAATGTAGTTGACTTGTAACTGCCCTCTGAATTGGCCTAGCAAGCCACTCAGTTGTATCAAACCGCTACAATAAAGCATAATAAGAATAAAACCAGACGGATCACTCGGCATTCACCTAGGCACACTCAGCCCAGTCGAACCTGCAAAGTCCTCCTCACTAATATCTTGGGACTTGTGTCAAAATTGGGAGAGGTATCCCACATAGTTATACTCAGAATCGTACCTTTCAGCCAACGTCCAAGATTTCTCCATCACCATCCCTGGGTATGTCCTGTCCCACTGGCAGGACAGACCCATCAGAGGCTACGGCACAGTGGTATACAGTCAGGAAGGAGTGGCCCTGGAGTCCGCAACATTGACTTTGGATCCTATAAAGTCTCATGGCATAAGGTCAAACATGGGCAAGGAAACCTCCTGCTGATTACCACCTCAGCTGATGAATCAGGACTCCTCCATGTTGAACATGGGTTGGAAGAAGCATGAGTGCAGCAAGCGCACAGAATGTACTCTTCGTGGGGGACTTCAATGCCCATCATCAAGAGTGGCTCGGTAGCACCACTACTGACCGAGCTGGCCAAATCCTGAAAGACATAGCTGCCAGACTGGGCTTGTGGCAGGTAGTGAGGGAGCCAACACATGGAAAAAACCTACTTGACCACATCCTCAATAATCTACCTGTCGTAGATGCATCTCTCCATGACAGTATTGGTAGGAGTGACCACCGCACAGTTTTTGTGGAAACTGCTGCAGGAGTTTCTCAGGGCAGTGTCCTAGGCCCAGCCATCTTAAGCTGCTTCATCAATAACCTTCCCTCCATCATAAGGTCAGAAGTGGGGATGTTCACTGATGATTGCACAGTGTTCAGGTCCATTTGCAATTCCTCAGATAATGAATCAGTCCGTGCCCACATACAGCAAGACCTGGACAACATCTTTGGCAAGTAACATTTGCACCATACTAATGCCAGGCAATGACCATCTCCAACAAGCGAGAGTCTAAAAACCTCTTCTTGACATTCAACGACATTACCATCATTGAATTCCCTACCATCAACATCCTGGGGGTCATCATTGATCAGAAACTTAACTGGACCAACCACTTAAATACTGGGGCTACAAGAGCAGGTCAGAGGCTGGGTATTCGGCAGCGAGTAACTCATCTCCTGACTACCCAAAACCTTTCCACCATCTACAAAGCACAAGTCAGGAATGTGATGGAATACTCTCCACTTGGCTGGATGGGTGCAGCTCCAACAACATTCAAGAAACTCGACACCATCCAGGACAAAGCAGTCCACTTGATTGGCACCCCACCCACCAACTTAAACATTCACTCCCTCCACCAATGGTGTACCGTGGCTGCAGTGTGTGCCATCTACAAAATGCACTGCAGCAACTCATCAAGGCTTCTTCGACAGCACCTCTCAAACCCGCGACCTCTACCACCTAGCTGGACAAGGGCAGCAGGCGCATGGGAATGCCATCACCTCCAAATTCCACTCCAAGTCACAGACCATCCTGACTTGGAAATATATCACCATTCCTTCATCGTCTCTGGGTCAAAATCCTGGAACTCTCTCTCCAACAGCACTGTGGGAGTACCTTCACCACACGGACTGCAGCCGTTCAAGAAGGCGGCTCACCACCACCTTCTCAAGGGCAATTAGGGATGGACAATAAATGCTGGCCTTGCCAGCAATGCCCACATCCCATGAATGAATTAAAAAAAAATAAGCTTCCGAGGTCTGCCACAGAAAAATTCCACCTCAATCCGTTGGGACTTCTTGGCAGAGGCCAGGGAACCTGCTTCCAATATTTAAATGATCCTGGGGTCAGAGGCCAACATGAGATGTCATATCTGCCTTTGCCAGATCTAAAGCATAGCGATCAGAACTGTAGTGGGAATTTTAACCCCAAAAAACGGTGGGTTGGGGTCGGGTGGGAGGTTAAAGTACTAAAAATGTGAATCCTGACCCCGACCTGCCTCCAACCGGCCCACTTGCGGGTTTAACAGAGGCAGGACAAGGGGTGGGCAGCAAACCCATTCCCAAGAGGCGGTTGGCATTTTAAATATTAAAATGAGGCTGGAAGCCTCGGAGAGTTAACCTACTTTGCAGGTTTAACTGTGGCCGACTGGAGATCCCAGGCCTTGGGATTCCCGGCAGCCGCAGCGAAGTAAGAACAGCCTCGGGGAGCAATCCTTGTAGGCCAAGAGGAACAGAAGTGGACCCCCCACCAGATTGGAATCCCCATGGGGCCGGGGATTGGATCCCACCCCGCCCGGTTGGTGATCCGACCCCCTCCCCCCGCCCCAGGGCTAACTTAACCAAAACCAGGGTATAACATTTACTGGAGAATAGATGGATACTCAGCATGTTCTCCTGTTGCCTTCAAAGTCAGAAAATACTATAGCACCAGACCAAATATTTACCAGCTAAAATTATTTGGTCAAATTTATTTACAGGCCGAACGACATGCAGAAGATAAAAAGGTATTTAAAAAGCACATGGGATCCTTGGCTTTATTAATAGAAGTATAGGCCAGGATTTTCATTGGGCCATGGAGGCGTGATTGGAGGCGTGCGGGGGGGTTAAAATTGCGAAAACTGGCAGTCGGGACCCCCTCCCCGGCCTGGTTCCCGACTCTGAGCAACTTTAACTCAGTCGTGTCTATTATGTCCGTGAATGATTGAGACACGGACAGCAGGAGTTGAACAAAACAAGTCTTTACTGAATGAAGTCAATCGGGAAACTGAAACTACAGAGGCTCACTAGCGCCTTTTATACAGGGGTGGTCACTGCCGGTACTGCAGTCTGAGACCAGTTATTCTCTTAAAGGTACATACACAACAATTCCTCCCCTTTTAGATAAACAGTACATAACATTCATTTAACAACTAAATGATAACTAATTACAATCACAATTACAGTTGCTAGATACATTGGTTAAGCTTAAGCAATTATAAGTTCAGTCTTTGAGGAGGCTTCCTGATTCTGTCTGGATAACGCCTCTTTGGGGTATCAGGTTCTTCTGGCAAGGTTGAGTCAGGATTAATGTCGTTGTTTGGTTCATCTGCTTCCAATATCACCGATTCTGCGGTAGCTGCAATTGGTACGTCGATTTCATTGACAGGTGTATCAGATCGTGGTGTGGAGTTGACGTTTTCCAGTGACTCTAGAATCTGGTCAGCATGGCGTCTTACAATGCTCTCTCCAACATCCACGGTATACATGAGAGGTCCTTGCCGTGTACAAATTGTTCCTGGCTGCCATTTCTCAGTGCGGTAGTCCCGGGCCAAAACTGGTTGACCTATCTTAAAACTCCTGGTCGGCCTTTCATTCATTTTCTGAAACTGCCTGTTCTCCACATCTCTTCGGACGTTTGGCTTAACCAAATCCAAGCGGCATCGTAGTCTTCGATTGAAGAACATCATGGCTGGAGTTTGGTTGGTAACAAGAAGTTGTCCACCTTGTGTTGTAGAGGTATATCTTCATTACACATTGCCTTGATAGCCTTCTTGAATGTTTGAACAAACCTCTCGGCCAATCCATTAGTGGCTGGATGATATGGGGCAGATGTGTAATGCTTAACACCATTGTTCTTTAAGAACCTCCGGAACTCTTCAGACACAAACTGTGGTCCATTGTCAGAGCAAATCTGTTCAGGCAGCCCATTCCTGGTGAATATGGTTCGTAAAACTGTGATCGTTTTTTCCGTGGTGGTTGAGGACATTTTTATTACCTCTGGCCACTTTGAATGTGCATCCACCGCAATTAAAAACATCGAGTCCATGAAGGGACCAGCAAAATCAATGTGCAACCTTTGCCATGGAGATGAGGGCCACTCCCATGGATGTAGAGGAGCTTGTGGTGGGGCGTTTTGGACCTTCTGGCATCCTGCACAGCTCTTGGTAATCTCTTCGATTTCTCTATCGATTCCCGGCCACCACACAAACGCTCTGGCTAAGTTCTTCATTTTTACCCCAACCAGATGACCCTCATGAAGCTCATTGAGCACTCTATCCGTCAACTTAGGTGGAATTACTACTCTGGATCCACACATCAAGGTTCCTCTGCACACTGACAGCTGTTCTCTTCTCGGCGAGAATGCAGGCAGTAGTGGTTCGCCATGTGCTGGCCATCCCTTCACCGTTAAATCATAGACCCGTGATAGTGTCGGGTCATTCCGTGTTTCCTTTTCTATGTTTGCATTCGTCACAGGGAGACATTCGACTATGGTCGAGTGGAATAACTCCATTGGATCCACTGCAAGGTCTTCTTCTTCCACCGTCGGCAACGGTAGGCGTGACAATCCATCAGCATTCCCATGCTGTTTAGTTCCTTTGTACTCGATGTCATATTGGTGTGCCCCTAGGAAAAGGGACCACCGCTGCAGCCAAGCGCTGTCATTATCGGTACGCCCTTCTGAGGGTTGAAAATGGAGACAAGAGGTTGATGATCGGTTAGTAGAGTAAATTTTTGACCGTGCAGGTAGTGATTGAACTTCTTCAACCCCCACACTAGGCTGAGGGCCTCTCTGTCAATCTGGGCGTAGTTACGCTCGGCAGAAGTTAACGAGCGTGACGCAAAAGCTATCGGCCTCTCCAAACCATCAAGGAATTTATGTGACAGTACCGCCCCAATGCCGTAGGGAGACGCATCACACGCCAGTCTGATCGGCAGTGCTGGGTTGTAGTGAGCCAATACTTCTCTTGAAGTGATTAAGTCATTACTCTTCTGAAAGGCCCGCTTACAGTCATTGCTCCATTTCCATGCTACTCCCCTTCGTAGCAGGGCGTTCAGTGGGTGCAGAATTGTCGACAAATTCGGCAAAAACTTATGGTAGTAATTCACCAATCCGAGGAATGACCTCAGTTGCGACACATTTTCAGGCGCTGGGGCCTTAACAACCGCTTCAATTTTGTCAGGGGACTTATGTAACCCCTCTTCATCAATCACGTGGCCACAATACGATACCTGTTTCTTAAAAAACTCGCACTTGGGGCGGTTGGCTCGTAGCCCATGTTCCCGTAGTCTAGTGAGCACCTGTTCTAGGTTGTTAAGGTGTTCACTGTCATCTTCACCTGTCACAAGGATGTCGTCCAAGTAACACTGAGTCCCCGGAATCCCTTGCAGGACTTGTTCCATCGCTCTTTGCCATATCGCCGGAGCCGATGCTACTCTGAATACCAATCGATGATACTGGTAAAGACCTTTGTGGGTGTTTATCGTGAGATACTTCCTAGAGGATTCTTCAACCTCCATCTGCAAATATGCTTGTGCTAGGTCAATTTTTGTAAAACGCTTCCCTCCAGATAGTGAGGCGAAGATGTCTTCTATCCTTGGAAGAGGATATTGTACTGTGTGAAGGGCTGGGTTCACCGTCACCTTGAAACCCCACAGATGCGAACCGTCCTTGGCTCCTCAGACTTATTGCTTAACGTTTTCTTCATGACAGGAACGATGGGTGTCGCCCACTCGCTCCAGTCGACCTTAGACAACATGCCTGCCTTCTCCAGATTCTCCAGCTCTGCCTCGACGGCTGGGCGAATTGCATATGGTACCGGTCTTGCTTTGAAAAACTTGGGAATTGCATTCTCTTCTATTTTTATCGAGGCGGTTACGCCTTTAAGAGTGCCCAGTTCTTGTTGAAAAACCTCTTTGGCGTTAGCTAAGATTGTTGACAATCGTCCAGGAGTGACGTCTTCATCTTTTTTACCATCCACCATCGTTGCATGAATGGAGTGTCAATCTAAGCTTATCTTCCTGATCCATTCACGTCCCAATAACGGTGGTCCACCATTTTGCAGTATGTAGAGATACAATTTCCGTATTTTCTTGCCGTTGTATTCGACAGGCACCCTTATTTTTCCTCTGGGGTATACTTTTTGCCCCGTATACGTCGTCAAGACGATGGATGTCTCTCTCAAGGGTATGTGTGAGAATAGCCGCTCGTAGTCTCGTCGATTCATGATGGTTAGCGCTGATCCTGTATCCAATTCCATTTTAACTTGGGACCCTGCTATCTTGAGGGTGACCCAAATGGTTCAGTGATCCTCTTTTGCGATTACATTGTGAAGTTTGAGACAGCTTAGTCTCCTGTTCCCGGATTCACTATCGCTCATCTGGTCTTCGGAACTACTGTCCATCATCTTTTGTACTTTCTTGTACGGTTCCTTAGTAGCCTTTTTGCTGTCGCTGGTCTTCTTCCCAGACTTGCAAACTCGTGCAATGTGTCCCATCTTTCCGCATTGCCTGCATATTTTGTCCTTGGACCAGCAGTCCTTCTGGTCATGGTTAGTTCTGTCGCAGCGATAACATTTTGCAAATCCCCGTGTCATTTCGTGGGTGCCGTATTCCTGTGGCTTTTGTTGAATTTCCGCAGCTCCCCTGGCTGTTGCTTCGTACGATACTGTCACGCTGAAAGCCTTATCTAGCGTCAGCTCTTTCTCTGACAGTAACTTCTTCTGTGTTCCTTCACTCAGGAGTCCACAGACAAATTTGTCCCGTAGGGTATCTGCCATTCCTGCTCCGAACTGGCAGTGCTTTGATAGCTTGTGTAGTTCCGTAAGGTACTCAGCATTGCTCTCATCTTTATGCTGAGTTCTCCTGTGGAATTTAAATCTTTCTGCTATCAACAGCGGTGCAGGGTTTAGGTGTTCCTGTAGGACAGCAACAATTTCATTAAAACTCTTTGCCTTCGGTTTGGCTGGAGTAATCAGGTCCCGCAATAGGCCGTACGTTCTGGCACCCATTAAGTTTAGCAATACCGATGCCTTTTTCTCATCGGCTATTTTGTTTGCCTCGCAATATACCTTGACTCTTTCCACATACGTGGTCCAGTCCTCTATTGTATTATCAAAGGCAGTGATACAGCCAGTCTTCGGCATCTAGAAAGTCTAAAATGGCGCCTCCCGCGCTTTGCCTTCTTCCCCGATTTAACAAAATTGCGCCTCCCGCGCTTTGCCTTCTTCCCCGCTGATTAAGATGGCGCCTCCCGCGCTTTGCCTTCTTCCCCGCTGTTGCTAGCGCTGCTTTCCGCGGTTTCCGTTGCAACCTGCAGCTCCTCGCGGTTTCCTGCGCGTTTAATATTTCTTTTTTTTAATTATTTTCCCATCGTGGAACAACCCTGTGGGACTCTTGCCTCCATCTTCTCGGGTCTATACGCAGCCCGGCTACGTAGCACCGGCTGCGCCCTGTGTGCTCCACCCTCTCTCTCTCCTCTTCCCGACAATGCTGCTCGGCCCCGTTGCAAGCCACCCGCTCGAGTTCGCAACCGCCACAGCCCAGGAAGGATCAGTGTACTACCTGCCACCAGCCCGATTAGCTGAAGCACCGTCGACAGGAACCAGGCCCCGCTTTCGCCAGCTTCTCCAGCAATCTTCAACTCCACTAACACAGGGGCGGATGCCCACAGTCGACGCCCATTTCTACTGCTTCTTTCTTCCTTCTGGCCTCGACCTCTGCTCACTTCGCTGCAGGAATGGATCCCAGGAGGTGGTGCAGACTGTAGGTAAGTTCGTATCTGCTCGTCGCCAGTATTATGTCCGTGAATGATTGAGACATGGACAGCAGGAGTTGAACAAAAGAAGTGTTTACTGAATGAAGTCAATCGGGAAACTGAAACTACAGAGGCTCACTAGCGCCTTTTATACAGGGGTGGTCACTGCCGGTACTGCAGTCTGAGACCAGTTATTCTCTTAAAGGTACATACACAACAGTGTCTAATGGTCCCGACTCCATCCTGCCTCCAACAGGTGGGATAGGCCATTAAGGCCTTTAACAAGCACTAAATAGCCTCTATAATCCTATTTTGAAAGGCCCTTGCAAATTTAACCCTTTTCCCACGTGAAACACGCCTGGTGGGAAACACGATGATGAAACCTGGCGGGAGCACTATTGGATTGCTGACTATCAGCTGCAGGTCAACCATTAAAGAGGCGATTTGATCAGCCATCACTTGCAGGTGGCAGGACTTTGTTGTCTCAGGTCTGGGGGAACTTTTAGAAGGCATAACCATAGCTGTGGAAGTTTGAAGCCTGACACCCATCTCCAGTGTGACCTCCTGGGAAACCCCTCTCGCCACCCTCACTGAGCGCTTCCTCAACTGAGGCATATACCAGAAGCATGGGAGCCATTTATTTCCTTCCCTTCCGGGCATTAGATGAGCTCGAGCACCAGCCGTGGCACCAGCAGAACCAGGAACAACAGCATCACCAATAGCAGCAGCAGCAACAGGAGCGCCAGGCTGCTGCTCACCACCTGAAGCTGCACAGGCCAGAAGGGGCCAGCGCTTGGAAGCCCGTCGGCGCAGGAGATACCCCCCAAACAGGGTCTACAGACACAGGGTCAGCTACCTCAACATGTCTGAGCAGCAGTGCCAAAGGCGGCTCTGACTTTCGTGAGAGGCAGTGAGTGGCATCTGCGCAATGCTGCAACAAAGTGAGAATGAAGGAGTGAGTGTAGAGATTCCATAGCATCGATACTTAGAAGGAAACAAAGATGGAGTGAGGTGGCAAGACCAAGGGCCCTCCCTGTGTGTTGTCAGTTGTTTGCAAAGCATCAGAGTGATAGGGAGTGTGAGGGCTGCATAGTCGAATAGTTATGGGAATGTGACCATAGAGAGAAAGGGAATGGGTAAGGGTGCCTGAATGTCAGTGTCAAGTGGGATGTGGAGGAAGAGATTGCTGAAGCTGAGTGCTGGTGAGGAATGGCAATGGGGATCAGATTGAGGGTGATGGGAAAATTATACTCACTTTTCCAGTGCGGAGAAGGTCATGGAATCTCTTGCGGCACTGAATCCAAGTCCTGCGGGTGACTCCCAAGGAGTTGACCTCCTCAGCCACCTGCATCCACACTGCCTTGGTCTGCTTGGGAGGCCTCTTCCTCCCTGCTGGCTGCAGCCCCATCTACTAAAGCCTGCAAGGCCACCTCGTCAAAACGAGGAGCTGATCTGGGTCTCCCGCTGCTCATGGTGCCTCCAGGTCCCTCTCACTCCACAGTCAAAAAGCTTGGCAGTCTGCAGAAGAAGCAAGGCTTGCTGTAGACCTTAAATGCAGCAGCAATGATGACGTCATCAGAGACAACTTTCAGTCAGGAGAAACTCATTTGCCAAGGGTTCCCGCACGTTGGAAATCAATTGGACAATTAAGTTAAAATTGCATCAATCTCCCACATCCATTTAGATTCGTGTGGATAACATGAAATGCGGATTACACAACACCAACCCGCACCTGAATGAAAATCCAGCCCTTTGAGTACAAAAGCAAGGAAGTCATGCTAAAGCTTTAGAAAACACTGGTTAGACCTGAGCTGAAGTATTGTGTCCAATTCTGGGCACCACACTTTAGGAAGGATGTCGAGACTTTAGAGAGGGTTTACTCGAATTGTACCAGGGATGAGGGACTTCAGTTTTCGAATCCTTTGAGGAGTTTTTTATTAAGTCACATAGGCCTAGAAATTCGGTATGGCCCCGCCAGGTCTTTTGCGCCCGAAATTTTGCGCTCGCCAGGATTCCCGTAGCGCCCGCCTAAAATTCAGTTGCGACGGGCCAAGACGGCGGCGGGCGCTATTGCAGGGTTTGGCCGCCTCGCTAGGGGCGATGAATGTCACTTTCAGGCATCCAGCTGCCGCTGCGGCACCCGATGCGGTGCGGCAGGCTGGGGTACTGCAGGCCTCCTCCTTCTCTTAAGGAGGAGCTGCCTGCAGCCGTCAGATCGCCGGTGGATTCCCCCGGCAAATGAGCCCGGCACCACGGAGAAGTGCCAGGCTCGCGGGACTCAGACATCAATGCCGCGGGGGGGTGGTGCAGGAGTCCGGGGAGGGAGGTGCGGGCAGGCGGCCGCCGGGAAAGCGGCCGGCCGCCGCTCCACCTTTATGCGCCGGCCTTTCGGAGCTGCAAGACCCCGTTTCACAAACGCTGTTTGCGGCTGCCACGGGCGAGGCGGCCGCAACTGAATTTGGCCATCGGGCCGGAATAGCATTGCAACCGGGGCGCTGCGCACACCGATGACGTCATCGGTGCTGGCGCGGCGCTACCGGCTAACGCCGATGTTAGGGTCCATCTGAATTTCGGGCGATAAAAAACTTCAGGCGCAAACCACTTTATAGCCAATAAGTGGGCGCAAACGCAACTGAATTTCTAGGCCTTATTCCCTTGCACAAGCATTTCTTATAGATAATACTCAGACATTAAAAGCAGAAATGCTTTCTTCTGTGGCACCCCATTGCTGTCTTGTTTATATTGCAAAGTCTTTTGCACTAAGATACAAGGAAGTCGATTATTAACCCTTAATTCCCCAAGATGTCCAACATAAACGTCTCCAGGGTGTCCAACAGGAGATCGCGATGTATTTTCTATCCCTGAACATTGACCTCCCCTTTTTTTAAATGGACATGCAAAGCTGAACCCAAAGTTTCCCAATTTAATGCATCTATATGATGTTCTGAGTAACACGACAGAGTAAATTGTACGTGTACTGTAAATGGCACTCCCAGTCAGCAATGACATTTATCTGTTTGTTCTCTGTCATTTAATTTTGCTGGAAGGATGCAAAAATGATGATATAGAAACTTTGTGCATCCAGGAACTGAACAGCCAAATGAATAGACTTGTAAGAGTGCTACATCAAAGCTGTATAATATACCAGAATGCTTGATGTGAAAAATGTCCACAGAAGCAACTGCTCTTAACATCTGATGCTTACTAAACTTCAAATGACAGGAAAATAAAAATGCAGCTTATGCATGTGTGAAAATGAAATGATAAAGGAAAGAATTAACAGCACAAACAGCAACATCATCCATTCAGAAAAGAATGGACCTCAGCTAAAAGAATCTGGATTTAAAGGGGCCAGATTGCCAGATTGTTGTGCAAGAAAGTCTTGTAAGACAAAAACTGTTGCCTGTAAACAGGGCAAACTGGTTCCCCAAAAAGGGTGCATGATTCAATTTCAATTTCAATTTTATTTGCCATATGTAACTAGTACAATAGAATGCTTACTCCCCGATCACTCCCACAATAAGCTGTGGGAGCTCACAGAGACACGTCGCTATTCTCCAGCGCCATGTTCAGAAAAGTCAATTCAATGGCATGCAATGGCAGTGGGAACGCGATGTCCCTCAGCCGCTCCGTCACCGCGGCCTCCTCCTCACTGTTGCCGGCTCCACGATGTGGTGGCCTGCTTCTCCCACGCACGGTCCGGCCTCTGGCCACCATGCCCGGCTCTCCCTCCTCCCAGTCGGACTGCGAGCATCCCGCTGAGGAGCTGCCGTCCGACGTGCTGTAGCGGGTCGTCGTAGCTGCTACTGCTGCTTACTGCTGCTGCGCTGCCTCTGCCCGACTCGCCGAACACATCCTCGAGATGTATAAGCTCCGGTCGCCGCGGCCTCCTCCTCACTGTCGCCGGCTCCACGGTCCGATGGACCGGGGCCTGCTTCTCCCACTCACGGTCCGGCCTCTGGCCGCCATGCCTGGCTCCCCCTCCTCCCAGTCAGAATGTGAGCTTCCCGCCGAGGAGCTGCCGGCTGACGTGCTGTAGTGGGTCGTCGTGCCTGCTGCTGCTGCTTGTTGCTGCTGCGCTGCCTCCGCCCGACTCACCGAACACATCGCTCCAGCAGCGGGAGCGGGCGGCGGGGGAGCGGGCTGTCCGAAGCAGGGAGAGCGCCTACCTCTGGACCGCCTCGGTCGCCATCTTGATTCTTATAGGGGTGTCAGTAACACAGCGCTAGGGAACCATTCACGGTTGGGGTGGGGGGGCGGTGTTAGGGGGTACTCCCATGTTTTATGATTCCTCATATGGCCAGTCTGTTCCTGCTTGTAAACCTTAGGGTTGATCTGAGCACTAAACATAGCTGTGTGCATGAAATTGTTGTAATTTGAGCAACAAGATGGCTCTCCTTTAGCATTTGGATTTCATTTTTCAGTCTACCTGCTTTAGACAGAATTTGTGTTCCTTTAACTGGGCGGTTATCAACTATACCCATAATAAAACAACTTTAATGTTGTACTGTTAAGAGCCACGGCAACAAATTATAGCAAAAAGTAATTTATTCTGGCCCTCCCACATCTTCCCATATCGTTCATTATGCCTCTACTCTTTGGCATATGATTACATATTTGCACCCCATTCCATTTAAAGCAGAAAAAATTCTTGGCTTAAGAAGATGCAAGGAATAATCCTGTGAACCAAGGGGCAAAGAATGATGGGGTAGGAACCGCCACAGTTTTGGCCAGAACTCTCATAACTACCTCACAGTTACAGGGCTTGTTTCAGTGCTGAACATTTTATTATTCACTCTGCCTCTCCAGGCAGGAGTAATGAAAGACGTGGAGTTTATTCATGCGTGACAGAGAAATTTATAACTGATGGCTAAAACTGAAATTTGCTGTTATTAGGGCTAAAGGCAAAGGCTTTGGATTTGTAGATAAGTCTCTGCCACTTATTAGCATATAACATTCAGGAAAGAAGCCTCCAGAATGATTGCTACTTTTGGGAAATTAGAGGGATCAAAAACTTCATTTTCAAAGTAAATTAATGAGGTGCTTAGGGATTTCTGTTCCAAAGTTTAACACACATAAAATAATCCCTTATTAGAGACTTTTGATTACATTTTTAACAAGCTTACACTGAGTTGGATATCAGAGGTTAGGTGCTTACATCAAGACCAAACATTGGTGATCAAGACTAACCACTGCTGTTGATAAGCATAGAAAAAACTATTATGATTCTTTCTTTGCTCAACTTCTTTTCTTTGTTGAAAACACCTAACACAAATGGCTTTTTATTTGGTTTTTACAAAATTGACAGTGGTGCTAAAATAAGTGTTTGGTCACACAGACTTGATAGATTCAGGTTTGGTCCCCAAGCTATGATCTCAATCAGGATAGCAAATAGAGCATTAAAAGCAGCGAGGGATCCCACTCCTAATCACTGTCCAGTACCTGCTGCTAGAAAGTAAAATGTCCAGATGTTGTGCAAGAAGAGGATTGGGCTTGACTGTGATATTCTCCACAGCCTTCCAACTGCCTGTTACTCATTAGATCTCATCTCAGATTCCATCTACTAAAATGGCCATATCATATCTGACATATGCACAGGTTAATTTTTTTTAAATTCATTCACAGGATATGGGCGTCGCTGGCAAGACCAGCATGTATTATCCATTCTTCATTGAAGGTGGTGGTGAGCCTCTTTGCACAACTGAATGGCTTGTTAGGCCATTTCAGAGGGCAGTTAAGAGACATTGCTGTAGGTCTGGAGTCACATATAGGCAGACTGGGTAAGGACAGCAGATTTCATTCCCTAAAGGACATTAGTGAACCAGATTGGGAGACCAAATGCGATTGAGTGATCGCTTTGCTGAACACCTCTGTTCAGCCCGCAGTGCGTGACCCCAAGCTTCCAGTCGATTGTCACTTTAATTTTCTGCTCCACTCCCACTCTGACCTCTCCGTCCTCAGCCTTCTACACTGTTCCAACGAAGCTCAAAGTAAGTTCGAGGAACAGCACCTCCTCTTTCGATTAGGGACTTTACAGCCTTCTGGACTCAACATCGAGTTCAACAATTTCAGATCATACCCTCTGCTCCTATTTTTTCATACGGCAGCTGTTGATGATTCTGCTATTCCCATTTACACCTCTTCCCGGCCCATATTTTGTTTCTTTACTTGTCCTATTACCATTTCCTTTTGCCTTGTACAATTATACCTTTTGTCTTTTAATCACTCTTGCCTTCCACTCTATCACAGACCTTCCCTTATGTCCTTTCCTCCCCTCTCCACTTTCCCTGCCTCTGCACTTGCTTAAAACCTGTTGTATCTCTAACCTTTTCCAGTTCTGATGAGAGGTCATTGACCTGAAACGTTTACTCTGTTTCTCTCTCCACAGATGCTGCCTGACCTGCTGAGTATTTCCAGCATTTTCTGTTTTTATTTCAGATTTCCAGCATCCTCAGTATTTTGCTTTTGTATTAATGTTGCACTGCTATTGATTTAAGCAGTGACCACTGAACTGTTGAACTAAGACTGACCTTAAAGCAATGGTCAATTTAGACAATAAACCTAATTAAAAGGCATTCTAGTGCATACTGCAGAGAACTTTAATTAGTTGATAACAAGTTCTGCAGAAGGAATTAAATTATTCCTTTCAGAAGTAGAAGACTGGTATGGAATGGAATGGTATAAGATAACAAAGTTGGGAGTTGTACCAGTCTATGAGTCTCTGGAAAAAGAACTCGTTAAAACTAAAATTATTGCACAGACACAGATAGTAAGAGTTTTTATAGTTATATAAAAAGAAAAAGGGTGGCTAAAGTAAATGTTGGTCCCTTAGAGGATGAGACCGGAAAATTAATGGTGGGAAATATGGAGATGGCAAAAACACTGAATGAATATTTTGTATCAGTCTTTACAGCAGAAGACACTAAGAATATCCCAACACTGGACAAACAGGGGGCTATAGGGGGGAGGAGCTAAACACGATCAAAATCACTAAGGAAGTGGAACTCGGTAAAATAATGGGACTCAAGGCAGATAAATCACCTGGACCTGATGGCTTACATCCTAGGGTCTTGAGGGAAGTGGCGGTAGGGATTGTGGATGCATTGGTAATAATTTTCCAAAACTCCCTGGAATCAGCAAAGGTCCCGGCAGACTGGAAAACTGCTAATGTAATGCCCTTATTTAAAAAGGGCAGTAGACAGAAGGCTGGAAACTATAGGCCGGTTAGCCTAACATCTGTGGTAGGTAAAATATTGGAGTCCATTATTAAGGAGACAGTAACAGGACATTTGGATAATCATAATTTAATAGGACAAAGTCAGCATGGTTTTATGAAGGGCAAGTCATGTTTGACAAATTTGCTGGAGTTCTTTGAGGAAGTAACATATAGGGTGGATAAAGGGGAACCAGTGGACGTAGTGTATTTAGACTTCCAAAAGGCATTTGACAAGGTGCCACACAAAAGATTATTGCTTAAGATAAAAAATCACGGGATTGGGGGCAATATTCTGGCATGGATAGAGGATTGGCTATCTAACAGAAAGCATAGAGTTGGGATAAATGGTTAATTCTCGGACTGGCAATCAGTAACTAGTGGTGTTCCACAGGGGTCAGTGCTGGGTCCCCAACTCTTTACAATCTATATTAATGATTTGGAGGAGGGGACCGAGTGTAAAATATCAAAGTTTGCAGATGATACTAAGATGGGAGGGAAAGTAGTGAGTGAGGAGGACATAAAAAACCTGCAAGGGGACATAGACAGGCTAAGTAAGTGGGCAGAGATTTGGCAGATGGAAGACAATACTGGAAAGTGTGAGGTTATGCACTTTGGCAGGAAAAATCGTAGAGCAAGTTATTATCTTAATGGCAAGAAACTGGAAAGTACTGAAGTACAAAGAGATCTGCGGGTCCTGGTGCACGAAACTCAAAAGGTTAGTATGCAGGTGCAGCAAGTGATTAAGAAGGCCAATGGAATGTTGGCTTTCATTGCTAGGGGGATAGAATATAAAAATAGGGAGGTATTGCTTCAGTTGTACAAGGTATTGGTGAGACCGCACCTGGAATACTGCATACAGTTTTGGTGTCCATACTTAAGAAAAGACATACTTGCTCTCGAGTCAGTACAAAGAAGGTTCACTCGGTTAATCCCGGGGATGAGGGGATGGACATATGAGGAGAGGTTGAGTAGATTGGGACTCTACTCATTGGAGTTCAGAAGAATGAGAGGCGATCTTATTGAAACATATAAGATTGTGAAGGGGTTGGATCGGGTGGATGCGGGGAGGATGTTCCCGATGATGGGTGAAACTAGAACTAGGGAGCATAGTCTTAGAATAAGGGGCTGCTCTTTCAAAACTGAGATGAGGAGGAACTACTTCACTCAGAGGGTGGCAGGTCCATGGAATATGCTGCCCCAAAAAGCTGTAGAAGCTACATCATTACATAAATTTAAAACAGAAATAGACAGTTTCCTAGAAGTAAAGGGAATAAAGGGTTATGGGGAACGGGCAGGAATTTGGACATGAGTCTAGGTTCGGATCGGTCATGGCCCTGTGGGTAGCGGAGCTGGCCCAGGGGCCATGTAGCCTGATCCTGCTCCTATTTCGTGTGTCTAATTCTGTTAGATTCAGGAGATGGTTCAGTGATAGTAGATTGGTGGTTAGGATCAGATCAGCCATGATCTTATTGAATGGCGGAGCAGGCTCGAGGGGCCGATTGGCCTACTCCTGCTCCTATTTCTTATGTTCTTATGTTCTTATAGGACAGGCAGAAAAGCTCCCTTTGTTCATTCATAAGGAGGGAGACCTTGAAGCTGGAAAGTTAGAGAATGTGAGTCAACTAGAGGGAATTAAAATGGATCTATAAGCTGCAAGAACAGTCAGATCTGTGTTGAATGATAACTATGTAATGTAACTATGAAGCATGAAAATTATCATGTGGAAGGGGTGAAAAAAAATGTAAAAAATGGGTGTTGAAACAGATACTTTGGAATTCGATTAAGGTCTGAACAATCTAATGTACACCGAGCTCGGAACTGTAACTTGTTCGAATTCTCCGGCTAAAAGCTTGCATGGTTTTGCCCTAAGTGCTGCTGTTAAGTGTATGTTTAATTATTTTTAGTAAAAAACTATTTTATGCTTAATAAATCTGTGAACCTCTGACATTTAATGCTGTGAACCCTATTACCTTGAGGAGTAAATGATAAGAACACCCCTCCTCTAACAGTTGCAACCCCCCCTCCGCCCCCCGCCCAAATAAGCATCCATTTGTGTCGATGTATCATAGAACAAAGACTTAAGAGTTGCACCCTGATTTTTCTGATAGGTAGAGTAGTGCTTTAAGCCTTCTACCAATTTTCAGTACTGGCACGTTATAGTAAATTATTATAAAGCCATGGCAGAATCAAAATCTAAACTAGATGAAAGTTTAGAGAAACGTATCCTTGGACACCCAAGGGTGACAATTTGCATTGGACATGGTTGAATACGAGGATGGATTTAAATTGTTTCGAGCCCTCTTTGATGATGCAGAGCCTAAGATCAAAAAGGGCCTGATGATCCTAAGGTTATTTAAAGCCTGTCAAGTCTTGATCAAGCAGGTAGAACAGTGTTCAACACTGTGTAATAAATTGAGTGAAAAGCTATGTGAGGAGTGTAGGCGTAGTCTAAAGGAATTCTGAATGGTAGTTGAAGGGTTAAGACCAGCAGTGAGAGAGGTAGTCATAAACTCGGACTCTTGACTGGTGCCCCCGTGTCCCTGTATTCTGTATCATTACACCCCTCCCTTTTATACTTTCTATGTAGCAATGAATCTCAGTTAAAACATTTGCATATCAGTCAATCTATTTGTACAAATAGACTCAAGAGAAAACTGGATGTGTTTCTGGAGAAAGAAGGTGTTGGGAGATATGATGACCTTTGGTGAAAAACAATCTGGCTTGATGGCCTTTTCCTGTTTTAAAAAAAATTTCTGGTCACATTCCAGATGGTGATTGTCATTCCAGCTGATATCTGCTCTTCGGCTAGGAATCTGATGGGTTATATCATATCCTGACTTTTTGAACTCAAAATGTTATACTAGGGGAAATGTTCTTTATTTGTCTTGTTATTTGATCTTGAAGCCACTGGCACTGTCAATCTAAATCTGTTCTATACTCCAGCAAAGTCCTATTTCTCGTGGTTACACAGGCATTAATTTTGCAATAGATCAATCAATGATTTGTAGGAGCAATGTGGTAAAGATTATAAAATGATTGATCTGTCAGAGAGGTATATCAGATCCTCTCATATGTGTCATTGTATTCCATCAAGACCTTTCATCTTTTCCTGGCATCTTTTCGGTAATGTACTGATGCTGATTCTGAATTAAAAGTTTAAGTCTATTTGAAGATTGAAAACTAGTGCGACTGTGGCGGTCTGAATTGGCTTATGTTAGTATTCTTTGCAAACACCCAGGCCCTAAAATTCCTGGGGGTCCACTTCACTGGTGCAGTCTATTTTATTCTGTTAGAAAGCACATAGTTTTCTGGTAGAAGTATATCAGTGTCATTCATGGAATTATAGTTAACATGATGTCTGTATTACCAGTAATCCATACAATAATTTACTCCACGCTGCAAGGTTATGTAGCAGTTTCAGCAATGCCAAGGATTATGGCTAAGACCATTTATTATTTTCATTTGTTTTCTGTGGTTTCAATATTCTGTGGTTTCAATATTCCACGTCAGATATAGGTTCAATTTAGAACTAACAAATACTTGAATTATGGACCATTAACTCCAATTTTGAACCCATATATTTAAAAAAAATAGGCTGCAAAATTTGTCTCCTTCGCAGTTGAGGCTGGTTTTAGGAAAAAAATGGTGGCTGGCTCACTTCTGCCCACTTCCAGCGTGGCCCACACTAGTCGCCATCTTGGTGAGGGCGATAGCGCGGTCAGGACGTGCAGTGCTGACAGTATGAAGAGGAGGCAGAGCGTGACATCAGTCAGCGTGCAATGCTGATTTGACGCACGACCTGACATTTTGGACAGCACCGTTCCAAACAATGCCCTCTCCTAAACATGCACAGCTGAACATGTGTTCAGCTACATGAGAGAAACCCCCATCAGCACTATTTAAAGGGATACATCCAACTTGCAGGTAAGCTGATTTTTTTCTCTTGTACTGGCTCTTGCAGAATTTATATCAATACTGGCTTGCTGGAAGACATTTATAAAATTGTTGAAGTGTGCAGGGAGTGCAGCTGGACATTGGCAAGGCATTGGCTCTTATTGGAAGGCCTCTGAGTGCACCACTTTCGCCCAGTCATGGGGGTTCTACTTGCAGTCCGCCTCGCACTGCAGCATGACAGGGAGATGGAGCACAGGCAACAAAGACAAGCTGCTCACAAAGAGAGGAGGAGGGAGAGGAGGTTTCTCAGCAGGAGGCCTTATGAATCTAGGGTCTTCAGGGAGCACTTCTCCTACCTGCCCCTAAGTGAGGAGCAGTGTGTTCAGCAGTTCCGCTTCACCAAATAGGTGGTCACAGAACTCTGCCACCTCCTGCAACCAGACGTGCAGCCTCAGAGCAGGGCGACAATGGTACTGCCAGTGCCCCTCAAGGTGACCGAGGCCCTGAATTTTTTCACCAGCGGATCCTTCTAGGCTGGAACAGGTGACACAGCTAACATCACGCAGTTCGCCATCCATCGCTACATCCGGGAGGTCACAGAGGCTCTGTCCTACAGGAGAAGGGAATTCATTGCCTTCTCTCTAAACAGAGAGAAGCAGAAGGAGGGCGAATGTGGCTTTGCCAGGATATCGGGCTTCCCCATGGTGCAGGGCACCATCGACTGCACACATGTAGTTTTGCGGGAGCCACATATCAATGCTGAGATGTACCGTAACCACAAAGGCTATCACTCTCTTAATGTGCAGTTGGTGTGCGACCACATCCAGCACATCATGATGGTGAATGCCTGGTATCCTGACAGCATCCTGTGCCGGTCCACTATGCCAACAATCTTCAAGCCACCACGCCAAACCCAAGCGTGGCTGCTCGGAAACAAGGGCTATCTAGTCTACACCTGGCTGATGACTCCCCTCCAAAACCCCACCACTCGTGGTCAGCACCCATATAATGAGAGCCATGCTGCCACGTGGAACCTCATCGAGCAGACCATCGAGGTTCTGAAGCAAAGGTTCCGCAACCTTGAGCGCTCGGGAGGAGCCCTCCAGTACATGCTGGATTGGGTGTCCCATTTTGTGGTGTTCTGCTGCATCCTACACAATTTGGCCATCATGACGGCGCAGCCCTTGCCACCATGGGTTCTGCCACCATCTCAGGAGGAGGAGGAAGAGGAGGAAGATGAGGAAGTGGACGAAGAGGAGGAGGAAGTGGAGGAAGAGGTGGAGGAAGAGAGGAGACGGGCAGCACATCACTGTTCTGGATGGGCTGTCTGTGAGTGCCCCATCAGAATCTGGTTACCCTGAATGAAAACTCAGAGCCCCATTGTTCACCACTTCCCCATCTTACCATCCCTATCTCACAGAACATCACAGCATTCTTTTGGGCTGAAATGAGAGCCACCACATAACAAATATTCCAAACCTAATTTATAAGTGAATCAATGCAAAGCTACACAACAATGTCAACTAATCACCTTGTGCAATCCCTTAGTGTCTGTCTTTCTTGTTAACATAGAAACATAGAAACATAGAAGATAGGAGCAGGAGTAGGCCATTCGGCCCCTCGAGCCTACTCCGCCATTCAATGAGATCATGGCTGATCATCCAAACTCAGTACCCTGTCCCTGCCTTCTCCCCATATCCCTTGATCACTTTGGCCTTAAGAAATATATCTAACTCCTTCTTGAATATATTTAATGAATTCGCCTCAACTGTCTTCTGTAGTAGAGAATTCCATAGGTTCACCACTCTCTGGGTGATGAAATTCCTCCTCATCTCAGTCCTAAATGGCTTACCCCTTATCCATAGACTGTGACCCCTGGTTCTGGACTCCCCTGCCATCGGGAACATCCTTCCTGCATCTAGTCTGTCTAGTCCTGTTAGAATTTTATAAGTTTCAATGAGATCCCCTCTCATTCTTCTAAATTCCAGCGAGTATAAGCCCAATCGACCCAATCTCTCCTCATACGTCATTCCTGCCATCCCAGGTATCAGTCTGGTGAATCTTCGCTGCACTCCCTCCATGGCAAGAACATCCTTCCTCAGATAAGGTGACCAAAACTGCACACAATACTCAAGGTGTGGTCTCACCAAGGCCCTGTACAACTGCAGCAAGACATCCTTGTTCCTGTTCTCAAACCCTCTCGCTACGAAGGCCAACATACCATTTGCCTTCTTAACCGCCTGCTGCACCTGCATGCTTACCTTCAGCGACTGGTGCACAAGGACACCCAGGTCTCGTTGCACTTCCCCTTCTCCCAATCTATTGCCATTCAGATAATAATCTGCCTTCCTGTTTTTCCCACCGAAGTGGATAATCTCGCATTTATCCATATTATTCTGCATCTGCCATGCATCTGCCCATTCACCCAACCTGTCCAAATCATACTGGAGATTTTTGGCATCCTCCTCACAGCACACACACCCACCCAGCTTTGTGTCGTCTGCAAACTTGGAGATATTACATCTAGTTCCCTCGTCTAGGTCATTAATATATTATGGCCCAGAAATTTGGGTCGGGGGCTTCCCGCGGGTGCAAGCCCCCGACCTGCACTTAACTAGTGCGCCGGCCGTTGAGCTGTGGGCCCGCGTGGGATTCCAATCCTGTGCCTCCTTCAACTGCCAGCGCGCAGTACTTGTGTATCCCAGGGGCTCAGTTAGTTTGATGCGTCCCCTGGGATCACGTGGGCCATGGAGAGCCAGTGGTAGCAGGGAATGCTTCATTCATAAGTTTGACAGAAAGGGCTGTCAAACCTATAAATACTATAAGCCCCACAACATCACGAAAACTTCAAATAATTTTTTTTTTTAAATCACATTTTTAAAATAACTATAAATTACATGAAATAACTATTTTAAACAATAATTTAAATTTTTGAAAAAATTAATTACATTTTCTAACGGGGCTAAAAATAAACTTACCTTTCTTAAAAGTATTTAAAAATAATAAACCTGTGGAAAAAATGTTTTAACTTTAATTAATTCATCACTTACCTTGTTAAAAGCAGGCCTTGCGCCTGCTTTTTAAAAGTGTAACTGCTGGAGACTTACCCTCCCGGAGAAAGCTGCAAAAAAAATGTAATTTCAATGCGCACGCGCTGCCTCTCTGGCGCACGCGTTCGACCACTGAACCCCTTCTTTCAGGGGAAGGGAAGTGCCGGTTTCCCGCGCATGCGCAGTGCATGCACGAAACCGGCACTTTCGTTGGGCCTACGCGTGAGTACCCTATGCGTACTCGCGTGTTGGGACCCGAATTTCTGGGCCATTGTGAATCCTTTGCTTTGCCTGCTCTAGTGCTCCTATGCAGTGCTACCTCAGTGGCTGCAGCATGGCTAGTGGAAGGCTGTTGACTTTCTGCAGGGGAGACTTCAGATGGCCTTGCAGGATGACCTTGAGAAGCTCTGGGCCTAGAAGGCCCAGCTGTAGACTGCACCACCTCGGCCTGGGCGGCAGCAGTCTGAGCTGGCAAGGCGGCAGTGGTGGGAGTCGGAACGCTGTCATCCTGAGAGAAGACAGCAGGTTCTTGCTCCACAGAGCCACTGCTACTCCCCCGGGGATAGTGATAGATTTCAAGAGGTTATAGATAGGCTGGTGGAATGGGCGGACATGTAGCAGATGAAATTTAACGTGGAAAAGTGCAAAGTGATACATTTTGGTAGGAAGAACGAGGAGAGGCAATATAAACTAAAGGGTACAATTCTAAAGAGGGTACACGAACATAGAGACCTGGGGGTATATATGCACAAATCATTGAAGGTGACAGGGCAGGTTGAGAAAACAGTTATAAAAGCATATGGGATCCTGAGCTTCATAAATAGAGGCATCAAGTACAAAAGCAAGGACGTTATGAACCACCTTTATAAAACACTAGTTCGGCCTCAACTGGAGTATTGTGTCCAATTCTAGGTACTGCACTTTAGGAAAGATGTGAAATCCTTCGAGATGGTGCAGAAAAGATTTACAAGAATGGTACCAGGGATGAGGGACTTCAGTTACGTGGATAGACTGGAGAAGCTGGGGTTGTTCACCTTAGAGCAGAGAAGGTTGAGAGGAGATTTGATAGAGGTGTTCAAAATCATGAGGGGTCTAGACAGAGTAGATACAGAGAAACTGTTCCCATTGGCAGTAGGGTCGAGAACCAGAGGACACAGATTTATGGCGATTGGCAGAAGAACCAAAGGCGACATGAGGAAAAGCTTTTTTATGCAGCGAGTGGTATGATCTGGAATGCACTGCCTGAAAGGGTGGTGGAGGCAGATTTAATCATGGCTTTCAAAAGGGAATTGGATAAATACCTGAAGGAAAAAAGTTGCATGGTTACAGGGAATGGGCGGGGGAGTGGGACTAGCTGAAGTGCCCTTGCAGAGAGCCGGCACGGGTTTGACGGGCTGAATGGCCTCCTTCTGTGCTGTAACCATTCTATGATTCTTTGATTCTAAGCTATGTAGAGCTTTTCGAGTCAGTTTCCTTGCAGTAGCAAATGGGCTTTTTTGACTCTAAATAACTTGAAATTGCTTGTAGTTTCCTTTTTCCATGTTCAGAACTGTTAAGAGGCTTCTGGCATTGCAGTTGTTTCTTAATGGGGGTCCTTCTAGGAATCCCTCTCTGGGAGGACGAGCATGAGAAAGGAGCAAACAGGTTCAGTTGGAGGGAGAGCAAACAGGAGGTGTGCTCAGATGAATCATTACTCTACCCATAGAGTTTTTAGGCCCGGAACAACATCTCCGTGGCTCTCTGAGGAGCAGTACTTAAGAAGACTTCAATTCTCTAGGGATGTTGTCACAGAGTTGTACCATATCCTGCAAGAAGATCTGCAGCCACCTGCCACAGTTAACACAGCAATGCCTGTTTTAGTCAAGGTTGTTGAATCCGTGATTCTTTAAGTATGATGTTTTCCAATAACTAGACGGAGGCTGTAACTTAACAATCAACAGGTGTTTACTGGAGGAGGGTAGTCTAAAGACTAACAGTACAGAGGCATGCTCAAGGCTTATATACAGGTGTGGTCACTGCCGGTACTACAGTATACAGGAGCTGTAAAAGTAGTTCTCTCTTAAAGGTACATACACTACAATTCCTCCCCTTTTAGATTAACAGTACCCATAACATTCAAATAACAGTTAACACTTTAACATGCACATTAAACTGAAATAGTCCATTTATAGGTTCAGTCTTTGGGGCGGCTTCCTGATCCTTTCTGGATAGCGCCTTTCCTGAGGTTCTTGTTCTTGGTGCGGAGGCGATTCTGGCCCCCTTTCATCGGTTAGTTCATCAGTTTCCGCTGTTACTGTTTCTGAGGTAGATGCTACCGGTATGTCGGGTTCATCTCCAGGTACGCGAGGCATGGGGTTGACTCATTCCTGTGACGCTAGGATCTGGTCGACGTGGCGTCTCACAATGTTCTCCCCGACATCCACTGTGTACATTAATGGCCCCTGCCATGTGCATATCGTTCCGGGTTGCCATTTCTCTGTTCGGTAGTTGCGGGCCAAGATTGGTTGTCCTTGTTGGTTTCTCATTGATGTGCTGGAATTGCTTATCCTCAACATTTTTTCGCACATTTGGTCTGAGCAAATCCAGACGAGATCTCAACCTTCGGTTAAAGAACATCATGGCCGGGGTCTGGTTGGTAACTGCATGTGTCGCATTTCTGTAGGCTAGCAGGAAATTGTCCACCTTATGCTGTAGTGGAATTTCATCATCGCACATGGCCCTTATCATCTTTTTAAAGGTTTGTACGAACCTCTCAGCCAATCCATTTGTGGCTGGATGATACAGGGCGGATGTGTAATGACTTACCCCATTCCTTCTCATAAATTTCCGAAACTCTTCGGACACAAACTGTGGTCCGTTATCAGAGCAAATCTGCTCTGGCAAGCAGTTCCTGGCAAATATGGTCCGTAGGACTGCAATCGTTTTCTCTGTAGTGGTTGAGGACATTTTGATCACCTCAGGCCATTTCGAGTGCGCATTCACTGCTATTAAGAACATTGAGTCCATCAATGGACCAGCAAAATCAATATGCACCCGTTGCCATGGAGAGGAGGGCCACTCCCATGGGTGTAGAGGGGCATGTGGTGGTGCATTTTGGACCTTCTGGCATCCTGAGCAGCTCTTTGTTAGGTCCTCGATTTGTTGATTGATCCCCGGCCACCACACATAAGCCCTAGCAAGGCTTTTCATTTTCACCCGTCCCAGATGACCTTCATGAAGCTCATTGAGCACTCTCTCCCTTAACTTGTGTGGAATTACCACTCGGGATCCACACATCACTGTCCCCTGGCATACTGACAGCTGTTCTCTTCTGGATGAGAATGCTGGCAACAGTGAGTCGCCATGTGTTGGCCATCCCTTCACCGTCAAATCATATACCCGACACAGTGTCGGATCATTGCGGGTCTCCTTCTCTATATCCACATCAGTTACTGGCAATCGTTCAATTATCGACGAATAAAATATTTCAATAGGGTCCACTGCTGGTGCTTCCTCCACCGTAGGCAGTGGCAGGCGTGATAGCCCATCAGCGTTTCCATGCTGTTTCGTGCCCTTATACTCTATTTCATATTGGTTCGCCCCTAGAAAAAGTGACCATCTTTGTAGCCGTTGTGCAGTCATCACCGGAACACCCTTCTTTGGATTAAGGATGGAGACAAGTGGTTGGTGGTCAGTCAGCAAGGTGAACTTCTGCCCATGCAGATAGTGGTTGAATTTTTTTACTCCCCATACTAGGCTGAGGGCCTCCCTGTCGATCTGAGCGTAGTTGCGCTCGGCTGAGGTTAGTGACCGAGACGCAAAGGCTACAGGCCTCTCCAACCCGTCTGGGAATTTGTGTGACAGCACCGCTCCAATACCATAGGGTGATGCATCACATGCCAACCGAATTGGTAGTGCTGGGTTGAAATGGGCCAACACCTCTTTTGATGTGATCAATTCTTTGCACTTCTGGAAAGCTCGTTTATATCCGTCATTCCACTTCCATGGTACCCCCGTTTGCAGTAGGGTGTTCAGTGGGTGTAATACTGCAGACAAATTTGGTAAGAACTTATGGTAGTAGTTCACCAGCCCGAGGAACGACCTCATTTGTGACACATTTTCCGGTGCTGGAGCCTTGACTACTGCCTCAATCTTTTCAGGGGACTTTTGTAACCCCTCTTCATCAATAACATGGCCACAATACGAGATCTGCTTCTGGAAAAACTCGCACTTGTGGTGATTAGCTCGTAGCCCATATTCCCTTAATCTAGTGAGCACCTTCTCCAGGTTGGCGAGGTGATCACTCTCATTTTCGCCCGTGACCAGGATGTCGTCCAAATAACACTGGGTCCCTGGAATCCCTTGCAGGACTTGATCCATTGCCCTTTGCCAAATAGCCGGAGCCGATGCTACCCCGAACACCAGCCGGTTGTATTGGTAGAGACCTTTATGAGTGTTGATCGTGAGGTATTGTTTTGAGGCTTCTTCTACCTCCATTTGCAAGTACGCCTGGGCCAGATCAATTTTGGTGAAACGTTTACCTCCAGATAGCGAGGCGAAAATATCCTCAATCCGTGGAAGCGGATATTGTACCGTGTGAAGGACTGGGTTCACTGTCACCTTAAAATCCCTACAAATGCGGACCTTCTTTGGTTCCCCAGGCGTATTACTCAACGACCTCTTCATTACAGGAATGATGGGTGTAGCCCACTCGCTCCAGTCTACTTTGGACAGTACTCCTGAACGTTCCAACCCTTCCAGCTCTGCTTCGACGGCTGGTCGGATCACATAAGGTACCGGTCTGGCCTTAAAAAACATTGGGCTTGCATTTTCCTTTATTTTAATCGTCGCTGTTATGCCTTTTAGTGTTCCGAGTCCCTCCTGGAACACTTCTTGTGCGTCAGTTAGCATTTTTGACAGTCGTCCAGGTGTGACGTCGTCATCCTTTTTGGCCTCAACCTTCAGTGCCTGTTTGGAATGCCAATCTAATTGTATCTTCCGGATCCATTCACATCCTAGCAGTGGTGGTCCTCCATCTGGCAATACATATATATCCATTTTAGGTATTTCCTGGCCTTTGTATATCACGTTCACCCTTATTTTTCCTTTGGGGTAGACTTTTTGCCCCGTGTACGTCTTCAAGACAATCTCCGTAGCTTTCAAGGGCATATGTGAAAATAGCCGCTTGTCGTCACAGAAATCACAGAAATCACAGAAACCCCACAGTGCAGATAGAGGCCATTTCGGCCCATCGAGCCTGCACTGACACATATCCCACCGGATCCCCGTAACCCCTACACCAACACATATCCCACCCTATCCCCGTAACCCCACGTATTTAATCCCCCTAACACTAAGGGTCAATTTATCATAGCCAATCAACCTAACCCGCACATCTTTGGACTGTGGGAGGAAACCGGAGCACCCGGAGGAAACCCACGCAAACACGGGGAGAATATGCAAACTCCACACAGACAGTCACCCGAGGCCGGGTCTCTGGCGCTGTGAGGCAATAGTGCTAACCACTATGCCACCGTGCCACCGTCCCTTTGGTTTATGACTGTTAGGGCTGATCCTGTGTCCAATTCCATTTTCACTTGGACTCCGTCTATCTTGAGCGTGACCCAGATAGTCTGGTGATCCTCCATTTTGATTAACTTATGTAGTTTCAGACACCCCAGCTCCTTGCTTCCGGAGTCTGTATCACTTTTCTGTTCGTCTGAACTACTGTCCATCACCTTGTGTACCTTTTTGTACTTCTGTGGAGATTTCTTGCTGCTGGTTTTCTTCCCTGATCTGCAGACTCTTGCTATGTGTCCTGCTTTTCCACACTGTCTGCACACTTGGTCCTTGAACCAACAATCCTTCTGGTCATGTGTTGTTCTGCCGCAGCGATAACACTTCCCTGCTCCATATGACATTTCATTTGTGCCATATTCTTGTGGTCTCCGTTGTATCTCTGCAGCGCCCCGTGCGGCTGCTTCATGTGATACTGCCATGCTGAAAGCCTTGTCCAGCGTAAGATCCTTTTCTGATAGAAGCTGTTTCTGGGTTCCTTCACTTTGAAGCCCACACACAAACTTGTCCCTTAACGTATCTGCTAGTCCCAATCCAAACTGGCAGTGTTTCGATAGCTTGCGCAGTTCCGTTAAGTACTCAGCATTACTTTTGCCTTACTCTGGTTCCTTTTGTGGAACTTAAATCTTTCTGCTATCAGCAGCGGTGTGGGGTTTAAGTGGTCTTGTAGAATTTCCACTCTGCTTTCGAAATTCTTATCCACTAGCTTCTCTGGGGTTATCAGGTTTCGCAGTAAGCCAGAAGTTTTTGCACCCATGGAATTTAACAAAACCAGTGCTTTCCTAGCATCTGGCACTTCATTCGCCCTGCAGTACACCTCAATGCGTTCCACATATGTCGCCCAATCTTCGACTTCATTGTTGAACGCAATGATACTGCCACTCTTCGGCATCCCTGGGTGTGATTAAACTGTCTAAAATGGCATCTCCCGCGCTCTCCCTTGTTCTCCGCTGGCACAAAATGGCGTCTCCCGCGCTTTCCTTTCTTCCCGCGCTCGCCCTTCTTCTCCGCTGCGGCTTCTAAAATGGCGTCTCCCGCGCTCTCCCTTCTTCTCCGCGGCTCAATGGCGTCTCCCGCGCTTCCTTTCTTTCCCCCGTGGATGCTGTTCAGCCCTTGAGCCCTGGCTGTGCTCTGCACATTCTCCTGTGCGCCTCTCCCGTTGCCGCCGCTCGGTCCTGAACCCGGCTGCTGCTTCACCCTCTCTCTCTCTTTTTTGTTTTTCCTCAACGCCGCTCGGTTTTCAACCCCCGGCTGCGCCCTGTGCGCTTCACCCTCTCTCTTACCCCGTCGACACTGCTCGGCCTTTACTGTGCCGTCGGTCGGCTCCAGCCACCGCTGTCCGGGAAGGGTCTGCGCTGTACCTGTTGCCAGTCTGTTGCTGGATCGCCGTGGCTGGGGAACCAAGCCCGGCTCTCAACAGCCTCCCCTGCGATGTTCACTCTCTGCTGGATGACTGGGCGGTTGCTCGTGGTCGACGCCCGTGCTTCTGGCCTCGACTTTCTTCCACCGCCCTCCCGGAGCGAATCCTTGAAAGGAAATGCAGAGTTGCAGGTAGATTCGAATCGACCTCATCGCCACTGTTGAATCCGTGATTCTTTAAGTATGATGTTTTCCAATAACTAGACGGAGGCTGTAACTTAACAATCAACAGGTTTTTACTGGAGGAGGGTAGTCTAAAGACTAACAGTACAGAGGCATGCTCAAGGCTTATATACAGGTGTGGTCACTGCCGGTACTACAATATACAGGAGCTGTAAAAGTAGTTCTCTCTTAAAGGTACATACACTACAAAGGTCACTGCAGCTCTGAACTTCTTTGTCTCTGGCCCCTTCCAAGCTACCACAGGTGATATCAGCAACATCAGCTAGTCTACAGTCCATGCTTGTATTAAACAGGTGACTGGCTTGATTGCTACAGCACAGACATTTGTCACTACTTCCACTGAAATGAACAAGCAGCAGTTTGCGTGATTTCACTGAGTCCAGTAGATCGTTGACTGCACCCATATCACCCTGTGGACTCCTTCACAAAACACGACTGCCTTCATCAGTTGCAAGGGTATCAACTCTATAAAAGTGCCACTGGTGTGTGCTCGCCACCAACAGATCTTGCAGGACTCTGCCTGCTTTCTTGGCAGCTGCCAAGATGCTTTTTTTTTATTGTGTCAGTCATCCATCCCCCCACTGTTTTCCCCTTCCCAGCAAATTATAGACTGGCTGCTTGGAGACTATTTAGCTTATGACGTCTCTTAGGAACGCATCCTTGGGTGTCAAATGCCACTACAATCAGATATAACAACAGGAAATGCTGGAAAAATTCGGCAGGCCAGGCAGCATACGTGGAGAGAGAAACAGAGTTAATGCTTCAGGTCGAAGACCCTTCGTCAGAACTGGAAAAAAGCAGGAAATGGAAAGCAAGCTTAGGGGCTGGGAAAAGGGGGAGTGGATGAAAGAACAAAAGGGAAGGTCAGTGATAGGATAGAAAGCAGGAGAGATTAAGAGACATTGAGAGACATTAAGAGATATTCAAGGCAAGAGGAGGTGGTAATGGGACAGGTTAAGGAACAAAGGATGATTCTGGATGAAGTGTGAATTGCGCTGGCAGAATGAAGGACAGCTGCCATGTGGGAGGGAAGGAAAAAAGGGCCAGACAAAAAGTGTGGATAAAAAAAAGACAATATATATATGTGATAGGGGCTGAGGTTATGATCTGAAATTGTTGAACTCTATGTTGAGTCCAGAGGGCTGTAGAGTGCCTAATTGAAAGATGAGGTACTGTTCCTCGAGCTTACGCTGAGCTTCCAAGGAACAATGCAAGAGGCCGAGGACAGTGGGGTCTGAGTGGGAATGGAGTGGTGAATTAAAGTGACAGGCCACTGGGAGCTCGGGGTCCCTCTTACGGACTGAATGGAGGTGTTCCGCAAAGCGGTCACCCAATCTGCGTTTGGTCTCCCCTCGACCGTGTCCATTCTATCTCCTGCACTTCTGCCCTCACCCCTGCCCCTCCCTCCCGGAACCACAATAGAGTTCCCCTTGTCCTCACCTTTCACCCCACCAGCCTCCACATTCAACGGATCATCCTCCGCCATTTCCGCCACCTCCAGCGTGATCCCCTCACCTCCCCTATCAGCATTCCGTAGGGACTGCTCCCTCCATGACACCCTAGTTCACTCCTCTATCACCCCCAGCACCCCTTCCCCTTCGCCCGGCACCTTCCCGTGCAAGCGCAGGAGATGCAACACATGCCCTTATACCTGCCCCCTTTCCACTGTCCAGGGCCCCAAACACCCCTTCCAGGTGAAACAGCAATTTACTTGTACTTCTTGCAATCTAGTATACTGTATTTGCTGCTCACGATATGGTCTCCTCTACATTGGGGAGATCAAACGCAGATTAGGTGACCGCTTTGCGGAACACCTCCGTTCAGTCCGTAAGGGGGACCCCGAGCTCCCGGTGGCCTGTCACTTTAATTCAGTGCTCCATTCTCACTCAGACCTCACCGTCCTCAGCCTCTTGCATTGTTCCATGGAAGCTCAGCATCTGCAGTATTTTGCTATTGTACTACAATCAGATACATGGGTCAACTAGAGCCCTCATTGAGCAGACCATTGGAGTCCTCAAATAATGATTCAGATGCTTGTACGGCTCCTTGGCTTCCTGCAATACAGCCCAGGAAGAGTGTTCCATACTGTAATGTATACAACATTGAAGGGACTACTTTGTTTTGCGGATGTACATCCTTAGTTGCGAGTGTATATAACAGACGCGTATCGATTTGTATAGTCAGTGCCGAAGTTCCAGTTACCCAGTAAAGATCACTTGAAGTTACTCTCAGTCTCTGCTACTTTATCATTTTATGTAGTTGTGTATAGCGGTACAAACACAACAAATTGGCGACGAGAATTATGAACCTACGTCTTCCTATTCTGGCATCGCATCCAGAGGACACCAAAATTTGGAAGAAAGGAGCGAGAAGGTAGAGAAAATGGAGCACGTTTGCTAAGCTAGGCAGGGGATATGTAAGTCAAGTGAAAAGTGCACAGGACTTGCATGACGCTAGCTAACTAGTAAAGAAAGGAAAACGGGTTTGAAAAATAAAATGGCGATGATTGGCACGATTGCAGCATTTGATAGCAGCATTGAAGACTGGGCAACTTACATTGAAAGAGTGGAGTTGTACTGTGAGGCTAACGGAGTGAAGGTAGAAAAGAAAGCCACTGTTTTGCTGAGTGTTATGGGCCCAAAGACATACGGGCTGCTACATAGTTTATTAACCCCTGAAAAGCCAGCAAACAAAACATTCAAACAAATAGTGGACACACACCAAGACCATTTAAGCCCCAAACCACTGCTCATAGCCGAAAGATTTAAATTCCATAAACGGAACCAGAGCAAAAATGAAAGCATTTCTGAATAATTGGCAAAGTTGCGCAAATTATCAGAACGTTGCCAATTTGGAGTGGGCTTATCAGACGCATTGAGGGACAGATTTGTGTGTGGCATGCAAAATGAAAGCACACAAAAGAAGCTCCTGTCTGAAAAAGACCTCACATTGGAGAAGGCTCTAAGTATTGCAATATCAATGGAAGCAGCAGCACGTGGCGCTTTAGAAATTCAACAAAAATCTCTGGAATATTCAACTAATAAAATGTCACTGAAACAAGAAAAGAAGTGCTATTGCTGTGGCAAAATGTCACATGACCACAATGACTGTTGGTTTAAAGATAAAGACTGCAGACAATGTGGCAGACAAGGGCACATTGAAAGAGTCTGCAAAGCAAATAAGAAGCCGAAAACTGATACAATACAGAGTAACAAAAAGGTACATCAAGTGACTGAAAACAAGAAACCTTTCAAAGATGGATACAAGAAGGTACACTACATGACTGGAGACAGTTCAGATAAAGAAAAAAGTGACACAGACTCAGAGGAAGAGGTTCTGGCTTGTCTAAAACTACACAGTGTGAAAGAGACAGGGGATCACAGAATAATATGGGTTACTCCAGAAGTGGCAGGAGTTAGGCTGAAAATGGAGTTGGACACAGGCTCAGCTTTAACAGTGATCTCTGTACATGACTACAAATGACTGTTTTCACACATACCGTTAAGGCCAACTAAAGTACTGTTAAAGACATACACAGGACAAAGAGTGTGCCCCAAAGGTAAAATAAAAGTGACAGTGACAGACAAAGAAAAAAAAATACCGCAATTGAACCTCTATGTAGTGGTAAATGGAGGACCACCATTGCTGGGACGTGAATGGCTCAGGAAAATACAGTTGGATTGGCACACCATCCAAGCACTGTTTGTGTCAGCAAAGGAGGACAGCAACGCCACTCCTGTGAGACTGTCACAAATACTCTCTGACTCTCAGGAAGTGTTCAAGAAGGGAATAGGAACACTTAAGGGCATGAAAGCAAAAATTAAGATGGAGGAGAACGCAAATCCAAAGTTCCAAAGGCCAGACCAGTGCCTTATGCAATTCGCCCTTCAGTAGAAGCAGAGCTGGAGAACTTGGAGCAGTTAGGGGTCCTGTCCAAGGTGGATTGGAGTGAATGGGCCACACCTATAGTTCCAGTGATGAAGAAAACCTCCAGCACAAAACCAGGAAAGCCAAGAAAAGTGCGCATCAGTGGAGACTTTAAAGTGACTGTTAACCCAGTCCTCCACACAGTACAGTACCCATTGCCTCGCATTGAGGACATCTTTGCTTCCCTGTCAAGAGGGGAACGCTTCACAAAGATTGACTTGGCCCAGGCCTATCTCCAAATGGAAATTGATGATGCATCAAAGAAGTACCTGACAATAAATATGCACAAAGGCCTTTACCAGTACAATCGGCTGGTATTCGGAATAGCATCAGCTCCTGCAATCTGGCAAAGGGCAATGGACCAAGTCCTACAGGGGATTCCAGGTACTCAGTGTTATCTTGATGACATCATCATTACTGGCAAGAATGACAACGGCCACCTTTCCAACCTCGAACAGGTGCTCATCAGGTTACGGGAGTATGGGCTCCGAGCGAACCGAGACAAGTGTGAGTTTTTCAAAAAGGAAATCTCATACTGTGGACATGTGATTGACAAGGACGGTTTACACAAATCTCCAGACAAGATTGAAGCTGTGATTAATGCACCAACACCTGAAAATGTGTCTCAGTTGAGATCATATCTTGGACTGGTGAACTACTATCACAAGTTCTTGCCCAACCTATCCACAGTGTTACATCCACTAAATGCACTGCTACAGACAGGGTCACAATGGAAGTGGAGTGACAGCTGTGAACAAGCTTTTCAAGAGAGTAAAAGACTCATTACTTCAGAAGAGGTGCTAGCTCACTTTGACCCACCCTTACCTATTCGACTGGCATGTGATGCTTCACCCCATGGCATTGGTGCCGTGTTGTCACATAAGTTCCCAGACGGCTCAGAAAGACCAATAGCCTTTGCCTCAAGATCATTGACTACAGCTGAACGCAATTATGCACAGATTGACCGAGAAGCCCTCAGCCTTGTGTGGGGAGTCAAGAAATTCAACCACTACTTGTATGGTCAACAGTTTACACTGTTAACTGACCACTAGCCTCTCATTTCAATCTTCAACCCAAGGAAGGGCGTTCCAGTGATGACGGCACAACGGCTGCAACGATGGTCACTCTTCCTAGGGGCTCACCTGTATGACATTGAATACAAGGGGACCAAGCAACATGGCAATGCCGATGGTTTGTCATGTTTACCACTGCCGACCTCGGAGAGAACTACAACAGTTGACTCAGCAGAGGTATTAAACACAACAATAGTTGAACAGCTACCAGTGACAAACTCCCTCATTGAAAGAGAAACACGCAATGACCCTACATTGTCAAAAGTTTATGACATCACTGTGAAGGGATGGCCAGCGCACGGTGACTCATTGTTTCCAGCATTCTCAGCTAGGAGGGAGCAGTTATCAGTGTGTCAGGGAACACTGATGTGCGGCTCACGAGTTGTGATTCCTCCCAAGCTTCATAACCGAGTGCTAGATGAACTGCATGAAGGCCACTTAGGTACGGTAAAGATGAAAAGCCTTGCCCGTGGTTACGTGTGGTGGCCAGGAATTGACAAACAGATCGAGGATCTACAAAGAGCTGCTCAGGATGTCAAAAGGTCCAGAACGCACCACCACAAGCCCCTCTCCATCCATGGGAATGGCCCTCATCACCATGGCAACGTGTGCACATCGACTTTGCTGGACCGTTCATGGACTCCATGTTCTTGATTGCAGTCGATGCACATTCCAAATGGCTCGAGGTCATTAAAATGAAATTAACCACATCTGAAAAGACTACTTCAGTTCTGAGGACCATGTTCGCTAGAAATGGCCTACCAGAACAAATCTGCACAGACAATGGACGACAATTTGTCTCTGACGAATTCCAATGGTTCATGAGGAAAAATGGAATCAAGCACTACACATCTGCCCCATACCATCCAGCTACAAATGGCTTGGCAGAAAGATTCATACAGACTTTCAAGAAGGCCATCAAAGCAATTTACAGCGAGAATCTACCACTGCAACACAAGATAGACAATTTCCTCTTTGCTTATCGGAACGCAGTACACGCAGCCACTAATCAGACTCCAGTGATGATGTTTCTGAACAGGAACCTGAGATCTTGCATGGACCTTCTTAAACCGAATGTACGTCGTGATGTAGAGAACAAACAGTTCAAACATTTGAATGCGAAGCCAATAAGAAGCTTCAGTGTGGGACAGTCAGTTCTTGCTCGTGATTTCCGGACGGAAAAGTGGCAACCAGGGACAATATCCATAAGAGAGGGACCACTGATGTATACAGTTGATGTGGGAGAGAACGTTTTGAGATGTCATCTGGACCAAATTCTGGATGTTCAGGTGAAAAACACCCCTATACCTCGCCCAGACTCACCTGACATGGAAATAGACACTCCTGATTCATCAGCATCAGCACCAGCCTCATCCACAGCTGAGAGCTCTACCTGTGCTGATAGCTCACCTAATGCACCTGTACCTGTACAGTCTCATTCCCCAAAGCAAAAGAGTCTGGAGAGATGTTACCCAGAGAGGCAGAGGAGGCCTCCCCAGAGACGTGACTTGTAAAAGGGCTGTTGACAAAATAAATGTTATGTTGGAATTTGAATTTTGTTACTTTTAAGAAAACAAAAAGGTTACTGTAAAGACAGGCTCTGTATGTTAATTATAGAAATTTTGCATTAATATACTATTAAAATAAAGGGGGAGGAAGTGTAATGTATACAACATTGAAGGGACTACTTTGTTTTGCGGATGTACATCCTTAGTTGCGAGCGTATGTAACAGACGCGTATCGATTTGTACAGTAAGTGCTGAAGTTCCAGTTACCCAGTAAAGATCACTTGAAGTTACTCTCAGTCTCTGCTGCTTTATCATTTTATGTAGTTGTGTATAGCGGTACAAACACAACACATACGATTGTGGTTTTCTGTAGGCTACACTTATAACACTTAAAGGGAAAAATTGGGTTGATTTGCACCTCTCGTTAGTGCCCTCAGGGGGCACTAATGGGGCGCAAATCCCCTAGCACCCAGGCGCGGCACTGCTAACGCCTCCCACGAAATTCAGCAGGAGGTTAGCGGCGGTAGCCGGTAGCGCCGCGCCACCGGCGATGACGCGATCGCCATGCGCAGTGCCCCGCTTGCACCCTGCTCGCACCCCGCTCGCACCCCAGCCGCAAATGTTGGTTGCGCCCCATGACCTATCGCCGGACGATATGTCCGACAGGGTCAGGGTGACGTTTTTGCAACCGCAGTGGTGCTAGTAAAAGGGGCAGGTGTCGGGTGGACATTTTCTTTTGGACGACTGCCAGCACCTGCCCCCTTCCCCTTTTTTCTTCGGGGTGCCAGCCGCGATCACTCAGCCCGGCACTTCTCTTGAGTGCCAGGCTGTTTTCACAGCACCCCGCTCCCCGGTGGTCTAGCAGGCCCTGGTGCGCACAGCGCTAGGCCCTTCCCCTTTAATCAGGGGAGGGAGGCTTGCAATGACGCGGTGTTACGTGCCAATGTGCATGGTGCTGTTGCATGTAGCACTGCAATATTCAGTTGTAGCGCCCCATGAAGGAGGTGGAGTGCTTCCAGTAGTGCTCCACCTCCTGCTGCTTGGGGCACTACTACTGAATTTCAGGCGGAGGGGCGCATATTTTTTCGGAGCGCTAAGATTAGGGGCGACACCCAATTTTTCCCCCTTATTATTTAATTACCTGCTGCCTCAGGTGCCATGTGCTTAAGGGGGGGAAATAGGCAATACAGAAGTTCTCCCCACACAGCATTTTTATATTTGTGACATTTTTAGCAATAGGATTGACTGCTAGCTGAGTGACAGTGTCAACAAATTCGATCTTCAGGTGCACTGATTTTGTAACAATTTTCAGCAACTCTTGAGACGTTGCTGATGTATTGTTTGATTGCCTGCCCATCCAGTTTGGTTCAACCAAGGTCAGCTTTCCATTTCTAGTTTATTATTGCTTTTAAATGATATCTAGGTCAACAATATTTTATTCCTCTTCTGAAAAATCAGTTTTAACTCTCAGTGCACAAGAGATTTTCAGTGAGGTGTGGAATAGTTACAATATTTTCTGCACAACAACAGAATGACAGACTATAAGATATATTAAAAAAGTGAAATGATTTAATTCAGCATATAAGTGCATGTACTGTATGTTTTCAATGTGTTTTTTGATATGTTTTTCTCTTGACACTTCTGTGTGAGCCTTGTGTATGCACCTCTACTTCTAAGTGCAGTATCATGTGAAAGCACAGAACTGCCACTGGTATGAAGGACATGTAAATGCTTCTGTGTTCTTCATGTGTGCTACTGCTGGAGGGCCTCTCCTTATAAAACCTCTAGCCTGTGTGAGCACAACTGGGTATGTGTGAGATCTCTGAATCCCTCCCTCACGGTTGTCTGTAATGGTTCTGCAAGTAAGTTAAAGCTGGACTGGATTGCTTCTTGGAGCTCGGATCCAAATCATCCACAGCAGCAGTGGGTGCAGCTGTGAGAGATGCTCCTTCTACTGACTCTATGGCCAGTGTTAATGAGTTTGCCACTGCAGTTACCAGCAGTATTTCTCCCTGTAGAATGGCAGAGTGCAGTACAGAGCACTGCTCATCCTACCTCACCCATACTACCTTGCTTGGCTGTGTGTATGGAGACAAGTGACTGTTCAGCATTGTCTATCTGTTGAAAAGCAAGCCTATAAAATATCCTGAGATAATTAAGGAGGGGAAGTCAGCATGCAGCCCATCATCAGGGATATTGGTGGGTGATGGCTACCTTTGCAATGTCTCCCTCACCAGTATCCATGTTAATATATAATTGTTGTGAAGTGTCTATCTGTTCTGGTGCTTAACTCCAGTGAGGGGTTATGATTAGTGCACTGACGGTTATTCTTTTCCTGACTGTTGAAGACAGCTTGAATTTCCTTGCTCTGTGAAGAGAGCAGATGGGATTTCATCAGTGCATAAGCAAACTTATCCATTTGGGTATTATCCTCCCTTCGCCTCCCCCCTCCCCCCCTCCCCACAATATATAGCAACAAAGGTCCTTCCTGCTTTACACGGGAACTTCAAATGCCCACCTAGAAATGGAATTAACAGTGAATATATCTATAGTACGGGCTAGATTTTCAGTCGCTTGCGCCAGCAGTTAGCGCCTTAAGAGAAGTGATTTCCGGGCGCTATGCGTGTAGCGCCCGGGCGCAGCGCAGTTTGCGCCCCGCCCCAAATTAAGTTGCCCATTAGCGCCGGCGCAAAGTTTAGCGCCCGCCCGGATGCGCGCGCAGAAAATGACGTCACATCCTCGTGCAACGCCCTTTGGCCGCCCCGATTGCAAACTTCAGTCGGACCGCCCCATTGTGCGGCGGGCGGCCGGAGCGTTTGGAAAAAGGAACGCAACACAACCAGCGCGGGCCCCGGGGGGCGCTAATTAAAGGGAACGTCCTCTCCAGTATAAAGGCCAGCCTTTTTTCAGAAAACAGTCTTGTGCAACGCATTTCTGGAGACACAACAAGGAGGATAGCTAACTGGTTTCAAGCAGCAAGAGCCAGGTATTTTTGGACTCAGGCCATAGCGCTGCAAGTGGCCATTTGGAAATTAGACTGTTTGCCAGGATTTGATGGGGGCTGCATGGGGTGCCAACGCGGAGCTGCAGCGCCATGTCCGTAGGGCTCGCAGACGCATTGTGAGAGGGGCAGCCCTGGCTAGAGGCAGAGGGGGCTACAGGCGTCAGCCACGTAGGCCTTACCCAGTCAGGCTATACCGCCAGCAGCGCTCCTACCTAAACATGAGTGCCGCGCGATGTGTTAGAAGGCTCCGATTCCGAAAGGAGGTGATTGCAGAGATCTGCTACCTGCTTCGCCGAGATCTGCGGCCAAAGCTCAGGTGCAGGACGTCTCTGTCGGTGGAAGTGAAGGTGACGGTGGCATTGAACTTCTATGCCACCGGCTCCTTCCAATACGCTGCTGGGGACATAGCAAACATCTCCCAGTATGGCGCGCATCGCTGCATCCGCCACGTGACCGAAGCACTGTTCAGAAGGAGAAGCCAATTCATCTCCTTCCCCATGGCCCTCGAGAGCCAGCATCAGCGCGCATTGGGATTTGCCAGACTCGGGGAATTCCCCTTGGTGCAGGGCGCCATTGACTGTACGCATGTGGCTTTGCGGGCCCCTCTGGAGCATGGCGAGCAGTATCGCAACAGGAAGGGCTACCATTCTCTGAATGTGCAGCTGGTATGTGACCACAAGCAGCGCATCATGGCAGTCAATGCCAGCTTCCCAGGCAGCAGCCACGATGCCTTTATCCTGCGGCAGAGTACTGTGCATGACATGTTCCAGGCACAGCCTCCCCCAAGAGGATGGCTCATCGGGGACAAAGGCTATCCTTTGTGCACCTGGCTCATGACCCCGCTCCGCGCGCCCAGGACCGCTGCTGAAGAGGCCTACAACGAGAGCCATCAAACCACCCGCAACATCATCGAGCTAACTATTGGGGTCCTCAAGCAGCGGTTCCGCTGCCTTGATCACTCCGGAGGAGCTCTCCAGTATTCGCCGGACCGGGTCTCCCAATTTGTGGTGGTTTGCTGCATGCTACACAACCTGGCTATCCGCAGGACTCAGGCACTGCCACCTGACGTTGGACCAGCACCTCAGGAGGAGGAGCAGGAGGAGCATGAGGAGGAGGAGGAGGAGGAGGAGCAGGAGTACGTTCCCAGGAGGGAGCGACCAGGGCCAAGGGCCGCACGACGCCACCTTATTACACGGTACTTCTAAGCCCCCTGTCAGGGAATGGCCAGGGGCCATGAGGGAAGATGAATGCAGCCGCTCCGCAAGCCCTCAGCCGGCGAAGCCAACAAACACTAAGAAGAACAACCATGGAGACTGCATGAATAAAGATAATTTTTTATTGCACAAAAATGAAAAGCCCTTCCCACATGAATCCCCAAAAACAATAAACGGGCCCCACAAAAAGCCCAACAAACGACTCACTCCCACAAACTGGGGAGGAGTCACTCCAGCTTTCTTCAAACCGGGCCTCAACGTCGGCCTAACGCAAAAAATAAGCCCTCCAAAAGCACAACCATGGGCAAAATAAAGATGGCCACCGCCATATTAAAGGAAAGCTGCCCACACCCTCTACTGAGTGGCCCGCGAGGGCGAGACCTTGGCCAGCCTTTTGCCTCCCCTGCCCGGCCTGCTGCTCCTTCGCAAGCTCTGCCCAGTGGCTGCTGCGAGGCTGGGGGAAGGCGCCTGAGGCTCAGATGCCCTTCCGCCAGATGCCGCTGGGGGGCGGCCTACACGGCGTTTGGGCCTCGAGGGGCCGTCTGCTGAGTGGCGCACCTGAGCCTGGCCACCATCAGCTGCAGCCGCTTGCCCTTGACGCCCCAGTGGGGGAATGGCGGCGACGGATGGCGCAATGTGGGCCAGCTGGCGTCTGGGATGCGCTGGCTGGTGCTGTGGCGCGGTGGCACTCGGCCGGGCCCGCACTGCAGGATCCGCAGCAATCAGCCGAGGGGCGGCTTGCTGGGATGGTCCAGCGCGGCGGCTGCCCTGGCGATGCCTGCCTGAGACAGCGCGTGTGGCAGCAGTGAGTGCCCCTGTGGTCCTGGTGTGCGCGCGCATCACATCCGCCAGGGTCTTGACGGCATCAGTCAGCATGCGGCCACTCGCGGCAGTTGCTGCCCCGAACTCGCGCACACTGGTCGCCAGCGACTCGATGGCCTCAGGCATGCGCCCCACCACGCTCATGAGCTCCGTGTGTCGCCGGTCCGAGTCGTCGGCCATCTTATCCAGCTTCTGCACCTCCTCCGAAGTGAAGGTGTCCGGACTGGAGTCGCGACTCTCCCGCTGGGGAGGAGGGGGCCGAACTAGGGGACCCTTGCCGCGTTGGTGACGGCGAGTGTGCCGAGCAGCAGCACTCCCCTCTGATCCTTCCCCCCTTTGGGGGGAAGGCTGCGGGCCACGCGCACGGCTGCTGGGTGGCTGGACGCCACTGGTACCAGAAGCTGCATTGCCCTGCGACAGTTCCTCCAGGCACTCGTCCAGTGAGGAGGTGTCAAGCATTTCCTCCTCTCCTGCGGGACGTGACTGTTCCCCCGAAGGTCCGGCTTGCTCCTCCTCCTCCTCCTGGTCGGAGGTGCTGTCACTGGCAGCTTCAGGGTCCTGGTCGTCACCAGCTGAAAGCAGGAATGCACAAGAGTAGCTTCAGAGTGAGGAGACGGCGTCAGCGAGGGAGTTAGGACTGGTGGGATTCAGCGCATTGGTGGGACAGTGGCAAAGGAGGTAGCTCGGATGGGCCAGTGCGACGCGAGAGGGCCAAAAGGCGAGGTCCTTACCATTGCCGGGCAGTGGAGGGTCGGATACACCGCACGCTGTGGGGACAATCACACGGGCTCCCATGAGCACACACACGCGCTCCTCCAGCCGAGTGAGCTTCTGCAGCTTGGCGCGGCCACCCCTGGCACGGGCCTGGCGATTAAACGCTACTTTAGCCTGCAAGAGAAAGGACGGGCTGTAAGTGCACAGTGAAGCCCTGATGTAGTGTGCACTGCCTCCCATGGTGGAATAGCTTGGACAGAGTGAAGCCCTGATGTAGAGTGCACTGCCTCCCATGGTGGAATAGCTTGGACAGAGTGAAGCCCTGATGTACTGTGCACTGCCTCCCATGGTGGAATAGCTTGGACAGAGTGAAGCCCTGATGTACTGTGCACTGCCTCCCATGGTGGAATAGCTTGGACAGAGTGAAGCCCTGATGTACTGTGCACTGCCTCCCATGGTGGAATAGCTTGGCCAAAGTGTAGAGTGCCGAATGGCCATTTGGTGCTCATGACTGTCCCAATGCTGCTGGCTGAGGGCTGGCCAATAGGACTTTCAGATCCCTTTGCCCATCATGTCAGGTGTACATGCAAGAATGAGGAGGAGACTGGAAAGGCTACTCACCTTCACAATCCTGGTCAGATCGTTGTATTTTTTACGACATTGTTTGTGGGTCCTGGGGGCATCGCCGGTGAACGTCACCCTCTGGGCGATCTGCTTCCAGGCTTTGGTGTAGTCATGGTGGGTTGGATTCCTCCCACTCTCTGGAAACAAGATCTTGCGCCTCACCTCCAGAGCTGTGACCATTATGTCCAGATCACCCTCTGAGAAGCGCAGGGCACGCTGACGGGCCTTCTCTGGCGTTGCCATGACTCCCTGGGGCTGAGCAGCAGTGTTGAGGCCTCTTTGCAAGGCTGCAGTGTGCAGGGCGTGGCAGCAGACCAATTCGTCCCTTCCCCCTTTAACAGCTGGTCGGCACCACGGGGTCTGCTGTCAGTGCAAAAATGACCGCACCCGCGCTGCGCCCCGCCTGGGCGCTATCCCTCTGGACCGCCGGCTTAGCGCCTAAAGGTAGGAGTGGAACGCCTCTTTTAGCGCTCCACCACTCTCTTAAGGCGAAGCCACTGAATTTCCGGCAACGGGGCGCTACTTTGGGGCGGGCGCTAACTTCGGGCGGGCGCTAAGGTTAGCGCCCCAAAACTGTCTATACTGAAAATCTAGCCCTACATGTCTAATTTTGGTTTGTTTGAACCTCTTGAACTCAGTGATGAGCCAATGAGCTTAATTTTAAATAAAAACAGAAAATGCTGGAATTACTTAGCAGGCCAGGCAGCATCTGTAGAACAGATTTTATGTTAGTATTTATTTTAAACTGATCCAGGACCAATTTGAATCTCCACTAAAAGCAATGGAACTACAGTAACACACTATGGGGGAAAAATTCAGTTGTTTGTGCCTCCCGTTAGTGCCTTACGAGGGCACTAATGAGGCGCAAAGCAACTAGTGCCCGGGCGCGGCGATGTTTGCGCCGCTCGCAAAATTCTGCGGTGGTGCTAAACACTGCCGCCACGATCTCTTGCGCCAGCAGATCGTGACGTCAGTCGAGTGTACAATGCCCCGGTAGCGCCCCGGACCAGATATTGAGTGGCGCCCCCTGCCTTACCGCTTGCCGCTAGCAACGACAGGTTGAGGGGAGCGTTTTGCAGTCAGAAAGGGACTGGGGGATCGCTATTTAAAGGCGACCGCTTCCTGCCTTTTTTTGTTGGTGACATTTGTGCACCACGCATTTTGAGAGAGAGAGAGAGACTTCTGGAGAGATTCAACGCTGTGTGAAAGAGTTTTGGGTGCTGAGCAGCACTTTGCAGGTTCATTTTGATATGCACTTCCTTGCTTCGCCAGCGCTCTGAGGTAGTGCCTCGCTCCTCAGACTTTGCACCTTAAGACAGGTGTGAAGCACCTGATTTAGCGCTCCAATCACCTCCAGGGGCGATAAAAGCCAAGTTTGCCATCGGAGGCGATAATTAGCACCAGGCGCTAAACTTTGTGCACGGCCGATAATGGCGCCCCAAATGGGGCGATACTGAATTTTTCCCCCTATGCCCTCTGCAGGTGAACATGCAATCTGTGAATAAGAATATTGCATGGAATGGTAGCAGATTAACACATCATCACCCGACAGCCAGGAAGGTGGACCAATAACACACATCATCACCCGACAGCCAGGAAGGTGGACCAATAACACACATCATCACCCGACAGCCAGGAAGGTGGACCAATAACATTGTTGAATGGAATTGTCTCAACTGACATGATAGTCAGAAATAAAAACAGAAATTGCTGGAAATACTCAGCAGGTCAGGCAGCATCTGTAGAGAGAGAAACAAAGTTAACATTTCAGACCTTTCGTCAGAACTGGAAAAAGATAGAGACATAACAGATTTTTAAGCAAGTGTGGAGGCAGGGAATGGGGAGGAAAGAACAAAAGGGAAGGTCTGCGATAGGATGGAAAGCAGGAGAGATTAAAAGACAAAAGGGATGATGGTGCAAGGCAAAAGGGGCTGGTAATGCGACAAGTAAAGAAACAAAAGATGGGTCTAGAGGAGGTGTATATGGGAATAGCAGAATCATCAGCAACAGCTGCTGTCCAGCTAATTACCAACAGATGATAGTCAGAAGATTGGTTAGAGGTAGAGACATCACTGATAATGTTACCAATGTTCAGATTGGTAAAAAGGAGAGAAACAAGTTTACCAATTGACCGTCAACAAAGAGAAGATATTTCAGCAGGAATAATAAGTGAAGCTGAGGTGAGGTGAAGGATCCCTCACGAGTGGGAAAAAGCTGATATGAGAGGTTTGTGCTCATGCTGGTGAAATTAGACATGAACTATTATGGCTGATGCTGCTCAATTCTGTGAAAATTGTGTTGTGTTCAACTCCTGGTCTTACTTGATTGTTGTATTTCCAACATTGCAACATGACTACACTTCAAAATTACTTCATTGGCTGTAAAGCGCTTCGATATGTCCAGTGGTTGTGAAAGGTGCTGTATAAATGCAAGTCTTTCTTATACAGCCTTTCAAGGGATCATAACCAAAGTCACTAATTTATGGTTTTTAGAGAAAAATGGACAGAAGTTGATCCTCAAATACCGGTAAAAATCCCAGAATGCCATATAATAAAAGTATTCAGTCACAATAAATCAGTGGCCTTAAATGGATGGAATCACAAATGCAATACCCCAAACACCAGTAAAAATCCCCAGATCCCATGTAAAAAAAAGGAAATTCACTTGACCGTAGCCCATTAATTGGAAATAGGCAGGGTCTTTGGAAAATGCACTTGCAATAGTTTCCTTAACATTAGAGAATTTTTATTTAAATATATATAAAAATAAATAAATATACAATTACTGTTTCTTTTTTTGTTATATAAATAATTGCGAAAGAAAAATGTTGTATTGTGGTTGTTAACATTCTCTGAAAGTATGGCAGCTAATTTCCCAGCGGAGGCGGGATGGGGGCAGGACAGCTGATTTCCGGGTTCCAGTCATGAAACTGGCTGCAGCTGCACTGTAAATGGGGTTTCCCCTTGATTGGCCTTGTTAAGCCCGTACTATGGGCTTCCCTGCCAATTAACAGGAAGCGGGTCTGATGATGTCATTTCATGACGCGTCATCAGCCGGTTTCCTTAAAGGGACCACGGCTACATGGAGTTTGACAGTTGTTCTGTCAGTGTTTGACACCATGGAGGTGCACTCCCTCCATGGCAAGAATATCCTTCCTCAGATAAGGCGACCAAAACTGCACACAATACTCAAGGTGTGGTCTCACCAAGGCCCTGTACAACTGCAGCAAGACACCCTTGTTCCTGTACTCAAACCCTCTCGCTACGAAGGCCAATATACCATTTGCCTTTTTAACCGCCTGCTGCACCTGCATACTTAACCTTCAGCGATGTCTGGGATATGTATTAAAAATGCAGTAACCAACATTTTCTGCACTCTGAAACTGACCATCTGCAACATGACATCCTTGACACCACTTCTGCAGCTGTCAGCTTTTCACAAACATCAGAGCAGACTCAAATGACGCCAGCTTGAGCTGGCGTGTTCCCCGAACAGCAGGTAACCCATGGGGGAGAACGTAAAATTGCAAGGAAGCCTCAAAATAGTATTAAATTGGTTCTTAACAAGCCATTTAACAAGCTCAATTGGTAGGGGATAGTATTATTAGGGGGATAGATAGAGTTCTCTGCAGCCGAGGGCGAGAGTCCCGAAGGCTGTGTTGCCTACCCGGTGCCAGGGTTAAGGACATCTCCTCTGGGCTGGAAAGAAACTTGCAGTGGGAGGGGGTGGATCCAGTTGTCGTGGTCCATGTTGGTACAAACAACGTAGATAGGACTAGGAAGCCGGTTCTGTTAAAGGAGTAAGAGCAGCTAGGGGTCAAATTAAAAAACAGAACCTCAAGGGTAATAATCTCTGGATTATTACCTGAGCCACGAGCGAATTTGGCTAGGACAAATAAAATTAGAGAGTTAAATGCGTGGCTCAAAGACTGGTGTGGGAGAAATGGGTTTTGCTTCCTGGGACACTGGCACCAGTACTGGGGCAGGAGGGAGCTGTTCCGTTGGGACGGGCTTCACTTGGCCAGTGCTGGGACTAGAGTCCTGGCGGATCATATAACTAGGGCTGTAGAGAGGGCTTTAAACTAACTAGTGGGGGGGAGGTTCCTAGAGAGCAAATAATAAAAATGACAACAGAGAAGGTCATAGACTTAGGTAGCAGTGGGGAAATTAAAAACCAGAGCGTGTCAGGAAGGGGCAGAAGGTATGGAGTAAAAGGTAAAGTAATACAAAGGGCAAAAGCAGGAACTAAGTGTCACAAAACATATTTGAAAGTTCTCTATCTGAATGCACGTAGCATTCGTAACAAAATAGACGAGTTAATGGCACAAATAACTACATATGGGTATGATCTTGTGGCCATTACAGAAACATGGCTGCAGGGTGACAATGCCTGGGAATTAAACATACCAGGTTATTTAACGATCAGGAAGGACAGGCAGGAAGGAAGGGGAGGTGGGGTGGCTATGTTAATAAAGGAAGGAATCACTGTAATACAGAGAAATGATATTGGGTCAAAAGATCAGGATAATGAAACAGTTTGGGTGGAGATAAGGAATAATAAGGGGAAAAAAGCACTAGTGGGCATAGTCTATAGGCCTCCGAACAGTGGCAACTCTGTTGGACGGAGTATCAATCAGGAAATAGTTGAGGCTTGTAATAAGGGAACATCTATAATTATGGGGGATTTTAACTATCATATTAATTGGACAAATCAAATTGGGCAGGGCTGCCTTGAGGATGAGTTCATTGAGTGTATTAGGAATGGGTTTCTTGAGCAGTATGTAACTGAACCGACCAGGGGGCAAGCAACCTTAGATCTGGTCCTGTGTAACGAGACAGGATTAATTAAAAATGTCCTAGTAAAGGATCCCCTTGGAATGAGTGACCATAACATGGTTGAATTCCATATTCAATTAGAGGGTGAGAAGGTTGGATCTCAAACAAGCGTGCTAAGCTTGAATAAAGGAGACTATGAAGGTATGAGAGCGGAATTGAGTAGAGTGGATTGGGAAAATAGATTAAAGGGTAAGACGATACATGATCAGTGGTGTACATTTAAGGAGTTATTTTACAACTTCCAAAAAATATATATTCCACTGAGAAGAAAAGGGTGTAAAAGAAAAGACAGCCATCCGTGGCTAAGTAAAGAAATTAGGGATAGTATTCAACTAAAAACAAGGGCATATAAGGTAGCCAAATCTAGTGGGAGGATAGAGGATTGGGAAAACTTTAAAAGACAGCAAAAAATAAAAAAAAGATTGATTAAGAAAGGGAAGATAGATTATGAAAGTAAATTAGCAAAAAATATAAAAACAAATAGTAAGAGTTTTTATAGTTATATAAAAAGAAAAAGGGTGGCTAAAGTAAATGTTGGTCCCTTAGAGGATGAGACCGGGAAATTAATGGTGGGAAATATGGAGATGGCAAAAACACTGAATGAATATTTTGTATTAGTCTTTACAGTAGAGGACACTAAGAATATCCCAACACTGGACAAACAGGGGGCTATAGGCGGGGGGAGGAGCTAAACACGATCAAAATCACTAAGGAAGTGGTACTCGGTAAAATAATGGGACTCAAGGCAGATAAATCACCTGGACCTGATGGCTTACATCCTAGGGTCTTGAGGGAAGTGGCGGTAGGGATTGTGGATGCATTGGTAATAATTTTCCAAAACTCCCTGGACTCAGCAAAGGTCCTGGCAGACTGGAAAACTGCTAATGTAACACCCTTATTTAAAAAGGGCAGTAGACAGAAGGCTGGAAACTATAGACCGGTTAGCCTAACATCTGTGGTAGGTAAAATTTTGGAGTCCATTATTAAGGAGACAGTAACAGGACATTTGGATAATCATAATTTAATAGGACAAAGTCAGCATGGTTTTATGAAGGGGAAGTCATGTTTGACAAATTTGCTGGAGTTCTTTGAGGAAGTAACATATAGGGTGGATAAAGGGGAACCAGTGGACGTAGTGTATTTAGACTTCCAAAAGGCATTATTTGACAAGGTGCCACACAAAAGATTATTGCTTAAGATAAAAAATCACGGGATTGGGGGTAATATTCTGGCATGGATAGAGGATTGGCTATCTAACAGAAGGCAGAGAGTTGGGATAAATGGTTCATTCTCAGACTGGCAATCAGTAACTAGTGGTGTTCCGCAGGGGTCAGTGCTGGGTCCCCAACTCTTTACAATCTATATTAACGATTTGGAGGAGGGGACCGAGTGTAACATATCAAAGTTTGCAGATGATACTAAGATGGGAGGGAAAGTAGTGAGTGAGGAGGACATAAAAAACCTGCAAGGGGACATAGACAGGCTAAGTAAGTGGACAGAGATTTAGCAGATGGAATACAATACTGGAAAGTGTGAGGTTATGCACTTTGGCAGGAAAAATCGTAGAGCAAGTTATTATCTTAATGGCAAGAAACTGGAAAGTACTGAAGTACAAAGGGATCTGGGGGTCCTGGTGCACGAAACTCAAAAGGTTAGTATGCAGGTGCAGCAAGTGATTAAGAAGGCCAATGGAATGTTGGCTTTCATTGCTAGGGGGATAGAATATAAAAATAGGGAGGTATTGCTTCAGTTGTACAAGGTATTGGTGAGACCGCACCTGGAATACTGCATACAGTTTTGGTGTCCATACTTAAGAAAAGACATACTTGCTCTCGAGTCAGTACAAAGAAGGTTCACTCGGTTAATCCCGGGGATGAGGGGGTGGTCATATGAGGAGAGGTTGAGTAGATTGGGACTCTACTCATTGGAGTTCAGAAGAATGAGAGGCGATCTTATTGAAACATATAAGATTGTGAAGTCGTTGGATCGGGTGGATGCAGGGAGGATGTTCCCGATGATGGGTGAAACTAGAACTAGGGGGCATAGTCTTAGAATAAGGGGCTGCTCTTTCAAAACTGAGATGAGGAGGAACTACTTTACTCAGAGGGTGGTAGGTCCATGGAATATGCTGCCCCAAAAAGCTGTAGAAGCTACATCATTACATAAATTTAAAACAGAAATAGACAGTTTCCTAGAAGTAAAGGGAATTAAGGGTTACGGGGAGCGGGCAGGAATTTGGACATGAGTCTAGGTTCGGATCGGACATGGCCCTGTGGGTAGCGGAGCGGGCCCAGGGGCCGTGTAGCCTGATCCTGCTCCTATTTCGTGTGTCTAATTCTGTTAGATTCAGGAGATGGTTCTGTGATAGTAGATTGGCGGTTTGGATCAGATCAGCCATGATCTTATTGAATGGCGAAGCAGGCTCGAGGGGCCGATTGGCCTACTCCTGCTCCTATTTCTTATGTTCTTATGTTCTTATCCCCCCCGGCCGCTTGTTGTCGGGTCAGTTCTCCGCTAACCGACCCGACACCTGGGAGACTCGCGTGGAGGCGGGTTGACAGTTGGTTTCCTACCTGCTGTCAATCTTTGCTATTTTGACAGCAGACCCGCCTCCAAACCCGCCCTCTGTGTGCCGGTAAATTCGCAGCCTATGTCTCCAGTATTCTTTATCATGCAATTCACTATTTTTAGATAGTTAGTCTATTTTTGAATTGGCTGCTTATCAAAACCAGGGTAAGAAGAATTATTCATTTAAGCTTTTTGTCCCAAGATTCTGTAATGAATTGAAGAAACAATAGAGATATTTTGTTAAGTCTACAGGATAGAATGAATTAAAAAATCACCAGGAATTTCAGGTGCTCTTTTAATTAAATTTAGATATTGTGTATACCTGCCAATTGATAATTCAAATGTGTGCACATTGCTACTTCATTTCTTATTGCTCTTGACAGATAAAATACTGTTTATTCACACAAATTAAACAGTGTGATTATCATAGCCAATTATACCACACCAGATAAGGCTTGGACAATCATATCACCTTAAGAGGATAAGCAGACTGACATACAGATATGTGACATGTGTTAAACATATACAGAAATACTGATATACAACATGCATTATAGATAGGCAGTAATACAGATGTACAAGAATACGGATCATATTACATCTAGTTCCCTCGTCTAGATCATTAATATATATTGTGAATAGCTGGGGTCCTAGCACCGATCCCTGCGGTACCCCATTAGTCACTGCCTGCCACTCGGAAAAAGACCCGTTTATTCCAACTCTTTGCTTCCTCTCTGCCAACCAGTTCTCTATCCAAGTCAGTACCTTGCCCCCAATCCCATGTGCCTTAAATTTACACGCTAATCTTTTATGCGGGACCTTATCGAAAGTCTTCTGAAAGTCCAAATACACCACATCCACTGGTTCTCCCTTATCTATTCTACCAGTTAGATCCTCAAAAAAATCCAGTAGATTAGTCAAGCACGATTTACCTTTTGTAAATCCATATTGAATTTGTCCGATCCTGTCACTGTTTTCCAAGTGTTCTGCTATTACATCTTTTATAATGGACTCTAGCATTTTCCCCACTACTGATGTCAGGCTTACCGGTCTATAATTCCCCGTTTTCTCTCTCCCGTCTTTTTTGAATAGTGGGGTAACATTAGCTACCCTCCAATCCATGGGTACTGTTCCAGATTCCATCAAATGTTGGAAGATGACCAGCAATGCATCTACTATTTCTAGGGCCACTTCCTGAAGTACCCTCGGATGTAGATTATCAGGCCCTGGGGATTTATCGGCCTTCAATGCTGTCAATTTCCCTAACACGATTTCCCTACAAATACTGATTTCATTCAGTTCCTCCCTCTCATTAGATCCTATCTTCCCCGACATCTCTGGGAGGTTATTTGTGTCCTCCTTTGTGAACACAGAACCAAAGAATGTATTTAATTGGTCTGCCATTTCTTTGTTCCCCATTATAAATTCCCCCTGATTCTGACTGCATGGGACCTATGCTTGACTTCACCAATCTTGTTCTCTTCACATATCTATAGAAGCTTTTACAGTCAGTTTTTATGTTCCCTGAAAGCTTACTCTCATACTCTATTTTCCCCCTCTTAAGTAACCCCTTTGTCCTCCATTGCTGAATCCTAAACTGCTCCCAATCCTCAGGTTTGCTGCTTTTTCTGGCCAAGTTATATGTCCTCTCCTTGGATCTTATGCTATCCCTAATTTCCCTTGTTAGCCACGGTTGAGTCACCTTTTTTGTCTTATTTTTATGCCAAACGGGGATGAACAAATTCTGTAGTTCATCCATGCGATCTTTACATGTTTGCCATTGCTTATCCACCATCAACACTTTGAGTAACATTCCCCAATCAATCCTACCCAACTTGCACCTCATACCATCATAGTTTTCTTTATTTAAATTCAGTACCCTAGTCTCTGAGTCAAATACTTCACTCTCCATCTTAATGAAGGATTCTATCATATTATGATCACTCCGCCCCAAGGGGCCTCGCACAACAAGATTGCTAATTATTCCTTTCTCATTACATAAGTCTAAGATGGCCTGATCTCTAGTTGGTTCCTCGACATATTGGTCCAGGAAACCATCCCCTATACACTCCAGGAATTCCTCCTCCACAGTATTGTTACTAATTTGGTTAGCCCAATCTATATGTAGATTAAAATCACCCATGATAACTGCTGTGCCCTTATTGCACGCTTCTCTAATTTCTCGTTTAATGCCATCCCCATCCTCCGCATTACTGTTTGGGGGTCTGTATACAACTCCTACTAACGTTTTCTGCCCCTTGGCATTTCTCAGCTCTACCCATACAGATTCCACATCATCAGAGCTAATATCCTTCCATACAATTGTGTTAATCTCCTCTTTAACCAGCAATGCTACCCAACCTCCTTTTCCTTTTTGCCTGTCTTTCCTGAATATTGAATACCCCTGGATGTTGAGTTCCCAGCCTTGGTTACCCTGGAGCCATGTTTTCGTAATCCCAATCATATCATATCCGTTTACATCTATTTGCACAGCTAATTCATCCACCTTATTACTAGTGCTCCTCGCATTTAGACACAAAGGGGGAGAAATTCAGTATCGCCACATTTGGGGCGTAATACTCGAGCGGGCGTGAAATTTAGCGCCCGGCGCAAATTATCACCACCTACTGCTAAATTGACCTGCTTCGCCCCAGGAGGTGCTTGGAGCACTAAAACAGGCGCTGCATGACTGTCTTAAGGCACTAAGCCAGAGAAGCGAGGCGCTATCACCGAGGGCGCGAGCAGCACAGGTGCGGCCAGTTAGCGATTGCACGCAGACATGCTGGCGTCGGTCAGCTCTTAAAGGGAAGGTTCGATCTTGGATTGCAGCCACACCCTGTGCATCGGAGCCCTGATTCTCAGCCTGGACAGACCTGCTGCCACATTCTAATGCCTAGGACCATGGAGAGGGCCAGGGAGCGAGCGCAGAGGTTCAGTGAGGGGGCCTTGCAGGTTCTGGTTGGCGTGGTGGAGCGCAGGCGATCTATCCTGTTTCCGGACAGTGGCAGGAGGCCACTGCCCAACGACTATCGCAAAGCTTGGAGGGAGGTGGCTCACAGAGTGACCTCCAGCAGCATGGTGCCTAGGACCCCTGTGCAATGCAGGAAGAAGTTCAACGACCTCACTCGGGTCATCAGGGTGAGTACCCTTTTCAGTATCCTCTTCATCCCTGCATGTCCACCTCACTTTATGGCAAAATGGTCCTGAAAGCCCCAATGCCCAGCCCTCATCCAACACCTATGGGCCTTTCATGATACTCACACGCACATTCAGCACTTTACACACTGTAAGGGCTAATCGACCATGGGAGGCAGTGCAGCCAAGATCAGGGCTTCACACTGTAAGGGCTATTCAACCATGGGAGACAGTGCAGCCAAGATCAGGGCTTCACACTGTACTCAGAGCCCGTCCTTTCTCTTGCAGGGCAAGCTGGCCCATAACAGGAGGCAGCAGCAACGGACCGGGGGAGGCTGGCCTCACCTTCAAGCCCTCGCCGATCTGGAGCAGCGAGTCCAGCGGATTATGGCAGGCCGGATGATTGGCCCCGTCGCCACTGGAGATGCCGACCCCGTTCTGGACAGCAATGGCAAGGTCATCACCGTTTTACCTCTCTCCTTCCACTTGTGCCTCACACCAGCATCCTTTGCCACTATCGAACCAATACAGTGCATTGCAGCACTCATGCCTCCCTCGCTGCCGCCCTGTCCTCATGCTAAAGCAACTCTTGTACCTCCCTGCTTTCAGATGCTGATTCGCCAGGTGAGGAGGTGGGCCCTCAAGCTGCCACTGTGAGTGACTCTGAAGGCAAGGAGGAAGAGGAAGCCGGACCATCAGTGCCACCCTCAGCCGAGGCAGCCCATGGCCATAATGGGGACATGCCTTCCCTGGAGGGGAGCAGGGGGGAATGGTCTGAGGAGGGTGAAGCTCCGGGGCCCAGCGGGCTGCAGCAAGGTGGGGGGTGGGGTAGGGAAGCTCGGTGGCCTTCTCCCCGGAGGGAGAATCTGGCCTCGAGTCCTGCTACAGTGAGCGCAGAAGAGGTGCGGCTCCTCGCTGAAATGAGCGCCCAGGCGGAGCACAGGCACACTGAGCTCATGGCTGCAGTGGCAAGGATGCCCGAATCCATTGAGTCACTTGCAAGGAGTCCAGGACTTCGGCGCAGCACTGGCAAGGAGTCTCCAGGACTTTGGCGCAGCACAGGCAGCACAGGCGGCTTCCACGCAAGTGCTTAGTGGTGCAATGCAGTCAATGGCTGGTCTGATGCAGACGCAGATTGAGGCCACATGAGCACTGACTGCTGCCACCCTCGCTGGATCGGGCACGAATCGCCGGGGCCCTCGCCGTGCTGCAGCAGGCCAGCAGTCTGTGCTTCAGCAGATTGCTCCGCATGCTGCAGTGCTGCCCCGTGGGAGTGCCAGTGTGTCGTCCGACCAGGGAGTGGCTGTCCTCTGTCAGGATGGCAGCATTCCTGCTGCCAACGCTGTCACTTCTCCACTGCAGCTGCCACCACCTGTAGGACAGACAGCTGCCGCCCATGCAGAGTTGGAGCAGTCAGCAGCCGGCTCCTCCAGGCCCAGAGCTGGTCCAGGCCGTACCTCAAGTGCATCTGCCGACTCAGTTTCTGACACTCAGCAGCCTTCCCCCAGCCTTGCTGCAGCCACTGGGGTCCCATTGCGGAGGAGCTGCAGGGAGGGAAGGGGCCAATCTCGCAAGCGAAGCAGATCACCCTCGAAGGGCAAAAAGTAGGAGGTGTGCCAAAATGCTGTTAAATTTTTTATTGAAGGCCGAGGATCGTGGTCATATTTTGGTTACTCTTTTGTTCATTGTCTCCAGGTTGTGAGAGTCAGTTATGTGTCTGACTGCTTTTTTTGGTGTTTCTCTCTATTACTTTGTCATGCGGGAAGGGCACACAGTTTGTTAAATAAAGAAGTGTCTTTATTCAGAATGTGCATGTTTGCTCTTTGAACTATTCGTTGCCTTGACCGGCTTAGGGGTTGCGGAACGGTTCCATTCATGTTCTTTCAATCGCACAAGCCATTCCCTCAGAGGGGGCCGAGAACCGACTTGCAATAAGCCGCTGACGGGCGGCCCTTGCACTTTGTGCCTCCCTCCCATCTTGGTGCTCCTCCTCCTCCTTCTCCTCCTCCTCTGCTGGTGCTCCAATGTCTGGTGGCAGTGGCTGAGTCCTGAGGATTGCCAGGTTATGCAGCATGCAGCACACTACAATGAAATGGGAGACTCGCTCAGGTGAGTACTGAAGGGCTCCCCCAGAATGGTCCAGACAGCGGAACCGTTGCTTGAGCACGCCGATTGTGTGCTCAATGATGTTCCTGGTCGCTTGATGGCTCTCATTTTATCATTCTTCAGCAGGGGTGCTGGGCGCACGGAGCAGGGTCATCAGCCAGGTGCACAGAGGATAGCCCTTGTCCCCTGGAAGCCAGCCTCCTGGATGAGCCGGGGCTTCAAAAGGGTCTGCCACAGAAGTCTGGTGCAGGATGAAGGCGGCGTGGCTGCTGCCTGGAAAGCGGGCATTGACAGCGAGTATCAGCTGCCTGTGGTCACACACCACCTGGACGTTCAACGAATGGAACCCCTTCCGATTGCGGTAATCCTCGGCATTCTCTTGCGGCGCCCACAAAGCCACATGCATGCAGTAAATGACGCCCTGAACTATGGGGAAGCCTGCTATTCTTGAAAATCCCATTGCGCGCTCTTGCTGCTTGTCCAGGGTCATGGGGAAGGAAATGTACTGACGTCTCCTTTTAAAGAGGGCATTCGTGACTTGACAGATGCAGCAATGCACCGCGAACTGGGAGATATTGGCAATGTCCCCAGTAGCGGATTGGAAGGAGCCGGTGGCATAGAAGTTGAGAACCACTGTGACCTTTACTGCCACTGACAGAGACGTCCTGCTCCTCAGTTGAGGCTGCAGATCTGGCTGAAGCAGGTGGCAGAGCTCAGTGACCACCTCCCTGCTGAATCGCAGCCTCCGAAAACACTGCTCCTCAGACATGTTGAAGTATGAGAACTGTTGGCGGAACACCCTGGGATGGTAAGGTCTCGTGTGCCGCCGCCTGTTGGCCCTCCTCTGTCTGGCCATGATTGGCACTCTCTCTCGGCGTCTCTGTGCCCTCTCAATGTAATGGAGAAGCCCGACGTTTCCACCCATTGCAGCCCCCACAGTATGTGGCCACTCAAGGTTATGCCAGTGAAAAAGCAAACCAACTACAAAGTTCTGGTCAGAAGCCAGAAGTGCCTCTGCAAGCGCTGACTCAATGCAGAAAGCTCTCTCCCTTTGTCTCTCTGCAAATCTCTCTGTCTCTCACAGAAGAAGTGGTCCAAAAATGGCTGCCACAAAGAAGCCAGGAAGAGCCCTCTTTAAATAGCGCCCCCCAGCCCCACAGTGACTGGGAACCGTTCCAGTCAACCAGTTGCTGGGAGCGCCAGGCGGAAAGGAGGGTGGCGCCACTGAATTTCTGGTTCGGGGCGCCCCAAGGGTGTTGCACCATGAAATGACGTCAGGAGCTGCATGCGCAGCTGAGCGGGTGTTGCGGTTTTGCGCCGCCGCTAAATGTCCGCTTAATTTTGCGAGAGGCGCAGGTCTCGCCGCGCCTGGGCGCTAGCCACCTTGCGCCCCACTTAACGCCCTCTTAAGGCACTAACGGGTGGTGCAAACAACTGAATTTCTCCCCCAAAGCCTTCAGGCTTGTTTTTTTAACATTCTTTGACCTTTTAGAATTATTATTTACTGTGGCCATGTTTGATTTAAACCCTTGATTTCTCTGACCGCCACTTTGCTTTTCTGCTTCCTGTCTTTTGCTTCTATCCATGCTTCCCTTTCCTCTGTCTCCTTGCACAGGTTCCCAACCCCCTGCCATTTTAGTTTAAACCCTCCCCCACAGCAATAACAGACACTCCCCCTAGGACATTGGTCCCGGTCCTGCCCAGGTGCAAACCGTCCAGTTTGTACTGGTCCCACCTCCCCCAGAACCAGTTCCAATGTCCCAGGAATTTGAATCCCTCCCCCTTGCATCATTCCTCTAGCCACGTATTCATCTGAAATATCCTTCTATTTCTACTCTGACTTGCACGTGGCACTTGTAGCAATCCTGAGATTACTACCTTTGAGGTCCTATTTTTTAATTTACCTCCTAACTCCCTATATTCAGCTTTTAGGACCTCATCCTGGTTTTTCCTATATCGTTGGTACCTATATGCACCATGACAACTGGCTGTTCACCCTCCCCTTCCAAAATGCTCTGCAGCCGCTCCGAGACATCCTTGACCCTTGCACCAGGGAGGCAGCATACCATCTTGGAGTCTCGTTTGCAGCCGCAGAAACACCTATCTATTCCCCTTACAATAGAATCCTCTATTACTATAGCTCTCCCACTCTTTTTCCTCCCGTCCTGTGCAGCAGAACCACTCATGGTGCCATGAAGTTGGCTGCTGCTGTCTTCCCCCGATAAGCCATCTCCCCCAACAATATCCAAAGCGGTAGATCTGTTTGAGAGGGGGATGGCCACAGGGGACCCCTGCACTACCTGCCTGCACCTACTACTCTGCCTGGTGGTCACCCATTCCCTTCCTGCCTGTGCTGCCTTTACCTGCAGTGTGACCAACTCATTAAACGGGATATCCATGATGTCCTCAGCATCGCGAATGCTCCAGTATGTATCCATTCGCGGCTTCAGCGCCGCAATGCGGTCTGCCCATAGCTGCAGCTGGATACACTTCCTGCACACATGGTCATCAGAGACACAGGAAGTGTCCCTGATTTCCCACATAGTGCAGGAGGAGCATACCTCAGTGCCGAGCTGTGCTGCCATGACTTATCCTTTAATTAATTCAAATAAAATTAAATCAAATCAATCCCACCAATTACACTACAATTCAATGATATACTCAAGGGCCCTTGTTTACCAGCAGTCCCCGCTACACAACAGAGACCCTAGAAATTATAAAGCACAAAATTTAAGTTTGGAAAAAGCGAGAAAGAGAGAAATACTCACCAACTAATCACTTGCATGTTTTCTGGTGACATCACACTTCAAATACTTTTTACTTCTCTCTCCCATTCTCGGCTCTGTTTAAATCAGCCTCTCCTGCTCTCGGAGCTCTGTACCTCTCGCAGGTCCGCCGCTCATGCTCTTGGCTCTGTTTAAATCAGCCTTTCCCGCTCTCGGAGCTCTGTACCTCACGCAGGTCCGCCTTTCCCGCTCTCGGCTCTGTTTACATCAGCCTCTCCCGCTCTCGGAGCTCTGTGCCTCTCGCAAATAGGGCATCGGTTACCTGCGTGATGCAAGTGTGTGCGGCCGCCTGGGAGATGCTGCTGATGTCTGCTGCTGAACCCTGGAATGAGCCTGAGGCAAAAAAGTTGAGTGTGGTGGTGACTTTGATGGCCACTGGTAATGCTTGTCCGCCTGGTCCTCTGGGCAGCAGGTCTTGCTGTAGCATTCCGCAGATGTCAGTCACTACCTCTCGCGAAAGTCGGAGCTGCCTTTGGCACTGCTGCTCAGACATGTTGGGGTAGCTGACCCTGCATCTGTAGACCCTGTTTGGGGGGTATCTCCTGCACCGACAGGCTTCCAGGCGCTGGCCCCTTCTGGCCTGTGCAGCTTCAGGTGTGTGAGCAGCAGCCTGGTGCTCCTGCTGCTGCTGCTGTTGGGGCTGCTGTTGTTCCTGGTTCTGCTGCTGCTGCGGCTGGTGCTTGAGCTCCTCTAATGCCCAGATGGGAAGGAAATAAATGGCTCCCATGCTTCTGGTATATGCCTCCATTGAGGAACCGCTGAGTGAAGGTGGCGAGAGGGGTTTCCCAGGAAGTCACACTGGAGATGGGTGTCAGGCTCCAACCTTCCACAGGTGTGGTTGCCTTCTAAAAGTTGCCCCAGACCTGAGATCACTAAGTCCTGCCACCTGCAAATCATGCCTGATCAAATCTCCTCTTTAATGGTTGACCTGCAGTTGATAGTCAGCAATCAAATAGTGCTCCTGCCAGGTTTCACATTCGTGTTTCCCACCAGGCGTGTTTCATGTGGGAAAAGGGTTAAATTCACAAGGGCCTTTCAAAATAGGATTATAGAGGCCATTTAGTGGCTGTTAAGGGCCTTAACGACCAGTCCCGCCTGTTGGATGCGGGACGGAGTTGGGACCATCAGACACGACGGAGTTAAAATTGCTCGGAGTCGGGAACCAGGCCGGGGGTGGGGGGGGGTGGTCCCGCTTGCCAGTTTTTGTGATTTTAACCCCCCGCACACCTCCAAGCCCGCCTCCATGGCTCATTGAAAATCGAGCCCATAGAGTCATAGAGTTATACAGCACAGAAAGAGGCCCTTCAGCCCATCGTGTCCGTGCCGCCCATCAAGCCCTGCCTATTCTAACCCCATTTTCCAGCACTTGGTCCATAGCCTTGTATGCTATGGCATTTCAAGTGCTCATCTAAATGCTTCTTGAATGTTGTGAGGGTTCCTGCCTCTACCACCCTTTCAGGCAGTGAGTTCCAGATTCCAACCACCCTCTTGGTGAAAAAGTTCTTCCGCAAATCCCTCTACTAAGGGGAAAGGTTCCTTTCTATCTACCCTATCTATGCCCCTCATAATTTTGTACACCTCAATCAGGTCCCCCCTCAGCCTTCTCTGCTCTAAGGTAAACAACCCCAGCCTGTCCAGTCTCTCTTCATCGCTGAAGCGCTCCAGCCCAGGTAACATCCTGGTGAATCTCCTCTGCACCCTCTGCAATGCAATCACATCCGTCCTATAGTGTGGCGACCAGAACTGCACACAGTATTCCAGCTGTGGCCTAACTAGCATTTTGTACAGCTCCATCATAACCTCCCTGCTCTTATATTCTATGCCTCGGCTAATGAAGGCAAGTATCCCATATGCCTTTTTAACCACCTTATGTACCTGTCCTGCTGCCTTCAGTGATCTATGTACATGCACACCAAGGTCCCTCTGATCCTCTGTCCTTCCTAGGGTCTTACCATTCATTGTGTATTCCCTTGCCTTGTTAGTCCTCCCAAAATGCATCACCTCCCACTTTTCAGGGTTAAATTCCATTTGCCACTGTTCTGCTCATCTAACCAACCCGTCCATATCGTCCTGTAGCCTGAGGCTTTCCTCCTCGCTATTTACCACTCCACCAATTTTTGTGTCATCTGCAAACTTACTGATCATACCTCCTACATTCATATCTAAATCATTAATGTACACTACAAACAGCAAAGGACCCAGCACCGATCCCAGCGGTACACCACTGGACACAGGCTTCTAGTCACAAAAACAACCTTCGACCATCACCCTCTGCCTCCTGCCACTAAGCCAATTCTCCAGTCTCTCCACATAACTGAAGTCCCGCATTCCTGGTCCCATTCTATTAAATTTCCTCTGCACCCTCTCTAAGGCCTTAACATCCTTCCTAAGGTGTGGTGCCCAGCATTGGACACAATATCCCAGCTGGGGCCTAACCGGTGATTCATCTGCCATGTGTCTGCCCATTTCACTAGTCTGTCTATACAGGATATACAGGAATGCCGATACATAACATATCGGTATACAGAAACATGGATACACACGAATACAGATATACAATATGCATTTCACCACAATACAGAACTGGCCAATCAAAATGTTAAAAAAATCACCATTCAGTAGCTACAAACCAATTAAAAGTAAATTAGGGGGAGAAATTGGGATGTATTGTGCCTGTTTTTTGGCTGTAAAAATGGCATAAGCATTACAGTTTAGTAGTGGAATGGCATGCGCCCAATCTGTGCAGGCATTGGTGCCACTCCTAAATTCTTGGGGCCCTTTTTTAGACGGGCAGATGCCTAAAGCAGGTGTTAGACCCCTTAAATATGTTGAAGGACCCCATTGCTAATGGGCAGGGCAGGGCATGGTGACGGGACCCTGACCAAAATCTACCCCACTTGTTCCATATATGGAAGTTGCATTCTGACGATGCTATAAATAAGATCTCACTCAAAATAAAATCAACAGTGGAGGCCAAACCCTTACTTGCCCTAAGTTACAATAAGTTATTAGTAATCCACCTCTCATTTATTTAACATGGGTAGCCATTTAAAGTTGTCAGTTTTCACATATACCTCTCAAGTGGAAAACTGTGATTTTTAAAAATATACTTTGTTTCTGTAATATTATATTCAGAAGCTATATTTCAGTCAAGTATTACATTAGAATGGGTTTTGAATCAAGCTGGTGATGACATGCAAATCATCTACCATTCCTTCGTATTGCATTTTAAATATTCCTAAAAGCAAGATTATATTATCTGTTGCATATTATAATATAGTCTATGTAAACTACACTGCTGAAAACATCAAATACTGCACCAAGAGATAATATTGGAACAGACTTCAAAGTAAATAATTCCAGCATTACTATGCAAATTTACTTCAACTGAGTTATCCTCAAGGTTTTAACCTTGAAATAGATTACTTTTGAGAAATGATATCTCATGTCTTTATTTACAAAATAAGTATTCATTCTGGACAGAAATTGACACAGTTTAACAAATAAACATAAAATAAAAATTGTTGAGGTTGTTATGATGCACTTGATGTGGTCATTTTACGATGCATATCTGAGCTTTAATTAGTTTTAATGTTATTTGATTCTCCTAGGAAATGGAAACCTGTTGCACCTCAAGTCCAGCATACAAAACATTTCTAGTTATATAAAATGGCAATCTCAGGAATACTCAATGTATCATACAAAATGCTCAGAGTTGAAACTGTCAAAAGTTATTAGTAGGGATTTTTAGGAACAGAATATTCCCTTTTCCCTTTTAATTGCTCTCACCCCATGTATTCACCTTCTTACCATATCTCTCAATTTATTCTCTCCCTGCAAACACATCTAGTTCCCTATTGAACCCATTTATACTGTCCGCTTTCTGTTGGCATTCCATGGGAACTTACTTTACAAGTCATCCATTGCTTAAAACAAGTCTCCCCTGACTTTTTTCCTGCTCCTAACTTCTTAATTTTAATTTCCGCCCCCTATTTGAACCCTTCACGATTGTGAAAACTATTCCCAAATCAACTTTGTGAATTCCCTTCATAATCTTGAAAATTTGAATTAGGTCATATCCAAGTTTTCTCTTTTCCAAAGATAGAAAGCCCAGCTTTCTTAGCTTTTTCTCATAACTCAAATTCTTGATACCTTGAATCGACTTAGTTGCTCATCTCTGTACCCTTTCAAGGATATTCATATACTTCCTGTGATCAGATGACAAAACTGCATATATAGCATTCTAGGAAGAGCCTCAATGGCTTCTTATAATGCAACAATACAGCAATCTCCAATTCCGAGCCCATTCGCACTCTTGATACCAAGGCCCCGATATTAACTGGGAGATGCGGTGGGATAAGAAACCCGGAAGTATGTTTGGCAGTGGCTTTTTAACTCAACCATCTCATTATAATTTTACTTCCTGGTTTGCTGTCCAACCCGCATGACGCAACCTCAACTTCAGTATTTAAAGGGCCAATCCAAAGATGCAATTTGGAGTTGGAGTTGAGAAGAAGAGAAGAACAACTTCAGGAGTCACGCTCCTGGATGCAGTGCAGGAAGCGGTCTAATGACTAACCAAGTCAGGAAAGTTGAGTACAGATGCACATTCACCTACATCCTGCTGTGCGCATTGTAAAGTATGTGTCTATACTTAACCCAATAATGAAGAGACAGCTTGGAAGATTCAACGTAGGTCTTTACTTAATACCAACAGGCGGGAACTGAGGGGAGATCAGTACCCACAGTACTATTTATACCCCTATGGCCAGGAGTGGTACTATGGTATCACTACGCCCTACAAAGTAATGCCGCCCTGGCCATAGGTTTAAAGTAACATACATATTACATACACAACATTCCTCCCCTTTTAATTAAAACGTACCCGTGCAATTAAGTCAACAGATGCACCATAACTAGGGCTAATAACATTTGGTAACACAATATACATAACATATTTACATCAGAGTTGTCTACCTATATATATATATAAAAAGAAACATGTTATAGATTCAATCTCTGAGGAGGCCTCCTGTCTCGACTAGGATAACGTCTTTCTCTAGTCGGTCTCGGTGTAGGCGGCGGTACTTCCGTCACCACTTCATCGCTGGAGTCGTCGGTGTCTGATGACCTTTTTAAAAGTCTGTACAAACCGTTCTGCCAGCCCATTTGTAGACGGATGATATGGTGCGGACGTATAATGTCGCACTCCATTCCTTTTTAGGAATGCTTGAAATCCTTCTGCCACAAATTGTGGCCCATTGTCCGAACAGACTTGCTCAGGCACCCCGTTTCGGGCAAAAATGGTCCTTAAGGCTGCGACTGTCTTTTCGGCTGTCGTTGATGACATCTTTATGACCTCCGGCCATTTTGATTGGGCGTCCACTACAATAAGGAACATCGCATCCAGGAAGGGCCCAGCGAAGTCCACGTGGATCCTTTGCCACGGTGTTGAGGGCCACTCCCACGGATGTAGTGGGGCTTGGGGTGATACGCTCTGTACCATCTGGCACCCTTGGCACGCTTTTGCTACTTCCTCGATGTCCCTGTCAATGCCGGGCCACCAGACGTAGGCTCTGGCGAGGCTTTTCATTTTGACACCCCCCAGATGACCTTCGTGTAAGTCCCGCAACACTTTATGTTGTAATTTTTGAGGGACCACCACCCTGGCTCCGCACATCAATGTGCCCCGGCAGACGGACAACTGGTCCATCCTTGCCGAAAACGCCGGCAATGATGCGTCACCCTGCACCGGCCAGCCTTTCACGGTCAATTTGTAAACCCTTGCCAGTGTCGGGTCGTTCTGTGTTTCCTGCTCGATACATTGGCTGGTGATGGGCAAGTGTTCCATAACAGCCGTATGATATATTTCCACGGGGTCCTGTACTATCTCTTCGATCTCGGCAGGCAATGGTAGCCGCGACAGGCCATCCGCATTGCCATGCTGTTTGGTACCCTTATATTCGATAAGGTACTTGTGTGCGCCTAAGAACAGTGACCATCTCTGTAGCCTTTGGGCCGTCATCAGGGGCACCCCTTTTGTTGGATTAAATATCGACACCAACGGTTGATGATCCGTCAGTAGTGTGAAACGTTGCCCATGTAGGTAGTGGTGGAATTTTTTTACACCCCACACCAGACTGAGGGCCTCCCTATCGATTTGCACATAGTTTCTTTCGGCTGTAGTTAACGACATTGAGGCAAATGCTGTTGGCCTCTCCGTCCCATTGGGAAATTTGTGTGACAACACTGCCCCTATACCATACGGGGAGGCGTCACATGCCAACCTCATTGGCATTTTTGGGTCAAAGTGTGCGAGCACTTCCTTTGATGTAATGAGTTGTTTACCCTTTTTAAAAGCAGCCTCACACGCTTTGTCCCAATTCCAGGAGACTCCCCTTTGCAGCAATGAACTTAGTGGATGTAAAATGGATGATAAGTTCGGGAGGAACTTATGGTAATAGTTTATAAGGCCTAAGAATGATCGTAACTGAGATACATTCTCAGGGGGCGGGGCCTTCACTACTGCCTCGATCTTTTCCGGGGACTTATGCAGGCCTTCCTTGTCTATAATGTGACCACAGTATGAGATACGTTCCTGGAAAAACTCACATTTCTGCTTGTTCGCCCTGAGTCCGTATTGTTGTAACCGCAGAAGTACTCGCTCCAGGTTAGCGAGGTGGTCGTTATCCGTTTGCCCTGTCACCAGGATGTCATCCAGGTAGCATTGCGTTCCTGGAATGCCCTGTAAGACCTGTTCCATGGTCCTCTGCCATATTGCCGGGGCGGACGCCACACCAAATACCAGGCGATTGTACTGGTACAATCCCTTGTGTGTGTTAATCGTTAGGAGCTTTTTCGAGTCCTGTTCCACCTCCATCTGTAAATAAGCTTGACAAAGGTCAATCTTCGTAAAGTGTCTACCCCCAGCTAACGATGCGAATATGTCCTCTATCCGCGGCAGCGGATACTGTACCTTGTGCAGGACTGGGTTAATAGTTATCTTAAAATCCCCGCAAATGCGAACCTTCTTTGGTTCCCCCGGTGTGTTATTTGCAGATTTCTTTATAACTGGGATGATGGGCGTGGCCCACTCACTCCACTCAATCTTTGTAAGGACACCTGCACTCTCTAAGGCATCCAGTTCTGCTTCCACAGCTGGCCAAATGGCGTAAGGCACCGGTCTGGCCTTACAAAACTTGGGGTTTGCGTCTTGAGCAATAGTTATTTTTGCTCTAATGTCCTTTAAGGTCCCCAGCCCTTGTTGGAACACCTCTGGCGTTTTTGCCAATATTTTCGACAGCCTGCTTGTAATGGTTGTATCATCCTTGGTGGTCTCTACTTTTAACTCGTGTATCGACTTCCAGTCGAAATGGATTTTTCTTATCCATTCCCTACCCAAAAGTGGTGGTCCACCGTTTGGTAGGACGTATAAATAAAGTCCTGGCACTTTTCTGCCGTTGTATTTAACTGTTACTTGCATTTTCCCTTCGGGTAAACTTTTTGTCCCGTATATGTTTTTAATTTAATTTCCGTATCCTTTAAGGGAATGCGTTTGAACAGCCTGTTATAATCTTGTTCATTAATTACTGATAGGGCTGAACCCGTGTCCAGCTCCATATTAACTTCGATGCCTGCTACCTTCATTTTAACCCACATTGTGCTGTGGTCCTCCGTTTTGTCTACACCATATAACTTGAGACATCCCAGACCTTTAGGCTCTGCTTTTGTGCCTTCCTGTGACTCGTCTGAGCTACTGTCAGACATCTTATGTATTTTTGTCCTTGCCTTGGTACTGCTCGGACTGCCCCCACTATTGGGTTTCGTACCCGACCGACAAACTTTCGCTATATGCCCCTTTTTCCCACACTGCCGGCATATTTTATCACAAAACCAACAATTACTTTGGTCGTGGGTGGTTTTGCCATAACGGTAGCATTTACCTTTGTGAAATGTCACCTCATGGGTGTCATAGCAGGTTGTGTTTTGTCACATTTGAGCAGCACCCTGTGCTGCTGCTTCATGGACCGATGCTATTTCAATCGCCTGATCTAGGCTGAGCTGTTTCTTGGCTAGCAACCGTTTTCGTGTACTCTCATTTAACATGCCACAGACAAATCTGTCTCTGATCGCGTCCACCAAAAAGGCTCCAAACTGGCAATGTTTGGACAACCTTCTGAGCTCAGCCAAATAGGCTGCCTGCGACTCATCATTCCTTTGGTCGCGTCTGTAGAAGCGGTACCTTTCCGCTATAAATGGTGGCTTAGGGTTTAAATGTTCCCTTAACGTATCAACAATTTGGGCATACGTTTTGTCTGCTGGCTTTTCTGGAGTAAGAAGATTCCTCAGCAGACCGTATGTTTTTGCCCCCATAAAATTTAATAAGGTTGCTGCCTTTTCATCATCTTTCACCTTGTGTACTATGCAATAAAGTTCATGCCTTTCGACATAGGCATCCCACTCTTCTGTGTCCTCAACAAATTCTGACAACCAACCTGCTTTAGACATTTTAAACTGCTGAAGAGCTTTTCCCGCCTTTGTCCACTAGATGGCGTTTTAAATTTTTTTTTATTTTAAACTGCTGAAGAGAAAAAACTTTTCCCCTTTGTCCACTAGATGGCGTTTTTCCCGCCTTTTCTCCTGCTGCTGCTAACGACCTCTCTCCAGCGTCGTTATTTTTGGCCCTTGCAGCTCCTGTTATTGCCACCGCCGCTATTAACAACGACCTTCCCCTCTCGTGGCCCACTAGTCCTTGTGGCTCCATTTGTTCCCCAGATCGCCTGCCCGTTCTGGCCCTTGCAGCTCCCGTTCCCCGGGAAGGATTTCAGTTTACCTGGCCCTGGGTGGACTTTTGCCCCATGGCTGGAGCACCCGTTCAGCCTCTTCTCTCAGCTGCTGCAGCTTCTGTTGGAACCCTCTCTCTCTCTCTTTGTTGCTGCTGCTCCTCCTGAACCTGGAGTGCTGGGCAGTTTCCTTTGGTCGACGCTGGACTCTGCAGGCTGGCTGGTAAGAAGCCTCTCTCCTTCTCTCTCCGTACTGCTGCCGTTCCTTTGTTGCACCATGTACTGGTGAGTTCGAACCTTACTCATCACCAGTGTAAAGTATGTGTCTATACTTAATACAATAATGAAGAGACAGCTTGGAAGATTCAACGTAGGTCTTTACTTCATACCAACAGGCGGGAACTGAGGGGAGATCAGTACCCACAGTACTATTTATACCCCTATGGCCAGGAGTGGTACTATGGTATCACTACGCCCTACAAAGTAGTGCCGCCCTGGCCATAGGTTTAAAGTAACATACATATTACATACACAACACGCATCACCTTAAACCTCCCCACTCTGCCTTCTCAAGCCTACTCCATTACATCACTTACCTTGCAGATGCACCCATCCTTCTCTATTTATGCACTACCTCACATCCCCATCTATCTATCCACCACTGCCACTCACCCTTATCCTTATCAATTTCATGCCTCTCCCTGATGTTCACCCTCAGCAAATGCACTCCATCCATCTGGTGAACACTTGCCATTACACTCACTCATAGGTCTGTTCTTTCCCTTGTTGCAGAAGAAGAGAGCACCGAACACCAGGGAGGGGGAGAGAACTGGAGGTGGTCTTCCAAACATCCTGTAACTGACAAGTGCAGAGGAGGAGGTGCTGGAAATCAGTGGAATTTTGGCATCCCTGGCCATTGGAGATGGGGGGGAGTGGAGCTCCCAGCTGCCTGGTGACACAATTAAATAAAAGCCACCCACGCATCATACGGCTTTCAGTCATGTTGACTTCATTTCAACAATGAGTGAAATATGATCATCTTCAACATGATAACTTGCAACATTCTTACCTGGCCAGACTAATGAATGTCTTTTACCTCCCACAGGGCCTTTACGAGTGCAGCAGCAGTCAGTGGAGGTCGCTGTCAATGATTCCTCACAGGAGCTGAGTCCTTCCGAGGGTGCACCATGCATACCATGCATCAGCTCAGATACTCACACATTTGTAGGACCATGTAGATAGTTAGATTTCCATCTGGTGGTTCACACTTCACAAGTAAGCAAGAGCAGACAGTGGTGACAGGGACAACAGTGGAGAGTCCGCGTCGGAGGGCGCAGCGCTCTCCAAACACTACTCAGCTGGACACAGAAGCTGTACCCCGGGGGCCTACGATGAAAAGGAGAATCATTGCGCAGCAGCAAATAATGTGCGATGTATTGGCTGACTTTCCAAACACACTGACCACGATTGCAGAGAGAATGGAGGAGTCTGCCTGAAACATGGGTGGGTTGATGTCACAGGGCATTGCAATGATGTCTTCTTGAATGGATAGAATGGCCAACTCCATGGAACATCAAATGCGGCTATCAAATGAGTCCATGCACGCCTTGACCACGGCCATGCAGACTCTGGATGCCAACATGTCTGCCTCCTTAAATAGGATGACAGATACCTTAGCCATGGCCTTACAATGCTGCTCTGATCTGCACCAAAGTGCTCACAGTGGTAGCAATGAAATGCAGCTAGGCTATGAGAGGAATGATGGCAAATGGGGACGTGGACATGGGGATTCCAGTCAAAGCACTTCCACTTCTCATCCGTTACCCTCCCCCCCGCCCCACCCCCAGTCATTAGCACACATGCTGCCTCGTCTCCTGATGGCCAAATCTGCCCCTGCACAGGTGCAGGTGGAGCAGTCTTTGGCAGGGTCCTCATGGCTCCAAACCCCAGAGGACTTCGGCCAAGAACATCTCAGCAGTCAGAGCAGGGATCTAAGCAGCCTGTCTCTACCTCTGCTGAAGCCACATGGGTTGCACCATGTAGGAATAGAAGGAAAAGGAAGAGTAAGGCTTTGTAGTTGCACAAGGGGATACACATGGGTGAATGAGAAAATGTTGTTTTGTTAAGTTTCTGTTGTTTATTTAGGTCACATAATTATTATTTTTGTAAGGGGTGGTGTGTGTGGTCAGCTTTGCCTCTGACTCCCTGAGCGGTTCGAATCACTCCCACTCCCTTGGTTCGAGACTTTGGACTTATTTGGGGGTTGTAATGAAATTGCAACAGACAACTGAGTTAGTCAAAAAAACTTGGATTTTATTTGAGACAGGAAAATATACAACACAATAATCTTATCACTCTAAAAGGGGGGAATACTTCGGAATATGTGAGGGAGAATGACAATAGACAAAATACCTTACCTCTCCCAATCCCACTACATTAACTAGGTTGGATTCCAGAGGACCAGGAAATGCTCACTAAACGACTTTCTTGACAGTTGCAGAGGTTCGCGATTTCAGGGTTCTCTTAAGTTGTGGCGGTTGGGGCCTGCCGTACCCCGGACGTGGTGGAAGACTTCACCTGCGTTGGGTTTTCAGTCTTCACGTGTCCACTGATGCGGTCGGGTGCGTACTTGGATTTATCGGGTAAGTACCCAATTTCCTTTGGGTAGGTATAGTTTTTAGAGTCTTTTGCATTAAATCTTACCCAGGGGTGAGTCAGGCTAGCTTGTCGAGTGGAAACAAGTTTGCGAATCTTCGGTTCTTCCAGATTGGTTTCTTGTTGGTCGCGGTGGCCCAATATTACCTAGTTGTTGGTAATATTGTTAGTTGTTGGTTTCTTGGGGCCTTTGGTTGCCGCGATTCCCTTTTCCTTTCGTTTCGTTCTTCTTTCCTCAAGTCTCCGATCCTCCGATTGTGTGCGGTGATGATGATGATGAGTAGTACTCTTCTGAATCGAACTGAGCTGAACTCCAGAACTGAGCTGAACTCCACTCCTTCTGAACCGTACTTTCTGAGCTGCTCTCCTTTCAAACTGAACTTCTTCACCCAACTGCTCTGTGAACTGCATTCCTTTCTGTGTAAAAGCAGGCCTCAATTATACTGTTTTGAGGCCTTGCTTATCTGCCCGCCAAATCTCCTCTGGCCCATTGTTAATTTTGGCGGGCTCGTTAACTTTAATAGTTTTTAAATTCTTATAGAGTTTTGGGGCTGGTCCCATCTATTTTTAATTGACTTTTAACTAGTTTTGGGATTGCTTTGAAATCAGTTTAAGTGTGCAAAGTGGTTTTGGATGTCTCTCTGAGTGGTTTTAAACTGTTGTTTGATTGTCTTCTCCTGCTGGGGCCAGGGTCTCTTTTGTTGATTAGTGGCATGTATTGTATTATTCATGTTCTTGATGGCCCTGTAGGGTTTGGCGGGAACTGTCCTTCCGTGGAATGACTGGGACGGTCCAGAACATTCCCAGACAATCTGGCCTTTTCCAATACTCAAACTGTCTGTCCTACAGTGCCCAACCCAGTTCCTTTGTTGCAGCCTTCCACAGGCCTGGACATGCCTTTTAAAATAGCCAAATCTTCCTGGGGTTTTGATTTTAAGTCCCTTTTGGCCCAATATTATTTTAAACAGTCCAATATCTCTTCTTTTCTTGGTTTGGGGGAGTCTGTAGAATTTTGCGAGCCTTACATTTTGCACCACTTTCCCATTTTGTCCATTCTTGGATGCTGGGCAACAAGTGGCATTTTAACTTGTTTGATGATGAATGGGAAGACATGAATTGATGGGGACCAATGGGGGAGATGTGCAAGGGGTGGTTGATTGTTTGCAGGACAGTGTCAGTGGCATTGGGGGTGGAGGGAAGAGTGACAATTGCATGTGCTTGTGACATGGGTCTACCAGTGCAACCTAAGTGAACCTTGTGATAAAAATGCTAACTTCCGGGAAGTTATGTCATCACTTCCTGTGAACTATGAACTGTGAACTATGAACTGTGTACATACCTCACTTCCTGTCATATGTCACTTCCTGTTGGACTGGTATAAATACTGGTCTGTTCAGTATTGTAAGAGGCTTCTACCAGAGGCATGGTAAAGACCTCTCTTGTATATAGTGTGTTTATAAGTTACTTAAAGCTTACTTTAAAGTTACTTGATGGTAAGTCTCCTTTTTCTTACATCAATTTAAGTAACTTAGTATTTACACTGACAAATACTAGACCTTCAGACAAACTCGGAAGTTAAGGATCCAGGGAACCACCCATCATGGAGAAAATCCTTAGACCTATTCGTCTGGACTTGGACCCGAATACACCAGCAGCTGGCAGGGTATGGAAGCATTGGTATCGTACTTTTGAGAATTTTCTGGATGAATGTAAAGTGGATGCTCCTGCTAAATTGAAGATACTTGTCAATTATGTGACCCCAAAAGTGTTCGAATATGTTGATGACTGGGATAATTACGAAGAGGTGATTCGGGCACTTAAGAAACTGTATGCGAAGACCCCAAATGAGGTCTATGCTAGACATCTACTGGCCACAGCCCGACAAGGGCCAGGGGAATCAATTGACGAATTCCTGCAAGAACTTCGCAGGCTCAGCGTAGATTGTAACTTTCAGGCAGCCTCAGCTGAGCTGTACCGCCAAGAAATGATTCGTGATGCTTTCATCTGCGGGATTGCCTCTCCATTTATACGCCAGCGTCTACTAGAAAGTAAAACACTTGAGCTACAAAAAGCTTTTGACCTAGCTTGTTCACTGGATTTGGCAAAGAGAAATGCAGACCTCTATCAGCTGCCCAGATCTCGATCTGCTGCTGTAGCTGCAACCAGACAATTCAAGCGGTCTCAGGTGAACCCTATCATGGGGGAATCTAATTCTGATAATTCTGATGAAGAAGAGGAGGACGACCCCACTTTAGCAGCCTCTTGGCAATCTAGGAAGGAATGCTTCTTTTGTGGAGATGCTTTTCACCCTAGGAAAACCTGCCCTGCTCGCAATGCAATCTGCAGTTATTGCGGGAAAAAAGGACACTTTGCTAAAGTTTGCCTATCAAGGGCCTCTACGAGGGCCAATCCAGCTAAGACCTACCGAACTGCCCCAATTAGGGCCTATCAAGATGCTCCAGCTAGGACCTATCAAGCTTCCTCTCGAGCTCTCTCCCGAAGAAGCACACCGAGAGTTTTAGCCACTCTCTGTGCAACGACACCAATTACAGCTGCTTGCCCACAGAACCTGTCTCAGGCAGCCACAAAAATTTCAATTAAAGGGCATACCTTAGATGCCTTAATTGACTCAGGAAGTACTGATAGTTTCATTAAGGAACAGATTGTTGCGAAATTGAAACTACATGTCTTCCCATCGGACCAGGCAATTGCGATGGCCCAGTCATCACTTAATACCAGAATCTCCGGCTTTTGTGTTGTTGATATGACACTTCATGGTCGTATGTATCCCTCCACCCGACTTTCGGTGCTCAAAGACTTATGTAGTGATCTCCTCTTAGGGCTGGACTTCCAAAAACAGCATAAGAAACTCACCATTGAGTTTGGTGGATCCAAACCCGGACTTACTATTTCTAATATACCATCTAAATTACCTTTTTGTGCATTATCAGCAGCTTCACTTGATGAACCCTCATTATTTGCCAGTATTCCGCCTCAATGCCAACCGATAATAACGAAATCGCGGCGCTTTAATCAGGAAGACCAATCTTTTATTGCGGCTGAAATCTCTCGACTTCTAGCAGAGGATATCATTGAACCATGTTCGTCGTCCTGGCGGGCTCAAGTCGTCATTGTCAAGAACCCTCTAAAACCTCACAAACAGCGACTATGCATCGATTATTCGCAAACCATCAATCAATATACCGACTTGGACGCCTACCCATTGCCACGCATTGATGATATGGTTAATAAACTGGCCGAATACAAAGTGTTCTCAACTTACGATTTAAAAAGTGCCTATCATCAGTTACCCTTGAAGGTCTCAGATAAGCAGTACACAGCCTTTGAGGCTAATGGACGGCTGTACCAATTTCGTCGCCTCCCATTCGGGGTTACTAATGGAGTGGCTGCCTTTCAATGGGCAATGGATGGCCTGGTTAAGCAGGAAAACCTAAGGGACACTTTTCCCTATCTTGATAACATTACCATTGCAGGTCACGATCAACAGGAACACGACTCCAACCTCCAAAAATTTCGGGATGCCCTCCATCGCCGTAATTTGACCCTGAATGAATCCAAATCTGTTGAGTCGCAACCGACCATCAACATCCTTGGCTACTGCGTAGGCAATGGTATCATTAAGCCAGACCCAGAAAGACTTCGCCCGCTCCAAGAGCTCCCGTCACCTAAGAATCCGGCTTCTTTACGTCGGGCTCTCGGTCTGTTTGCATACTACGCTAAATGGATTCCTCATTTTTCGGACAAAATCCAACCCTTGCTGCATGCTAGATCATTTCCACTGGGAACAGCGGCTGTTGCAGCCTTTAACCTTCTCAAAAAACAGTTGGAGAAAGCGGCTCTTCACTCCATCGATGAGAATCTCCCTTTCGTGGTTGAATGTGATGCCTCGGAGGTGGCGATCTCGGCTACTCTGAATCAGGAAGGTCGTCCTGTAGCATTTATGTCCAGGACCTTACAAGGTGCCGAGCTACATTATCCTCCGGTTGAGAAAGAAGCCACAGCCATCATAGAGGCAGTACGGAAGTGGAACCATTTTCTAGCTCGCCAGCACTTTACATTGATCACGGACCAACGATCAGTCGCCTTCATGCTCGATAATCGAAAACGAACCAAAATTAAGAATAATAAAATACAACTTTGGAGGATGGAACTGGCCTCTTTTGGTTATACCATTCTCTATCGGCCTGGCAAGGAGAATGTGGCCCCGGACACCCTCACACGGGCATTCTGCTCCACTATGTCATCCTCCACTCTCATGGATGTCCACAATGGTTTGTGTCATCCTGGCGTTACGCGCATGCTACATTTCGTACGATCACGGAATCTCCCTTTTTCCACTGGAGATGTAAAGAAAATATGCTCAGAATGCCGGCTTTGTGCGGAATTAAAACCTCAGTTCTTCCGCCCCTCAGCTGGTATACTCATACATGCAACCCAACCGATGCAACGACTTAGCATCGATTTTAAGGGCCCAGTGCCCTCTTCAACTCGGAACACATATTTGCTCACCATGATCGACGAATATTCACGTTTTCCGTTTGCCTTCCCCTGCTCCAATATGCTGGCGTCCACAGTAATCTGCTGCCTTGAGCAGGTATTTTCTCTCTGTGGCATGCCGGCTTATATTCACTCAGATCGGGGTCCATCCTTTATGTCAAGGGAACTCAAGGACTACCTCTCAGAACGGGGAATTGCTACAAGCAAAACAACACCATACCATCCCATCGGAAATGGGCAGGTAGAGAGGTATAACGGTATCATCTGGAATTCCGTACGTCTCGCTTTAAGATCTCGGGGCCTACCAGACCAGCAATGGGAAACAGTGCTTCCGGATGCATTGCACTCTATACGGTCCCTGCTTTCTACAGCCACAAATACTACACCTCATGAGCGGTTCTTTGGATTCCAGCGTCGCTCATCTCATGGGACATCACTCCCGTCATGGCTAACTACTCCTGGACCTGTATTACTCCGAAGATACGTTCGGACGTCTAAAAATGACCCTCTCGTAGACGAGGTTGAACTAACCGATGCCAACCCCACCTATGCAAACATACGATATTCCGACGGCCGAGAATCTACCGTATCATTACGGGATCTGGCTCCCTGCCCACCAGGACCTAGTGGGACATCGGGTGATGGCATTTCACCAGGAAACTCTTGGGACCTATCGGGTACCCCTCTCCAGGATCCTGATCGGACACCAACTAGCTTGGTGCCGGTAGAACCCCGTGCTCAAGGTTGCGACCCTCCCAGTACCGCGCATGAAAGTACTGATCCGCCACAGACCAGCTCTGCACCTCCCTCTGAACAGAGGCAGTCCGACTTTGAACCTATTGGGGCTCGTACTCGAAGCCATGATCTCCCCGACCCTTCACAGGGCAATCCAGGCCACACAGACTCTGACCAATGGCCAACCGCATGTAAGCGGACCAGCGACCCTCTACGACGGGAATCCAAACGGGTGCGACTCTTCCTTGTTCGGCGGCTGCGGACCAAAAGGTAGACCACAGCCTTCTAATCCTGCAGGAGGGAAGAATGTGATAAAAATGCTAACTTCCGGGAAGTTATGTCATCACTTCCTGTGAACTATGAACTGTGAACTATGAACTGTGTACATACCTCACTTCCTGTCATATGTCACTTCCTGTTGGACTGGTATAAATACTGGTCTGTTCAGTATTGTAAGAGGCTTCTACCAGAGGCATGGTAAAGACCTCTCTTGTATATAGTGTGTTTATAAGTTACTTAAAGCTTACTTTAAAGTTACTTGATGGTAAGTCTCCTTTTTCTTACATCAAACCTTGCATTAATAAGGGCATCCCTAGCGTCTCGGGCAGCAATGTGAGGAGATGGGGCTGTGTTGCCCTCATTACATTCCTCCTCCCCCTCCGAATCACCTGAGGAGGATCTGAACTCTTCACCTTGTTCCTCCTGCAAGTCCAAACCTTGCTGCTGCATAATATAGCGCAGCACACTATAACCATTCTGGAGACCCTGGCTGGTATGTGCGGAAGGGCATCTCCAGCCATGTCTAAGCACCTGAATTGCATCTTCAGCATGCTGATGACTTGTTAAATCACACATCTGGTGTTCATATTGCATTTATTGTAGCACTGTTGGGCTTCATTTGTCGGATTTCTGACTGGTGTCATCAGCTAAGTTTGAAGTGGGTATCCCTTGTTTCCTAGTAGCCACCTCTTAAGCCTGCTTACTGATCTGAAGACGTCCGGGAGCTTGGACTGCTGCATGACTAAAGCATCATAGCAGCTCCCCGGGAATCTGGTGCACACCTGAGGAAATATCTTTTTGTGGTTGCACACCAGCTGCACACTGAGTGTAAGGCCATGCGGTTGATATATACACCGGGTGATGTAGGGGATTCCGGATTGCCACATGTGCAGTTGATGATGCCCTGCACCTGTGAGAAGCCAGCCAGAGCCGCAAACCCAAGGACCCGCTCACTCTGACCAAGCCATTAGTCACCTGTCTTATGCAATTGTGGGCCACCGACTGGGAGATCCTGGCTATGTCTGTGGCAGAGTCCTGGAAGGATCAGGAAGGCAAAAATTTGAGGGCGGTGGTTGACGTAAGAAAACTACTAGGCACTTGGTCTAAGCGTTAAACAAAGCTTTAATCAACTGTTTTACAACATGGAAGTCTAGTTGTGTCCTTCACTAGTTCCTGTTAAGAATGTCCTGTGCAAGCTGGGTCCGTGCACGAGTATTTATACTCTCCCTGGACAGCGCCACCCACAGGCCGCTCAGTTGATTCATGGCAGTGGTGACTTTCACAGCCAATGGTAACGCGTGGCCACCAGATTCAGTAAGGAGCAGGTCTTCTTCTAGGAGGGTGCAGATTTCTGCCACCACCTGATGCGACAACCTGAGCATCCTGAGACACTGCTGCTTATACATGTCAAGGAAACTCAGCCTCTGCCTGCAGACCCTGTTTCATGGGTAGTGCCTCCTGTGATCTGCACCCCTCTCTGCTGCTGCCCTCTCTGCTGCTGCCCTCTCTGCTGTCCAGCTACAGGTCTCTGAACAGCAGGCTGGTGCTGGTGCTGGTGGTGGTCATATTGGTTCTCGTCCGATGTCCAATTTAAGGCAGGCATAGCGCCACCCATCCTGATATGATTGAGAAAATCTCAAGTGTAGAAAGTAACCTCTCAGCAAAAGCAGGTAAGAAAGCAGCTGTGAGCACTCACTATTTATTGCAGTATTTCCTTGAGTTTGATTCAGCCCCCTCAATTGCCACTGTGCTCTTGCCTTGCCTTAACTGGCGACTTTCCGGAAGCCCGGGAAGCCCGTGGATGCACTGTTACATTTGAGGAGGACTGCAACAAATTACAGGAAGACATTAATAAACTTGCAGAATGGGCATATAATTGGCAAATGAATTTCAACACAGATAAATGTAAAGTATTACATTTTGGTAAGAAAAATAGGGAAGTCACATATTACTTGGAAAATATGAATCGAAATAGGGTAGAAGAGCAAGGGGATCTGGTAGTGCAAATACACAAATCACTAAAAGTAGCAACACAGGTTAACAAGGCCATTAAAAACCCAAACCAAGCACGAAGGTTTATTTCTAGAGGAATAGAATTGAAAAGTAGTGAAGTTATGCTAAACTTGTATTGAACCGTGGTTAGATCACACTTGGAGTACTGCATACAATTCTGGTCAGCATAGTATAAAAAGAATATAGAGGCACTGGAGAGGGTGCAAAAAAGATTTTCAAGGATGATACCAGAAATGCAACAGTATACCTATCAGGAAAGGCTAAACAGGCTGGTTCTCTTTTCTCTTGAAAAGCGAAGGCTGAGGGGTGACCTAATAGAGGTCTTTAAAATCATGAAAGATTTTGATAGAGTAGATACAGAGAGAGTGTTTCCACTTGTGGGGAAGAACAAAATTAGAGGCCATCAATATAAGATAGTCACCAAGCAACCAAATAGGGAATTCAGAAGAAACTCCTTTACCCAGAGAGTGGTCAGAATGTGGAACTCGCTACCACAGGGAGTGGTAGAAACGAATAGTATAGATTCATTTAAGGGGCGGTTAGATAAGCATATGAGAGAGAAGGGAATAGAGTTAGATGAGGAAAGACGGGAGGAGGCTCGAGTGGAGCATAAACGCCGGCATGGACTGTTTGGGCCAAATGGCCTGTTTCTGTGCTGTATATCCTATGTAATCATATGAATGTGAATTGAAATATCGCTCTAATTGAGCAATTAACACATGTTAATAGGCAACTTGCCTCTCCTGAGGGGGTTGTGTGCAAGCAGCCTAATGCGCTCCAGTTAAACCCGGAAGTCGGCGGGTTGAAGCCAGCTTTATGATCAGCTGACATTTTTGCCGGTTTTAACCCCCTCATTCATATCCAAACTCACGCGCTCCTCCAGCTTCAAATCCCCCTCCAAATCTTTTAGTGTTGAGCTGTTGACTACACTTCGAATATAATTGATGTGGTTTAACTCAAACAGCACAATGAAGGTTCAATGTGAGAATGTAGGGTTCTCAAAATTCCCACATTCCCCAAAAGTTATGGATAAAGGGACCCTGTATGGACAAATTATTAAAAAGGGTACCCAAGATGGCTTCTGAAACCTCGTGACCAAAACCAACAGGATTTTAAAAGCAAGGCCCTGCAAAGAGGCAGGCCCTGAAACGAAACCTAACATGCATGGATCTGTGAAAAGACTTTGTAAAGCCAGACAGCTAGGTAAACACAGAATATGCATTCTTCACCTTGGATGGCATAAGATCCAAGGAGAGGACATATAAATTGGCCAGAAAAAGGAGTAAACCTGAGGATTGGGAGCAGTTTAGTATTCAACAATGGAGGACAAAGGGATTAATTAAGAAGGAGAAAATAGAATATGAGAGTAAGCTTTCAGGGAACATAAAAACTGACTGTAAAAGATTTTATAGATATGTGAAGAGAAAAAGATTGGTGAAGGCAAGCGTAGGTTCCTTGTGGTCAGAATCAGGGGAATTTATAATGGGGAACAAAGAAATGGCAGACCAATTAAATACATATTTTGGTGCTGTCTTCACAAAGGAGGACACAAATAACCTCCCAGAGATGTCGGGGAACATAGGGTCTGATGAAGGGGAGGAACTGAAAGAAATCAGTATTTGTAAGGAAATGGTGTTAAGGAAATTGATGGGACTGAAGGCCGATAAATCCCCAGGGCCTGATAATCTACATCCTAGGGTACTTAAGGAAGTGGCCCTAGAAATAGTAGATGCATTGCTGATCATCTTCCAACATTTGATGGAATCTGGAACAGTACCCATGGATTGGAGGGTAGCTAATGTTACCCCACGATTCAAAAAAGGTGGTAGGGAGAAAACGGGGAATTACATCGATAGTGGGGAAAATGCTAGAGTCCATTATAAAAGATGTAATAGCAGAGCACTTGGAAAACAGTGACAGGATCGGACAAAGTGAACATGGATTTACAAAAGGTAAATCGTGCTTGACTAATCTATTGGAATTTTTTGAGGATGTAACTGGTAAAATAGATAAGGGAGAACCAGTGGATGTGGTATATTTGGACTTTCAGAAGGCTTTCGATAAGGTCCCACATAAGAGATTAGCGTGTAAAGATAAGGCACATGGGATTGGGGGCAAGGTATTGACTTGGATAGAAAACTGGTTGGCAGACAGAAAGCAAAGAGTTGGAATAAACGGGTCTTTTTCCGAGTGGCAGACAGAGACTAGTGGGGTACCGCAGGGATCAATCCTTGGACCCCAGCTATTCACAATATATATTAATGATCTAGACGAGGGAACTAGATGTAATATCTCCAAATTTGCAGATGACACAAAGCTGGGTGGGCGTGTGTGCTGTGAGGAGGATGCTGAGAAACTCCAGTATGATTTGGACAGGTTGGGTGATTGGGCAGAAGCATGGCAGATGCAATATAACGTGGATAAATGCGAGGTTATCCACTTTGGTGGCAAAAACAGGAAGGCAGATTATTATCTGAATGGCAATAGATTGGGAGAAGGGGAAATGCATCGAGACCTGGGTGTCCTTGTTCACCAGTCGCTGAAGGTAAGCATGCAGGTGCAGCAGGCGGTTAAGAAGGCAAATGGTATGTTGGCCTTTGTAGCGAGAGGGTTCGAGTACAGGAACAAAGATGTCTTGCTGCAGTTGTACAGGGCCTTGGTGAGACCACATCTTGAGTATTGTGTGCAGTTTTGGTCACCTTATCTGAGGAAGGATGTTCTTGCCTTGGAAGGAGTTCAGCGAAGATTCACCAGGCTGATACCTGGGATGGCAGGAATGACGTATGAGGAGTCATAGAGTCATAGAGTCATAGAGTTATACAGCACAGAAAGAGGCCCTTCGGCCCATCGCGTCCGCGCCAGCCATCAGGCCCTGTCTAATCTAATCCCATTTTCCAGCATTTGGTCTGTAGCCTTGTATGCTATGTCATTTCAAGTGCTCATCAAATGCTTCTTGAATGTTGTGAGGGTTCCTGCCTCTACCACCCTTTCAGGCAGTGAGTTCCAGATTCCAACCACCCTCTGGGTGAAAAAGTTTTTCCTCAAATCCCCTCTAAACCTCCTGCCCCTTACCTTGAATCTATGCCCCCTTGTTATTGACCCCTCTACTAAGGGAAAAAGTTCCTTTCTATCTATCCTATCTATGCCCCTCATAATTTTGTACACCTCAATCAGGTCCCCCCTCAGCCTTCTCTGCTCCAAGGAAAACAACCCCAGCCTGTCCAGTCTTTCTTCATAGCTGAAGCGCTCCAGCCCAGGTAACATCCTGGTGAATCTCCTCTGCACCCTCTCCAAAGCAATCACATCCTTCCTACAGTGTGGCGACCAGAACTGCACACAGTATTCCAGCTGTGGCCTAACCAGCGTTTTGTACAGCTCCATCATAACCTCCCTGCCTCGGCTAATGAAGGCAAGTATCCCATATGCCTTTTTAACCACCATATCCACTTGTTCTGCTGCCTTCAGGGATCTATGTACATGCACACCAAGGTCCCTCTGATCCTCTGTCTTTCCTAGGGTCTTACCATTCATTGTGTATTCCCTTGCCTTGTTAGTCCCTCCAAAATGCATCACCTCACACTTTTCAGGATTAAATTCCATTTGCCACTGTTCCGCCCATCTGACCAACCCATCTATATCATCCTGCAGGCTGAGGCTACCCTCCTCGCTATTTACCAGCCCACCAATTTTCGTGTCATCTGCGAACTTACTGATCATACATTTTACATTCACATCCAAATCATTAATGTAGACCACAAACAGCAAGGGACCCAGCACCGATCCCTGCGGTACCCCACTGGACACAGGCTTCCAGTCACAAAAACAACCTTCGACCATCACCCTCCGCCTTCTGCCACTAAGCCAGTTTTGGATCCAATGTGCCAAGGCACCCTGGATCCCATGGGCTCTTACCTTCTTGACCAATCTCCTATGTGGGACTTTATCGAAAGCCTTACTGAAATCCATGTATACCACATCCACTGCACTACCCTCATCCACACACCTAGTCACCCCCTTGAAAAATTCAATCAAATTAGTCAGACATGATCTTCCCTTGACAAAGCCATGCTGACTATCCCTGATTAATCCTTGCCTCTCCAAGTGGAGACTAATTCTGTCCCTCAGAATTTTTTCCAATAATTTCCCTACCACTGATGTTAGGCTCACTGGCCTGTAATTCCCTGGTTTATCCCTACTACCCTTCTTGAATAATGGTACGATGTTAGCTGTTCTCCAGTCCTCTGGCACATCCCCTGTGGCCAGAGAGGTTCTGAAAATTTGTGTCAGAACCCCTGCAATCTCCTCCTTTGCCTCACACAGCAGCCTGGGATACGTCTCGTCTGGGCCTGGGGATTTATCCAATTTTAAGCCTGCTAAAACCGCCAGTACCTCTTCCCTCTCGATGCTAATATGTTCAAGTATATCACAGTCCCCCTGCCCGATTTCTATGTCTACATCGTCCTTCTCCATAGTGAATACAGACGCAAAAAATTCATTTAAAACCCCACCTACATCTTCTGGCTCCACACACAGATTGCCACTTTGGTCCCTAATGGGCCCTACTCTTTCCCTAGTTATCCTCTTGCCCTTAATATACTTATAAAACGCCTCAAGATTTTCCTTTATTTTGCTCACCAGTGTCATTTCATGGCCCCTCCTCGCTCTCCTAATTTCTTTTTTAAGTATCCCCCTGCACTTTTTATACTCCTCTAGTGCTTCCTCTGTCGATTGGGCTTGTACTCGCTGGAGTTTAGAAGACTAAGAGGGGATCTCATTGAAACGTATAAAATTCTGACAGGATGGACAGACTAGATGCAGGAAGGATGTTCACGATGGTCGGGGAGTCCAGAACCAGGGTTCACAGTCTAAGGATAAAGGGTAGGCCATTTAGGACAGAAATTAGGAGGAATTTCTTCACCCAGAGAGTGGTGAACTTGTGGAATTCTCTACCACAGAAGACAGTAGAGGCCAATACATTAAATATATTCAAGAAGGAGTTGGATATATTTCTTAAGGCTAAAGGGATCAAGGGATACGGGGAGAAAGCAGGGACAGGGTACTGAATTTGGATGATCAGCCATGATCACATTGAATGGTGGAGCAGGCTCAAGGGGCTGAATGGCCGACTCCTGCTCCTATCTTCTATGTTTCTATGTTTCTATGGAACAGATCAAGTCAGGATGGGCCTAATCTGAAGGCCATCAACTCTTCGCATAAATAATCAGTAACAGCTCACAGGTAGCTGCCAAGCCAGGAAAGACGATTAAGTTTCATAAATAACAAACAGCCAGGATATCGAAGCCATTATACAAGGAGACAACTGTCCCAGAAGTCGTTAAAGTAAATGGCTGTAATCATTTTAGATGAGCCCGCCAAAAGTTAGACAAAGGACTGACCTGATTTGGCATGCAGATAAGGGGTGAAGAACCGGGTATAATTGTAGGCCCACCGGTAGTGATCGGTCTCTTATCTCTTGTCGCTTGCCTCTCCTGCCTCCTGCCTCTTGCTCTTGCTTTGTGCCTCATTGCGGGCCCTCTTCTCCCTCCCCGCGCCGCTCGACACCAAGGACGCCCATTACTACACCGGGGGCCAAACGCGGGAGGAGAACGAGACCTGAATCGAAAACGCACAGGACATACAGGGCCACGAACAGACGAGATGAGATGAGGAAAACGGTAAAAACCGGTAAAGGCAGAGAAGGGCAGTGGAAAGACGCATTGGGGGACAAACGGCCTAGTTATAAGCTGGCGTTTGATGAATAAGTTGGCGTTCGAAGCATGGACAGTAAAATCAAGACAAACGGCCTAGTTATAAGCTGGCATTTGATGCTTGGACAGTAAAGCCCAATTAAGAATAAACTGGTGTTCGAAGCTTGGGTAGGAAAATCTCATTAACGGTAAAAACCGCCAACCAAACCCGAACCGCAGTAATACCGTCGGCGACCGCCCGAAGAAGAAGACCTATCGCGACAAAATACCCAACGAAGACGTTAACGGGGGAAAAGGAGGGTGCTTCGCACAAACAACTCCATCGCCGTGCCCTGCGACCACGTGACAACGACGAACCCCAAAGGACAACAAGAGTAAACCTCAAAACCCACAACCAGTTAAATCAACAGGTTTCGAATTGGTGAGCATGAATTCCTGGCCCCTCGTAGTTTAATCTAGTTAGGTATTGGGGGTGGGATAAGGATAAGGGGATTTTTAATGTATTTGTTTCCCTCGATGTGCCGTGTGTTCCCCATTCCCATATAAGTGTAATTGTTTATGCCTGTAATTATATCAGTAATTCTCAGTAAGATTGTGTTTTATTCTGTCTTTAATAAAATTACGGTTTCTTGTACCAAACCACTTGTCTACTCGATTTTCTGTATCGCCGCCTGTACCTAAGTCTGGTGTCTAGAACCCAGGGGTGTGGGAGCGATTCGAACTGCTCAGAGACAGTCAGGGGCAGAGCTGACTGGGCACGACACACCACCCCCTACAGAAATGGTGACCGCGGCAGGACTCCGGCAACAGAGGTGCGATACAGTAGACAATGGTTCGGAAGAGCAAACCATGATGGAGGAAAGGATTTCTGATTATGTGTTCAGTAAGATGAATATCACGAAGAAGTGGATCACCAATCTGTTAAATGCTGGGCGTCCGGTAGATGCCGCAGCTAAGTGGACAGAAGGGAAGGAGCACAAGAAATCCCTAGAGAAGGCAGTCTGGCTGATGTGCTTCAAGAAGCTGGTCCAGCTTTTGGACAGGCTCATTGCAGCACAGGCAGCCGAGATAAATGAGTCAGCCCTGGAGATCCAGGACAAAGCTCTAGCAGGGGAGAAGTTACTGGTAGCATTGCAGGCCCTGAATCAGGAAAGGGTACATTTAATGGGAGAACATAAGGCCAGGTTGGGATACCTACAGTGCCATGTCACCGAAGCCAAGGGTAATGAGTTGAGGTTGCAGGAAAAGAACGCCCGCCTAGCAAGACAAGTAAGAGAACAGGAGGAGAAAGTAAAAGAAGTAAAGGCAGCTTACAAGTTAGCGAGCGAACAGGGGTTTGAAGATGCAGATCATGGCCCCTGCAAGGAACAAATAGAGAATCTGAGCCTGGCCCTAAGGAAGGCAAAGGGCATGGTGTGCCTCATAAGCCCGAAGGCAGGCCAGGCGGATTTTATCGGGAACTAGGGGAGAACGGTTCAGACATCACTGGTAGTGCCAAGAGACGACCCGATTGAGGAACAGGAGGTCCCACGACCACCACCTGTAGTGCCAGGTTTTAGCGAGGTCTGGCGGCAAGGCGGGGTGGAGTCAGGGGTAGAGGCGGAGGTGGAACAGCCCCCGCAAGAGAGGCCGGAGCTGGGACCGATGTGCCCAGCCCGGCATCGGAGGTTCGGTCCACCCGTTAATGGCGAGGACGAGGGACCCCTCCAAAACCAGTTCGTATTATCCTACAGCACCCAACAGCTTAGGGCTATGGTGAACCATATCCCAAAGCTCTCCGAAAAAGGGGACCCCTCGATCCACTTCAGGGAAGTAGAGCAGGCAGCCAGCATCAACGACTGCGATGATGCTGAGCAAGCCAAAATGCTGCTATTCTCCCTGGAGAGTAGGCTCCTCCAATCCCTCTCTGACGAGTGTAAGAAGGGGCAGAGTGGGTATGAGGAGCTCAGGGATGAAGTTCTGGAGGCCATGGGGATGAATGAGGGAAGTCCTTTCTCCCGTGTGGAGAAGACAGTGCAGCTCGTAGGGGAAACCCCGCAGGCTTTCGCAGACAGGTTATGGCCGGTATACAGGAGCGCCTGTCCTGGGGCACCTAACCGGGCATTCCTGAACCAGGGTCAGTTGGCCCATTGGCTCCATTGCCTGGTGGCAAACAGTTTGCCACAGGTCCGGGCCAAGGCGGAAGTCTGGCTCGACCCCAAGAATCCCCTGACCACCGAACTTACGGTGATCAGACAGTTAACCCTAGCTTAGAAGAACGGTAGGGGAACCGATGCATACCCACCTAAGAGGAAGGTGTATGAGGTAAAACCCTACAGGGTAGGAAGGAGTGGCATCAGGAAGGGAATAACCCTTCTAGCACAAAACTCAATTGTTACAGGTGTGGGAAGAATGGACACTGGAGGAAGGAATGCAAAAGCCCTTGGAAGGATAACAAGGGAAAGAATTCCTCAGCCCCAGCCCAAAAGACAGAGTTAGGAATCCCTCCCGCCATGGTCGAGTCATCTTTGAACGCAATGAGGTCCCTATTGACTGGCCAAGGGAAGGTACCAGCCACTACCAGTGCTCTGACCCGATCCGCCCCATCCAACCCACAGTCCTGACTAGAACCAGCGCAGCCTGTCAACCTGTGTCCTCTTGAAAACGTTGAGGGGAGCAGGCCCTGTGTTAAGATGTGGGTGAAGACGGTGCAGGGGAGATATTTGGTGGACACTGGAGCTTCCAGCGCGGTGGTCCATTCGGAAGACCCGACCAATTCACCCCAATCTAACAAGGTCCCATTTAGCCTAATGGGATTCACAGGGAACGAGCAGGATGGGGAAAGGTCCAAACCTTTGGTCATAGATTTAGGATCCCTCCATACCACGTGGGAGGGTAACCAAAAGACCAACAAGGTGGCCAAGCAGGGGGCCAGGGAAGGATAGTTCTGGGATCCCTGTAGAGCAGGCCCGGTAGTCGCAATCCGGGACAAGGAAGGCACACAAGGGGTAGCTTTGGACCCGGACTTAAAGCAGGTCAAAGCCCAAGATCCCATCTTTAAGGCCGTCCCGGTAAAGAGAAAGAATGGAGAGTCCATAGAAGGCCCGTTCGGGGCAGCGGACGAACCTTTAGGACAGACTCTGAAACAGGCTGCTAGTTATATTAATCAATGCAAATTGTTTAAGCCCGAGAAGAGAGAACAGCCAGTTGGGGTAAGGTCTGAGGATAGAAATACTCAGCCTGCAGCGGGAGCAAGTTCACAGACTGCACAGGCAGGCGCTGTGGCTTGTTTAAGGGGAGGGGCCATCCCGTCCACCGCTTGAGACACTCTCCCACTCTTCTGGGATACAGATGAGGAGGGACCTGAGGGAAAAGACCCCGCTCCTGACCCAAATTTAGATGAGGAGGGACCCGAGGGCGAAGACCCCGCCCCTAACCCAGGTTTAGAGGAGGAGGGACCTGAGGGCGAAAACCCCGCCCTGGACCCAGATTTGGGACCTGAGGGTGAGGACCCCCAGCCTGCAGCACCAGGCTGCGAAGAGTTACCTGCCCCTAGCCCAGAATCGGGAGAGGTAAAGCCTGAGGATGAAGATCCCCAGCCAGCAGTAGTGGTAAGTCCACAGACCGCACCGGAGGGGGCAGTGGCTCGGGTTAAAGGCCCACCAGCCAGAAAACCCCCACCCACCAAAGTCCCTAGAAGGTCCCCACGGATGCCCCAGCCGAGGAAACCGTGGTCACCGACTCCCCAGTTTAAAGGGACAGCCTCCCGAGTCAGGGGTCAATCTAAGGACAGAGGTTCCCAGCCAGAAGCCACAGGCTGCGAGGGACCGAAAGTACAGGACGGTGCGGCCACACCGAAGGGAACGGTGTGCCGCAGCCCGAACAGGGATTAGCCTGGCCGCCCGGAAACAGGCGGCGGATGTATATAGTTTACGTAAGTTATATTGTTAAGTTTGGGTGTTTAGTTTAAGTTTGAATAAGGTGATGAGTAGTTTTAAATAAGTAGTTTTGGTAAGAGTGTTTATATTGAGTCGAGGTCGCAAGACTCGACTATGCTTCACCCAAACCAGAGAATCTCCTCGGGACCTGGCTATATGTTCTTGTATCTCTTTGCAGAAAGGATTTCAGGATGAAGGGGGGCGTACTCCTACTCGCCCTGATAGGAATGAGCATTGGAAAGCGAGGTGACGTGGAGGTCTCCCACATCTATGGGTGCTCGGGAGAGAGAGCACCTATAGTTACCGATGGAAGTGGCGAACGGGATGCGGAGGAGCTCGCCGTTTACTTCCACGAGGGAAGGTGGCCAGGGTGGCTGGGGTCCAATTCGACTCAGTACTCCAGCCAGACCGGGTTCACGAACGGGGAGGCCTCCCTCCTGTGCCCCAGGGTACAGGTCATTGCCACAAGGGTCAGCGTCACCGTAGGGAAACGTGTATGTTTAACATGCAAGGGACAGATTCCTTTGGATAGGTGGTGTGGCTCAGGAAACTGTGCAAAAATATGGGAAACACCGCAGTCAGGTGGGAACGATTGGGGAACAATACCCATCGGACGATTACAGGGACTCACGGGGGATTGAGTGTGTGCTGGGACAAGTGGTGGGAACCGGATCAGGGGCTTTATGTCTGTATGTGGGGGTCAGAGAAGGTCTGCCCCACAGGCATATCCATCATTTTCCACCAGCAATGGCAAGATGCTGGGGAGGGGGTGGAGTGGGATTCCAGCCTGAAGGCGTGCGCAGTCCCATACTCCCCGATCCCAGTGAATGCCACTAAACTTGTGACCCGCCCCCGAAAGTCCCTGCCCATGACTCAGGAAGCAAGGACACACAGGGAGGGGTGCCCCGCCGCCACCAAGGGACTAGGGAATGGGCTGGTACTAGTGCCTACGGATCAGGTGCTATACCAGGGGGTACACTATGCGGTAGCCTCCGTGATTTTGAACCTCACTGAGGTACACTTACCAGAGTGGTGCCCCAAAGAGACAGAACAGCTATACCAGGCCCTGTTAAAAGAGATGTTTAGGAAATTTTACGAGTTTGATTTTGCTAATGTAGACAAAACAGAACTGTACACCACACAGATGAGTACTTTGGTAATAGACGGAGACAAAGAAGGGGAGCATGGAATTATGTTTTTACTGCGTTTAACACAGGATCCTCTGTCATCAACAGTCTGGATGACGTAGAGCTGGAGACCCAGATAAACGGTCTAAAAACACAGTTGAGGAAGATATTGATGGATGAGAACAAGGTAGTAGGCTCAGAGTTACATGAGGACCAGGCCATGATGGTCCATTTAAAAGAAATTATAGTGGAGCTGGAAAGACACGCCAAGACTGTAAATGCCCTCATAAGAGAGGACAGAAATGCTTCTGACCAGGCTGCACAGAACGAGGTGTGCGTGCTGTACGGGGCATGGTTGCTGGGCGAGGGCCGCAGTAATCTGGAGGATTTAAAACAGGGTTTAGTCCCCTCCTGGATCAGCAACAAACACTTCACAGCCCTCCATCCATTTGAGAATGCATTAAGCCCGTGTCAGCTCTGGCTAGCTTCTGAGGCCTACCCCGTCCCAGTAGATTGTGGGCGGTCCAACCACACCATCATGGGTATAGTAGTAAGGATGCCAGTCATGGGTAGGACAGCCCGACCCGCACCGGTATACAGCGTAGAGAACATTGGAGTCATTCAAGGGGGTGCACACATTCGTTTCACAGCGGTCCCACCTTACGTCATAAAGTGGGAGCATGCTATGACAGGTACTGACCTCTCAGGGTGCCGGAGCTGGGGAGCACACATAATACTGTGTCCCCAGCACTTGAATGCCTATTCAAAACCACAGTGTGCGTTTAAAGCTGCTGGCGCAAAACCTATAAATTATACCATGGAGGTAATGGCACAGGACCATGTTCCCCCACAGGTAGCATATATAGGAGGTGGGACATATTGTGTCACCACAGGTGCGCCCCACTACCAGAATGGACAGCATAGCTGGTGTCCGGTAAGTGACAACAGTTTCTGCTTTAAACCCGAGGCAGAAGTTTAAGTGGCCCAGGAACGAATTGCCCCCATTCCTGAAGCCTCCACTGTTCACCTCACTGTGAAGGAGAATTTCACCAACCTGCAAAAGTATGTAGCGCATTTCGGCTACAAAATTCCCCATCTCCCAGAACATCCTACCAAAATACTCAAAGCAGTAATAGTCTCACAGAAACATTTCTACACTCTAGAGCAGAAGACGGTAGAGATAGGGGCTAAGATATTGGACATTGTAGTTCCACCCTGGTGGGACATTTTAGAAAACATAGAGGCCACTTCGTGTATTAGACTGGCTTCCCACATCCTTGTGGTTTGCCAGCTGGGAATAGTATTGTACCTAGTATGCACTCAGTGCAAGGGAAAAGGCCAAATACTAGAATTCCGATACCAGAGGACCTGGAAGGAGCAATATGTGAAGGTGGAGGGAGATACACCTGTTTGAATTTTTTTTTTTGTGTTTCTGAATAAAGATTGTTGTTTTTTGTGTTTTTGTTGCTTTTAATAACGATTTTCGACGTGTTGTTTTAATAAAGATGTATGTGTACCAAGTGGTGCAGGGCTGTTGGACCCCCTCCATGCTTGGATGTGTGTAAACGACTGTAATTATTCTATGTATGCTTATGTACACTACATTTTTACAGAATGGGAAATGCATGTGTTGTGGGATCATAGATAGGTAATTACAGGGGAAGATTGACTATGGAGGGTCGGAAATTTTGCTCAACTTGTCAGGATGATACTTAAAGCGAGTTTAGTATCAACAGGGGTGAGTGTAGGGTTCTCAAAATTCCCACATTCCCCAAAAGTTATGGATAAAGGGACCCTGTATGGACAAGTTATTAAAAAGGTTACCCAAAATGGCTTCTGAAACCTCGTGACCAAAACCGACAGGATTTTAAAAGCAAGGCCCTGCAAAGCGGCAGGCCCTGAAATGAAACTTAACATGCATGGATCTGTGAAAAGACTTTGTAAAGCCAGACAGCTAGGTAAACACAGAATATGTATTCTTCACCTTGGAACAGATCAAGTCAGGATGGGCCTAATCTGAAGGCCATCAACTCTTCACATAAATAAACAGTAACAGCTCACAGGTAGCTGCCAAGCCAGGAAAGACGATTAAGTTTCATAAATAACAAACAGCCAGGATATCGAAGCCATTATACAAGGCGACAACCGCCCCAGAAGTCGTTAAAGTAAATGGCTGTAATCATTTTAGACGAGCCCATCCAAAGTTAGACAAAGGACTAACCTGATTTGGCACGCAGATAAGGGGTGAAGAACTGGGTATAATTGTAGGCCCACCAGTAGTGATCGGTCTCTTATCTCTTGTTGCTTGCATCTCCTGCCTCTCGCTCTCGCTTCGTGCCTTGTTGCAAGCCCTCTTCTCTCTCCCCGCGCCGCTCGACACCAAGGACGCCCATTACTACACCGGGGGCCAAACGTGGGAGGAGAACGAGACCCGAATCGAAAACGCACAGGACATACGGGGCCACGAACAGACGAGACGAGATAAGAAAAACGGTAAAAAACGGTAAATGCAGAGAAGGGCAGTGGAAAGACGCGTTGGGGGACAAACGGCCTAGTTATAAGCTGGTGTTTGATGACAAAGTTGGCATTCGAAGCATGGACAGTAAAATCAAGACAAACGGCCTAGTTATAAGCTGGCGTTTGATGCTTGGACAGTAAAGCCCAATTAAGAATAAACTGGTGTTCGAAGCTTGGGTAGGAAAATCTCATTAATGGTAAAAACCGCCAACCAAACCCGAACCGCAGTAATACCATCGGCGACCGCCCGAAGAAGAAGAAGACCCATCATGACAAAATACCCAACGAAGACGTTAACAGGGGAAAAGGAGGGTGCTTCGCACAAACAACTCCATCGCCGCACCCTGCGATCACGTGACAATGACGAACCCCAAAGGACAACAAGAGTAAACCTCAAAACCCACAACCAGTTAAATCAACAGGTTTCGAATTGGTGAGCATAAATTCCTGGCCCCTCGTAGCTTAATCTAGTTAGGTATTGGGGGTGGGATAAGGATAAGGGGATTTTTAATGTATTTGTTTCCCTTGATGTGCCATGTGTTCCCCATTCCCATATAAGTGTAATTGTTTATGCCTGTAATTGTATCAGTAATTCTCAGTAAGATTGTGTTTTTTTCTGTCTTTAATAAAATTACGGTTTCTTGTACCAAACCACGGCCTAGAAATTCAGTCGCGTTTGCGCCCACTTATTGGCTATAAATTGGTTTGCGCCTGAAGTTTTTTATCGCCCGAAATTCAGATGGACCCTAACATCGGCGTTAGCCGGTAGCGCCGCGCCGGCACCGATGACATCATCGGTGTGCGCAGCGCCCCGGTTGCAATGCTATTCCGGCCCGATGGCCAAATTCAGTTGCGGCCGCCTCACCCGTGGCAGCCGCAAACAGCGTTTGTGAAACGGGGTCTTGCAGCTCCGAAAGGCCGGCGCATAAAGGTGGAGCGGCGGCCGGCCGCTTTCCCGGCGGCCGCCTGCCCGCACCTCCCTCCCCGGACTCCTGCACCACCCCCCCGCGGCATTGATGTCTGAGTCCCGTGAGCCCGGCACTTCTCCGTGGTGCCAGGCTCATTTGCCGGGGGAATCCACCGGTGATCTGACGGCTGCAGGCAGCTCCTCCTTAAGAGAAGGAGGAGGCCTGCAGTACCCCAGCCTGCCGCACCGCATCGGGTGCCGCAGCGGGAGCTGGACACCTGAAAGTGACATTCATCGCCCCTAGCGAGGCGGCCAAACCCTGCAATAGCGCCCGCCGCCGTCTTGGCCCGTCGCAACTGAATTTTAGGCGGGCGCTACGGGAATCCTGGCGGGCGCAAAATTTCGGGCGCAAAAGACCTGGCGGGGCCATACCGAATTTCTAGGCCCACTTGTCTACTCGATTTTCTGTATCACCGCCTGTACCTAAGTCCGGTGTCTAGAACCCAGGGGTGTGGGAGTGATTCAAACTGCTCAGAGACAGTCAGGGGCAGAGCTAACTGGGCACACGCCACCCCCTACAGGAAGCAAAACAACGAGGTAGGAGAGCAGATTCTGAGATGAATGCTGCTCTGTGGCTAGCATCACTTTGTGAGTTGATAATGACATATTAGTTCACGGTGTGGAGATGCCGGAGTTGGACTGGGGTGGACAAATGTAAGAAATCACACAACACCAGGTTATAGTCCAACAGCTTTATTTGAAATCACAAGCTTTCGGAGCTCAGAAGACAAACACGGGACACAACCAACAGAGTACCCTTCGTCGTCCAGTACTTCCCCGGAGCGGAGAAACTACGCCATGTTCTTCGCAGCCTTCAACATGTCATCGATGACGACGAACACCTCGCTAAGGCCATCCCCACGCCTCCACTACTCGCTTTCAAACAGCCGCCTAACCTCAAACAGACCATCGTTCGCAGCAAATTACCCAGCTTCCAGGAGAACAGCGACCACGACACCACACAACCCTGCCACAGCAACCTCTGCAAGGCATGCCAGATCATCAACACAGATACCATCATCACACGTGAGGACACCACCCACCAGGTACATGGTACATACTCATGTGACTCGGCCAACGTTGTCTACCTCATACGTTGCAGGAAAGGATGCCCCGGAGCATGGTACATCGGCGAGACCATGCAGACACTGCGACAACGGATGAACGGACACTGCGCAACAATCACCAGGCAGGAGTGTTCCCTCCCAGTCGGGGAACACTTCAGCAGTCAAGGACATTCAGCCTCCGATCTTTGGGTAAGCATTCTCCAAGGTGGCCTTCGAGACACACGACAACGCAAAATCGTCGAGCAGAAACTGATAGCCAAGTTCCGCACCCATGAGGACGGCCTTAACCGAGATCTTGGGTTCATGTCACGCTACATGTAACCCCACCTGATGCAGGGTCATCCAGACTCGAGTCGACATTGGCTTGTTCTCTCTATACAGATGCGGCCGGACCTGCTGTGATTTCCAGCCAAAAAAAATGTTTTTTGTCTGTTTTTTTGTTTTTCATACAGACCCCAGCATCTGCAATATTTGACCCCTTGTGACCCCACCTCATTGTTCTTTGATGTAATGTTTCCCTGACTGACCTGTTTGGACACCATTCACACCTTTGACTGCTGTGATTATCTCTCTGCCGAGGTGTGATAAATGGCAGTTGGAAAGGTTACCTGTAAACATCTGACATGATTCTCTGACTATATAAGCTGTGTCTTTATGCATTTCTCCACTTCACCTGAAGAAGGAGCAGCACTCCGAAAGCTTGTGATTTCAAATAAAGCTGTTGGACTATAACCTGGTGTTGTGTGATTTCTTACATTTGTCCACCCCAGTCCAACTCCGGCATCTCCACACCATGGCTACTATCGACACCACAAACTGCCGGCTCAAAGTGGAGAGGATCTCCAAGAAGATCGCGCATATCGACACAGACATCAAGTTTCTACAGAGATGCAAGAAAGCAGACAAGATCCCGAAAGGACTACAGATCACTAACCCACTCAAGTCGACCTACAACACAGACTACGCTGAGAGACTCTGCCGTCGTACCTCTCGCACACTCCTCAACCATCTCGTACACCAGCTCTACAGCAGACGCCGCAACCTCGAAACCGAGATGGAGTCCATGTTCTTAGCCTGTGCTCAGGACGCAGCAGACCAGCTATGAGACACCACCAAACAAACAAGGCAACGGAACTACGCTACCTACATGCACACCAAGAACAGGAAGCTTGAGAAACTTGGCATCACCAGCAGCAGCAACCAAGCCTCCCCCGGTACCACGGTTGAAACCACAGGGAAATCCATCGTCAACCTGTCCGACCACACCCTTCAACCAGACAAAATTGAAGTTCTCAGCCGAGGGCTCAATTTCTGCCCCACCACCAAAATGGACCCCATCGGTCTCGCGGCAGACACAGAGGAATTCATCAGGAGAATGAGGCTCCGGGAATTCTTCCACAAATCCCAAGATGTCAGCAACGAACCCAATGAGACAATCAATGATCCGGAACAGCAGACAGAGGGATCCGCAGTGCAGCGACCGAAGAAGAAAGAGTCAAATTGGACCCCTCCGGAGGGTCGCTGCCCTAAGCTTGACATGTATGCTCAAGCTGTCAGGCAATGCATCAATGCCAGATTCATCAGCCGCACTCACAAGACAGTCCAGAATGTCACCCGAGCACAACGCAACGCCATCCACGCTCTCAAGACCAACCGCAACATCGTCATCAAACCAATAGACAAAGGAGGTGCCATCATCATACAGAACAGAACGGACTATTGCAAAGAAGTATACCGACAACTGGACAACCAGGAACACTACAGACAGTTACCCGCAAATCCGACCAAAGAACACACCCGCCAACTCAACAGACTGATCAAAACCTTCGATCCAGACCTTCAAAGCATCCTACATGCTCTCATCCCACGTACTCCCCACGTGGGTGACTTCTACTGCCTCCCAAAGATACACAAAGCCAACACACCTGGACGTCCTATCGCATCAGGCAATGGAACCCTGTGTGAGAACCTCTCTGGATATGTCGAGGGCATCCTGAAACCCATCGTACAGGGAGCCCCCAGCTTCTGTCGCGACACTACAGACTTCTTACAGAAGCTCAGCACCCACGGACCAGTTGAACCAGGAACACTCCTCGCCACGATGGACGTCTCGGCACTCTACACCAGTATCCCCCACGATGACGGCATCGCTGCGACAGCCTCAGTACTCAACACCAACAACAGCCAATCTCCAGACGCCATCCTACAACTCATCCGCTTCATCCTTGACCACAATGTCTTCACCTTCGACAACCAGTTCTTTACCCAAACACACGGAACAGCCATGGGGACCAAATTCGCACCCCAATACGCAAACATCTTCATGCACAAGTTCGAGCAAGACTTCTTCGCTGCACAGGATCTCCAACCAACGCTATACACCAGATACATCGACGACATTTTCTTCCTATGGACCCACGGCGAAGAATCACTGAAAAGACTACACGATAACATCAACAAGTTCCATCCCACCATCAAACTCACCATGGACTACTCCTCAGAATCAGTCTCATTCCTGGACACACGAATCTCCATCAAAGACGGACACCTCAGCACTTCACTCTACCGCAAGCCCACGGACAACCTCACGATGCTTCACTTCTCCAGCTTCCACCCTAACCACGTTAAAGAAGCCATCCCCTATGGACAAGCCCTGCGAATACACAGGATCTGCTCAGACGAGGAGGAACGCGATGGACACCTACAGACACTGAAAGACGCCCTTGTAAGAACGGGATATGACGCTCGACTCGTCGATCGACAGTTCCGACGGGCCACAGCGAAAAATCGCATAGACCTCCTCAGAAGACAAACACGGGACACAACCAACAGAGTACCCTTCTTCATCCAGTACTTCCCCGGAGCGGAGAAACTACGCCATGTTCTTCGCAGCCTTCAACATGTCATCGATGACAATGAACACCTCGCTAAGGCCATCCCCACGCCTCCACTACTCGCTTTCAAACAGCCGCCTAACCTCAAACAGACCATCGTTCGCAGCAAATTACCCAGCTTCCAGGAGAACAGCGACCACGACACCACACAACCCTGCCACAGCAACCTCTGCAAGACATGCCAGATCATCAACACAGATACCATCATCACACGTGAGGACACCACCCGCCAGGTACATGGTACATACTCATGTGACTCGGCCAATGTTGTCTACCTCATACGTTGCAGTAAAGGATGCCCCGGAGCATGGTACATCGGCGAGACCATGCAGACACTGCGACAACGGATGAACGGACACCGCGCAACAATCACCAGGCAGGAGTGTTCCCTCCCAGTCGGGGAACACTTCAGCAGTCAAGGACATTCAGCCTCCGATCTTCGGGTAAGCATTCTCCAAGGTGGCCTTCGAGACACACGACAACGCAAAATCGTCGAGCAGAAACTGATAGCCAAGTTCCGCACCCATGAGGACGGCCTTAACCGAGATCTTGGGTTCATGTTACGCTACATGTAACCCCACCTGATGCAGGGTCATCCAGACTCGAGTCGACATTGGCTTGTTCTCTCTACACAGATGCGGCCGGACCTGCTGTGATTTCCAGCCAAAAAAAATGTTTTTTGTCTGTTTTTTTGTTTTTCATACAGACCCCAGCATCTGCAATATTTGACCCCTTGTGACCCCACCTCATTGTTCTTTGATGTAATGTTTCCCTGACTGACCTGTTTGGACACCATTCACACCTTTGACTGCTGTGATTATCTCTCTGCCGAGGTGTGATTAATGGCAGTTGGAAAGGTTACCTGTAATCATCTGACATGATTCTCTGACTATATAAGCTGTGTCTTTATGCATTTCTCCACTTCACCTGAAGAAGGAGCAGCGCTCCGAAAGCTTGTGATTTCAAATAAAGCTGTTGGACTATAACCTGGTGTTGTGTGACTTCTTACATTAGTTCACATCACAGGCCTGTGGCAAGGCACCCAACCACCATCAGTGTGTATTGGAGAATTGCATTAGGACTCAGAAAATTTCTGCTATTAAACCCCAATTTTCCAAGAGTGGATGGTGGCATATCAGAGAATCACAGGTGCGCTGCCTATTATTTTCCAACTATTGAAATCAATGCTGCCTGCACAAACTCAGACAATTAGTCTATTTCTTAGTCTCTTCAGTACAAGAACTGTATTCTTGATGAGCTGGCTGATAGAAGCTACCGGAAGGTTAAATGGACTGTGTCAATTTGTTCGGGAATACTCAGTCCATGCAGCAACCATGAGTGGTCTGTTTCTCAAGCCTCAGTCATCTCCTCTAGTTATGTATAAATCATCCAAAGCTTGGCATCAGTCACATAGTGAAGTTATTATATTGCTGCCTTCAAGATTATGATTCTAGGGCTAAAGATTTGGTGCATTTGTGCCTCTAGTTAGCGCCTCTGGGGGTGCTAACGGGTGCAAATGACTTTTCGCCTGGGTGCGGCACTTCTAACGACTCCAGCTAAATTCAGAGGGAGTTTAGTGGCGGCAGTAACCAATAGCACCCCGCTCTACTGCACGGGATGTCATCACTGTGCGCAGCGCCCCGTTTTCACCCCGCCTGCAAAATTGGCCCGCGCCCCCTGAATCTGCGCTGGGCGATGACAGCGACCGATTCAGGGGGCAGGAACGGAGTGGCAGGAGGCTTGCGGGGTGGGAAGTAAAGGGCAGGTGGCGGGCGGGGGAGAATAAAATCGGCCGACTTAATTGTTAAAATTAAATCGGCCGACCCGTTGCGTCTTTCAACGCAGGGCCCGTGCCGCGGTCTGGCAGCCTGGCACTCCTCTTGTATGCCGGGCTTCTGGCACTGCACCCCGCTCTCCGGTGGTCCAGGTAGGGCCCCGCAGAGTTGTGGACTTGGGCCCTCCCCTTTAATGAGAGGAGGAGCCCTTCCGTGCGGCACTGCTATGTGGCCCAGTGCGTAACGCTGCAGAACTCACCGCCCGCTATTCAGGGTTAGCGCTCTAAGAAGGAAGTGGCGTTCTTGGGGCATTAAAACTGAAGTTAGCGATCGCTGGCACTATTTTTCACCAGGCACTAACTTTAGCACCCAGGTGATATTAGCAACCCAAAATGGTCGCTAACGAATTTTTCCCTATTCTATTGTAATTCAAAATGGTACATTTTGCTCAAAGCTAATGAATGTGCAGACAAGTATTCTGATAAGCTTTCTAGAAAATTTGGAGAGAGTAACTGCTGCTTTAACTCTAAGGTGCGATTTTCCACGGATACATTAGGCGCTTAAGAATCTCTGAGGTGGCTAAGATGGTGTCTTGTGCTGCAATGCCTGGGTAGCCCACCTTTAGCGCAAGAAGCGCATACTAGGAACGGCCTCCCCGAGTATCATTAAAGCTCTGATGAGCAATTAAAGTGGCTCCTAGTGCTCATTAAAGAGGCTGCAAGCCATTTTGCTGGCTGGCGCGGTAATTAACGCCCTCTCCTAACAGCGACCAGCTGAACAGGAGTAAAGAAGTCGTTGGTGAGGATTGCGAGCGCTACTAGCAGCCATACTCTGCTTTCACTGTTCACTTGCTGCTGGAGATCGACTGACTACACTGCGTTTGAAGAGGACTTTCGATGCACAGTGGGAGACTTTCTGGGGCACTTTGTCAAGACTTCACCAACACTCGATCAACATTTATTTTGCAAATTCCCTGAGGACTTCACCTAAAGAGAGTGAGTGCTGTGCTACTGTACCTTATTGCAGACCATAAAGGGGTCATCAGGAGACAGAGAGGGAGTGGTTGGTCATGGGGATCTTGCCATGGGCCCCCTTTGATCTGGCGAAGGAATGGGAGGAGGAAATGAGGCCAGGCAGAGCAGCACCAGCTGCTGGAGAGGAGGGCAAAGAGGGCTCTAGATTTGTGGTGACTTGCTGTGTGCTCCACAACCTGGCGATCAAGAGAGACCCGCCGTTACCACCAGCAATTGTACCAGAGGGTCAAGTTCAGGAGCCACAAGAGGAGGAAGATGAGGAGGAGGAGGATCAGAGGAAGCACCAAAGGGTTCCAGGTAGACGGCCCACCTCTGGGAGGGGCACTCGCCACCATCTAATTGAAGACTACTTTTGAGAGATGTCCTCCACCATCAGACTTCAGAGCACTGTTGCCACATGCCTTAGCTTCCACAACTGAGGATCCATCAAGAAATCCACCATGTGCACTCAATCCTTTCAACTGCTTCCCCATGAACAACACAATTAAAAAGACCACCAATTTCAGCACTACACAATTACTATAATTGCTCTTTATCTACAGCAAAAACAAACCATGAACACATGATCTAACCAACAGCACTTACAAATATTAAACTATTCACCCTGGTGCTTATCCTTAATGGATATCCTATAAGTGCTCTTACCTACTCTCAGCAGCATGCAAGGTAGATGGCTGCTGAGATTCTGAAGAGGGCAGTTCAGATGTCCTCCTGGGTCCTCGAGAGGCTGTGGAACAGAGATGGCCCCACCTCACACAGTACCATCTCAGCAGGGGCTTCAGCAGTCTGGGCCGCCTGGCTGGCAGGCAGCTGCAACAGGAATGGTGGAGTGCGGGGGGAGGGAGCAGAAATTCTGCCATCCGGAGAGAGGCCAGTATGTTTTTGTTCCATGATTCCCACGCCACGACTTCGGGGTGCCTGTTCAGCCAACCCAGTGATCTGCTGGAGGACAGATCTCTGGGCAGCAGAGACACTCTGCAAGCCCCTTTCAACCAATGATCCCAGAGCCAACATGGCACCTGCCTAAGCTTCCATTGCAGCACTTTGTCGTTCCATGGAAGATGCAAGTAGTGCAATGGAAGCTGCTTGGTCTTCCATTGCAGCACATTATCATTCCATGGAAGCTGCCATAACTGCAGTGGAATCTGCAACCTCAGTCATCAGACATTGCATGATGTTTGGCTCCACAGGTCGCTGGATGGAATTTTCAGCCTCTCCACGCTGGAGAGGATGGGTTCCAAGCTCTGCATCAAGCCATGGGCCAAGCTCGAGGTGGACTCCTCCATCCCCCTAGCCATGACCCGTAAGCTTTCAGGCAGGCTGTCCATTGCGCAAAGCATTTGGTTTGCCAGATCCATCAGCCTTCTTCTGAAGTTTGGACCTACGAGGTCCTCATCTGACTCCTCTACAGCAGAACTAGTATGTGACCTTGCACCCTGGCAAGGTGGCATCTGTCGTGTCCCTTCCACCCGGCGTGGCTGCTGCCCACGAGTGCCTGGTGCATGTGACTGTGAGGAACCTACCCTAGCCTCTAAGTTACGCATTGTACCAGTCTCTGAGCTGGTGCCTGCGACAATGGTAGCAATTGATACAGTGCCATCTTCCTTGCTCTCCTCCTTCTCTTCCTCTAGGGGGATGTGGTGGCTCTTTCTCCTCTTCCAGTTCCATGTGGGAGCTTGCAATGATAAAGCTAGAAGGGTTTTGGTGCAGCGCGTGTGGCCACTATAGGAGGATGTAGGTGATGAAATCATATGGAGCTTGTGATTGGGCTTGGGGATCAGGAATAGTTGTGGATATGTAAGGAAGCTGGAGTGGCCACATACCCCTAGATGAGATGTCACCTGCTCTGCCTGTGGCCAAGGTGTCTGTCACTCCCCACCCAATCACTGCCACCACTGCCTCCTCAAGTAGAGTGATCTCATGCAGTCGTGCTTCCCCTCCCTGGTCAGGTCCTGCTGGCATCTGTTCTGTGTTATCTTGTCCTGGAAGAGAAAGAGATGTTCACAATTTCAGATCATAACCTCTGCCCCCATTTTATCAGATAGCAGCTGTTGATAAATCTGCTATTCCCATTTACACCTCTTCTCTACCCATCTTTTCTTTCTTTACTTGTCCCATTACCATCTCCTTTTGCCTTGTACAATCATAGCTTTTGTCATTTAATCCCTTCTCCATTCCACCCTATCACAGACCTTTCCTTTGTCCTTTCCTCCCTACCCCCTTTCCCTGCCTCTGCACTTACTTAAAACCTGTTATATCTCTAACTTTTTCCAGTTCTGATGAAAGGTCATCGACCCGAAATGTTCTCTTTCCACAGACGCTACCTGACCTGCTGAGTGCTTCCAGCATTTTCTGTTTTTATTTCCGATTTCCAGCATCCGCAGTATTTTGCTTTTGTGTTGGAGAAAAGAGTTGGGTATTGGCAGGTGTTTGTGTTTGTGTGATGCCCTCTCCCTTGGTCCCTGAGCCATCCTTATATGTGCCGTTGTCTGTCACCTAGTGCACACCACACTTTCAGTAGAAGTGTGTGCGTGGAGTCTACATATACTGCTCCATGAAAATTGCTTCTAAATAGCGCTTGAGTGCTAAATGTGCAGGTCTCTGGTTTAGCGCCTCCAGGCACGTTTAAAACATGGCAATCAACAATTAGCCCCAAAATCGCCAGCTAAAACCAGACTTTTAAACAGGCTTCTCTTATTAGCACAGTATCCACTTAGTGTCTGCTTTCACCCTTTCCCCAAAATAACACCCTAATAGTTATTTATTACTTGACTGGCAAATTTGTGGACATGTGAAGAATATTATATTGGTATAATAGACCACCATTATCTGCCACAATGGAGAGGCCACCCTCCTGCCAAGTGGATTTTGTTAATTGGTGGAAAATGGAGGATCCCAAAATGTTCATCTTGCATGTATATGCAACAATACCCAGGAACAGGAAAGAAGATGAGTACGATACAAATGACAAAAGAACCATTGGGGCTGATAATGTGGCCTGTGATGTCCCGAGCTCTGTTGGCCTACTCAGCACCTGGTGACCACAGCATCCCATAGCGCAGGCCACAAATGCTTTGAATGCCTCCACAGCAACTATGTGTAAAGTTTATTAAGACCCCAGCTTCTACTTAAATTAGGATGGAACTGCATAATCTGGAATGGGCACATCAGAGGAGGTCCATTAAAACAATTTAAGTTTTTCTCCTGGGTGGCCCTTTCCTTTCAATAGTAAACTATTCATTAGTACTTCATTCATAAACTTTGCTTCATTGGCTTCCAAAGGAATAAATTAAAGAAGTTTCTGTGCCCCAAACTTGTTATCGGCAACCCTTCACAAGCTGCTGTGGTCTGACAATCTGGCCCCTGACCCGTGTCCCTCCCAGCATGTCACGTGGTAAGTGCTGGGAGCACCACTGAAGTACGTGAACAAACTGATCTTAGCTTATTGCGCTCCTCTAATTTTGCCCTCTTGAGCATCCCTGATTATAATCGCTCAACCTTTGGTTGCCGTGCCTTCTGTTGCCTAGGCCCTATGCTCTGGAATTCCCTGCTTAAACCTCTCCGCCTCGCTACCTCTCTTCCTCCTTTAAGACGCTCTTTAAAACCTACCCCTTTGACCAAGCTTTTGGTCACCTGCCCTAATTTATCCTTATGTGGATCGATGTCAAATTTTTTTGTCTTTAAATACTCCTGTGCAGCGTCTTGGGACGTTTTACTATGTTAAAGGCGCTATCTAAATACACATTATTATTGTTGTTAGTTTAGACAGGCGCATAGAGTGCCTGAGGAACAGGGAGCTTGGCAGAGTGGAATAGATGGCCGGCGACATCATTATATGGCTTATTCAACAATTTAAAAAAAATACAAATAACAACAAAACTTAACGTAGTTTTGATGTCTCATGTGAGGCGTTATATTGGAAAGTTTTGGGCCAATAATCAGGAAGGCAGATGATTTGAGTGCAAACAGTGAATATTCTGCATACAATTCCTTTTTATGTTTACAATATTGATGTTTGAATGTCAGGTAAATATAGTTACAACAACATTGTATATGGATGCATCTCAGTCTGTTATTAGTAAAAAAAAATTCCATTGCACTAACAATGATGTGATGTTTTCCATATATGGTTATCTTCCGACTTTGCAAAATTATGCTCCAGGCTGTGTGTGTCAGTGGAGAAGATTAGAATTCCGCTTTGCGGAACACCTCCGTTCAGTCCGTAAGGGTGACCCCGAGCTTCCGGTCGCCTGTCATTTTTGTTCACCGCTCCATTCCCACTCGGACCTCACCGTCCTTGGCCTCTTGTATTGTTCCACGGAAGCTCAACGTAAACTCGAGGAACAGCAAATCATCTTCCGATTAGGCACTTTGCAGCCTTCCGGACTCAATATAGAGTTCAATAATTTCAGATCATAACCTCGGCCCCTATCACTTTTTTCCTTTTAATTTTTTCCACCCCTTTGTTTTGGGTCCTTTTTTTCTCCCCCCCCCGCCCCTGCCGCCTTTCCTTTTGTTTCTCTGTCTCACCTGGCAGCTGTCCTTATCCTGCCAGTACACTTCACACCTAATCTCAGCTGCCTTTTGTCTCCACGGGCCCATTACCATCTCATCTGGCTTCGCATACCTTTTATTGTCTCTTTTTCTTCTTTTGTTCGATCGCAGCTTTGCCTTCGATCTTTTTATTTTCTTTCCAGTTTTGAAGAAGGGTTTCAACCCGAAACGTCAACTCAAATTTCTCTCCACGGATGTTGCCTGACCTGCTGAGTTTTTCCAGCATTCTCTGTTGTTATTTAGAATAAAATACAGAGTGTTTTTTGCACCATTCCCAGTGCAGTTAAATTTGGATTAATGCATAAGTACTTTGCTAAACGACTGCTTTAGTCAAGATTATGCTTTGATCAGGATATCTATAAAGGATGAGTAAAATAACCAATCTGTTAATTTTTGTATTGCCGTTGAGTGTAAACAAAAACAACAGAAAACACAAAATAAAGTGATTGGATTTTTAAACTGCTGCCTCTAGGTGACAATTGGCAGCAATTGCCTGTGTACAGTCAGCAGATAATCAGGCAACATTCTTGTCTTGATTCAAGACTGTTTTATGTTAAGTGCTGGTGTAACAAGGAACTGTTCCATGGATTGGTGAGAAGCAGCTTTACACCTGCAAAATCACACTTGGGCTGGGATGTCGAGTCAAGCGATCCAGCAAAGACAAGCTGCTGCTTTACATGGATGCAAAGTAAATCAGTGGTCAAATCAGCCCAGAATGGAACACATATAAATTTAGACAAATTTACTCATAGAATCATACAATAGTACAGCACAGAAGGTGGCCATTTGGCCCATCGAGACTGTGCCGGTTCTTTCGAAGAGCAATCCAGTTAGTCCCACTCCCTGCTCTTTCCCCATATCCCTGTAATTTTTTCTCCTTCAAGTATTTCTCCAATTCCATTTTGAAGGCTGCTATTGAATCTGTATCAACTACCCTATCAGGCAGTGCATTCCAAATCCTAACCACTCGATGCGTAAAAAAGTTTTTCAGAATGTCGCCTCTGGTTCTTTTGCCAATCACCTTCTAGTTCCTTTCTTCCATGGTTAGAAAACATTGCAACATTCTTTCTCCACCTAGTTTTGAGCCAAGCTATGTTCTGTAAAATAAACTGTTGAAGAATTACTTGGTTAAAAAGATATGTTTTAAGGATCGTCATAAAGGAAGAGAGGAGTGGAATAATGTTCCCCTTGCTGGTGAGATATTAAACTTTTTCTGCCATTGCATCCATGCCCTTGGCACAGTGCTACTGCTGTTGATGGCCTTAACCACTTCTTGTCATGCTCTGCATGCTGCAGACTTTAGGGCCTAGAAATTCAGTGGGCTGCGCCACCAGTTAGCGCCCAAAGAGGGGACTCAGTGGCTTTAGCGCCACTGGCCACACCTCCCGCGATATTTAGCGGGGCGCTAATGGCGGCGTTAGCCTGTAGCGCTGCGCTACCACCGATGACGTCATCGGTGTGCGCAGCGCCCCGCTCCCGCCCCGATCACCATATTTGGTCGCGCCCGCCTCTTTAACGCCGGTCGCAAATGGCGACCGGTTCACAGGGCCTACCTGTGGCGGTAGTGGCGCAAATTAAGGTGGAGGTGCGGGGCGGCCGCTTTTTCGGCGGCCGCCTGCCAGCACCTCCGTCCCCGGCCTCCTAAACCACCCCCCCCCGCGGCATTGCCGGCTGTTTCCCGAGAGCCCTGCACTTCTCCTTGGTGCCGGGCTCATTTGCTGGCACTCGCGAGCGGGGCTCGCGCTGTTGCAGGCACCTCCCCCTTAACAGTGGGAGGAAGGCCTGCAGTACAGCAGCGTGCCGTGCTGCAGCGTGTGGCGCTGCGGCACGTTGCGCTGCGATAATCAGTTTCAGCGCCCCAAGCGGGACGCGGGGAGCCTCGAGTAGCGGCCCGCTTCCGTTTGGGGCACTGAAACTGAATATCGGGATGGCGCTAGTGGCTCCGCTCGCAGCGGTAATTCCGGCGCCCAGGCGAGCTTGGCGCCCCAAACGGGGCCCAACTGAATTTCTAGGCCTAGGACCTTCCTTCCATGGTGAGAAAACATTGCATCCTTCTTTCTCCATTTCCAGCGGCAGCTGTTCAATGGACTCGCCATCAAAGCAGGGTGTCCTTCTGCGACCGACCCTCTTTACTGGCATTCTGATAGATTTGACACTGCTTTGCCTACTTCTTCCTCCTTGGCGTTGCTAATTGCAAAATGATCACCTGGCACAAATAAGTTTACAAAAGCAATTCAGGATATTTCCTTACGGTTTGTGGGCTTGAAAAATAGTTACCCAGCTTCCAAAATGTTCACCCAGGCACACGGTTCGCTGTTTCCACCACAGGTTTTCCAAAGGCCCCACACCTGCCCCTTTAAGTATACACCACCCTTTTTAAGGTCTGAAGCTTCACTTTGCTTCCTGAGCCATCATCAGTGCGCCCAATAGAAAATGTCAGTACCCTCACCCCCCCCCCCACGTAACACCCAGGATATGCAAAATGAGGCCTGAGAAGCAATCCAGGCTCATTGTACTAGTAAGACTGCTTACTTCTACCTCCGCAACATTGTCCACATCTGCACCATTTTACTCTTACTGCCAACATAATCACCTTGGGCATTCCTCTCCAAAGTCATTGAGTGTGTTGTTGTCTCCCAGGTCTGTGCCCATCTTTCCCACAACTCCATGTTTGAATCTCTCCAATCAGGCATTCACCTCGCAGCATTGAAACAGCTTTAACCAAAGTCAAAAAAGACATTCTATATGATTATGGTGCATTATCCCTCCTTCACCTTTTATGCAGCCTTTGACTACACCATACTGTTCTAACGTCCCTCTTCTGTTGTTGAGCTTGGTGGGGCTGCCCTCACTTGGTTCCGCTTTTACCTATCCAATCATAGCCCCAGCACCATTACCTCCAGAGTCCCCCAAGGGTCTATCCTTTGCCCCTCCTCTTACTCATCTACATGCTCCCCCTTGACTATATTATCTGTAGACATGGGGTCAGGTTCTACATGAACACTAATGATACCCAGCTCTTCCTCTCCATCACCTATCTCAATTCCTCCACTGTTTTTGTGCTGTCAGATTGCTTGTCCTACATCCAGTCTGGGACAAGCTGCAATTTTCTCCAGTTAAAGACTGGGAAAGCAGTAGATGTCCTGCCACAAACTCCTTACCCTTGCTACTGATTCCATTCCCCTGCTTGACATTCTCTCAGGCTGTTTGTAATCTTGGTGTCCTATTCGACCCCGAGTTTAGCATCTTACCCTATGTCCTCTTTATCACAATGACTGCCTATTTCCACTTCTGTAACATTGCCCCTGCCTCAGGCCATCTGTGCTGAAACCTCATCCATGTCTCTGTCACATCCAGACTCAACTATTCCAATGCTTGGTCGACCTCCCATCTTACACCCTCTGTAAACATTAGCTCATCCAAATCTTTGCTGCCCATAGCCTATTGTGCACCATCTCGCACACCCATCACTTCTGTACTTACTGACCTGCAGCGGTTCCAGGACCCCTAAAGCCTCAAATTTAAAATATTTAAGTCCTTGCATGGCCTTACCTCTCCCTATCTCTGCCCTACAACCCCCACCCCAAACTTCCCATTCCTCTGACTCCACTCACTTGTGACTCTCCCTGTCCCTTCACCCCACTATTGCCAGCCATGGCGTCAGTGACTTCGGCCCGACAGAATTCCCTTTCTTAAACCCCTCCCCTCGCCACTTCCCTCTCCTCCTTTAAGATCTTACGCCTTCCCTCCTGCGAGAACCCCCAAAATCACCTAATTGATCAAGTGTTTGGCCACTCCTCCTAATATCTCTTTCTTTGGCTCAGCCTGCATTTTTTAATTACAGCTCTTGTAGTGCCCTGGGCCTTCTTTCTACATTAAAGGTGCTATATCAATTATTGTTGCCTTGGCTGTACTCTAGAACTCTCTTCTCACCTTTAAAAGCTTTCTCAAAACATCTCTTTGACTAACTTTTCAGTTACTTCTCCTAACTTTCCCGCAAAGGCTCAGTGTCTTGCTCCTTTTCTGCTCTTTGAAGCACCTTGGGGGGATTTTCTATAAATACAAGTTTTTGTTGTGGGATCTTGCTGTGTTTGCCTACAACACAACAATGACTGCACTTCAAAAGTAAATCATTGGTTGTGAAATGCTTTGGGGCAATCTAAGGCTGTGCTATGTAAACGGGAGATTGTTGGTCATTTTGAAATAAATAAAGCAATTTCTTAGACTCTCTGAATAGAATTTTAACTCAATTGTTTGGGGGGGAAATAAAGTGGGGTCCCTTGAAAATGGAGAGTTCGGCCTTACTGCTGGCTTGAATTTCGCTGGTTACTATTTTAACTACTTACCGCAGTTCGGTGGATGAGCCGACCGCTGGAAGCAGGCGGGAGCCTCGTAAATTTATGCAAATCAGGGTCCCATTATATCACTGACACCCCGATTGGATTTTAACTCAGGCCTGAGCGGGGAAGCCTCTGCAACATTCCCGTCAGGCTGAAGCAGCTCAGCAGCTGTTGGGAGGACCCTTCAAGGTAAGTCAAAATCTATCGTTCGTGGGGCCAGGTGGAACTGGAGTGCTCCTCCAGACCCCACAAAGAAAGGTCAGGTCCCCGCTATCCTGGCCCGCCACCGCCCCTGCACCCACCACTGCCACCCCTTCCTTCCTGTAAGAATCCACAAATCCACTTCCATGTGACTCATCTGCTTGCTGGTGAGCCTTCCTTTACTGCCAGCCAGCAGCATCTGGCTGCCCGAACGTCAGGCTGAATTTTAATCTACAGGAGCGCACTGGCAAAATTGACAGCGCTGGCTCCAACCCGCCAAATTCCGCATTTCGCTGGAGCGTATTAGGATGCGTGCACGCAACCCCCTCGGGAGAGGCGGGTTGCCAATTAATTGCTCAATTGGAGTAATATTTCAGCAAACTTTTCAGAGTTTTTTTAAATTTGTTCATGGGATGTGGGCATTGCTGGCAAGGCCAGCATTTATTGCCCATCCCTAGTTGCTCTTGAGAAGGTGGTGGTGGGCCGCCTTCTTGAACCGTTGCAGTCCATGTGGTGAAGGTACTCCCACAGTGCTGTTAGGGAGGCAGTTCCAGCAATTTGACCCAGCGACGATGAAGGATTGGTGATATACTTCTAAGTCAGGATGGTGTGTGACTTGGAGGGGAACTTGGAGGTGGTGGTGTTCCCATGCGCCTACTACCCTTGTCCTTCTCAGTGGTAGAGGTCGCGGGTTTGGGAGGTGCTGCCAAAGAAGCCTTGGCGAGTTGCTGCAGTGTATCTTGCAGATAGTACACACTGCAGCCACGGTATGCCGGTGGTGGAGGGAGTGAATGTTTAAGGTGGTGGATGGGGTGCCAATCAAGCAGGCTGCTTTGTCTTGGATGGTGTCGAGCTTCTTGAGTATTGTTGGAGCTGCACTCATGCAGGCAAGTGGAGTGTATTCCATCACACTCCTGACTTGTGCCTTGTAGATGGTGGAAAGGCTTTGGGGAGTCAGGAGGTGAGACACTCGCTGCAGAATACCTAGCTTCTGACCTGCTCTTGTTGCCACAGTTCAGTTCAGTTCAGTTCAAATGCTTTATTGGCATGAAAGTTTTTATGTGGCTGGTCCAGTTAAGTTTCTGGTCAATGGTGACCTGCAGGATATTGATGGTGAGGGATTTGTCGATGGTAATTCCGTTGAATGTCAAGGGGCGGTGGTTAGACACTCGCTTGTTGAAGATAGTCATTGCCTGGCGTTTGTGTGGCGCGAATGTTACCTACCACTTATCAGCTCAAGCCTGAATGTTGTCCAGGTCTTGTTGCATGCGGGCATGAACTGCTTCATTATCTGAGGAGTTGCGAATGGCACTGAACACTGTGCAGTTATCAGCGAACATCCACACTTCTGACCTTATGATGGAGGAAATTTCATTGATGAAGCAGCTGAAGATGGTTGGGCCTAGGACACTGCCCTGAGGAACTCCTGCAGTGATGTCCTGGGGCTGTGATGATTGACCTCCAACAACCACAAATATCTTCCTTTGTGCTTGGTATGACTCCAGCCAGTGGAGAGTTTTCCCCTTGATTCCCATTGACTTCAATTTTACTAGGGCTCCTTGATGCCACACTCGGTCAAATTCTGCCTTGATGTCAAGGGCATTCACTCTCACCTCACCTTTGGAATTCAGCTCTTTTGTCCATGTTTGGACCAAGGCTGTAATGAGGTCTGGAGCCAAGTGGTCTTGGCGGAACTCAAACTGGGCATCAGTGAGCAGGTTATTGGTGAGTAAGTGCTGCTTGATAGCACTGTTGACAACACCTTCCATCACTTTGCTGATGATTGAGAGTAGACTGATGTGGCGGTAATTGACCGGATTGGATTTCTCCTGCTTTTTGTGGACAGGACATACCTGGGCAGTTTTCCACATTGTTGGATAGTTGCCAGTGTTATAGCTGTACTGGAACAGCTTGGCTAGAGGCATGGCTAGTTCTGGAGCACAAGCCTTCAGCACGACAGTCGGGATATTGTCGGGACCCACAGCCTTTGCTGTATCCAGTGCACTCAGCCATTTCTTGATATCACATGGAGTGAATCGAATTGGCTGAAGACTGGCTTCCGTGGTGGTGGGAACCTCAAGAGGAGGTCGAGATGGATCATCCACTCAGCACTTCTGGCTGAAGATGGTTGCAAATGCTGGGCTCCACCATCATTGAGGATGAGGATATTCATGGAGCCTCCTCCTCCCGTTAGTTGTTTAATGGTCCACCGCCATTCATGATTGGATGTGGCAGGACTGCAGAGCTTTGATCTGATCAGTTGATTGTGGGATCGCTTAGCTCTTTCTATAGCATGCTGCTTCCGCTTTTTAGCATGCATGTAGTCCTGTGTTGCAGCTTCCCCAGGTTGGCACCGCATTTTGAGGCACACCTGGTGCTGTTCCTGGCATGCTCTTCTAAACTCCTTATTGAACCAGTCAAGTCCATGGGTTTCCTGGGCTTCCTGAAACTCATCAGTGAAAGCAAGGCGAGAACACAACGGCAACTGAGGGGGCTGATTAAAACTCATGGAAATACTGCAATAAATCCTCAGTACTTTCAGTTGCTTTCTTACCTGCTAGTGGGAAATGGTTTTGTTCACAGTACCTTTGCTGAGAGATAACTTCCTACACTTTGCAGGTTTGCTCTATCACATCAGGATGGGTGCCGTTTATGCTGCCTTAGATTGGACCTCAGATAAGAACCAGGATGACCAGCAATAGCGCAAGCAGCAGCACCCGCAGCCTGCTGGTCACAGACCTGTAGCTGCACAGGAGAGAGGGGAGCAGCAGAGAGGCGACCAGTAGAGAGGTGCAGCTCACATGAGGCACTACCCACGAAATGGTGTCTACAGGCAGAGGCTCAATTTCCTTGACATGTCTGAACAGCAGTGTCTCAGGAAGCTCAGGATGCCACATCGGGTGGTGTCAGACATCTGCAGCCTCCTAGAAGAAGACCTGCTGCCTGCTGGATCTGGTGGTCACTCATTACCGATAGCTGTCAAAGTCCCCATCGCCCTCAACGTTTTTGCCTCCAGATCCTTCCAGGGCTTTGCCGGAGACATATCCAGGATTTCCCAGTCGGCTGCTCACAAATCCATTGGACAGGTCACTGATGGCTTGTTTGCCAGGGCTGGCAATTGATGTCAACTTTGACTTCGATGGTACCAGTCAGAATGAGCGGGCGCTCAGCTTGGCAGGTCTCGCTGGCTTCCCAAAAGTGCAGGGCGCCATCGACTACACTCACGTGGCAATCTGGGCACCCCCAGAACAACCAGGAATGTACGTCTACCGCAATGGCTTCCACTCCATTAATGTGCAGCTGGTGTGCAACCACAAAAAGATCTTTATGCAGGTCTGCACATGATGCTTTCGTACTGCGCAGTCCAAACTCCATGATCTTTTCGGACCAGGAAGCAGACTTAAGGGGTGGCTGCTAGGCGACAAGGGATACCCACTGCAAACCTGGCTGATGACACCCATCCGAAAACCCAACACTGACCCCAATAGCACTACAATGAATGCCCTATCACCACTAGATGTGTGATTGAACAGGCCATTAGCATGCTGAAGATGCGCTTCAGGTGCCTTGACAGACCTGTATGCGGCCTTCACAACATTGCGCAGCAGTGAGGTTTGGACCTGCAGGAGCAACAAAGCCCAGAACTCAGATCTTTCTCAGATGATTCAGAGGGGAGGAGGCAGAAGAAAAAGAGGAGGCTGAGGGTGATGAGGGCAATGCACCCTCAGCTGCTCACATTGCTGGCCGGGATGCCAGGGATGCCCTTATTAATGCAAGGTACCCTTAGGTTGTACCAGTGGACCCATGTCACCAGAAAATGCAATGGCCACACTTCCCCCACCCCCTGCACTGCCAAAACCACAGACACAAAGCAGTCCTGCAACCAACCAACCACCCCTGAACATGCCCCCATTGGTCTCCATCAATTCATGTCTTCACAATCATCATCAAACAAATTAGAAGGCCATTTACCCAAGAATGGACAAGATGGAAAAGTGGTGAAAAAGAAAAACATTTACGTGAGCTAAATGAAGAACAAAATTTTATCAAAGCAACATTTTCTCAGACACCCATGCGCATACACTTGTGCAACTACAAAGCCTTACACTTCCTTTTTCTGCTACTCCTACGTGGTGCAACCTGTGTGGCTTCGGCAGTGATAGAGGCAGGCTGTGCAGATCCCTGCTCTGACTGCTGAGATGCTCTTGGCCGATGCCCTCTGGGTTTTAGAGCCCGTGAGGGCCCCGCCAAAGACTGCTCCACCTTCACCTGTGCAGGGGCCGACTCGGCCATTGGGAGACAAGGCAGCATGTGGGCTACTGACTGACTGGTGAGCACTTCACTGCTATCACTGTGCTGGTGAAAACTTTAGTGCAGATCAGACTAAGGTATCTGTCAATCTATTTAAGGTGGCAGACCTGTTGGCATCCAGAGTCTGCATGGTAGTGTTGAAGGTGTGCATGGTCTCATTTGATTGGAGCGTTTGACGGTCCATGGCTCTGGCCACTCTATCCATGGAAGAAGACATAATTTCAATGGCCTGTGACATCACCTCTCAGATTCTTGAGGTGGACTCTTCCAATCTCTCTGCAATCATGGTGAGTCTATTTTGAAGGCATATTAGTGCATCGCACATTGTCTGCTACTGCTCAATGTTTCTCCTCTTCATCGACGGCTCCCGGGGTACAGCATCTGTGTCCGGCTGAGCAGAACTTGGAGAGGACTGCGCCCTCCAATGCGGACTCTCCACTGCTGCCCCTGTCTCCACCACTTGCTCTCGCTCACTTGTGTGGTGTGAGTCACCAGGTGAAAACCCAACTATCTGTCCTACCGGTCCCAGCGAAATCTGAGTTTCTGAGCTGGTGCATGGTATGAATGACGGTGCACCCTCAGAATGACTGAGCTCCTCTGAGGACTCATCGCCTGTCATGTCCACCAACTCTTGCTGCACAGGTGAAGGTCCAGTGGGAGATAAAAGACATGAATTACTCCTAGCAAGGTAAGAATGTTGCAAGTTATCATTATGAAGATGATCAATTTTCACTTGCTTGAAACCAAGTCAACATAATTGAGTGCCGCATGACATGTGGGTGGCTTTTATTTAATTTTGTCACCAGGTAGCTGGGAGCTCCATGTCTCCCCATCTCCAACAGCAAGGGATGCCATAACTCCACTTAATTCCAGCACCTCCTCATCTGCAGTTATGAATTTGTAAGAATAAGCCATTTGCTGTAAATTTTGCTGTAACTTGATCAAACTTAAATGTTGACCAAATTTAATATGCCAGCACGCTTCGAGAGGCTGAGAGGTTGGTTCCTGTGGGAACTTTGTATGAAAACTGTTCACAGATAAAGAAGACCTCGGACAGAAACAGAGACTTTCTGCTGGAATATAAAATAGACTGCTACGGTTTTAAGATGTAAAGGCTGCCAACTGCCTGTCAACAAATAAGGTAAACAGATCTTGAAAGTTCTGTGAAGAGGAAGCTATTGAACTGTTAAGCCATTGCAAAAACAGGAACATCCTCAGACTTTGGAATGTAACTGGCCTTGCGGCCCACTGACTGACTGACTGACCACTGATACGAAGACAAGGTAAACAACTACTGACTATTCTTTGTATAAGTTTGGGACACATAGGGGTCGATTTTCAGTGTGCTGTGAGGTGGGCTTTTAGGCGTGCGGGGGGCTAAAATCCCGTATTCGGGGGTCCCGACACCATCCCGCCCAAAACCCGCCTCCATGTAAGTTTCAAAGGAGGCGGGTACCCGCTCTGCACTGGGACCCGCCTACCCGAGGCGGGAAGGGATTAGTGCCAATTAACTGCCTATTAACAGGTAGTTAACAGGCAGTTTTTAGCCTAATCCCTATTCTGAAGGTTGTCGTGTGGGATTCCCGACGGCTCCAAACCACGCCAGGTTAGAGGAGTCGGGCCGTCGGGTTGAAGGACTTGGAGGGGTCGAGATGTCAGTGTTCAGGTGAGTGATGGGTGCATGAGTGCAAAGGTAAGTGTGTTTGGTGTGTCTAAAGTGTATAAAGAAGTTTAAATTACCTGTACTTATCTTTACAGCCTTCCTTCCTCTAGGCTTCAGGAGTCCATCATTCAGCCAGCACAGAAAGCAGAATGGCTGCGATCTGTCAAAAGTGACAGCCTGCAGCTTTCAGTGCCAGCGAGATTTCTAACTGAGTCTGCGTAGAAGGACTCAGGTTAGAAGTAAGACTGTCAGTGTTTGACAGCTTCAAACAGCTGTGAAACACTGATATTCCTTCTGTCAACACATCTTGACAGATGAAATTTCACCCTGTTGCCGGGTGGCCCTTAATTGGACTGCTGAGCCCGCTGGGCGGGCTCAACAAGGTCAATCAAGTGAAAATTGCGTGGATTGGCCGCATCTCGATGGAGGCGGGACTACAACCCGAAAGTTGTAGTCCCGCCTCCTTCCCGACTTCTGAATGAAAATGCAGCCCATATGCTGTGGGCAGGTTGCCAGGTTTAAGGTATATAAGATGCTGTAAGACGATACTCGGGGCTGCAGATGGGCAACCTGGTCAGTTGTCAGAAATCATACGTCTAGTCATCACCGAATTGACCAATCGCTGGTGTTAGTACGTATGTGGTGTTTGCTTATTATCGCTTGAGCATAAAGTAAAGGGATAGCTCTGTGTATGCTAAAGTATAATCGGGAATTGTTATATTGTGGCGGTACAACCGGTTGTCCCTTACTAACTATGTACATAATTCACTTTAACCTAACTAGTTTGTATGTAACTTACCTGTTTGGGCCGTTGCCCCTTTAACTTACCTGTTTGGGCCGTTGCCCCTTTAAGACGCGCCCTAGCACGCTGACGTCATCACGTGACGCACCTAAACGCGTTGGCCGCCAGCCTAGTTCGGCCGTCCGCTTCCTCGACGGTCGCAATGGCCAGCCACAGTGCCGGGTGCCTCTCCCGCTCCCGTGACTTCGGCCGCAACGGCCAGCCTCAGTGCCGGGTGCCTCTCGCGCTCGCAACTTCGGCCGCAATGGCCAGCCTCAGTGCCGGGTAGACACGTCGACATATCAGCGTGGGTCACGTGACCGCCCCAAGCACGGGCGAACGCGCTGATGTCATGACGCGGTCACGTGACGCCCGAAGCATAGGAAAACACAGCCAAGCGTGATGACGTCATCACGTTATCCACAGGACTGCGGACTCAGTCCTCGTGGCGTCCCCGCTGGGGAAAGACCTACTCTACGGCGCTCCTGCAACCATCTCACTTACCTGCTGTTTTTCGTCTGCTTCTTGTATTAAAGGACTTATTTATTGTTCTCCTGAAGTCGAACTCGATTATTTAGTAGGCATTCGTCCAATACCTGCTAAGGTCAACCCGAATTCCCACAATTGGTGACCCAACGACATGAGTACGGGAGCTCATCAATTGCTACACTACAATTGGTGACCCCGTATCCGTGAACGATTTTCACGGAAGCAACGCGCAGCCTGAACCTCGTCTTCACAGAAGACGGCCGACGAACAACCGACGAACAGCAACCAACGAACACCAGTTCCTACATTGGCGACCCTGCCTTTGCGAACGTATTCGCAAAGGAAGCGCAGCCTGGAGGTGATCCCGTTTTTCATGGACAAAACGCAGCTGGACCCCGATTTTTGTGAACAATTTTCACAAAAGAAGCACGCCATGGAAGCACCAGCCGTTCCGCTGTCGCTACCGCAATTCAGGGAGAAACAACTGCCTTCGTGCTTTGTAAAAGTAGAAGCCCTGTTCGCTGAGAACATCGATGCGTCGCAGACCACGCACTTGCTTACGGTCTCCGTATCCGACTTTTCTACCGCCACGCGGGTCGTCCGCCTCTACGTCCAACGCAACAGCAAGTATAAATCTCTCCAAGCGCGGGGTACAGCATGTTCGGGCCCACAAGATCGGAGCGTGCCCTGCGGGGATACCACGAGGACTCACCCCCGCGACCCACGAGGACTCGCTCCTCTTGAAACACGAGGACTCGCTCCTCTCGAAACATGGGGACTCGCTCCTCCCGAAACATGAGGACCCATCCCTCGCGAACCACAAGGACCCATCCCTCGCGAACCACGAGGATCCATCCCTCGTGAAACACGAGGACTCATGCCCCGCCGACGACGCAACAGCCCATCAGCCTGCTGGTTGTGTTACCTACCACACTTTTCGGCGAGACAAGAAGCGTGCCGCCCTCCCAGCTGTTTTCTCCTATAGCAAGAACAACTACAAGTGTTGCCGCCCTCCAGGCAGAGTTTACTCCTACCGAAATTAACAACAACCAGGACCGTTGCCGCCCTTTCTCAGTTTTCTCCTTAACAAACGCAAACATCTACTGACGCTGCACACATCGAGGACGGGTCCAACTGGCATCTCGCGGCCGCGATCAGCCACGTGAAAGTTGCTGTCCTCACCGATCACTGATCAACACAGCAACTTTTCACCCTCCGTTGTGTTATCGTCGTAGCACTATGGCACGCACCGTTCCGTGCGTTCCAGCCTCCCGAAGGTTTCGCTCACCTGTCGGCGACTTCACCGACCTCGCCTGTCAAGTCCTTCTGGATCGCTCGTTTGGCGTTCCTGCAGAGTTCGTCAGAACAAGGACTTGTTTCAACATCAACGGAGACATCGCCCGTGTCCGCCCAACCTGCCCGTCACTCTGACAAGGCCTGCTGTTTCGCACGTCTCCACGGTCCTTCACCTGACGGATACGTTTTATTCGCCACGACTTGCGTAAGGATCTGCTCACAACCAGCATCTTTAGACTTAGCTCGTCAAGTCGAGACAGCACGCCCGCTGAGACCACCAGCTGGTCAGACCATCTCATCTTTGGACTTTCATTAAAGCGAATTCTGGGGGGGCGCATGTGGCGGTACCACTGGTTGTCCCTTACTAACTATGTACATAATTCACTTTAACCTAACTAGTTTGTATGTAACTGACCTGTTTGGGCCGTTGCCCCTTTAACTTACCTGTTTGGGCCATTGCCCCTTTAAGACGCGCCCTAGCGCGCTGACGTCACGTCACGTTTCACGTGACGCACCTAAACGTGTCGGCCGCCGGCCTATTTCGGCCGTCCGCTCCCTCAACGGTCACAACGGCCAGCCACAGTGCCGGGTGCCTCTCCCGCTCCTGCGACTTTGGCCGCAACGGCCAGCCTCAGTGCTGGGTGCCTCTCGCACTCGCGGCTTCGGCCGCAATGGCCAGCCTCAGTGCCGGGTAGATGCGTCGACATATCGGCGCGGGTCACGTGACTGCCCCAAGCGCGGGCGAATGTGCTGACGTCACGACGCGGTCACGTGACGCCCGAAGAGCGGGAAAACACAGCCAAGCGTGATGACGTCATCACGCTATCCACAGGACTGCGGACTCAGTCCTCGTGGCATCCCCGCTGGGGAAAGACCTACTCTACAGCGCTCCTGCAACCATCTCACTTACCTGCTGTATTTCGTCTGCTTCTTGTATTAAAGAACTTATTTATTGTTCTCCTGAAGTCGAACTCGATTATTTAGTAGGCATTCGTCCAATACCTGCTGAGGTCAACCCGAGTTCCTACAATATGCTACATAACTGTCGGATGCTTACTTGTAATTTCTTACTGATTTTTAAGTAAAAGAAGTTTTCCACGGGTTCATTGTGTTTTGTGTTGTTTGGAAACTGTTGGACGGGGCGAGGGGTGATTTCCGCACATCTTACAAATTGCATGATCAGTTCTCTCCCTCTACCTGATGTTCTGTGCTCTCTTCTATCTGCAAGAAGGGAAAGAACAGACCTATGAGTGAATGTAATGGCATGTGTTCATCCAATGGATGGAGTGCATTTGGTGAGGGTTACTATGAGCGAGTGGCAGGAAATTTCATAAGGTGAGGGTGAGGGGGGGGTGGTGGATGGATAGATGGTGATGTGAGGAAGTGCATAGAAAGAGAAGGATGGGTGCACCAGCAAGGTAAGAGGGTGTGAGGAGTGATGTGATGGAGTAGGCTTGAGAAGGCAGAGTGAGAGTGTGGGGTGACGTGCACAGCAGGATGTAGGTGAATGTGTCACTGTACTCACCTTTCCTGACCTGCTTAGGTCATTAAACTGTTTCCGACACTGAATCCAGGAGCGTGACACTAAGCTCCTGCTGCTGACCTCCTGTGCCACCTCCAGCCACACCTTCTTGGTCTCAGCTGCAGGCTTCTTCTTCCTGTTGCTAGGGAAGAGTATCTCTCTGCCAATTTTCACCTAAATCAAAATCGGGAGAGGTGCCTAACGGGCGGCCAAATTGATAGTACCTGTATTACATTATCACCCAATGTCTTGTCTGGAGAAGCACAGAAAAAGTAAGTCTTTCTAGTATGTTCTGTAATATATGAGTTTGATTTTCAGTAAAGTTTACCAGCCTTCAGAAACTGAAACATAACCGACATTTGCACTATAAAGCTGCTCCTTAAGACATGGAGATTTTGGGAAGTGGCCATACTGACACATCAAAATTGAGTGTACTTGCCTAATACTGACAAATTTGGATAGCACTGTACATGTCAAAAGATAGCTACAGTCTGGTCTGACTAGAAACAACTGCTCTGTTCCAATTTGATCGGGGATTATTATCTCCACATAAAGTAATCTGGTTCTGGTTTGATACTTGTGTGCTGTGCTGCTAACAATTTGGTATTTCAATTGACAAAAATGGTAGTGTTATTTCAGCATGATGGCTTGTGATGTTTATGTAATGTCTTTACACTTATATGATATTAGACACAGTGCAGATGGTTTATATGAATAAACCAAGCAATGTATCCTTTGGAACGATTAAAATGAGCTTTGAAAAAGCATTATAGTATGTCTGTTCTGAACAAGGAATAAGCAAGCTGGTCCTGGCAGTTTATAGTGAGGAAAGTGTGCTTGATAAAGACAGTGATGTTTAAATATATTACTGCTATATATTCATAACCAAATCTTGTCACAATAGCTCTATCTTTTGAACATGTGCTGATTGTTGCTCTATTAATAGCATTTTACATTAAAATTGTGATTATTCCCTCAAAACAAAGTCATCTGAAGTCAATCTAATTCCATTCATATAGGAGAGTTATTATGGCTGTTGGTAACTAATACAAACACAGTGGCCCTGATATTAATATGAAGGTAGCTTCCGAGCGGGGAGCGGGGGTGGGTGGTTGAAATAGCGTGGGCAAAACCCAGAAGTCAAGTGAGGGGGTCGGAATCTGCGGTCTCAACTCAATTGTACCAATTAATTTTGACTTCCGGGCTTCACGTCTCCAAGCTGCGGAGTGGGCGTGATGCACACCAAGGTGATGCGATCTCAGCTGTATTTAAAGGGACAGTGAACAAATGGAAAGTGGAGGTGTTCAGGATGGAAGGTGCACATAGAGCAAGGGCAGTACCCAGATGCAATGACACATCGCTGGAATTACTGCTGGATGCAGTCAGGAGCAGGAGAGACATATTTTACTCCAGCAATGGGAGGAAGAAACCTGCTGCTCTCATCAAGAAGGCATGATTGGAGGTAGCTGAGGAGGAGAGCAGCAGGAGTGCTGTGCCAAGGTCTTGGATGCAATGTAGGAAGCAGTTTAATGACCTAACTCACTCAAGAAAAGTGAGTAAATTTGCTGATTCACCTACATCCTGTGGTTTAAGCACCCTGCCCCCTTCACTCTTCTTGCTACGCATAATTCATCACATCACTCCTCACACCAACTCAAATTTCAACAGCACCCAGCAGCACCACTCACTTTATATGCACTTCATCGCCTCCCCATTTAACTATCCATCATTGCCACTCACCACAATCCTTCTGCAATGTGGTCCATACATCTCAGTCACCCTCACCAAATGCACTGCAGCAATCTGGTGAATACCTGACCTTCAGTCACTCACAGATCTGTTTTATCACCTCTTGTAGGAGAAGAGAGCACAAAACACAAGGGAGAGGGAGAGGACTGTAGGTGGCCTGGCACAAATAGTTCAGCTCATAGATGCAGAAGAGGAGGCCCTGGAGATAAGTGACACATCTGTATCCTTCTCAATCAGAGATGGAGAGACAGGGAGCTTACAGATAGCTGGTGACAAATTCCAAATATCTTTGACACACATATGCTGTCTTTAGTTCATCTGAATGACCGATGAGAAGATTGAGTATGGAGACTGTCAAGGTTGTGACTTTGCCACAAGTAAATCTTTTGTCTTCCAGGGCCTTCATGTGTACAGCAAGTGTTGCAGGACATCCATGAGGATGATTTCTCAGAGGATCTCATTCCTTCTGAGGGTGCACTGTCACAGGAACTACAGCCATGCAGCAGCGCAGATACCCACACTTCAGTGGGTCCACTTAGAGAGTTAGTTGGGTTTTCACCTGATGATTCATACCTCACAAGTGAGCATGAGCAGACATTGGTGGCAGGGACAGCTGTGGAGAGTCCTCATCGGGGGGCACAATCCTTTCCAAGCTCTCCTCAGCTGGACACAGATGTTGAACCCCGGCAGCTATCAATGAGAAGGAGAATGCTAGACGTGCATCAATAACTTAGCCAGGTACTGATAAATGTTCCATGCACACTCTACACAATAGCAGAGAGGATGGAGTAGTCCAACTCGATTGTTAGTGGATTGGTGGTGCAGGGAATTGAGCTTCAAGCATGGCTGTCAAATGAGTCCATGCAGGCCATGGCCACTGCCATGCAGGAGATGGCTGCTGCCTTAAGCAGGATGACAGGTACCGTATTCATGGCCTTGTAACATGTCACTGATTCCTACCTAGCTGGTCTGCTGCATAGTGGTAAGAGCGCTGGTTCAGGAGAGGGATGATGGCAACAGGGGACATGGAAATGGGAACTCCACCCAAATCGCTCCAACTTCTCACTCGTGCTGCACAAGTTAAATTTAGAGCCAAGTTAAAAAACAATTTGAAAATTCCTCCTTAATGTCTCCTAAGGATATTAATTATACCAATAAGTACCCGCCTGCATGCTATAATTAAATTCCGACTTCGGCAAGTAGGCTTCTCGTCGGCATCCAAACATACTTCCATTAAACCCTATAGTGGGCACGTTGGAGCCAGGTTGTGCCCCCGCTTTAAAAATAAAAAATTTTAACCCCCCACCTGCTCCCAACTCACCCATTCTTCGGGGTTAAATTCCCCCATTGACACATAAGTAGATGGGTCAATCCTTTAACATTTTAATGAATTTATGTTTTTGTTTCCAGTTTTTTAAGTAGCTATGAAAGATGTAAATTTAGGTTTGAAGTAATAAGAAAACCCCTTGGCCTAGAAATTCGGTGGGCTGCGCCACCAGTTAGCGCCCAAAGAGGGCACTTAGTGGGTTTAGCGCCACTGGCCACGACTCCCGTGAAAATTAGCGGGGCGCTAATGGCGGCGCTAGCCGTTAGCGCTGTGCTGCCACCGATGATGTCATTGGTGTGCGCAGCGCCCCGCTACTGCCCCGATCGCAAAATTTGGTAGCGCCCCCTGCTGTAACGTTGGTCGCAATTTGCAACCGGTTCAGGGAGACCTACCTGTGGCGGTAGAGGCGCGGTGGTGCGGGGCGGCCATTATTTTTGCTGGCAGCCTGCCAGCACCTCTCCGCGCCGCCGTCCCCGGCCTCCTGAGCCACCCCCCCCCCCACGTTGTGCCGGCTGTGTCCCAAGAGTCCGGCACTTCTCCTCGGTGCCGGGCTCTTTTGCCGGCACTCGCGATTGCCGATCGCGCTGCAACAGGCCCCTCCCCTTTAAGAAGGGGAGGAAGGCCTGCAGTACCGCAGCGCGCCATGCCGCAGTGTGTGGCGCTGCAGCACATTGTGCTGCGATTTTCAGTTGCAGCACCCCAAGAGGGATGCGGGGCGCCTCGAGTAGCTCTGCGCTTCCGTCTGGGGCGCTGAAACTGACTTTCTGGCGGGCGTTAGTGACTCCTTCCGGGGCGGTACTTCTGGCGCCCTGGCGAGACTGGTGCCCCAAACGGGGCGCAAGTGAATTTCTAGGCCAATTTTGGTCCTGTGCCAGTGATGCATTCTACTAGGATTTTCTAGAAGTATTCACTAGGGAGGATATTGCAAGGTCTGAGCTCCCTCTCCACCACTTTATAGCCCCCGCACAGGATCAGTAAACTCAATCTTCTCTTGTTCCGTTCGGCTTGTATATTCCAAACCTCCTGGTTAGCTGAGCAGCCAGTGATGTTTGCGGAGCTACTTGCTGCTGCTCTGCACACCTCCCCTGCGCTTGGAGATGAAACAGCAGGTTCCCAGGGTATAGAAGCACTGGCCCTTAACCCTTAACTCTGTTCAGGTGGGTGGAGTGTCCGCCTCAGGTGACTGCGCTGACCTAGCATTGGATGGGCTGATTGGTCCTCCTCTTTTCTAAGCAGTTTGGCTATTGCTTCTTCAGCAATTAATCATTTCCAAATAAAACCTCAAAAGGCAGAGTTGTTCAAACTCCTACTTCTTTCATGCAGGAGATAGAAACATAGAAACATAGAAGATAGGAGCAGGGATTCTAGCCAAGTCCTGGCCAAAGGTACATCTGTGGCCCCTGAATATAAGTTGATTTTTTATTCATTTTGTAGGTAGGTGAACCTGCACCTCCCATCTTATAATTCCAGAATCCAACTTGAACCCCTTCTGGGTGGAGTAAAATGGTCAAGGCTCACAAACTCAGTACAACTCAGTATGCCTTTAACTATTTACTGTATTGTATTACAAATAACATACAAACGTCAATGCACTGTTCCCTTCTAACTCCAAACGATACTAACATATACTGTCCCCTTTAACTCTTCAATTTCAAATACCACTCACCCCGACGATCATGTGGAGCAGTATGTTTCCATCTGTACGGGTGATCAAATCCATCCACAGTTCCCTTGCAAATTGCTACCCTCTGTTTCTAAACACACCCTTTAATAATACCAAAGATCAAATTGACAATAGATTGACGCAAACCCTTCCCCTTTTGATTGTACCATCTTAATCTTGTCTTTCTGCCATTCTGTTCAATTTCAAACCATACAATACAAAAAGAAATGTCTTCATCCTGTTTGATGTTCGACCATTATCACACAAAGAAACATTTTGATTAGACGCTTCCTTGCTTATCATCAGTTTGAAAGGTTAGTGAATGGGTTTCAATCCAACGACAATCCTGGCATTAACATTTCCAAAAGATGAGGGAGCCGTCCCAGACTCGGTGGAACCAATTGTAAGTCTGGTTAACAGCTGGACCAAGGAGTTTCACTGGACAGGATAGTCAGTTGAATTTACACAAACACATGCCATTGTGTGGTTTGATTGTTCCAGCCACTTCCTTGGTTAACACCTACCTACAAAATGAATAAAAAATCAACTTATATTCATGAAGTAAAAGGCGTCGTATCTGTGGTTCTTAACCTGTTTAATCCAGAGTGTGTATTACAAATTCCTTTTAAAAGCCTTGTTTGTTCCTCATGTTATGCTGGGATACGAAGTTTGGTCAGTTTCTTATGATTGGTCAATTTCACAAAACTGCCTTTACAGTACATCGGTTTGACCCTTTAATGTTGGTATCATTTAAGTTGAATGCTTGCTGCAGGAACTGGCTACAATTCACAGGATGTGGGCATCACTGGCAAAGCCAGCATTTATTGCCCATCCCTAATTGCCCTTAGAAGTTGGTGGTGGGCTGCCTTCATGAATACAACTGCGGCACAGGGCAGTTAAGAGTCAACCACATTACTGTGGGCCTGGAGTCACAGACCGGGTAAGATGGCAGATTTCCTTCCCTAAAGGACATTAGTGAACCAGATGGGTTTTTACGACAATCCACTAGTTTCATGGTCACCATTGCTGATACTAGCTTTTTATTCCAGATTTATTTAACTGAAGTTAAATTCTCCAGCTGCTGTGGTGGGATTTAAACTCATGTCTCCAGACTAGTCCAATAATATAACCACTATGTTACCATACCCTCACATACTGGTTGCTCCATTCAGTTGTGTTTGAACTAACATAAGATTACACTCTATGTTATGTAACAACTTTGTCTACCTTGTGTTCACCTTGTAGAAATTGTGATATCTTTTCCATGTCAGTGATCACTGCCCAACCAAATGTTTCATACCTTAGGGATGCACTTAGATTCCCTGACTGTATTGCAAACTAGCAATTGTTTGCTTTGTGACCCAAACGGTCACGCTTAAAGGCCGCGATTTTGCCGGCACTCAGAGGGTGGGTTTGGAGGCGGGTCAGAGGTTAAAATATTTTTGATTGACAGCGGGTTCCGACCACGCCGTCAATCCGCCTCCATGCAACTTTGCCAAGTGCCGGCTCTGGGAGTCCCGATTGGTCCTGCCACCAAGCGGTGGGAGAGGCTGTTAACTGCATGGATAATCCAATTTTAGCAGGGCCTTGCCATTTTATTACATTTTCAGCATGTTCCACGCCGTTCGCAAACCACGCCAGCTGATTGTGCCGGGTTCACCAAATACCTGACTTCTTGACAGCTGCAGCTCCAGCATAAAAATGGAGCTCTAACATGGCTGACTTTCAGATGACAGAACTTTGTTTTTTGAAGGTGTTGGAACACTTTTTGCAGGTCTACTGATCTTGTAAGTAGTGAAGCTGAGATCCATCTCCACTGTGACCTCCTGGGAAAACCCTCTCCCCACATTGACTGAGCACTTATAACTTCTAGTCCGCAACTGAGATATCTACCAGCAGCATGGGAACCATTTATACCCTGTCATCCTGGTCCTCAGATTCGGAGGAAGAGCAGCCACAGCAGCAGCAGAACCAGGCACAACAGCAGCACCAACAACAGGAGCGCCAACCTCCTCTTCACCCACCTGATGCTACACAGGGCAGAGACCATCAGCGCTAGACTGCACCTCGTCGCAGGAGGTACCCCCAATACAGGGTTTACAGGCCGAGGATGAGCTTCCTCAACTTGACTGAGCAGCAGTGGCAAAGGAGGCTGAGATTTTCACGAGAGGTAGTCGGTGACATCTGCGCAATGCTGCACCAACCTGGAGCCCAGAGGAACTGGTGGACACCCCTTACTAGTGGCTGTGAAAGTCACCACCGCCATCAATTTCTTTGCTTCACGGTCCTTCCAGGGCTCATCAGCAGACATCAGCGGCATCTCCTAGTCAGCCGCACACACTTGCATCACACAGGTTACCGATGCCCTCTTTGCAAAAGCGCACAATTACATCCACTTCTCCACAGATGAAGCAAGTGTAACCGCGCGTGCAAATATGGCAGGCTTGCCAAGGGTGCAGGGCGTCGTAGACTGTACACATGTGGCCATTAGGGCATCCCATCACAACCCAACTGTATTTGTCAAACGCAAGGGCTTCCACTCCCTTAACGCCCAGCTGGTGTGTAACCACAGGAAGAACATTATGCATGTTTGCGCAAAGTTCCCTGGCAGTTGCCTTGAATTGTTCATCCTGCTGCAGTCTACTGTGCCTCAGCTCTTCAATCCGCCAACACAACTTTCTGGATGGCTACTTGGAGACAAGGGCTATCCCCTGAAGACATGGCTAATGATGCCGTTAAGGAGGCCATCAAATGAAGCTGAGCAGCGCTACAATGCCAGCCACATTTCCACTAGAGGCATCATTGAGCAAACCATCGGTTTGCTCAAAATGCGATTCAGATGCCTTGATAGATAAGGTGGAACCCTACAGTACTCACCAGCCAGGGTCTCCAGAATCATCGTGATCTGCTGTGCACTGCACAACATCATACAACAGCGTGGTTTACCGCTGCCTGAGGAACAAATGGCTCAGCGCACAGCCTCAGAGGAGGAGGAGGAGGAAGACCTTGCGGAGGCAGATGTGCCAGTTCCACCAGCACGCGAGCACATTGCTGCCCATGATGCAAGGGATGCACTAATCTATGCCAGATTCGCTTAAGTTTACGAAGCAAACACATGTGGCTGCCACCTTCTCAACACACCATATACAATGTACAATAAACTGTGGGTTCCTATCACTCTCACCACCATCATTACCGATGAAAGGCGCCCTGACACCTCACTGTGACACTTCCATTTCTGGGCATACATAGGCCAACTCCTTGAATGTTTGCCGTCACATTTGTTTATTACAATTGAAATGCCGATCATTATCTTTAAATATGTATTGCATCAAAACACCCAAGTGACTACCCTTGTGACTATTTGTGTGTTAACTTTCTCTTACTCGTGCTTCTACATGGTGCTTCCGTTGTGGCTTCAGCAGATGTGGAGGCACCTTGCTCACTTTCATGTTGTTCCTGCTTTGACACCTTTGGTAGGCGTTGCCGAGCCCTCCCAGGGTTTGCGTGCCTGGGAGGGCTCGGCAACTGTCTGCTCCTCCTGCGGCTGTGCAGGGGCTGAGATGGCCATCTCAGTTGGGTGAGGAATCTGGTGGGGCTCTGACTGAGGACTCCGCAGTGGCATGGTCGTGTGAGCGCTTGGAGAGGAGCCCACACTTCCTTGTTGCCTGCCACCAACATCCCTCTCATGGGTCAGCCGCACTTCAGTGCTAGCAAGTGGCTGTAGAGCACCTTGCTGCACATCAGGGGGGCCATAAGGACCCATCTCTGTACTGCCAGTCCTCACAACAAGGACGTCCATGAACCTCTGGTGTCTGTCCTCAATGGATGTCCATCTCTCCTCCATAGCAGACAATCTATTTTGAAGAGTGACCATGTTTTCGTTATTGTGGCGAATTATGTCCTCCATGGCGGTTGCCGCCCTCTCCGTGGTGGAACGTTCATACGCCATTGCCTCCACAAAGGCAGTGCTCATGTTAGTGATGGACTCCTCCATTCTCTCCACACTCACAGTTACCCCGGATGCAAAACCTGCCAGAGACTCCTGCACATGTTCCTGGAGCTCCAGCACTGCTCTCTTTCTGAATGGCCCCAGAGGCACAGGGTCCACATGCAGCTGAGCAGAGCTGGGAGTGTCCTGTGGCCTCCGACAAGGACTCTCCACTGCTGTCCCTGTCTCCACCATCTGCTGATGCTCACTTGTGAGCTGTGATACACCAGGTGACAACACTACTCTATCTCGTGAATGTCCCACCGAGGTGTGCGTATCTGCGCTGGTGCTGGGTGCGCTGAGTCCTGGTGACGCTGCTCCCTCAGAGGCTCCAGGTTTATCTGAGGAGTCATCCAGCCCTTCCTCTTGGACAGTGGGGAGGGGGGTCTCTCGATGGTTCTGTGGGGGAGTAAAGGCATGAGTTAGACATGTGATATTAACGTAGCAGGCACATCAACTTGTGCAGATGATCATAACTCAATCTCTATGAACATCAGAAGCCATATCAGTCACTCATGCAATGTAAATGAGAGGGTTGCAAATCTATCCTGTCACCAGCTTGCTATACTGCGTCCCCCACTTCCAGATCCTCAGTACCTCCTACGATGTCCAGAGCAGCCTCCTCAGTGGTGGTCAACTGGGCAATAGAAGGTGGCCTCCTCCTGTCCTGGCCCTCTCCCTCTTATTGTGGGCTCTCTTTTCCTGCAATGAGGGACACAAGTGGAGTTGGTGTGAGAATGTTGGAGTGAGTGTAGAGAATCCATAGCATAGATGCTTAGAGGGAGACAAAGATGGAGTGAGATGCCAATAACAAGGGCCCTCCCTGTGCGCTGTTAGTTGTTGTCATTGCATAACAGTGATAGCGAGTGTGAGGGGTACATAGTGGAATAGTGAAGAGAGGGATGGTTAAGGGTGCAAGGGATGTAAGGGTAAAGTGGGATGTGCAGGAGTAGGTTGACAATGCAGAGTGCTGGTGATGAGAAGAGATGGGGAGCAGATTGAAGGTAAGTGTGATGTTATACTCACTTTTGCTGAGCGTAGCAGATCATTAAACCTTTTGCGGCACTGAACCCAGGTGCGTGAGCACAAAGACCTGGTGCTCACCTCCTCAGCAATTGGCAGCCAGGCTGCCTTGGTTTGCTGAGGAGGCTTCCTCTGTCCGGTTGAGGGGAACAGTACCTCCTGGCACCCTCTCACTCCCTCCACAAGAGCATGGATGGAGTCATCATCAAATCAGGAAGAGGCATTGGGTCTTGTAGCAGTCATGGTTACAACTGGTACAACGAGAAGCAGCAGGAAAGGATGGATGAGAAACAATGCTGCATGGGCCTCGTAAATACAGCTGGCTGACAGACGTCAGCAGAGGCGAGCAGCAGACATGAACCCACTAATTGAGCTGGGCGGCGCGCACGGAGACATTAATCAGGCCACTTAAGGGAAAATTTTAATTCCTAGGCGGCTGAAAGCAGCAGCGGGACCGGAATCCGCCGAACATCAAAGCCGCCTCCAACCCTCCTCCACTGATAAAATCCCGGCCAAAGTATCTGATCGCTCCAGCTTCTGTGACCTGCTTGTGTGTACTGTGACAAAGGCTTGCATTGCACAGGCTGGTCACACTGGTGCAGTGTGTTGTGTCCGTCAGTAGTAAGACACAAGACTGCAGGAGAACGGTACAACGGGTGTTTCCTCAACGTGGCTCACTCTGGAACTGAACTGTACAGATTACTACTCAGTGCTATATACAGGTGTGGTCACTGCCGGTACTACAGTATACATGAGCTGTAAAAAGTAGTTCCCCCCTTAAAGGTATATACATTACAATTCCTCCCCTTTTAGATTAACAGTACCATAACACTCATTTAACAATTAAATATCAAACTAATTACAATTAACACTTTTAACATACAACGTTAGCTGAAAATAGTCCATTTATATATTCAGCCTTTGGGGCGGCTTCCTGATCCTTTCTGGATAGCGCCTTTCCCGAGTGTCTCACTCTTGGTGCGGAGGCGATTCTGGCACCCTGTCGTTGGTTGGGTCATCAGCTTCCGATGCTACTGTTTCTGGGGTAGATGCGACCTGTACGTCGGGTTCCTCACCAGGTACGTATGGGCGAGGCATAGGGTTGACTTGTTCCTGTGACTCTAGGATCTGGTCAGCATGGCGCCTCACGATGTTCTCCCCAATGTCCACTGTGTACATTAGTGGGCCCTGCCGTGTGCATATCGTTCCTGGCTGCCATTTTTCTGTTTGTTAGTCGCGGGCCAAGACTGGTTCCCCTACATTGAAGCTCCTTGTTGGCTTCTCATGGATGTGCTGGAATTGCTTACTCTCAACATCTCTTCGTACGTTTGGTCTGAGCAAATCCAGGCGAGATCTTAACCTTCGGTTAAAGAACATCATGGCCGGGGCCTGGTTGGTGACTGCATGTGTCGCATTCCGGCAGGCGAACAGGAAATTGTCCACCTTATGCTGCAGCGGAATGTTGTCATTGTACATAGCCTTTATTGCCTTCTTAAAGGTTTGTACGAACCTCTCAGCCAATCCATTTGTGGCTGGATGATACGGGGCGGATGAGTAATGCCTTACCCCATTTTTTTTCAAGAAGCTCCGGAACTCTTCGGACACAAACTGTGGTCCGTTATCGGAGCAAATCTGTTCTGGCAAGCCGTTCCTGGCAAAAATGGTCCGTAGGACTGCAATAGTTTTCTCCGTGGTGGTGGAGATCATTTTGATGACCTCAGGCCATTTCGAGTGCGCATCCACGGCTATTAAAAGCATTGAGTCCATGAATGGACCAGCAAAATCAATATGCACCCGTTGCCATGGAGATGAGGGTCACTCCCATGGGTGTAGAGGGGCATGTGGTGGTGCATTTTGGACTTTCTGGCATCCTGAGCAGCTCTTGGTCAGGTCCTCGATTTGTTTATCGATTCCCGGCCACCACACATAAGCCCTGGCAAGGCTTTTCATTTTTACCCCTCCCAGATGACACTCATGAAGCTCATTGAGCACTCTATCCCTTAACTTGGGTGGAATTACCACTCGGGATCCACACATCAAGGTCCCCCGGCACACTGACAGCTGTTCTCTTCTTGTCGAGAATGCTGGCAACAGTGAGTCGCCATGTGCTGGCCATCCCTTCACCGACAAATCATATACCCGAGACAGTGTCGGGTCATTTCGGGTCTCCTTTTCTATACGAGCGTTAGTTACCGGTCGGTATTCAACTATAGTCGAATGAAATATTTCGACAGGATCCACTGCTGGTGCTTCCTCCACAGTAGGCAGTGGCAGGCGTGATAGCCCATCAGCATTTCCATGCTGTTTCGTGCCCTTATATTCAATCTCATAGTGGTGCGCCCCTAGAAAGAGTGAGCATCTTTGTAGTCATTGCGCAGTCATCACCGGAACGCCCTTCTTCAGGTTAAAAATGGAGACAAGAGGCTGGTGGTCAGTCAGCAAGGTGAATTTCTGCCCGTGCAGATAGTGATTGAACTTTTTCACTCCCCACACTAGGCTGAGGGCCTCCCTGTCAATCTGGGCGTAGTTACGCTCGGCTGAGGTTAGTGATCATGACGCAAAGGCTATTGGCCTCTCTGAGCTGTCCGAGAATTTGTGCGACAGCACTGCTCCAATGCCGTAGGGTGACGCATCACACGCCAACCGAATTGGTAGTGCTGGGTTGAAATGGGCCAATACCTCTTTCGATGTGATTAGTGTTTTGCTCTTCTGGAAAGCTCGTTTACATTCGTCACTCCACCTCCATGGCACTCCCGTTTGCAGTAGGGTGTTCAGTGGGTGTAATATTGTAGACAAATTTGGCAAGAACTTATGGTAGTAGTTTACCAGCCCAAGGAACGACCTCAGTTGTGACACGTTTTCCGGTGCTGGAGCCTTGACACCTGCCTCAATCTTTTCTGGGGACTTATGTAACCCCTCTTTATCGATAACGTGGCCACAATACGAGATCTGTTATTTTAAAAACTCGCATTTGGGGCAGTTAGCTCGGAGCCCATATTCCTTCAATCTAGTGAGCAGCTGCTCCAGGTTGGCGAGGTGATCAACTGTCATTTTCGCCCGTGACCAGGATGTCGTCCAAATAACACTGGGTCCCTGGGATCCCTTGCAGGACTTGTTCCATTGCCCTTTGCCAAATAGCCGGAGCTGATGCTACCCCGAATACCAGCCGGTTGTATTGGTAGAGACCTTTATGGGCGTTGATTGTGAGATATTTTTTTGATGCTTCTTCTACCTCCATTTGCAGCTACGCCTGGGCCAGATCAATCTTAGTGAAGCGTTTCCCTCCAGATAGCGAGGCGAAAATATCTTCAATCCGCGGAAGTGGATATTGCACGGTGTGAAGGACTGGGTTCACTGTTACCTTAAAGTCCCCACAGATGCGAACCTTCCTTGGTTCCCCAGGCGTGCTGCTCAACGACTTTTTCATCACAGGGACGATGGGTGTAGCCCACTCGCTCCAGTCTACCTTGGACAGTACTCCTGAACATTCCAAACTCTCCAGCTCTGCTTCGACGGCTGGGCGGATCGCATAAGGTACCGGTCTGGCCTTGAAAAATTTTGGACTTGCATTTTCTTCGATTTTAATTGTTGCTGTCATGCCTTTTAGTGTTCCGAGTCCTTGCTGGAACACTTCTTGCGCGTCGGTTAGGATCTTTGACAGTCGCCCAGGTGTGATGTCGTCATCCTTTTTGGCAGCCACAGTCAGTGCTTGTATGGAATGCCAATCCAGCTGTATTTTCCGGATCAATTCACATCCCAGTAATGGTGGTCCTCCATCTTGCAGTACATACAGGTCTAGTTTTGGTGTTTCCTTACCGTTATATATAACAGTCACCCTTATTTTTCCTTTGGGGTAGACCTTTTGCCCCGTGTATGTCTTCAAAATAATTTTTGTGTCTCTCAGGGTATGTGTGAGAATAGCCGCTCGTAGTCCCGTTGGTTTATGACTGTTAGGGCTGATCCTGTGTCCAATTCCATTTTTACCTGGACTCCTGCTATCTTGAGAGTGACCCAAATGGTTCGGTGATCCTCCGTTTTGATCACATTATGTAGTTTCAGACAACTCAGTTCCCTGCTTTCGGAGTCGGTATCACTCTTTTGTTCGTCTGAACTATTCTCCGTCACCTTATGTACCTTCTTGTACTTTTCTTTTGGAGATTTCTTATTGCTGGTTTTCTTTCCCGACCTGCAGACTCGTGCCATGTGTCCTACTTTTCCACACTGTCTGCACACTTTGTCTTTGAACCAGCAATCATTGTGGTCGTGTGTTGTTCTGCCGCAGCGATAGCACTTCTCTGTTCTGTATGACATTTCGTTTGTGCCATATTCTTGCGGTCTCTGTTGTATCTCTGCAGCGCCCCGTGCTGCTGCTTCATATGATACCGCAATGCTGAAAGCCTTGTCCAGCGTAAAGTCCTTTTCAGATAAAAGCCGTTTCTGGGTTCCTTCACTTTGAAGCCTACGCACAAACTTATCCCTTAAGGTATCTGCCAGTTCCGTTCCAAACTGGCAGTGTTTCGATAGTTTGCGCAGTTCTGTTAAATATTCAGCATTGCTTTCATCCTTATGCTGGTTCCGTTTGTGAAACTTGAATCTTTCTGCTATCAGCAGCGGTGTGGTGTTTAAATGTTCCTGTAGTATCGTCACTATGTCTTCAAAACTCTTTTCCAGTGGCTTCACTGGGGTTACTAGATTTCGTAATAAGCCATATGTCTTTGCACCCATTAAATTCAACAATACCGACGCTTTCTTGTCATCTGACACCTCATTTGCCTTGCAGTATACCTCTATTCGTTCGACATATGTGGTTCAATCTTCGACTTCATTGTCAAATGCGGTGATACTGCCACTCTTCGGCATTTTGGGTGTGGTTTAAAATGGCTTAAAATGGCGTCTCCCGCACTTTCCTTCCTCCCCCGCTGCTGCCAACGCCGCTCTCGGCGGTCCTCGTGGCAAAGGCAGTGCCCTGTAGGTTTCGCGCGCTTCTCCTGCGCTGCTGCCAATGCCGCTCTTGGCGGTCCTCGTGGCAATGGCGGCGCCTCGCGGGTTTCTGCGCGTCTCTCTCCCTCTCCTCGACGCTGCTCGGCCCCTGAACACTGGCTGCGCCCTGTGCGCTCTGCCCTCTCTCTCTCTCTCTCCCGTCGACACTGCTCGGCCCTTTGCTGTGCCGCTCGGTCGGGCTCCAGCCCGCCGCTGTCCGGGAAGGGTCTGCGCACTACCTGTTGCCAGCCCGTTTCGCTGGACCACCGTGACTGGAAAGCCAAGCCTGGCTCTCAACAACCTCCCCCGCAATTCTCGAGTCTCTGCTGGATGACTGGGCGGTTGCCCGTGGTCGACACCCGTGTCTCTGGCCTTGACCTCCAATCTACTAGTCTCCAGGAACGAATCCCTGGGAGGTGATGCATAGTTGCAGGTAGGATCGAATTTGCCTCATCGCCAATGTTGTGTCCGTCAGTAGTAAGACACAAGACTGCAGGAGAACGGTACAACAGGTGTTTACTCAACGTGGGTCACTCCGGAACTGAAATGTACAGATTACTACTCAGTGCTATATACAGGTGTGGTCACTGCCGGTACTACAGTACACATGAGCTGTAAAAAGTAGTTCCCCCCTTAAAGGTATATACATTACACAGTGAACTGCTCATTGGGTGATTTCATGTGACTGTTTCCTGGCATTCACAGGGTCACAGGATAATCAACTCATTCACCTAATTGCTTCAGTAGTCTTGCACTTCTGGTCAAGAAACCAAATCCTTAAATCATTTGGAACCACTTCTGGAAAATGATCAGTACCTTTGACAGCACTTCACAAGCCTGCGACCTCTACCACCTAGAGGGACAAGGACAGTAGATGCATGGGAACACCATCACCTGCAAGTTCCCCTCCAAGTTACACACCATCCTGACTTGGAAATACATATAGATACATAGATACATAGAAGATAGGAGCAGGAGTAGGCCATTCGGCCCTTCGAGCCAGCTCCGCCATTCAATGAGATCATGGCTGATCATCCAAATTCAGTACCCGGTCCCTGCCTTCTCCCCATATCCCTTGATCCCTTTAGCCTTAAGAAATATATCCAACTCTTTCTTGAATATACTTAATGAACTGGCCTCCACCACCCTCTGTGGCAGAGAATTCCACAGGTTCACCACTCTCTGGGTGAAGAAATTCCTCTTCATTTCAGTCCTAAATGGCTTACCCCTTATCCTTAGACTATGACCCCTGGTTCTGGACTCCCCGGCCATCAGAAACATCCTTCCTGCATCTAGTCTGTCCAGGCCTGACAGAATTTTATAGGTTTCGATGAGATCCCCTCTCAATCTTCTAAACTCCAGTGAGTATAAGCCCAATCGACACAATCTCTCCTCATACGTCATTCCTGCCATCCCAGGTATCAGCCTGGTGAATCTTCGCTGCACTCCTTCCATGGCAAGAACGCCCTTCCTCAGATAAGGCGACCAAAACTGCACACAATACTCAAGGTGTGGTCTCACCAAGGCCCTGTACAACTGTAGCAAGACATCCTTGTTCTTGTACTCGAACCCTCTTGCTACAAAGGCCAACATACCATTTGCCTTCTTAACCGCCTGCTGCACCTGCATGCTTACCTTCAGCGACTGGTGTACAAGAACACCCAGGTCTCTTTGCACTTCCCCTTCTCCCAAACTATTACCATTCAAATAATAATCTGCCTTCCTGTTTGTAGTGTATGTACCCGTCTACCTTTAAGAGAACTATTTTAGGTGTGGCACTACTTTGTTTGGCTTCTGTATACGGTAATACCGACGGTGACCACACCAGTATATAAGTGTTGTGCCCGGAGTTATTGGGCAGATTCGCCCTAACCTTCGAATAGTAAAGTCCTGTTTTAAGTTACTCTTGGAGTCTGTGTATTAATTAACTAAACAACCCACAGACTTTACAGTGGCGACGAGTCCGATCGTACCCTGCGGCAACAATAATTCCGAAGCAGTTAACGAGCGTCGAGAAGAGGCAATCGCCCTCGTCATTCTGCTGGGAGAAAACTCGAGTCTGCAGAGCTGGAAAGGAGGAAGAATTCAGAGACAAAGACCTAGAAATTCAGTGCCCTTAGCGCCGATTTTGCGGCGCTAGAGGGCCTAGCGCTGCAATTGGCGCCGGTTCCTAAATTGCCTGGGGCACTTCCGCGGCGGTCGACCGGTAGCGCTGCGCCGGCACCGATGACGTCATTGGTGTGCACAGCGTCCCGGTTGCCGTGGTAACCTGGCCCCAAGCCGAAATTCAGTTGCGGCCGCCTCGCCAGTGGCAGCCGCAACTAAGACTCCGGCAAACGAGTGTTGCCGGAGTCTGCGCCGGCACTTTAAGGAGGCGCGGCGGCCGGCCGCTTTCCCGCCGGCCGCCTGCCCGCAGCTCCCTCCCCGGACTTCTCCCCCCCCCCACCGGAACAGATGCAAGCCCGGCACTTGTCCGAGGTGCCGGGCTCATTTTTGCAGAGATTTGCGCGGGCCGCGGCCGGGTGCAGGCAGCTCCTCCTTAACGGAAGGAGGAGGGCTGCACTTCCCGAGCCTGCCGCACTGCAGCGGGCGCCGCAGCGCCGGAATAGCGCCGCAATGCGGCACGTTGCGCCAGTTTTCAGGCGCTAAAACCCTTCAGTAGCGCCGGCAGCCGTTTGGGCGCGGCGCTACTGAATTTTTGGCGCGCGCAAAGGGAATTAGCGCCGGCGCTAACTTCCGGCGCTAAAGCCCTGGCGCAGCGCAAACTCAATTTCTAGGCCAAAGACTTCCATCAGCAACAGGCACTGACTGTCCCTTCTGCCACGGTGAGGAGTGAGCCGATAAGCACGAGAAGCAAGGCGGCCACGGTGACTGTGAGTAAGGGAAAAGTAAAAAGAATAACCGGAGGATAAGGGCGGTGCACTCGACCACGGTCGAGGGGGAAAGGAGCCGGACAGAAGTCGGGCCCAGAGGCACTGAGACTGGGGCAGCGTATAGCAAGGAGGCCGTGGTACAGACAGGCTGGGGACGCAACGGCGTCGTGAGACAGCTAGACCGCGACCGGCGAAAAAGGCCGGGCAGCGACCGAAGCCACAAAGCGCTGCGACCGGGAGCGTAGGCGCAGGAAGATATAAAAACTCAGCCGCAGCCGGGGAGGGAAGCACCGGACTGCGAGACGGCTGGGCGAGGCGTTTGGGAGTCGAGCGAGCGGGAGAGGCAGAGCCGACCAAGGGAGACTGCGCGAGAGCCAGTCCAGCGGCTGAAACTGTTCTCCGTCAACGGGGTGTACCCAGCGCCGGTAGAGCCGAGCGAGCGGGAGAGGCAGAGCCGACCAAGGGAGACTGCGCGAGAGCCAGTCCAGCGGCTGAAACTGTTCTCCGTCAACGGGGTGTACCCAGCGCCGGTAGAGCCGAGAGAGCGGGAGAGGGACCGAGCCCGAGCAAGGGGAACTGAGCGAGAGCCAGCCCAGCGGCTGAACCTGTTCGCCGTCAACGGGGTGTACCCAGCACCGGTTGCCTTGCCGAGAAAAGGGAAAGCACTGAAGCCGACGCGCAGGCTGTGAATCTGAAAGCCAGCGGCCGTCGCCTGTGGGGGAAAGTGTACCCCTCCCGCTAGGGAAGAAACGCGGGAAGCCGCCATTAGGCGGGGAAGAAGACAGAAGCGGGAAACCGCCATTGAAGTGGGCGGGGAGAGAAGATAAGCGCGGGAAAACGCCATTATCGCGGGAAAACCGCCATCTTAGAAAAAAAAAATAAGTTAAAGAAATAATTCGGGGTGTTATCAGAAAGAGAGGAAGATGCCTAAGCGTGGTAACATCAACGATTTTAATGCCGAGGTAGAAGACTGGGCCACGTACGTGGAACGCATCGAGATCTATTGTGAGGCCAATAAAATAGAAGAAGATGACAAAGCTATAACCTTGCTAAACTCGATGGGCGCGAAGACATACGGGCTCTTGAAGCATCTACTATCACCAGCTAAACCGGCGGATCAGACTTTCGATGATATTGTGGCTGTCCTGAAGGATCACTTGAAACCCACACCGTTGATGTTGGCGGAACGATTCAAATTCTATGCGAGAACGCAATGGAAAGACGAAAGCAACACAGAATACTTGGTCGAACTGCGTAGACGAGCGAAATACTGCCAGTTTGGAGGGAATCTGACAGAGGCATTGCGAGACAAGTTCGTGTGCGGGTTGGCAAAGGAAGGAACGCAAAAGCGACTACTCGAAGAGAACGACCTTACACTTGACAGGGCTGTCCTTATTGCAGCATCGCACGAAGCCGCAGCGAAGGGAACTGCGGAAATGCAGCTAAAGACAGCAGCACTAAGTGTGGATCAAATTACCTCGACAACAACAAAATGCTATCGTTGTGGGAAGACAACACACGACCAGAACCAATGCTGGTTTAAGAACCAGGAATGTAGGAAATGTGGCAAACTGGGTCACATAGCTAAGGTATGCCGGTCAGGGAAGAAGACCAACAACCAAAGGACCAACAACCAAAGGAAGCCATCACAGGAAAAGTACAACAAGGTACACAAGGTGGCTGAGAAGAGTTCAGACGAACAGAATTCAGACTCAGACCCAAACGGCCAGGAGCTGGGTAGTCTGAGAATTCACAATGTGAGTAAGGAAGCTGACCTACAAACTATCTGGGTCATGCTAAAAATAGCTGGAATCCAAGTGAAAATGGAGTTGGACACTGGATCAGCTCTATCAGTCATAAATCGAAGGGATTACCACCGGCTATTCTCACATATACCCTTAAGAGATACCAAGTTCGTATTGCAGACATACACGGGGCATAAAGTATACCCCATGGGAAAGATAAGAGTCAAAGTGAGAGATGGGGTAAAGAACACCCAAGAATGAACTTATACGTACTACATGAGGGAGGACCACCACTTCTAGGACGGGAGTGGATCAAGAAAATAGACATGGAATGGCACTATCTAAAAGCCATAACGAGTGAGGACTCGGTGCAGACAATCAGCTCAGATTCTGAAACGGATGACGATAAGACCAACCCAAATATGAAAGACAAGGCTGAAATGGACTTGCCGACGAAGGTTGGAAAAACGAAGGCATGCATAAAGGCTTATGCTCCAGAGAAGAACAAAGTTTCAGAACAGAACTCCACCGAACAACGACAACCTAGTTTGACAGAAAATTCTGAGCCTGTTCAAGTTACGGACATATCCATGACGGAAGAACACCGAGCTCGGACTCAAACTTATTTCAAATTACGACAACAATTAGAACAATTGAGTTACCGTCTCGTACAAGAGATGAAAACAATGAAAAAGTTCTATGACACCGAATGGGAGAATCTGGAAAGACAACAGAAGCAGCTAGCTCAAGCAGAGAGCGACCATAGAGCCATCGTGACCAATTACCGATCACATCTCCCTTATACTGTTCAGGAGTTAGAATATTTGCAGGAAGAAGCAAATGAAGAGGAATCTTCAGGAAGCCAGGATTTTATTCCAGTTCTTCTCTACGACTCCTTACAAGCAGAGTGTGAGAAGTTGAAAGAACAGTATGAACAGGCCCAAGCTACAATCCTGGAAGGGGTTAACTCGGCAACCTCCGAAAAGCTAGTTTCAGTGGAAGCATATGAGCAACTGAAGGTTGAACATGAGCAGGAAGTCCAAAGGCTGCAGGAAATTCTTGATGAGCTCAAGGCCAAGACAGACTCATCGGTAGAAGTTCCATCCATAGATGAGAAATTAGAGGTGAAAGACATGGCAGAACATGAAAGACAAGATGTACAAGAACTCATAAAAATATTAAAGGAAACCCAAGACAAATATGGGGCGGCAATGACCGAGATTCAACAACTTGAAGAACAGATTCAACTGGGAATCCGTTCAGTGGAAGAAAAGGGAACTGTAAGAAACACAGAGACTGTAAGAATGGCCTCTGAACATGAGCTAGAGAGCATCAAGGCGCAACTTCTCCGAGCGCTGGAAGCCAAAGTACAAGAGGAAAAGAAGGTGAAAGCATTGGAGGAAAAGGTGGATGAAATGGAGAAGACTCTGACCCACAGTGTTCCCGTGGAAGAGTTAACGGTCAGCCAACTCCTTCATATGCTGAAGGACAAGACTCTACAATGGGAACAAACTGAACACGAGCTTCAATCTTCAAAGGGAAGGAGTTCGGAGCTCTCAAAAGTTATGGAAATAGCTGAGGTTGCAACACAGATTTTACAGGGATGCCAAAAGTACGCTGAATCACGTCAATGTGAACAGCAGAATGTTGAAACAGCTGCTCCAGTAGAAGGATTGAATAGCCTGATCAATCAATCCCCGAGGGAAGGGGAAGTGTTGAAATCACAAACGAGGTCATTAGTGAAGGATTTGCAGGAAACCCAGGAAGAGCGGGATGAATATGAACGCATGAAGAAGTCTCTTCAGGAAAGATGTCTAGGGAGGGAACAACAGTCGGCTAACGTCCAGTTGGGTACGGAAGAAGTAGCAGGCCCTCTCGCTAGACTAGCTCAGGACGACACCGAATATTACCATGACCTGTTGAGTGACACGGAATATTACGATAACTTGGTCTGCCCAGCTTGTGATGAAAACTTCCAAAGTGCAGAAATCAGGATGAAGCACTTAAAGTCTAAGGAACATAGGGAGATGGTGGCGCTACAGCTGGCAGCGGATAAGGGAGCCCCGAGAGTCTCCAAGAAGCAGAAAAGAAAAAGACGAAGCAGAAGACGATAACCATCTAAATCATTATCACTTCTATCAGATCATGCACGTGGGCCCCACGAAGAGGGCCAAATCAGTTGGAAAGTAGGAAAAATTACCAAGGCAGTCCAGCTGTTTGTAAAAGTCAGCACTGCTGGTTCAGCAGGACGGAAGTTCAAGCTGTTAAGCCAAGGGAAAGACTATTGGATGAGTCACGCTAGAAATGTGAACCGGCTACACCACAGAGATGTTGTTCGGACCGAGTCAAGACCAGAGACTGAATCTGTGAACTGTTTCCCGCAGAGACTATATCTGTGAATTGTTTTACATGAAGTTGATTATATGTTATGTTTAATGGGGAATAAGTATGTTGTAAGCTAAAAAGGGAGGATTGTAGTGTATGTACCCATCTACCTTTAAGAGAACTATTGTATGTAACCGTTCACCTTTAAGAGAACTATTTTAGGTGTGGCACTACTTTGTTTGGCTTCTGTATACGGTAATACTGACGGTGACCACACCAGTATATAAGTGTTGTGCCAGGAGTTATTGGGCAGATTCGCCCTAACCTTCGAATAGTAAAGTCCTGTTTTAAGTTACTCTTGGAGTCTGTGTATTAATTAACTAAACAACCCACAGACTTTACACTGTTTTTGCCACCAAAGTGGATAACCTCACATTTATCCACATTATAGTGCATTTGCCATGTTTCTGCCCAATCACCCAACCTGTCCAAATCGTGCTGGAGTTTCACGACATCCTCCTCACAGCATACCCTCCCACCCAGCTTTGTGTCGTCTGAAAATTTGGAGATATTACATCCAATTCCCTCGTCCAAATCATTAATATATATTGTGAACAGCTGGGGTCCTAGGACCGATCCTTGCGGTACCCCACTAGTCACTGCCTGCCACTCGGAAAACGACCCGTTTATTCCAACTCTTTGCTTTCTGTCCGCCAACCAGTTCTCTATCCAAGTCAATACCTTGCCCCCAATCCCATGTGCCTTAATTTTGCACGCTTATCTCTTATGCGGGATCTTATCGAAAGCCTACTGAAAGTCCACTGGTTCTCCCTTATCTATTTTACCAGTTACATCCTCAAAAAATTCCAGTAGATTAGTCAAACATGATTTACCTTTTGTAAATCCATGTTGACTTTGTCCGATCCAGTCACTGCTTTCCAAGTGCTCTGCTATTACATCTTTTATAATGGACTCTAGCATTTTCCCCACTACCGATGTCAAGCTTACTGGTCTATAATTCCCCGCCTTTTCTCTACCACCTTTTTTGAATAGTGGGGTAACATTAGCTACCCGCCAATCCATGGGTACCGTTCCAGAGTCTGTCGAGTTCTGGAAGATGACCAGCAATGCATCTACTATTTCTAGGGCCACTTCCTTAAGTACCCTGGGATGTAGATTATCAGGCCCTGGGGATTTATCGGCCTTCAGTCCCATCAATTTTCCTAACACCATTTCCCTACAAATACTGATTTCTTTAGTATATATTGTCGTTCCTTCTTCGTCGCTGGGCCAAAATCCTGGAACTCTATCCCCAACAGCACTGTGGCAGTACCTTCACCACACGGACTGCAGCGGTTCAAGAAGGCGGCTCACCACCACCTTCTCAAGGGCAATCAGGGATGGGCAATAAATGCTGGCTTTGCCAGCGACGCCCACATCCCAGGAATGATTTTTTTTTAAAATCAGTTGACTTGTATCATAATCTGTTGGACGTAGAGGGAGGAGTTTTAACATTGAAGTGTGTGTGGGTTTAGGTGCTGGTGGGGGGTTATGTTTGGCGAAAATTTCAGTGCGTCTTGAAGGTGGCTCCAACACGCCGATATCCTGGATTAACTCGGGCACGTTTGGCTGTGTGCGAGTAACCCCCTCTGAAGAGATGGGTTCGCGATTAAAATATTCAAATAAGATATTCCAACGGTATTTTAACCAGCATTAAAATTAGCTGCACATGCACGGGTTTCCTGGGATTCCTGAAACTTACCATTGAAACTGTGGTGAGAGACTGAAAGACAACTCATGGGGCTCATTAAAAATCAGGCTTAAGACAGCAATAAATAGTCAGTGCTCACAGCTGCTTTCTTACTTCTCACTGGGAAAGGTTTTTTTGAGAGTACTTGTATTGGGAGGCTAATTTGTGCACTTTGGAGGCATTGAGACTCGATGAGAATGTGTGGCGCCATAGCTGCTTTAGAATGGACCTCGGTCGAGGAGCAAGATGACCATCAGCAGCAGCTACAGGCTGTGGAGAGACCTGCAGGTGGTAAGCAATGAGGGGAGCAGCAGAGGGGTTGAGGTCGCAGGAAGCACTACCCTTGAAACAGGATCTACAGGCAGAGGCTCATTTTCCTTGACATGTCTGAACAGCAGTGTCTTAGGAGGCCCAGGTTGTCGCATCAGGTGGTGGCAGACAGCTGCAGCCTTCTAGAAGAAGTCTTGGTCCCTGCTGGACCTGGTGGCCATGCATTACCAGTGACTGTGAAAGTGACCACTGCCTTCAACCTTTTGCCTCTGGACCCTTCCAGGGCACTACCGGAGATGTATCCAGGATCTCCCAGTCGGCTGCACACAAATGCAGAAAGCAGGTCACTGATGGGTTGCTTGCCAGGGCTGGAAATGATGTCAACTTTGCCTGTGGTGACACCAGTTAGAACAAGAGGGCGCTTGGGTTTGCGTGGCTGGCTGGCTTCCCACAGGCCCTGGGCGTCATCAACTGCACACACATGGCAATTTGCACCCCCCCCAGATCACTCAGGAGTATTCGTAAACTGCAAAGGATTCCATTCCATCAATGTTCAGCTGGTATGCAACCACAAGAAAAGGTTTATGCAGGTGTGTGCCGGATTCCCATAATGCTTTCATCTTGTGGCAGTCCAAGCTCCCTGACCTCTTTGGACCTGCAAGCAGACTTAAGGGGTGCCTGCTAGGAGACAAAGGATATCCCCTTCACACTTGGCTGATGACACCTGTGAAAAACCCCACCAACGAAGTGCAAGAGCGGTATAACAAAAGACATATGACCACCAGATGAACAAGTGATCGACATGCTCAAGATTTGCTTCAGGTGCCTGGACAGATCTGGAGGCCCCTTTCCGTACTCACCAGCCAGGATCTCCAGAATGATTTTGGTGTGCTGTGCTCCATGATGTAACTTCTCCAAATTCCATATTTGGATTGACCCTTTAAATACTCCTGTTGAGATTGCGTCATGCGGGTCCGTACCACACCCGCATGCCGCACATTCAACACCAAATGCAGAAGTAATGGCCCAGAAATTCAGGTTGGGGGCTTCCCGCGGGTGTAAGCCCCCGACCTGCAATTACCTACCGCGCCAGCCGTTGAGCTGTGGGTCCCCGTAGAATTCCGATCCTGGGCCTGCTCCAACTGCTGGTGCGCAGTGCTTGCGTATCCCAGGGGCGCAGTTAGTTCGATGCGTCCCCTGGGATCACGTGGGCCATGGGGAGCCAATCGGAGCAGGGAAATGCCCATTCATAAGTTTGACAGGAAGAGCTGTCAAAACTTATAAATACTATGGCCCCAAAACATCACTAAATCTTCAAATAAATTTTTCTTAAAAATCACATTTTTTAAATAAACTATAAATTACATGAAATAACTATTTTAAACAATAATTAAAATTTTTGAAAAAATAATTTTATTTTCTAACAGGGCTAAAAATAAACTTACTTTACTTTAAAGTATTTAAAAATAATAAACCTGTGGAAAAAATGTTTTAAATTTAATTAATTCACCACTTACGTTGTAAAAAGCAGGCCTTACGCCTGCTTTTTAAATGTGTAACTTCTGGAGACTTACCCTCCCGGGAAAACCTGCAAAAAAAACCGAAGTTCAATGCACACGTGCAGCCTCTCCTGCGCACGCATTCAACCTCTTAACCCCTGCTTTCAGGGGAACCGAAGTGCCGGTTTCCCACGCATGCACAGTGCATGCAGGAAACCGACGCTTCCATTGGGCCTACGGGTAAGTACCCAGCGCGTACTCACCCGTGGAGACCCGAATTTCTGGGCCAATATAATTAGGGGGTTCCGTTTTAATATAACAGACTGATGCGCTGAAAGTTCTTCCAGATTTCCCACCGGATGTTGCACTCCCCCCTGCTCCGAACACTTCTTGGACATTATCGGGTCCATAGAGTTGCATTCTGTTAATGCAGGGAAATAGGTCTTTTGGCCCATCAAGTCTGCAGAAGTGTTTTCCCCTCATGAACCACACATGCCTAAATCCACTATCCTGCTCACTCTGTATATCCTTTAATTGTTCTCTTTTGCAAACAACTGTCAAATTCATTTTTAAAAGAATTTGTGGACTTGTTTGTGGCAGAGAATTCCACATTCTAACTGTCCTCTGTGTAAAGGTTTTTTTTTCTAAAATTCCTCTTTAATTTATTTGATGATCATCTTAAATTTGTGGTCTCTCCTTACTGCCTCGCTGATCTATGTAAATAATCTATCACTGTTTAGCTTGTAACCATGTATGTAGTTTTGGAAACCAGATTAATGCTCTCTCTGTACCTCACCACAATTTCCAAATAACCCCCAGCTGTATGACTAATTCTCTCTAAGTGCCATATGATGTTGTCAACAACTTTTTGAATTTATGTTTGTATGCTTCTGGCGCAAAATCATAGGCAGTAAAGACTAGGACATTTTACAACCTCATAGTCTGCACTATCCAATGGATCCACATGTGGAATTCTGCGAGTACTTTACCACTAAGTGGCAGCACTTGCCTCTCAGCCCCAGGACCATTGTCCCATGTATGGCAGTTTGCTTATAATTCAAAGGCCTTTAAGAATTAGGCAATAAAGCTGGATATATTGAGGCTTGTCATGTTGTTAGCGGCTCTACCTCATTAATGCTTTGCATAGTTGATTTTAGTTGGAAAATAAAGCCCATCTGCCTTGCTGCAAATGTTCTAAATGCTTCACTCGATTGTAGTTACTTTTTTTGCTGGAATTTCTCCCTTTGAAAGATTTTTGATATCCCAGTAAAGCTAGAAAACCTCTTTGTAATGGGTTCTTGCCAAAGGGTGGTCTAGAGGCTCAACAAAGCATAGTGCAGGACAAAAAAAAAACTCTCTTTGTAGAAGAAAGTCTCTTGCAATGGCAGTGCTGTCGCTCTCCTCCTCCTCTCTTCTACCTTGCATGATTGCAGCAAGTAACACTTAACAGATTGAAGCAAGTGGGAGAAACAAACTTTGAGGAATGTGAAGGTAATGTGAAATCCCGTGAGATATGGCGTTTACTGCTCTTCAGCACAGTTGCCTCGGCTGGAGGCCAGCAGCATCTTCATGAATTCAATCTCTGCGTTTAAAGACTTAGAGGACGGTTATTTATTCTTTAAGAGCTGAATGAGGATTTTGACACCAAAATTTAAGTTAAATTGCACGGTAGAGTTCTCGCATAAGCCTAACAAAGCTGTTCCACTAGGCTGAGAAGCACAGTAAAACCCAAGGGAGATGCAACTTCATTTGTTCTCCATTTCCATCATTGTTTTGTGTCGGGGCACTGCGGATGAAGTCAGCAATATCACATACAGCAAAAGGGAACACATTTACTAATTCAGACGAGAAAGATACCGTAAATGTCCCATGCTCATCATCAAAGTGCAATAATAAACTGGAAGGGGAGTGCTTGCCTGCGTGCCAATGAATAGCGGGCAGTTTCAGCATTCAGCATTGCTTTGTGTTAAATAATCCCTGGTGTCTTTCAACCTATGCTAAATATTCTCTATCGAATTCATTACTGCCTAATCTAACAAGACTGCAATACGGCATTCCATTTATTCAGAGGATGCTCCTGGCCGTTTCTCTTACTATTTTAATATTCAATGTTAGACATATAGAGAAAAGCAGCTTGGAGCATTGGAAGCTTCAAAGGACCCTCAGTGCCGAAAAAGAGGCAACTCTGCAATATTTTGGGGCTGCTGCATTGTAAATATTAATTTAAATTATCATTCCCTTCATATCTTTTGCTGTAAAACTATCAGTGATTGCACACAAATTAACCGTGCCGGGCTGTTTTTCAGGGTTTGATTTTAAATCAGAAAAATATATTTCTCTTGTCCCACAAATGCCTTTGTTGCAGAAGAAAAGCAAGGTTTTCAGTGTGTTCGTTGTGGTGATGGAAATATTAAGTGTGAGCAGCAGTAACAGTGATGCAAGACAATACAAATACATTATTCAGTGTAAAATTCAGAAGTGGGATGCAGAATTATGACTGTGTATCAATAGTTAACTGGGCACTTCTGGGAATAGTCTAGACACTCAGATTTCACAGATAATTTAATTCAACTAAAACTACCTTGCATTATTGAAGCTGTAACAGTCACTATGGGGAAACACTACAAGGTGGTAATATTACTATGCGTTGTTAAAGCAGACACTTAGGGGCGACCATATGAATTTGTACATTAATTACCAGATGTTCAGTGCATCTGAAGCATGCGAACGACTCTGAATGTGTGAGTGACCATGTGAGGAATTTCAACACTTGCTGCCCAGCTGGAATGGGACATGCAGTTAACATAGCTGTGAAAAGATTTACCATCCCATTCCTGCTTCATTCCGTCTGTCAGCACCTTAACTAGGCCCTTTGTTTTTTTAGGAGGCTGAGGCATTCACCTCACTCAGGCGGGAGCCTCATTAGTATCTGCAAATCATGTCATTAGGACCCCGATGAGCTAGTAACGCCTTACTGAGCAGGGTGCCTGTCTCAGTAAAACCTGACGGGAAAGAAGAGGGGGATCTCTAAGGTAAGCCAGAAACTTTCTTCAGTGGGGCAAGGACGAGCAGGAGTGTTGCTCCAGGCCCCACAAGGAAAGTCTGGGCCTCTGCTGCCCCATACTCCCTTCCTTCCCTGCCGCAAAATGGCCCCAATCCACTGCCTGCGACTTACCTTGGTGTCAGCTGTAATGTATGTACCTTTATTAAGGGAGAGAACTACTTTTTACAGCTCCTGTATACTGTAGTACCGGCAGTGACCACACCTGTATATAAACCCTGAGTAGTGATCTGTACAGTTAGTTCTAGAGTAACCCTCATTCAGTAAACACCTGTTGAATCGTTCCCTGCAGTCTTGTTGTCTAATTATTGAAGGACACAACATCAAGATACACGGACATAACATTGGCGACGAGCAGATTCGAACCTACCTGCAACTCTGCATCACCTCCCAGGGATTCGCTCCTGGAGAACAGTGGAAGGAGGTTGAGTCCAGAAGCATGGGCGTCGACCACGGGCAACCGCCCAGTCATCCAGCGGAGATTTGAGCATCGCAGGGGAGGCTGTCGAGAGCCAGGCTTGGCTTTCCAGTCACGGTGGTCCAGCGAAACAGGCTGCCAACAGGTACTGCGCAGACCCTTCCCGGACAGCGGCGGCTAGAGCCAACCGGGCGGCACAGAAAAAGGCCGAGCAGCGTCGACGGGGGAGAGAGAGAGGGCAGAGCGCACAGGGCGCAGCCGGTGTTCAAGGGCCGAGCAGCATAAATGGGGGAGAGAGGCGCGCAGGAAAACGCGCAGAGCGCAGCCGGTGTTCAAGGGCTGAGCAGCGTCAACGGGGGAGAGAGGCGCGCAGGAAAACGCGAGGCGCTGCCATTGCCACAAGGACCGCAGAGAGCGGCATTGGCAGCCGCGCAGGAGCAGCGCACGAAACTCACAGGGTGTCGCCGTTTGCCATGAGGGCCGCCGAGAGCGGCGTTGGCAGCAGCGCGGGAGACGCCATTTTAAGCCGCAGCGGGGAAGAAAGGAAAGCGTGGGAGATGCCATTTTAAGCCAGTCTAACCACACCCAAAAATACCAAAGAGTGGCAGTATCACAGCGTTCGACAATGAAGTCGAAGATTGGACGACATATGTCGAACGCATAGAAGTATACTGCAAGGCGAATGAAGTGCCAGATGACAAGAAAGCGCTGGTATTGTTGAATTCAATGGGTGCAAAAACGTATGGCTTACTACGAAGCCTAGTAACCCCAGAGAAGCCAGTAGAAAAGGATTTTGAAAACATAGTGTCAATCCTACAGGACCACTTAAACCCCACACCGCTGCTGATAGCAGAAAAATTTAAGTTTCACAAAAGGAACCAGCATAAAGATGAAAGTAATCCTAAGTGTTTAACGGAACTGCGCAAGCTATCGAAACACTGCCAGTTTGGAACGGGACTAGCAGATACTTTAAGGGGCAAGTTTGTGTGTGGGCTTCAAAGTGAAGGAACCCAGAAACGGCTTCTATCAGAAAAGGATCTTACGCTGGACAAGGCTTTCAGCATTGCAGTATCACATGAAGCAGCAGCACGGGGCGCTGCAGAGATACAACGGAGACCGCAAGAATATGGCACAAATGAAATGTCATGCGGAACAGTGAAGTGCTATCGCTGCGGCAGAACAACACACGACCATAATGATTGCTGGTTCAAGGACAAAGTGTGCAGACAGTGTGGAAAAGTAGGACACATAGCAAGAGTCTACAGGTCGGGAAAGAAAACCAGCAGCAAGAAATCTCCACAGGAGAAGTACAAGAAGGAACATAAGGTGACGGAGAGTAGTTCAGACGAACAGAAAAGTGATACAGGCTCCGGAAGCAAGGAGCTGGGTTGTCTGAAACTACATAATGTGATTAAAACGGAGGATCACCAAACTATCTGGGTGATGCTCAAGATAGCAGGAGTCCAAGTGAAAATGGAATTGGACACAGGATCAGCCCTAACAGTCATAAACCGAAGGGACTACAAGCGGCTATTCTCACATATGCCCTTGAGAGATACAAATATTGTCTTGAAGATGTACACGGGGCAAAAAGTCTACCCCAAAGGAAAAATAAGGGCGAACGTTATATATAACGGCAAGGAAACACCAAAAATGGAACTATATGTATTGCCAGATGGAGGACCACCACTACTAGAAGGTGAATGGATCCGGAAGATACAGCTAGATTGGCATTCCATACAAGCACTGACTGTAGATGCCAAAAAGGATGACGACGTCACACCTGGCCGACTGTCAAAAATGCTAACTGACGCACAAGAAGTGTTCCAGCAGGGACTCGGAACACTAAAAGGCATAACAGTGATGATCAAAATAGAGGAAAATGCAAGCCCAAAGGTTTTAAGGCTAGATCGGTACCTTATGCGATCCGCCCAGCCGTCGAAGCAGAGCTGGAAGGTTTGGAACGTTCAGGAGTACTGTCCAAAGTGGACTGGAGCGAGTGGGCTACACCCATCATTCCTGTAATGAAGAGGTCGTTGAGTAATACGCCTGGGGAACCAAAGAAGGTTCGCATCTGTGGGGACTTTAAGGTGACAGTGAACCCAGTCCTTCACACTGTACAACATCCGCTTCTGCGGATTGAAGATATTTTCGCATCGCTATCTGGAGGGAAACACTTCACTAAAATTGATCTGGCCCAGGCGTACCTACAAATTGAGGTAGAAGAAGCCTCGAAACAGTACCTCACGATCAACACTCATAAAGGTCTCTACAATTACAACCGGCTGGTGTTCGGGGTAGCATCAGCTCCGGCTATTTGGCAAAGGGCAATGGAACAAGTCCTGCAAGGGATTCCAGGGACCCAGTGTTATTTGGACGACATCCTGGTCACGGGCGAAAGTGACAGTGATCACCTCGCCAACCTGGAGCAGGTGCTCATTAGATTGAAGGAATATGGGCTCCGAGCTAATCATCCCAAATGCGAGTTTTTCCAGAAGCAGATCTCGTATTGTGGCCACGTTATTGATACAGAGGGGTTACATAAGTCCCCTGAAAAGATTGAGGCAGTAGTCAAGGCTCCAGCACCGGAAAATGTGTCACAACTGAGTTCGTTCCTCGGGCTGGTGAACTACTACCATAAGTTCTTGCCGAATTTGTCTACAGTACTACACCCACTGAACACCCTACTGCAAACGGGGGTACCATGGAAGTGGAGTGACGAATGTAAATGAGCTTTCCAGAAGAGCAAAGCATTGACCACATCAAAAGAGGTGTTGGCTCATTTCAACCCAGCACTACCAATTCGGTTGGCGTGTGATGCATCACCCTATGGCATTGGAGCGGTGCTGTTGCACAAATTCCCGGACGGCTCGGAGAGGCCAGTAGCCTTTGCGTCTCGGTCACTAACCTCAGCCGAGCGTAACTACGCCCAGATTGACAGGGAGGCCCTCAGCCTAGTGTGGGGAGTGAAAAAGTTCAATCACTATCTGCACGGGCAGAAGTTCACCTTGCTGACTGACCACCAACCATTTGTCTCCATCTTTAATCCAAAGAAGGGCGTTCCGGTGATGACTGCGCAACGGCTACAAAGATGGCCCCTTTTTCTAGGGGCGCATGAATATGAAATCAAGTATAAGGGCACGAAACAGTATGGAAACGCTGATGGGCTATCACGCCTGCCATTGCCTACTGCGGAGGAAGCACCAGCAGTGGATCCTGTCAAAATATTTCATTCGACTATAATTGAATGCCTGCCAGCAACTGATGCTGGTATAGAGAAGGAGACCCGAAATGACCCGACACTGTCTCGGGTATATGATTTGACGGTGAAGGGATGGCCAGCACATGGCGACTCACTGTTGCCAGCATTCTCATCCGGAAGAGAACAGCTGTCAGTATGCCAGGGGACCTTGATATGTGGATCCCGAGTGGTAATTCCACCCAAGTTAAGGGAGAGAGTGCTCAATGAGCTTCACGAAGGTCATCTGGGAGGGGTGAAAATGAAAAGCCTTGCTAGGGCTTATGTGTGGTGGCCGGGGATCGATCAGCAAATCGAGGACCTGACAAAGAGCTGCTCAGGATGCCAGAAGGTCCAAAATGCACCACCACATGCTCCTCTACACCCATGGGTGTGGCCCTCATCTCCATGGCAACGGGTGCATATTGATTTTGCTGGTCCATTCATGGACTCAATGTTTTTAATAGCCATGGATGCGCACTCAAAATGGCCTGAGGTGATCAAAATGTCCTCCACCGCCACGGAGAAAACTATTGCAGTCCTACGGACCATTTTTGCCAGGAACGGCTTGCCAGAGCAGATTTGCTCTGATAACGGACCACAGTTTGTGTCCGAAGAGTTTCGAAGATTTATGAAAAGGAATGGGGTAAGGCATTACACATCCGCCCCGTATCATCCAGCCACAAATGGATTGGCTGAGAGGTTCGTACAAACCTTTAAAAAAGCAGTAAAGGCCATGTGCGATGACGACATTCAACTGCAGCATAAGGTGAACAAGTTCCTGTTAGCCTACAGAAATGCGACACATGCAGTCACCAACCAGGCCCCGGCCATGATGTTCTTTAACTGAAGGTTGAGATCTCGTCTGGATTTGCTCAGACCAAGTGTACGAAGAGATGTTGAGAGTAAGCAATTCCAGCACATCAACGAGAAGCCGACAAGGAGCTTCAATGTAGGTCAACCAGTCTTGGTCCGCGACTACCAAACAGAGAAATGGCAACCAGGAACGATATGCACACGGCAGGGGCCACTAATGTACACAGTGGATGTTGGGGAGAACATTGTGAGACGCCATGCTGACCAGATCCTAGAGTCACAGGAACGAGTCAACCCCATGTCTCGGCCATACGTACCTGGTGAGGAACCCAATGTACAGGTAGCATCTACCCCAGAAACAATAGCATTGGAAGCTGATGAATCAACTGACGACAGGGTGCTAGAATCGCCTCCACACCAAGAGCGAGACACTCGGGAAAGGCGTTATCCAGAAAGAATCAGGAAGCCTCCCCAAGACTGAATTTATAAATAGACTATTTTCAGCTAATGTTGCATGTTAAAAGTGTTAATTGTAATTAGTTTGATATTTAATTGTTAAATGAGTGTTATGGTACTGTTAATCTAAAAGGGGAGGAATTGTAATGTATGTACCTTTAAGGGAGAGAACTACTTTTACAGCTCCTGTATACTGTAGTACTGGCAGTGACCACACCTGTATATAAACCCTGAGTAGTGATCTGTAGAGTTAGTTCTAGAGTAACCCTCATTCAGTAAACACCTGTTGAATCGTTCCCTGCAGTCTTGTTGTCTAATTATTGAAGGACACAACATCAAGATACACGGACATAACACCAGCGAGCCTAGATATTTTGACCTGCCCAAAGCCAGCTAGCTGCCTCTTTCCACCCATTTTGGGTGGTCGGCTGGCAGGATGAAAATGGGGCCCAGGAGTTAAATTTGCCCAGGCCTCAAATTGATGATGTCAGATGGACCTGACTCTTGCCTTGCCCCTCATCTGCTTGAAACCCACTCCTAGTTAAACTCTCCCCCTTGTCTTAGTTACACTGGCTACATTTTCTAAGTGAAATTAATTCAGAATAATGGAAACCCAGGAGAGATTATAATGTAATGGAGGTGTTCGGATTATTTAAACCACAAAAATAAAACTTGAGTGATTGTAGACATTTTCTGAACCTCCCAAGATTGGATTACAACCTTGGAATGATTGTCTGGCATCTGTTACTATTGATAATATACAGTGTTTCACAGTGATATGAGAAGGAGGGATTTCTAGGAATACAGGAACAGGAGTAGGCCATTTAGCCCCTCGAGCCTGGTCTGCCATTCATTGTGATCATGGCTGATTTGTGACCTAACTCCATATCCCTTAATACCTTTTGTTAACAAAAATCTATCAATCTCAGGTTTAAAATTAACAACAGACCTGGCATCAATTACCATTTGTGGAAGAGAGTTCCAAACTTCTGCCACCCTTTGCATATAGAAGTGTTTCCTAACTTCTTACCTGAAAGGCTTGGCTCTAATTTTTAGACTATGCCTCCTAGTTAGTCCCAGACTTGCCAACCAGCAGAAATAGTTTCTCTCTATCTACCCTATCAGTTCCCCTTATTGGCCCCGAAATTTGGGTCGGAGGCTTCCCGCGGGTGCAAGCTCCCGACCTGCACTTACCTAGCGCGCCTGCCGTTGTGTTGTGGGCCCGTGTGGGATTCCGATCCTGGGACTCCTCTAGCTGCCTGTGCGCAGTGCTTGCGTTTCCCAGGGGCACAGTTAGTTCTGTCAAGAAGACCTGTCAAATCTATGAATAGAGATCGGCCCCAAAACCTAACTAAAACTTCAAATAATTTTTTTTAAATCACATTTTTAAAATAACTATAAATTACATAAAATAATTATTTTAAACAATAATTTAAATTTTTGAAAAAATTAATTACAGTTTTAAATGGGGCTAAAAATAAACTTACCTTTTTTTAAAGTATTTAAAAATAATAAACCTGTGGAAAAAATGTTTTAATTTTACTTAATTCACCACTTACCTTGTTAAAAGCAGGCCTTGCACCTGCTTTTTAAACACGCAGCTACTAGAGACTTACCCTCCCAGAGAAACCTGTAAAAAAATCGGAAGTTCCAGGCGTACGCGCTGCCTCTCTGGCGCACGCGTTTGACCTGTGAATCCCTTCCTTCAAGGGAATGGAATTTCCGGCTTCCAGCGCATGCGCAGTGCATGCACAAAACCAGCACTTTCGTTGGCCCTACACGTGAGTACACAGCGCGTACTCACCCATGGGGACCCGAATTTCTGGCGCAATATCTGGAAAACTTCGATCAAATCATCCCTTAACCTTTGAAATTCCAGGGAATACAACCCTAATTTGTGTAATCTCTCCTCCTAATTTAACCCTTGGAGTCCAGGTATCATTCTGGTAAATCTACGCTGCAATCCCTCCAAGGCCAATGTACCCTTCCTAAGGGGTGGTGCCCAGAACTGCTCACAGTACTCCAGGTGTGGTCTGACCAGTGTTTTGTATAGCTGTAGCATAACTTCTGCCCCCTTGTATTCTAGTCCTCTCGATATAAAGGCTAGCTTTCCATTAGCCTTTTTGATTATTTTCTGTACATGTCCATGACATTTTAATGATCTATGTACCTGGACCTCCAAGTCTCTTTGGAACTTTACAGTTTCTAGCTTTTCACCAGAAAGTACTCTGTTCTATCCTTTTTAGGTCCAAAGTGGATGACCTCACATTTTCTTACATTGAAATCCATTTGCCACAGTCTTGCCCATTCACTTAATCTATCAATATCCCTTTGTAATTTTATGCTTCCATCTACACTACTTAGAATGCCGCCTATCTTTGTGTCATCGGCAAACCTGGATATGTGCCTCTCTATCCCATCATCTAAGTTGTTAATAAATACGGTGAATAGTTGAGGCCCCAACACAGATCCTTGCAGGACACCACTAGTCACATCCTACCAATTAGAGTATCTATCCGTTATCCCTACTCTCTGGGCGCAATCTTGCCAGCCCTGGGGAGGTGGGTTTGGAGGTGGGACTGCCGGGAAAATGTCAGATTCTGGGGGTGTCCATTCTGCCCCAACCTGCCTCCATGCCATCTTCCCAGTAGGCCATCTTAACAGGTAGTTAACAGGCAGTTAAAAGGATTATTTTGCCAGCAGTGGCGTGGGCTTCCTGACGTCGGGAAACCCCGCCAGGGTCACCGAGGCGAGCAGTGGGTCTGTGGGGGTCGGAGGGGTCCAAAAGTACGCTGTGGAGGTGAGTGATGGGAGCAAGTGTGGAGAGATAAGTATGTGAGGTGAGTGGAAAGTGTTAGAAAAAGTTTACTTACCTTTGTTTCTTCCTGCAGGCTTCAATTGTTGGGTATACGGAGACTCTCGCATCTCCGCGGAAGAGATGACAGATGGCTGCTGCATTCTCCAATGCAACAACCATCTAATTTCTGCTAAAAAAAGAGGTTTGATGAGTCTTGAATACAAGAACGCATCAAAAAACAGAGAATGTCAATGTTTGACAGCTTCACAGAGCTGTCAAATGATGACAAATCATCTGTCAAAAATTTTTGACAGATGAAACGTCAAACGCTGATGTTCTCTGTAACCGGCTTCCCCTTAATTGGCCTGCTAAGCCCGCTGGGCGGGCTTAACAAGGTCAATCAAGGGAAAACAGCGTGGGTTGGCCACAAGTCGATGGAGGCTGGACTGAAACCCGACAAGTAGCAATCTCGCCTCCAACGCACCCCCATTGGCAAAATCACCCCCGCTCAACCAATTTCCTAACCAGGTCAATAATTTGCCTTGATTTCCATGGGTTTCTACCTTAGTTAACAATCTCTTATGAGAGACTTTATCACATGCCTTCTGGAAGTCCATATAAATAACATCCATAGACATTCCCCTGTCCATTACTTTCGTCACCTCTTCAAAAAATTCAATCAGGTTCCTCAGGCATGACCAACCTTTCACAAATTCATGCTAGCTCTCTCTGATCAGCTGAAAATTTTCAAGGTGTTCAGTCACTCTATCCTTAATTATAGACTCTAGTAATTTCCCGACAACAGATGTTAGGCTAACTGGTCTATAATTCCCTGGTTTCCCTCTCTCACCATTATTAAATAGCGGAGTGACATACGCAATTTTCCAATCTGTTTACTTCCCAGTTTTCTTTGTGCTGGTAGCACCTGTCACTGTACACAATAGTTGTCTATGTGCTCCATGTCCTTGCAAATCTACAGGAGGATGACAATGTTTTGTGACATTACTGTACATTTATACAGAAATAAACCACAGCTAATTAGTGGTAAATGTTCCATTTATTATAGACTAGCTGAAGTGCCCGGCAGTGCCGAGGGGATTTTTGAGGGAATGTTGTTGTTGGAAGAGAGAGAGAGAGCGACTGGGGGGAAGAGAGAGAGAGAGAGCGAGCGACTGGGGGGAAGAGAGAGAGAGTGAGTGACTGGGGGGGAGAGAGAGAGAGCGAGCGACTGGGGGGGACAGAGAGAGCGAGCGACTGGGGGGGAGAGAGAGAGAGCGAGTGACTGGGGGGGAGAGAGAGAGAGCGAGCGACTGGGGGAGAGAGAGAGAGAGCGAGCGACTGGGGGAGAGAGAGAGAGCAAGCGACTGGGGGGAGAGAGAGAGAGCGAGCGACTGGGGGGGTGAGAGAGAGAGCGAGCGACTGGGGGAGAGAGAGAGAGCGAGCGACTGGGGGGGAAGAGAGAGAGAGAGTGAGCGACTGGGGGGAAGAGAGAGAGAGCGAGCGACTGGGGGGAAGAGAGAGAGAGAGAGCGACTGGGGGGAAGAGAGAGAGTGACGGGGGGAAGAGAGAGAGCGACTGGGGGGAAGGGGTGGGGGGGAGGGGGTGGGGGAGGGGGTGGGGTGGGGGGGAGGGGGTGGGGATGGGGGGAGGGGAGGGGAGGGGGAGGGAGGGGAGGGGGAGGGGGAGGGGGGAGGGGAGGGGGGGAATGGGGGGGAGGGGAGGGGGGAATGGGGAGGGGAGGCGAGGGGGGTTGTGGGGAGGGAGGGTGTGTGAGAGGGGTGGGGGGAGAGGGGGGAGGGGAGGGGGAGAGGAGGGGGGAGAGGGGGGAGGGGAGGGGGTGGTGGAAGAGGGGAGGGGAGGTGTGGGGGGAGATAGGGAGGGGGGAAGCTAGCAGACCCGATGGCTCCGCGGAGCTCTGTGCCACCCCACGCACTGACATGGCTCAGCCCAAGCCCCGCCCTCCCAAGCACCGGCCTCCCGCTCTCCGGAGCCCCGCCCTCCCGCTCTCCGAAGCCCCGCCCTCCCACTCTCCAGAGCCCTGCCCTCCTGCTCTCCGGAGCCCCGCCCTCCCGCTCTCCCGAGCTCCGCCTTCCTGAGCCCCGCTCCCCGCCCGAGCCAGCTTCAAGACCAGAGAGACCCTGCCACGCAACCTACCGCGTGAGGCCCGGCCGGACTCAAGTCGCGCTCCGGGCGGAAGATGACGCGGACGCTGACTCCCGCCCCACCCGCCTTTACTAAGATGGCAGCGGCGGCGATGCTCGGCTCAGGCCCGCCCCCTCCAGCCTTCACAAAGATGGCAGCAATCGCTGGCCTTTTGTCGATCGCGACGGGAGGCGCCTAGCTCGGGCATTGCTGGTCAACAGACGCCCAGGCTTTGAGGCCTGGAAAAACGGTGAAAGGTCGGAAAATTATAGCCGTTAGACAAAAGATTTACAAATTAATCAACTTTTTTTAAAAACAATTTGTCTTTTCAAAGCAACTTTTTTTTTGCTGGAAATGTAGATTTGAAAAGAAACACGCAGAAAGCGGGAAAAAGAAATGAAAAGTTTGGAATCAAGATGGCGGCGACTCACCTCGGTTCAGAACGATAAGGCCCGCCCACACACGCACCGATTGGTCGACCGTCAGGTCACCAAAGCGTAGGATTGGTCAATCGTCCCGTCACTCGACTCTAGGAGGGCCCGCCCGCACATGCCAGGAACCCGCCCCCACCACGCAGCGATTGGTCGACCGTCGGGTCGCTCAACCGTACGATTGGTCGACCTTAATGTCACTCGATTGCTAATGAGCGGATAAAGAGATGCTAATGAGCGGAATTTTGAACGTTTTTTGGATACCACAGGCGCAATTTTTGTCTCTCCGAAACATAAATATGCTTATGACCATTCCGAAATCGTAAGCTTTCTTTTGATGTAACGCACGTGTAGGTACGCTCTATAACTTTAGAGTGCATAGCCGGACAGACACACCGAAAGACAGACAGACAGATAGACAGACAGACAGACAGACAGACAGACAGATGTATCCTTTTATATATATAGATTTGTAGATACATAAGAAAGTGTCTCAGTACACAGTCAAATGACATGAATAAGGAGATTAAAGCTCTAATGGTTTGTGACTTCTCTCTTAACCCTGAGATTTGTTTCAGGCTTCAAACATTTTTCATATATTTGTTATTCTACATATTTCCTAAAAGTACAGGTGGATTCACTACAGGTTTCTTCCCTAAAGAATTGCAGGTGTGCAGGAAGCCAGTGAGTGCTACATCTGAGCAGCAACATTACTGATGAAATCAAGATTATGGGGCTCATTTTCCTCTCGCTGCCTCCCGTTTCGCCGATTAATGGCCCGGTAGCAGGACAATTAAAAAAAAAATACCTGCTGACTTATGGGTTGAGGCCCACCCCTTCCAATTTTCGGTTAGATCTCGATTCAGGCAGCCAGTGCTCCCACCGGAAGCGGGGGAGGGGTAAGGAGTGGGGGTACCTTACTAATGTAAGTAAATTAGGGTCAAATGATGCAGTTAAGACCCCAGAGCCATTTTCACCTCTACCCCATTGCTATTGTCAATTCCTCAAACTGCCCACAAACCAAGTCGGGAGGCAGCTTTTTCCAGAAATATTTAAAGTGATACTGATCAGGTCTCTGCTAAAATGCTGCAATGGTTTGTGGGAGATGAATTAGATAGTGTTTCTTTTAGGTATTAGTACTTGTAATGGCTGTACAATCTTTTGAACATCAACCAACAGGCTATTCAAAATGATTGCCGTGGTAAATGTGGAACTCTGTGCATTTTGAAAGTAGATTAACTGTTTCTGGAGTGCTGTGCATCCCTCTATGATGTTGCATGAAGTTTACAGTGAAGTGCTGTTAACATGCCTTGTAAATCAACATTGTTAACCTTGGCAACAATGCATAGCCCAGCAAATTTCTTCCTTATCTGCTTTCAACTTTGGCCATAAGTAAGACTGCAATAACACTTTCTGCAGGTTCCATCCAGGTTACTCTTGTGTTACTGTTGCCTGGTGAGTGCCCCTTTATTACAAAAAGATTCACCTTTCTTTATAGCAGAAGAACCACCAGAGCAGCACCTTAAGTCTCTAACTATATTTTTAAAATATCGAGCCAACCATTTTTGGAATCACTTTGGAAACAGTGATGTTTATAGTTCGACTTCAAAGTAGAATTTCCTATTGGAATCCTTGGTTTCCCAATACCCTTCTGCCTCAGCTTGCTGAACTTGAAAGGGAGAGAACAGATGCACAGGAGATTGGCATCAACCCAAAGTATCTTTGGACTATGAACTGAAGATGAGCTTGGCTCCTATGATTCATATTTGAGTGATTTGTCGTCTTTTACCTGGCTTCTTGAGTCCATTAAAATTGGATGCAGTCAGTATTGGCTTCACAGCTGCAGTGAACTCAACTGTTTTATGATAGGAAAAAAACTGGAACACCCTAAACATAGCATTTTGAAAATGTACTTTTCCAACTGAAAAACCAGCCAGGATAGTTTAACACAAGCTAAAGTTCAGTGTTTGCTATATTACACAATCCCAACACACAGTTTAAGTAGACACAAAGGGAGCACTATTATAGGTCACCTAACAAACAAAAGAAGAAAAAATGCATTATTTGGTGCTTTTCACCATGTGAGTTATTAGTACTATATTGGCTTTCTAGCATAGGGATAGAGGGCAACTAATGTATTATAGTTATGTAATGGTTTAGTTGGTATATACATGTTGATAATAAATGTAATCGTTCTAAATGTTGAAGCTGCAGTGTACTGAAATTTAGACCGTGGACACAAATACTTTCCCTGCTATAGTGTCTATTATCCCAGTTCATAGAAGATAGGAGCAGGAGTAGGCCATTCGGCCCTTCGAGCCTGCTCCGCCATTCAATGAGATCATGGCTGATCATCCAATTTCAGTACCCTGTCCCTGCCTTCTCCCCATATCCCTTGATCCCTTTAGCCTCAAGAAATATATCCAACTCTTTCTTGAATATATTTAATGAACTGGCCTCCACCGCCCTCTGCGGCAGAGAATTCCACTGGTTCACCACTCTCTGGGTGAAGAAATTCCTCCTCATTTCAGTCCTAAATGGCTTACACCTTATCCTTACACTATGACCCCTGGTTCTGGACTCCCTGGCCATCAGAAACATCCTTCCTGCATCTAGTCTGTCCAGACCTGCCAGAATTTTATAGGTTTCGATGAGATCCCCTCTCAATCTTCTAAATTCCAGTGAGCCCAATCGACACAATCTCTCCTCATATGTCATTCCTGCCATCCCAGGTATCAGCCTGGTGAATCTTCGCTGCACTCCCTCCATGGCAAGAACGTCCTTCCTCAGGTAAGGTGACCAAAACTGCACACAATACTCAAGGTGCGGTCTCACCAAGGCCCTGTACAACTGTAGCAAGACATCCTTGCTCCTGTACTCGAACCCTCTTGCTACGAAGGCCAACATACCATTTGCCTTCTTAACTGTCTGCTGCACCTGCATGCTTACCTTCAATGACTGGTGCACAATAACACCCAGGTCTCTTTGCACTTCCCCTTCTACAATCTATTGCCATTCAAATAATAATCTGCCTTCCTGTTTTTGCCACCAAAGTGGATAACCTCACATTTATCCACATTATAGTGCATTTGCCATGTTTCTGCCCAATCACCCAACCTGTCCAAATCATACTGGAGTTTCACGACATCCTCCTCACAGCTTACCCTCCCACCCAGCTTTGTGTCGTCTGCAAATTTGGAGATATTACATCCAATTCCCTCGTCCAGATCATTAATATATATTGTGAACAGCTGGGGTCCTAGGACCGATCCTTGCGGTACCCCACTAGTCACTGCCTGCCACTCGGAAAACGACCCGTTTATTCCAACTCTTTGCTTTCTGTCCGCCAACCAGTTCTCTATCCAAGTCAATACCTTGCCCCCAATCCCATGTGCCTTAATTTTGCATGCTAATCTCTTATGTGGGACCTTATCAAAAGCCTTCTGAAAGTCCAAATACACCACATCCACTGGTTCTCCCTTATCTATTTTACCAGTTACATCGTCAAAAAATTCCAGTAGATTAGTCAAGCATGATTTACCTTTTGTAAATCCATGTTGACTTTGTCCGATCCTGTCACTGCTTTCCAAGTGCTCTGCTATTACATCTTTTATAATAGACTCTAGCATTTTCCCCACTACCGATGTCAGGCTTACCGGTCTATAATTCCCCGCTTTTTCTCTACCACCTTTTTTGAATAGTGGGGTAACATTAGCTACCTTCCAATTCATGGGTACCGTTCCAGAATCTATCAAGTTCTGGAAGATGACCAGCAATGCACCTACTATCTCTAGGGCCACTTCCTTAAGTACCCTGGGATGTAGACCATCAGGCCCTGGGGATTTATCGGCCTTCAGTCCCATCAATTTTCCTAACACCATTTCCCTACAAATACTGATTTCTTTCAGTTCCTCCCTTTCATCAGACCCTATGTTCCCTGGCATCTCTGGGAGGTTATTTGTGTCCTCCTTTGTGAAGACAGAATCAAAGTATGTATTTAGTTGGTCTGCCATTTCCTTGTTTCCCATTATAAATTCCCCTGATTCTGGCTGTAAGGGACCTACACTTGACTTCACCAATCTTTTTCTCTTCACATATCTATAAAAGCTTTTACAGTCAGTTTTTATGTTTTTATGATAGCTTACTCTCATATTCTATTTTCCCTTTCTTAATTAATCCCTTTGTCCTCCTTTGTTGACTCCTAAACTGCTCCCAATCCTCAGGATTATTGCTTTTTCTAGCCAATTTATATGTCCTCTCCTTGGATCTTATGCTATCCCTAATTTCCCTTGTTAGCCACGGTTGAGTCACCTTTTTTGTTTTATTTTTATGCCAAACTGGGATGAACAAATTCTGTAGCTCATCCATTCGGTCTTTGAATGTTTGCCATTGCCTATCCACCGTCAACCCTTTGAGTGCCATTCCCCAATCAATCCTACCCAACTCGCTCCTCAGACCATCGTAGTTTCCTTTATTTAAATTGAGGACCCTTGTCTCTGAGTAGGGGTGTGTGGAAATAATTGAGACATTTGCAACCAAATTGGTGGTAACTAGCTCTGTATGTTACATGTTGATGGGACTTTCAAAATCTGTTGGTGGAAGAACACAATTCATTGGTTTGGCTGATTTGGCAAAGTTTGATTGGCAGATTTGGACTGTGGGCTGATGGTCTCAGATGTTACAGGTGGACAATAGTGTAGCCAGAGGAGACAGGCTGGAGGGTCTGTGCTATTAATCTATACACAGCGTATATTTTGGAGGAGATTTTTTTTAAATTGTGTCTATTGGAAATAAAAACAAAGTATTGGAAATACACAGCAACTCCATCAGCATCTGAGACAGAGAAAAAAGAGTTCTGATAATGGGTCAAACTGGAATTTTAACCTGCACTTTCCTCTTTTCAGGGGCTAAAAGGCCTGCTCTGTATTTTTTAAGCATTGTCTGTTCCCATGTCATGTGTACCTGAGCAATCAGGAACATCACGTAGCCTGGATATTAATTAAATAAAATAGTTACTTTTTTAATGTTTTAACGGCTCGGATTTTGCAGTGAGAAATGACTGTGAACTGTCAGCATTTGCCCTCATTACCCCTCTGAAACTGACCGCATCTTCAGGATGTAAAGCATGCGCATCCTAACACGGAAATCCTGAAGTTGCGGTCAGTCATTCACTGCTCCGACACAGGTTGTGCTGTGGGCACCATCCCCCCCAGCCCCCGCCCCCCACCCGCCACCAACTCTTCCTCACTCACAATGCCGGGAATCAGTATAATCAGTGAAATCAGTGGAACTGACGAAAACTTGTGCTTTTTCGTGCTAATATCGCTGTTAAATACCACTTTAAATGTTAAATAAAAACAGAAAATGCTGGAGATACTCAGCAGGTCAGGCAGCATCTGTGAAGAGAGAAACAGAGTTAACGTTTCAGGTCAAGACCTTTCGTCAGAACTGGAAAAAAGCAGGAAATGGAACAGATTTTTAAGCAAATTTAGGGGCTGAGAAGGGGAGGAGGGGATGAAAGAACAAAAGGGAAGGTCTGTGATAGCATAGAAGGCAGGAGAGGTTAAGAGACATTAAGAGATATTCAAGGCAAAAGCAGATGGTAATGGGACAGGTTAAGAAACAAAGGATGGCTCTAGATGAAGTGTGAATTGCGCTTGCAGAATGAAAGACAGCTGTCATGTGGGAGAGAAGAAAAGACACAAACAAAAGGTATGGATAAAAAATACATATAGGATAGGGGCCGAGGTTATGATCTGAAATTGTTGAACTCTATGTTGAGTACAGAAGGCTGTAAAGTGGCTAATCAAAAGATGAGGTGTTGTTCCTCGAGCTTATGCTAAGCTTCAGTGGAACAATGCAAGAGGCCTAGGGCGGTGAGTTCTGAGTGGGAGTGGAGCGGAGAATTAAAGTGACAGGCAAACAGAAGCTCGGGGTCCCCCTTACAGACTGAACGGAGGTGTTCCGCAAAGCAGTCACCCAATCTGCGTTTGGTCTCCCCAATGTAAAGGAGATCACATCGTGAGCAGCGAATACAGTATACTAAATTGCAAGAAGTACAAGTAAATCGCTGTTTCACCTGGAAGGGGTGTTTGGGACCTGGACAGTGGGAAGGGGGGAGGTATAAGGGCATGGGTTGCATCTCCTGCGCTTGCACGGGAAGGTGCTGGGCGAAGGGGAAGGGGTGTTGGGGGTGATAGAGGAGTGGACCAGGGTGTCACGGAGGGAGCGGGCCCTTCGGAATGCTGAAAGGGGAGGTGAGGGGAAGATGTGTTTGGTGGTGGGATCTCGCTGGAGGTGGCGGAAATAGCGGAGGATGATCCGTTGAATGTGAAGGCTGGTGGGGTGAAAGGTGAGGACAAGGGGAACTCTATTGTGGTTCCGGGAGGGAGGGGCAGGGGTGAGGGCAGATGCGGGAGATAGAACGGACACAGTCAAGGGCCGTGTCGACCACAATAGAGGGGAATCCTCAGTTGAGGAAAAAGGAAGACATTTCGGAAGCACTGGTATGGAAGGCAGCATCGTCAGAGCAGATGCGGTGGAGACGGAGAAACTGGGAGAATGGAATAGAGTCCTTACAGGAAGCGGGGTGGGAGGAAGTGTAGTCCAGGTAGCTGTGGGAGTCGGTGGGCTTGTAGTGGATGTTTGTCAATACCCTATCCCCAGAGGTGGAGACGGAGAAGTCAAGGAAGGGAAGGGAAGAGTCAGAGATGGACCATGTGAAGGTGAGAGAAGGGTGGAAATTGGAAGCAAAGTGAATGAAATTATCTAGTTCAGGGTGAGAGTAGGAAACGGCACTGATACAGTCATCAATGTACTGGAAAAAGAGGTGAGGGAGAGGACCTGAGTAGGACTGGAACAAAGAGTGTTCCACATATCCCACGAAAAGACAGGCATAGCTAGGACCCATGCGGGTTCCCATAGCAACACCTTTGAGTTGGAGGAAGTGAGTGGAGTCAAAGGAGAAGTTGTTCAAAGTGAGAACAAGTTCAGCCAGGTGGAGGAGGGTGGTGGTGGATGGGGACTGGTTGGGCCTCTGTTCAAGGAAGAAGCGGAGCGCCCTCAGGCCATCCTGGTGGGGGATGGAGGTGTAGAGAGATTGTACGTCCATGGTGAAAAGGAAGCGGTTGGGGCCAGGAAACTGGAAACTGTTAAAGTGGCGGATGGCGTCAGAAGAGTTGTGGATGTAGGTGGGAAGAGACTGGACAAAAATGTTAAGTCTCAACAGAAAATGCTGGAAAAACTCAGCAGGTCAGGCAACATCCGTGGAGAGAAATTTGTGTTGACGTTTCGGGTTGGACCCTTCTTCAAAACTGGAAAGAAAAGAAACTAGATCGGAGGCAGGGCTGCGATCGGACAAAAGAATAAAAGAAACAAAAGAAGTAAAAGAGATTAGAAGCTAGACGAGATAGTAATAGGCTGGGATTAGGTGTAAAGTGTACTGGCAGGGCAAAAGATAGCTGCCAGGTGTGAGAGAGAAACAAAAGGAAAGGGGGGGGGGAAGGAGTGGAACAATTACAAGAGAAAATGAAATGGGGGCCGAGCTTATGATCTGAAATTGTTGAACTCGATATTGAGTCCGGAAGGCTGCAGACTGCCTAATCGGAAGATGAGGTGCTGTTCCTCGAGTTTACGTTGAGCTTCCGTGGAACAATACAAGAGGCCAAGGACGGTGAGGTCCGAGTGGGAATGGAGCGGTGAATTAAAATGACAGGCGACCGGAAGCTCGGGGTCATCTTTTCTTTTCTTTCCAGTTTTGAAGAAGGGTCCAACCCGAAACGTCAACTCAAATTTCTCTCCACGGATGTTGCCTGACCTGCTGAGTTTTTCCAGCATTTTCTGTTGTTATTTCGGATTTCCAACATCTGCAGTATTTTGCTATCGTAAAAATGTTAAGTCTTGTTGGAATAGGTGTGACTGGGGTTTTAACAGCGTATTGACTGCTAAACAACCGTTCTAGCCCTGAAAAACTAATTTTTATATTTGTGGAGTGTCCAATTCCCCCATTATAATAAAAATTACAATTAATTTAAAACTTTCATTGTTTTTTTACAAGTTTGTTCACGATATTTCAGCTTCTACCTTATCCCCATGTGAAAGTCTCAGGCTGTGATTTCCCCTACCTCGGCAGGTCCGGTGTGGCCGGGTTCGGTGGCGGGTTGCGACCCCACTGCTGGCTCCAGTCCGCTATCCAAAGTAATCTTATGTTGATTGGGCTTGTTAGGCCCGCCCAGCGCGTTTGCCAGCCAATTGAAGGAAGCGGGTCTGATGACGTCACTTGATGACGCGTCATCAGCCAGTTTCCTTAAAGGGACCATGGCCACATTCATTTTGACAGTTGTGCTGTCAGTGTTCTATGGCTGCACCCAGGCTCTCCCATGAGTCCCTCCATATGCTTATGGGGGAGTCATAGCACGCAGGGAGGTCCTCTTCCCTTCACATGGACGGAAGAGACATCCTCAGGAGATCAACGCAACCTGGTTGCACATTGCACAGGAGTACACAAGCAGGGATGTCGTTAGGAGGATCAGGCTGCAGTGACGCAAACCTTTCAATGATCTCAGTAGATCACAAAACGTTACTGCAAAGCCATACTCAACCTCATTCTGCTGTGCCTCTCATCACATCCCCATCACTCTGCCTTCCCTACCCTACTCTTGCACATCCTTACTCACACCAACCTACCTTGCACCTCCACCCATCCCTCTTTATCTACATCATCACTTCCCCATCTCACTCGCCACCCCTCACACTCACCCTCATCCTAGTCCAATCATACCAACTAACAACACACAAGGGTAGGCACTTGTGTGTTTTAGCAGATGTTCATGTGAAGTTTCTGCTAATGTGCTGTCAAACATTGAAATTTTTATTTTCAACAGTTTGCGTTCTTGGACAGATTTGTGTGCACATTTGGAAGTGGCTTAGTGAGTTGCAGTGAATTGTGAGACATAATGGTACCCCCCGCAATGGCGATGAGTGTGAAAGGAATGGCTTGGGCATTGTAGGGATGCTTTATGGTGTTGCTGTGGGGTAGTGCCAACCTGGCACATCATGTTGCAGCCAGGGTGAACAGAGTCAAGTGAAGTAAATCTGGCTATGGTGAGGCCATCCCTGGCATCCCGGGCAGTAATGTGGTCGGGTGCTGATGCCCTATGTCCTGTGCAGCATCAGTTGATTGTGGAGATGGTTGGTGTTGTTGTTGGTGCTGCTGGTGTGCCTGGTGCTGCTGGTGTTGCGGCTGATCATGGTGGGATTATGGGGACCAAGGTGAGATAGTTTCAAGGACACCGATGCTGATGTAATAGATGGCAGGTGAAGTTGAGATGACAGAAACGAGCTGTCAATGGTGACAGAGGTTGTTCCAATGAGGTGACACTGGATACAGAGTTTACTCCAAACACTTGCAATCTGCATAAAGCTCAATCTGTCTTCCAAATGCAGTAAGCAACAGCTTCTGACCTTGGAAAGTGAACAGCTATGAGATGGGAGCTTTTATAGCACATATGAAGCTGTCAATTAAAGAAACGATTTCATGGTGACGCAGCTCCTGACCTGATGAGCTGCTGTGATCCCCAAGCAGCGTGGAACCCGTAGACAAGCTCGTAAAATTTAAAGGTAAGCTCAAAATAGATTTTAAGTGGCTGTTAACAAGCTCTTAATCACCTAAATTGCCTTCCCCGCCACTTGGTGTCAGGTCTGTTCAGCGATGACAGACCCGACATCTGGGAAACGAGTGCGCCAGCGAGTTGACAGTGGGTTCCCTGCCCACTGTCAAAACATTTTTTTCACACCCAACCCACCACCAAACACGCCCACTGACACCACCCCCCCTCCAAAAAATTCCCCCCATAGTCTTTATTTTACTCTTTGTAACATTTTTTAAAAGCCTGGATAAAAGCTGCTTTTCATTTCCTGGTTTGCTGTCTGTGAGAATTCTTCAATGTGATTGGCTGCTTAGACAGCTTGTTGACGCCACTGCAGCTTTTCGCTGGGAATTCCCATTACAGAGTGCTACAATCTATTGCATGTTGAGTAAAGCAAATTTCTCGCCACAGAGAGTGCGAGATCTCTGTGGGAAGCTTTCTTTGAGGCCAGCGGCGAGTGCCTTTACTTTGCTGCTGACCGCAAATTACGGACCAATGTCTTGACCCAAAAGAGGTAAAGAAAGTTCTGAGTATGAAGATGAGTCATACAAATGAAGTCTGCCTGGACAAAAGATTGTAAGAAACACAGTTACACTACAAAGTTGTTGGCCCGTATTTTCCGATCAGAGGCTTCCTGCGTGCGGAGGCCTCCGATCTGGAAAAAATCAATGAACTTACTTGAGGGCTCCCGAGGTGCGTACACTTCTGCTCCTGGGCCTCTGCAAACTCGAAATGCGCAGGGCCCATGTATCCCAGAGGTGCATGCAGTTCGCAAGCATCCCTGTGATCACGTGGGCCATGGGGAGCCAATAGGAGAAAGGAATCTCCCTTCATACACTTGACAGATAGACTAGGGTCCTCAATTTAAATAAAGGAAACTATGATGGTCTGAGGAGCGAGTTGGGTAGGATTGATTGGGGAATGGCACTCAAAGGGTTGACGGTGGATAGGCAATGGCAAACATTCAAAGACCGAATGGATGAACTACAGAATTTGTTCATCCCAGTTTGGCATAAAAATAAAACAAAAAAGGTGACCCAACCGTGGCTAACAAGGGAAATTAGGGGTAGCATAAGGTCCAGGGAGAGGGCATATAAATTGACCAGAAAAAGCAATAACCCTGAGGATTGGGAGCAGTTTAGGATTCAACAAAGGAGGACAAAGGGATTAATTAAGAAAGGGAAAATAGAATATGAGAGTAAGCTTGCAGAGAACATAAAAACTGACTATAAAAGCTTTTATAGATATGTGAAGAGAAAAAGATTGGTGAAGTCAAGCGTAGGTCTCTTGCAGTCAGAATCGGGGGAATTTATAATGGGGAGCAAAGAAATGGCAGACCAACTAAATACATATTTTGGTTCTGTCTTCACAAAGGAGGACACAAATAACCTCCCAGAGATGCCGGGGAACATAGGGTCTGATGAAAGGGTGGAACTGAAAGAAATCAGTATTTGTAGGGAAATGGTGTTAGGAAAATTGATGGGACTGAAGGCCGATAAATCCCCAGGGTCTGATAATCTACATCCCAGGGTACTTAAGGAAGTGGCCCTAGAAATAGTAGATGCATTGCTGGTCATCTTCCAGAACTCGATAGACTCTGGAACGGTACCCATGGATTGGCGGGTAGCTAATGTTACCCCACTATTCAAAAAAGGTGGTAGAGAAAAGGCGGGGAATTATAGACCGGTAAGCTTGACATCGGTAGTGGGGAAAATGCTAGAGTCCATTATAAAAGATGTAATAGCAGAGCACTTGGAAAGCAGTGACAGGATCGGACAAAGTCAACATGGATTTACAAAAGGTAAATCATGCTTGACTAATCTACTGGAATTTTTTGACGATGTAACTGGTAAAATAGATAAGGGAGAACCAGTGGATGTGGTGTATTTGGACTTTCAGAGGGCTTTCGATAAGGTCCCGCATAAGAGATTAGCGTGCAAAATTAAGGCACATGGGATTGGGGGCAAGGTATTGACTTGGATAGAGAACTGGTTGGCGGACAGAAAGCAAAGAGTTGGAATAAACGGGTCGTTTTCCGAGTGGCAGGCAGTGACTAGTGGGGTACCGCAAGGATCGGTCCTAGGACCCCAGCTGTTCACAATATATATTAATGATTTGGACGAGGGAATTGGATGTAATATCTCCAAATTTGCAGACGACACAAAGCTGGAGGGGAGGGTATGCTGTGAGGAGGATGTCGTGAAACTCCAGCACGATTTGGACAGGTTGGGTGATTAGGCAGAAACATGGCAAATGCACTATAATGTGGATAAATGTGAGGTTATCCACTTTGGTGGCAAAAACAGGAAGGCAGATTATTATTTGAATGGCAATAGTTTGGGAGAAGGGGAAGTGCAAAGAGACCAGGGTGTTCTTGTACACCAGTCGCTGACGGTAAGCATGCAGGTGCAGCAGGCGGTTAAGAAGGCAAATGGTATGTTGGCCTTCGTAGCAAGAGGGTTCGAGTACAAGAACAAGGATGTCTTGCTACAGTTGTACAGGGCCTTGGTGAGACCACACCTTGAGTATTGTGTGCAGTTTTGGTCACCTTACCTGAGGAAGGACGTTCTTGCCATGGAAGGAGTGCAGCGAAGATTCACCAGGCTGATACCTGGGATGGCAGGAATGACGTATGAGGAGAGATTAGGTCGATTGGGCTTATACTCACTGGAGTTTAGAAGATTGAGAGGGGATCTCATCGAAACCTATAAAATTCTGTCAGGCCTGGACAGACTAGATGCAGGAAGGATGTTTCTGATGGCCGGGGAGTCCAGAACCAGGGGTCATAGTCTAAGGATAAGGGGTAAGCCATTTAGGACTGAAATGAGGAGGAATTTCTTCACCCAGAGAGTGGTGAACCTGTAGAATTCTCTGCCACAGAGGGCGGTGGAGGCCAGTTCATTAAGTATATTCAAGAAAGAGTTGGATATATTTCTTAAGGCTAAAGGGATCAAGGGATATGGGGAGAAGGCAGGGATAGGGTACTGAATTTGGATGATCAGCCATGATCTCATTGAATGGCGGAGCAGGCTCGAAGGGCCGACTGGCCTACTCCTGCTCCTATCTTCTATGTATGTATCTATGTATCTGTCAAATATATGAATGGAAATCACCCCAAAAACACAGTAAAACATTAAATAAATTTTAAAAAACCATCACATTTTTAAAATGAGTTGAAATTACAATAAATTAAATATTTTAAACAAAAATTAAATTTTTTGAATAGTTAATTTATGTTTTTTATGGGGCTAAAAATAAACTTACCTTTTTAAAAAGTATTTTTAAATGATAAATGAGTGAAAAAATTTAAAAAATTTTTTTTTTCAACTCTTATGCTGGTAAAAGCAGGTCTTATGCCTGCTTTTACCAGACATATGATGTCGTGTTTTCAGCAGGCAGAGGTTCTCCAGAAAGCGGAACTATCCACCCACAGAGGCCCTTCTCTAGGGCAGGCGTCCAATCTGTCAAGAAGATTCTTGACAGATCGGAAATGCCGGTTTTCAGCGCGTGCACTTGGCATGCCTGAAACCGGCATTTCCGATGTCCCTATGGGTGTGTACACAGCTCGTACACACCCGTAGGCATTGGAATATCCGCCCCTTATCTAAGACCGCATTTATGCTGCCGCTCTTGCATTATTGCAAAGTGGTTTCTGCTTCATAGTGATGCAAAAGTAGCCATATATCTGACCTTCAGTGGCTGCACCATTGGTCCTCCTTCATCCACTACCATTTACTGTCTGCCACATCATCTCCACTGCTGGAGCTGTTTACAAAAGCTTTGTTTTCTTTTTTGGTGCTAAATACATCTTTTTTCTTCAACAATCCTTAACTCTCTAGGAAGCTCAAGTGTGCCCAAGATTTGAGTATTGTTCCCATTATCTGGGAGGCTGTGAATATAATTCTCACATATTCTTGAACAGGTTCCAAGAAAAAGCTTGTTGTCTGATAGTCAATCCTTTTCACAGTCAAGCCTCCAAGCTTTCTCTATGTTATTGGTACTAATAAGATTATTCCTCATGCAAACTTTCCTTTCTCATACCTTGTAAACTCCAAAATGTTGTATTGGTGCACTTAATATAAGCTTTGCTGAGTTGGTAACACTGTCGCCTCTGAGTCAGATGGTTGTGGCTTCACATCTCATTCAAGGACTTGAGCATATTATCTATGTGGACACATCAGTGCAGCACTGAAGGAGTGGTGCTATCCTTTGGATGAAATGCTAAACTGCTGCCCCATTTGCCTGCTCAAGCGAACATGGAACTAATTGAAGAAGAGCAAAACAATCTCCCGGTGCCCTAGTCAACATTACTCCCTCAACTTACACCACCAGAAACACTGCTTTGTTTATGGACCCTTGCTTTGAACAAATTGGCTGCTGTGTTTGTTGACATAACAACAACATTCCAAAAGTTATCAAGTGGTTGTGAAGCATTTTGTGATATCCTGTGAACATATTGGCCTAGAAATTCATTGACGCCACTTTTGGGGCGCTAAAGTGGGGCGTCCGCTAAAGTTTGCGGCCGCCGCCAAATCGATGCCACTTCTCCGATATTCATTAGCTTCGCCCTAGGAGTTCGGGCGAGCGCTAAAACTGCTGCTGGACGCCTCTCTTTGGGCGCTAAGCCGGAGGTGGTGATCGATAGCGCCGAGGCCGGGCGCAGCACAGGTGCGGCCATCTCGTGATTGACAGCAGACACCCTGGCACCGGCCAGCTCTTAAGGGGGAAGTGTCGACTGTGTCTGCTGCCACGCCCTGGATAGTGGAGCCCTCCAGCTAGGCCTGAACACTGCTGCTGGACCCAAATAGCGCCTGAAGACATGGAGAAGGCCCGTGAACGTGCGCAGCGCTTCTCAGAGCGTGATCTGAGTGTGCTGCTTGTTGCTGTGGAGAAGAGGCGCCATGTTTTGTACCCGGACAATGGCAAGAAGGCGACGGTCCGCGTCTACAGGAGAGCCTGGAGACATGTCGCCAGCAAGCTGTCAGCCAACAGCGACGTCCCCAGGACTGGTGCCCAATGCCGCAAAAAGTTAAATGACCTCACACGCATTGTCAGGGTGAGTACCCTTTCCAGTGACCTCCTCATCCTTGCATGTGCACCTCACATTATGGGCAAAGGGACCTGAAAGCTCTAATGGCCAGCCTTCATCCAGCAGCTATGGGACAGGCATGAGCATCAATTGAACATTCTGCACTTAACACACTGGCCAAGCTATTCCACCATGGGAGGCATTGCACACCAGATCATGGCGACACACTGGCCAGGCTATTCCACCATGGGAGGCAGTGCACACCAGATCATGGCGACACACTGGCCAGGCTATTCCACCATGGGAGGCAGTGCACACCAGATCATGGCGACACACTGGCCAGGCTATTCCACCATGGGAGGCAGTGCACACCAGATCATGGCGACACACTGGCCAGGCTACTCCACCATGGGAGGCAGTGCACACCAGATCATGGCGACACACTGGCCAGGCTATTCCACCATGGGAGGCAGTGCACACAAGATCACGGCGACACACTGTACTTAGAGGCCGTCCTTTCTCTTGCAGGCCAAGCTGGCGAATAATCGCAAGAGCCGGACTGCGACCGGGGGATGCCGACACTCAACTGTAGGACGGCACGCGCCAGGAACCCGCCGTCCAATTGGTCGACCTCGACGTCACACGGTCGCTAATGAGATGCTAATGAGCGGAACGCTGAACGTTTTTCGGATACTGCGGGCGGGATTTTTGTCCGGCCGAAAGGTAAATACACCTATGACCGGTCCGGAATCGCAAGCTTTCTTTTGAGGCGACGCACGCGTCGGTACGCTCTGTAACTTTCAAACGTATAGAGAACGGACAGACAGACAGACATCGGGACAGACAGACAGAAGAGCCGCTTTATATATATAGATATCTATAATTTGGGTGAGCTTCCAGTGCCAGTCATGCCTCTTGAGGCAGCTCACTCATTTCCAGAAGATGAATTTTGGGCTGCTTGCCTCACCAGTAGGGGCCCTAAGGCAAGTCCCGGGGAGGGGAGGAAAAGACAATGGGAGGGGGGCCGATTGCAGGCCAGCATATTTTTTAAAAGTACAGTCACAGCGACCAGGGAAGATTCCTGAATGCGTCTAATTTAGCAGAGGGGCTGTAAAACAGGCATTGGACACCTCATTTACATATGTTTTAAGTGTCCATCAGGTGAGCCTGAAAATTCGCCCAGCCTAATATGGGATCGGAAAATTTTCAGGCGTCCTTGAGACATGAGGCATTGCCTCCAGAAATTGGTGCTGTTTACATCTGTTTTCTTCCCAGAAAACTAGCACAATGAGGACAAATTTCACGTCCATTGCACTGAGTCCTACTCATTCTTCAAGACGTTGGGGGAAAAATTGAGTCGCACCCCCTTTGGGGAGCTAACTTCGTCAGGGAGCTACTTTTAGGGCCCCGAAAAAATTAGCACCCCCGAGTCCGAAATTCATTGGTAGTGCCCCAAGAGGGAAGCGGGGTGCTAATTGAAGCGCCCCGCCTCCCTCTTGGGGTGCTGCGAGTGAATGTCGCGGCGCTATATGCCGCAACGCCATGTACTGCGGCACATCACGCCGTGGTACTACAGGCCTTCCTCCCCTTCTTAAAGGGGTGGGGCCTTGCGCAGTGCGACCCAGGGCTCAGCTGGGCCACCAGGTATCGGGGTGCTGGCAAAAGAGCCCGGCACTCAAGAGAAGTGCCGGGCACATGGAGTGCAGCCAGAACTCCGCGGGGGTGGGGAGGCTTCAGAGGAGAACGGGGACGGCAGAAGGGACAGGTGCTGGCAGGCAGCCAGCAATAAAAATGGCTGCCCGGCATCTCCCCTTTACTTTGCACCGCCCTGGCCGCAGGTAGGTCCCCCTGATCCTGTCGGACATAGCATCCGGTGGTAAGTCAGGTGGCGCTATCGGGGCACAAGCGGGGCGTTGAATTTCGTGGGAGGCGTGCCCGGGCGCTAGTTGCTTTGCGCACCTTTAGCACCCTCAGGAGGCGAAAAGCAACCGAATTTTTCGGCCTTTATCTTTTATACTTTGCTCAGTTTCCCCCTTACAATCTACAGACTTTTAATTCTACCCAACCACTTTAACTATCTTGTCTTCTATATTATTTTTAACCTTGGTGTGCGATGGAGCTTATAAGGGCTGGATGTTCCACCCGGAGGCAAGATGGAGGTGGGTCCGTTGTTTGGCGGGTTCCGGTTCCACTCCCAATTCCAGCTGCCTTGCAATAATGATTTTCCCCAGATTGGCCTCATTAAGGCCGCCATGCGCATTTGCTGGCCCAATTGGTGAGTGCATGTTGGCAGATCGCGCTTGATGACGCACTGGGAGCCTTTATATTTAAGGGAGCTATGTCCCCTGTACGGGGTGGCGTGTGCGCCCAGTCAGCTTCACCTCTGACTGTACCTTGAGCGGTTCGAATCGCTCCCACACCCCTGGGTTCTAGACACCGGACTTAGGTACAGGCGGCAATAAAGAAAATCGAGTAGACAAGTGGTTTGGTGTAAGAAAACCAACATTTTATTAAAAGCAGAATACAACAATCGTATGAAAATTACTGGTATGAAAAATACAGGCATAAACAATTACACTTATATGGGATTGGGGAACACACGGCACATCGAGGGAAAACAACTACATTAACCAACCCCCTTATCCTTATCCCACCCCCTATACCTAACTAGATTAAGCTATGAGGGGCCAGGAACTTATGCTCACCAATCCAAAACCTGTTGCTTTAACGGTTGTGAGTTTTGAGGTCCGTGCTCCCTGCCCTTTGGGGTACCCCGTCGCCATGTGGTCTCAGGGCGCGGCGTTGAAGTTGTTGATGCGAAGCACCCTCCTTTTCCTCAGCTACCGTCGTCATCTCGTCGCGATGGGTTTTCTTCTTCTTCTCCCTTGGGCGGTCGCCGGCGGTAATGTTACGGTCGGGGGTCGATTGGCGGTCTTTATCGTCTAGATGATTTTACTATCCACGCTTCGAACGCCAGTTTATTCTTTAACCAGGCTACTATTGTCCATGTGACAAACGCCAGCTTATAACTAGGCTGTATGTCTCGATTCTTCTACCCATCCTTCGAATGCCAGCATATTCTTAAATTGGGGTTACACTATATGTCAACTTATTCATCAAACACCAGCTTATAACTGGGCCCCAAATGAGTACCCCGTGCTTTTTGACTGGCTGGCCTGGATCCCCATCAGGACCAACGGTAGGACCTCGGCCCATTTTCGAGGCGAGTCCACCGTCTCCTTCCTCAACCTTTCTTTTAGGGTCCTATTCATTCTTTCCACAATCCCTGATGACTGTGGGTTGTGGGCCACGTGTCACTTCCCCTCGATGCCTAGCAGCATAAGGGTATTCTGCATCACCTGTCTGGTGAAGTGACTCCCTTGGTTGGACTCCACATACTGTGGTAGGCCCCACCGCAAGAACACCTCCTGGACCAGGATCCTGGCAGTACCCAGAGCTGTGGCTGTTCTGCAGGGGAAGGCCTCTACCCATTTCGTGAACACATCTACCAGGACTAGGTAGTACTGATAGCCTCCCTGGGCGGTGGGCAGGGGCCCGATGCAGTCGACTTGTATTGACTGCCATGGTCCCTCTACCCTCCTGATGTGTCCCATAGGTACCTCCATTTGTGGGGGTCAGGGTTATTAGCAGCGCACACAAGACAGCCGGCACAGAACTCACGGGCATCTTCCCTGAGTCCTGGCCACCATCCCGCCTGTTCCACCCATTGCCAGGTGGTCTCAGGCCCAGGGTGTCCCACTCCTGGACCCTCATGGGCCAGTTGAAGGAATTCCCTCCGGTGTTGCTGCGGCACAACCCATTGTTCCCACCCCGGAACAGCATGCCCTCTTTTCACGGAGAGGGTTGCTGTGCCGTAAGGACCCTCTACCCTTTTTCCCTCAGTAACTGCGCTGAAGACTGCCTTGAGGACGGGGGTCTTGGGCTTGGACCGCCTTAAGGTCTGGGGCTGAAGCTACCCCTGCACTCCCTTGTGTCCCGTCCCTACCTCTGACTGCTGCCATGGGTCTTGTAATATTTGCAAAATTTCTGCATCTCCCCGAAGGTTATCTATATATATAAACGGATACATCTGTCTGTCTGTCTGTCTGTCTGTCTGTCTGTCTGCCTGTCTGTCTGTCTGTCTGTCCTTCGGTGTGCGTCTGTCTGGCTATGCACTCGAAAGTTATAGAGCGTACCTACACGTGCGTCACATCAAAAGAAAGCTTACCATTCCAAAACGGTCGTAAGCGTATTTACGTTTCGGCCGGACAAAAATTGCGCCGGGCTATCCAAAAAACGTTCAAAATTCCACTCATTAGCATCTCATTATCTGCTCATTAGCAATAGAGTGACGTCGAGGTCGACCAATCGTACGCCGGGTTCCTGGCGCGGGCGGGCGGGCCCTCCTACAGACGAGTGATGGGACGATTGACCAATCCTACGCTTTGGTGACCTGACGGTCGACCAATCGGTGCGTGTGTGGGCGGGCCTTATTGTTCTGAAGCGAGGTGATTAGCCGCCATCTTGCTTCCATTCTTTTTCCCGCTTTCTGCGTCTTTCTTTTCAAATATACATTTCCAGCAAAAAAAAAAGTTGCTTTTAAAACACAAATTGTTTTTAAAAAAGTGAATTAATTTGTACATCTTTTCTCTAACCTCTATAATTTTCCTACCTTTCACCGTTTTTGTAGGCCTTGAAGCCTCGGCCTCTCCTCCGCACCCACGCCTGAGCTAGGCACTTCCCGGCCCCAGTCAACAAGCGGCCCCCGATCGCCACCATCTTTGTGAAGGCTGGAGGGGCGGGCCTCAGCCCGAGCATCGCTACCGCTGCCATCTTAGTAAAGGCGGCTGGGGCAGGAGTCAGCGCGCTGCGACTTGAGTCCGGTCCGGCCTCACGCGGTAGGTTGCGCGGGCGGCGTCTCTCTCTCTGCTCTTGAAGCCGGCTCGGGCGGGGGGGCGGTGCTCGGGAGATCGGGGGGAGCCTCGGGAGATCAGGGGGGGCGGGGCTTGGGGGATGGGGGGGCGGGATGGGGGGGGCGGGGCTTGGGAGATCGGGGGGGGCGGGGCTCGGAAGATCGGGGGGGTGGGCCTCGGGAGATCGGGGGGCCTCGGGAGATCGGAGGGGGGCCTCGGGAGATCGCGGGGGGTGGGCTCGGGAGATCGGGGTGGGGCGGGGGCTCGGAAGATTGGGGGGCGGGGCTCGGTAGATCAGGGGGGCGGGGCTCGGGAGATCGGGGGGGTGGGGCTCGGAAGATCGGGGGGCCCTCGGGAGATCGGGGGGGCCTCGGGAGATCGGGGGAGGCTCGGGAGATCGGGGGGGGCGGGGCTCGGAAGATCGGGGGGGGCGGGCCTCGGGAGATGGGGGGCCTCGGGAGATCGGGGGGGGCCTTGGGAGATCGGGAGGGGCCTCGGGAGATCGGGGGAGGGGGCCTCGGGAGATCGGGGTGGGGCCTGGCCTCGGGGAGATCGGGGGGGCGGGCCTTGGGAGATCGGGGGATGGGCGGGGCCTCGGGAGATTGGGGGGGGCCAGTCTCGGGAGATCGGGGGGGGGCGGGTCTCGGGACATCGGGGGGGGCGGGCCTCTGGAGATCGGGGGGGGGGGCCAGCCTCGGGAGATGGGGGGGGGCGGGGCTCAGAAGATCGGGGGGGCGGGCCTCGGGAGATCGGGGGGGGGGTGCCTCGGGAGATCGGGGGGGCCTCGGGAGATCGGGGAGGGGGCCTCCGGAGATCGGGGTGGGGCCTGGCCTCGGGAGATCGGGGGGGGGCCAGCCTCGGGAGATGGGGGGGCGGGGCCTCAGGACATCGGGGGGGGGCGGGGCCTCTGGAGATCGGGGGGGGCCAGCCTCGGGAGATCGGGGGGGTGCAGGCCTCGGGAGATCAGGGGTGGGGGCAGCCTCGGGAGATGGGGGGGGTGGGGTGGGGCTCGGGAGATCGGGGGTGGGGCTCGGCGGGGGCGGGGTTTGGGATATCGGGGGCGGGGCTCGGGGAGGCGGGGGGCGGGGCTCGGGCTGACGGGGGCGCTCCCCTCCCCCTTCTCACCCCTCCCCCTCCTTCCCCCCTCCCCTCCCCGTCCCCCTTCTTCCCCCCTCCCCTTCTTCCCCCTCTTCCCCCTCCCCTTCTTCCCCCCTCCCCCTTCTTCCCCCCTCCCCTTCTTCCCCCCTTCTCCCCCTCTCCCACCCTCCCCCTCTCCCCCCTTCCCCTCTCCCCCTTCTTCCCCCTCCCCCTTCTTCCCCCTCCCCCTTCTACCCCCTTCCCCCCTCCCCCTTCTTCCCCCTTTCCCCCACCCCCTTCTTCCCCCTCCCCCTTTCCTCCCCGCCTCCTCCTTCCCCCCTTCCCCCCAGTCGCTCTCTCTCTTGCCCCCAATCGCTCTCTCTCTTCCCCCCAGTCGCTCGCTCTCTCTCTTCCCCCCAGTCGCTCTCTCTCTCTCTCTTCCCCCCAGTCGCTCTCTCTCTTCCCCCCCAGTCGCTCTCTCTCTTCCCCCCCAGTCGCTCTCTCTCTTCCAACAACAACATGCCCTCGAATAAGCCTCGGCACCGCCGGGCACTCCAGCTAGTCTATCTATATATATAAAAGGATACATCTGTCTGTCTGTCTGTCTGTCTGTCCTTCGGCGCGTCTGTCCGGCTATACACTCGAAAGTTACAGAGCGTACCTATACGTGCATTACATCAAAAGAAAGCTTACGATTCCAGAACAGTCGTAAGCGTATTTACGTTTCGGCCAGACAAAAATTGCGCCCGTGGTATCCAAGAAACGTTCAAAATTCCGCTCATTAGCATCTCATTATCCGCTCATTAGCAATAAAGTGACGCCGAGGTCGACCAATCGTACGGCGGGTTCCTGACGCGTGCGGGCGGGCCCTCCTACAGTCGAGAGATGGTATGATTGACCAATCCTACGCTTCGGTGACCTGACGGTCGTGTGTGGGCGGGCCTTATCGTTCTGAACCGAGGTGAGTCGCCGCCATCTTGATTCCAAACATTTCATTTCTTTTTCCCGCTTTCTGCGTCTTTAAAAAAAAAGTTACTTTTAAAACACATATTGTTTTTTAAAAAAGTTAATTACTTTCTAAATCTTTTATCTAATCTCATTAATTTTCCTACCTTTCCCCGTTTTTCCAGGTAGGCCTCGAAGCCTGGGCATCTGTTGCCAGCCATGCTGGACCCTAGGCAATTGTTTGTGGCAAGCTCCTCCCACCCCTCACCCCCCACCCCCCCGCTGGGCCCGATTCCAAACCAGCGGCCAGCCATCTTGGTAAAGGCTGGCTGGGCTCACTGCAAGCTCCTGGCGGTTCATTGGGGTGGTGGGGGGGCGGGGCTCGGGAGGGGAGGGGGAGCGGAGAGGGTGACCCCGGCAACCGGGCTCGCCAGCCGCAATCGGCCGCTCAGGCCCAGGCCCGGAGATCGGGAGGCGGAGAGGGGAGGAGGGTTACCAAGGCAACTGGGCCTGGCCAGTCGCAATCGGCCGTCTCAGGCACTTCCCCCCAGCTGCCTCCCTTTCCCCCCCTCTCCTCCCCCCTCCCCCTCCCCTTCACCCCCTCCCCCCTTCCCTGCCCCCCTCACCCTCACCCCCTCCCCCCTTCTCCCTCCTCCCCCTCTCCCTCCCCCCTCCCTCCCCCCTTTCTCGCTCTCTCTCTTCCCCCCCAGTCCCTCTCTCTCTTCCCCCCCAGTCCCTCTCTCTCTTCCCCCCCAGTCACTCTCTCTCTTCCCCCGCAATCACTCTCTCTCTCCCCCCCCAGTCACTCTCTCTCTTCCCCCGCAGGCGCTCTCTCTCTTCCCCCCCAGGCGCTCTCTCTCTTCCCCCCCAGTCGCTCTCTCTCTTCCAACAACAACATGCCCTCGAAAATGCCTCGGCACCGCCGGGCACTCTAGCTAGTTATCAATAAAAGGGACCCTGCATGGACATTTTAAAATTAAAATGAGTACCCAAGATGGCGTCTGTACCTCGTGGCAGAAAGCCTATGAGATTCCAAAATGGATTCTGTAGCGCAGACAGCTTGGGAGAAATCGAAACTAAGGCTGCAGGCTTTCTGTGAAGAGAAACTTTGTATTTTGGAACTGTAATGATCAGTAACCTGTCATTACTGGAATGGTACACTAGGTGGTGCTGTATGTATATAAGAGTGGGCTACCCAAAATGCACCAGGCTACCCACAAGGCAGCAGTCAAGATGGATGCCTCTACAGATACTGTACCTAGTCCACATGTGCTCAATAAAGTGTCTAGCAAAAGCTAGCTGTTCTTAATAAAAACGACTAGTTATTAATGAATATAACATGGTACCAGGATTGGTAAGATCTGCTGAATATTGTGCAATGCGACATGGAGAATTTGAAGCCATTAGAGCATTTGAAACTCACAGGAAATGTCGAATACAATTGGCAGACTTTTAAACAACAATTCGAACTCTACATTGCTGCCATCGGGTACGGTACGAAGCCAGACGCAAGGAAAATAGCGTTGCTGCTCACGGTTGCAGGCCCACAGGCGATAGAGGTATTTAATACATTTGTATTTAACCCAGAGCAGAACAGAGAAAAATTAGACGATGTGCTAAAGAAGTTTGATACACATTGTACTCCCAAACAGAATGAAACCTATGAGATGTACATCTTCTGTTCTCGGACACAGCAGCAAAATGAGATTTTTGATAGCTTTATCACAGAATCACAGAAATCCCCACAGTGCAGATAGAGGCCATTTCGGCCCATCGAGCCTGCACCGACACATATCCCACCCTATCCCTGTAACCTCACGTATTTAATCCCCTAACACTAAGGGTCAATTTATCATAGCCAAATCAACCTAACCCGCACATCTTTGGAATGTGGGAGGAAACCGGAGCACCCGGAGGAAACCCACGCAGACACAGGGAGAATGTGAAAACTCCACACAGACAGTCGCCCGAGGCCGGATTTGAACCCGGGTCCCTGGTGCTGTGAGGCAACAGTGCTAACCACTATGCCACCGTGACTGATCTGAAACTGAAAGCACAGACATGTAATTTCTCTGAGCTGAAAGCATCCATGATTCGTGACCAGATTGTGTTTGGTATTCATGATAAAAAAGTCAGGGAACATCTGTTGAGAGAAACCGACCTAACATTGGAAATTGCTGTGAACATATGCCAAGCCAGCGAGCTAGCTCGAAAGCACGCGAAGACTTTCAGTGAAATCAATAATGATGCGATTGTAATGAGTGATAATGCTGCTGTCGGTGCTGTGTCCTACAAGGGGAAGAAACGTGGGCAGAACAGAAATGAAAAGCAATCGGAGGATGAAATTTTTAATTGTAAACGCTGTGGTTACAAACACCAGTTAAGACAATGCCCAGCATTTGGATAAATGTGCACAAAGTGTAATGGAAAGAATCACTTTGCCAAACAATGCTTCTCAAAAGTAAAAACAAAGAAAGGGCAACGAGTTAATGTGATTGAGGACACTGATTTAAGTGAGACATTTTTTGTAGGAATGGTGTCATGTGACAATGTCAAAAATGATACAGAAAATGTGCAGCCCTCAGATATGGACAATGCTGAACATAAAATGAATGCAGTAAAAGAGGACAAATGGATGATCCCACTGCAGGTAAATGGAGCATTAGTTACATTGAAACTAGACACTGGGGCAAAAGCAAACTTAATCAGTATGAGTGACATTAAAAATATGAAAGAAATGCCCAAAATACAGAAAAAGTCAGTACTACTGAAGGACTATAATGGACAGAAAATAGATAGCTTAGGTGTATGCAGACTTAAAGTGACAGTCAAAGACAAAGTGCATCATCTCATGTTTTCTGTTGTGGCTGAAGGACTTGATTCACTACTGGGTGACAAAGCTTGTGAAGACTTAGAACTGGTCAAGAGAATCTACCGTATAAACTGTGCCATAAGCAGACCAGATGACTCAGTGGATTCTGTAGTGAGTAATTTCCAGGATGTGTTCAAATGATTTGGAGTCCTACCATTCACATACAAGATCCAGCTAAAGGAGGATGCTCAGCCAGTGGTACATGCTCCACGAAGAGTTCCAGCACCCCTGCGTGACTGGCTCAAGAATGAACTGGACAGAATGACCACACTAGGAGTCATCAGGAAAGTCGAAGAGCCAACAGACTGGGTTAGCTCCATGGTATGTGTAAAGAAAAAGAACAATGATCTAAGAATATGCATGGATCCAAAGGACTTAAATGCAAACATAAAACGTGAACACTACCAGATTCCCAAGCGAGAAGAAATCACCAGTGAAATGTCAGGTGCCAGATACTTTACAAAGCTCGATGCCTCACAAGGATTTTGGCAACTAAAACTGGATGAAGAGAGCACCAAATACTGTACCTTCAACACACCATTTGGCAGGTATTGTTTCCTCAGAATGCCTTTCGGGATAATATCTGCATCTGAAATCATTCATAGAGCGATGGAACACATAATTGAAGGTCTGGAAGGAGTTCGGGTCTATGTTGATGACATCATCACCTGGGGCTCCACACTGAAAGAACACAATGAGAGACTGACTAAAGTGCTACAGAGCATATGCCGGAATGGACTGAAGCTCAACAAAGCCAAGTGTCAGTTTGGCATCCAGGAAGGCACTTTCACAGGAGATAATCTATCTGGTAAAGGAATAGAGCCAGATATGGAAAAAGTAAACGCCATACTCAAAATGCCCCGGCCCACTGACAAAAAAAGATTGCTACGCATGATGGGGATGATAAACTTCATTGGAAAGTTCATTCCTAACTTGTCAGCCAAGACAGCCTGTCTGCGAGACCTGCTACATAAAACAAATGAGTTGGCATGGACAGAAAGACATGAACAAGAGTGGATAAACCTCAAAACAGTGCTGACAACCACACCTGTACTCACCTTCTTTGACCCAATAAAAAAAATCAAAGTGTCAACGGATGCATCAAAAGATGGCCTAGGTGCGGTCTTGCTACAAGCAGAGGGTGAAGATTGGAAGCCTGTTGCCTATGCCTCCAGGTCTATGACTGATACTGAGTGTCACTACGCCCAGATTGAAAAGGAATGTCTAGGCTTGGTAGTTGGACTAGAAAAGTTTCATGGCTACATATATGGACTTCCCACCTTCACAGTTGAGACAGGCCACAGTCCACTGGTTGCCATCTTAAAAAAGAACCTGAATGAGATGTCTCCAAGGATTCAACGACTCATGATGAAGCTGCAAAGATATGGCTTTGAACTGATCTACACACCAGGCAAATACATAGTGTTAGCAGATGCACTATCCCGAGCACCCACAATGAGTCATGTGAGCTCTACTGAAGAAGACGTGGATGTTCATGTGAGTATGGTCACTGCTGCGCTGCCCGTGTCAAACACAAAATCAAAGCAAATAGCAGAAGGAACAGTAAAAGATAAAGTATTACAAACAATAACAGAGAACATTCATCATGGTTGGCCAAAACGTTCCTGTCCAAAATATTTTCACATAAGGTCAGAATTCAGGGTCGCAAGTGGACTATTACTAAAACAGAACAGAATAGTCATTCCACAGGTTCTACATCAAGACATGCTCAAAAGGATTCATGAGGGACACCTCGGAATTGAAAAATGCAAAAGGAGAGCAAGAGACACTGTTTATTGGCCTGGCATAAATTAGGACATTGAGAACATGATAGGCAAATGTGAGACATGTCAGAAACACCAAAACAAACAAGCAAAGGAACCAATGATAGTAGCTGACATACCAACAGCACCAGGGCAAAAGGTTGGTATGGACCTTTTTCATTTAAATGGTAAAGACTATCTAATAGTGATTGACTACTATTCTAACTATCCTGAGATGGCGCTGCTCTCAAGCACCACAGCAAGCAGTGTCATAATGCATGGGAAATCCATCTTCGCCAGACATGGAATTCCCAGGATTGCCATTAGCGACAATGGTCCATGCTTCAACTGTAAGGAGTGGCAACAGTTTGCAGCACATTATGACTTTCAACACATATCACATCCAGTCCTTTGTATGCTCAGTCGAAGGTAAGGCAGAGAAAGGTTTTCAAGTTCTCAAGCAGCTACTGAAGAAAGCGACAGAAAGCAAGTCTGATCCTTATCTCGCCCTGCTGAGCTACCGAGCCTCACCTTTAGACTCTGGTTCTTCACCTGTTGAACTCCTAATGGGTCGCAAGTTGCGTACCACGCTACCCTGCTGTGCAAAAGAAAAGCAGAGTAAGGAACTGAGACAGAGACTTCAACTGTTAAAGCTGAAACAGAAATCATACTATGACAAGTCATCCAAAACTCTGAAACCATTGACAAGGAATGATGTTGTCAGGATTGAGGATCCAGATGCATGGAACAGGAAAGCTACAGTTCTTGAGGATGTAGGACCAAAGTCATACACTGTTAGAACTGAGGAAGGACAGATTCTCAGGAGGAACCGCCATTCCCTCCTAAAAACACAAGAGACTATCGAAGAGCAATTCGATGACGATGCCACAACTGAATCTTGTCACTCACCACCAGAACAATCTAACACAAATACACATACAGGCACTCATGAAAACATATCAGACTTACCTGTGCTGAGAAGATCCACACGTGAAGTAAAAAAGCCTGATAGACTTAATGTTTGAGTACAAAGAGAACTACATTGAAAATATATTGACTGTTGAAGATGTTTATGTTGTTATTGATTGATATTGATTGATACTGATTTTGTTAACGTCAAAGAAAGGGGGATGTAATGATCAGTAACCTGTCATTCTGGAATGGTACACTAGGTGGTGCTGTATGTATATAAGAGTGGGCTACCCACGATGCACCAGGCTTCCCACAAGGCAGCAGTCAAGATGGATGCCTCTACAGATACTGTACCTAGTCCACATGTGCTCAATAAAGTGTCTAGCAAAAGCTAGCTGTTCTTAATAAAAACGACTAGTTTTTAATGAACATAACAGGAACGAGACAGGACTCTGTATTATGTATTAAACCAAATTGGAGGCAGATCTAAATTCAGTGAGGCCTATAGTTAAAGCCATCAAACAGTCTGCATACATAACCAGAAACAGATTAAACCCAGCCATCGAGGCTGGACAAGCCCATCAAAGAACTTTCAGGACAATACAAGTCAATTATCGGGCCGGTGAATGCGATTACCGGCCATCCAAAAAAACGTCAGTATAGATTGCTACCATTGTTTAAACTAGACGGCCAAGTTTAAGACAAAGAGCTAACCTGATTTGGCGTGAAGATAAGGATTTTCGAAAGGGGTATAATTAAAGGCCCCGGGTAGCAAGCGCGCTCTCTCTTGCTCTTGTCCTTGACACTGCTCTCGTGGCTTCGGCCTCTTGGGCTGCCGCTCGTACTCGTGCCCTGGCCTCGTGGTGGGTTCTCTCCCCGGAGTAGATTTTCAGTAGCCAGAAACACCATACCAACTGCTAGGAAGGGGAGCGAGGCCCAAGTCCACAGCCATCCAGGATGCCCAGGCCGCAGAAAGGGGCGAGACGAAGTTGAGCAGGTAGCCCAGGACTCGTATAGTAGTCCGACGAGATGAGACGAGTGAAGGCGAAGAAGACGATAATAACTCGATAAGGGCAGAGCAGGGCAGCGAAAAACGTATCGATAATTAAACTAAGCGCATGGTTATAAGCTGACGCTTGGGGAAGAAAGTCCTTGAGGACGGTGGGGGCAAACACCTTGAACACTGCAAATAAACGCAGGTGTCCACGCCATGACGAATATGCTAGCGTTCGAAGGATGGGTAGTAAAATCTAAGCAGTAAAAACTGCTAATCGCCTCATCGACGTAACGTTACCGCCGACGTTCGCCTGAGGGAGAAGAAGAGGAGAACCCATCGAGACGAGACGACGACGGTAGCGGAGGGGAGAAGGTGTGTCGCAGTAGCCGACCCAGCACTGCACCCCTGAAGACCACGTAGCAACGAGGTACCTAGAAGGACCAGAAACCAGACTTCAAAACTCGCATTCGTTAACAGTTGGCTTTTATCTTTGGATTGGTGAGCATGAATCCTGGCCCCTCATAGCTTAATCTAGCTCGGTGTAGGGGGTGGGATAAGGATAAAGCGATTGTTAAGATAGTTGTTTTCCCTCGATGTGCCGTGTGTTCCCCATTCCCTGTATAAGTGTATTTGCCTGTAATGTTATAGTGGTAACTTCTTTTAAGACTGTATTAATTTTTCCTGTTCAATAAAAACTTGGTTTTTGCTTGCATCCAAACCACCTGTCTACTCAAGTTTTCTGTATTGCTGCCTGTACTTAAGTCCGGTGTCTAGAACCAGGGGCGTGGGTGCGATTTGAACCGCTCACAAACAGTCAGGGGCATAACTGACTGGGCGCACGCGCCACACCCGCCACCCCCCCTACAGTCTGGACCCATAGGGGTCCCAGAAAGTGCCTGTGCGGGCACCCACATTGGCGAGCATGTCAGTCTGATGGTTGCCTTGGCTGCGGGGTTCTGTGGAGGAATGGGCCTTCACCTTGTGGATGAAAACCTCCCCTTCCTCCCCCATTGCTGCTAGGATCTTTTCCAGCAGGGGTTTCACTGTGAGGGGTCTCCCGTCGGTGGAGGGGTATCCGCGGCGGGACCAGATGGCCAGGTACTCCGTACACGAATTGCACGTAAACATGCTGTCCGAGCAAATCGTGTATGGGGTAGGGAAGATTTCGGGGTGTGTAACGACGTACACTACCGCAGACAGTTCAGCCTGCTGGGTGCTCATGGTGCTGGGGAGTTTGATTGCCAGGGCAATGTCTGCCGCTGGGTCATAAACTCCACACCCCGTGAGACGCTCGCCAGCAGATACCGTGCTGGAGCTGTCCACATAGATCTCGCAGCCTGTGGAATGTATCCTGGCCCGTAAACCTATGTCCACTTCCCAAACCCCTTCTATGGAACACCGGTGGGCTGTTACAGGATATACCAGGTTGGCTGCGAGCTTTGGCTCGCAGAGACCTTTTACCTTGAGGTCCATCTCTGAGAGGAGCAGGGTCCAGCGAGCAATGCGGGCACTGCTCACCATTCCATCCTTGATCCTCCCATCCAGAAGCATCTGGGTGGGTGTGTGATGGGTGAGGAGGGTGATGGCAGAGGTGCCTGTGAAGATCAGCGATCTTTTCACAGCCCAATGTGTGGCCAAGAGGTGCCTCTCACAGTTGGAATAGCTCCTCTCTACATCCGTGAGTATCCTGGAGGAGTAGACCACCGGCCTCAGCCGGCCATGCTGCTCTTGGAGCAGCACAGCACTCAGGCTGTCCCCGCTGGCTGCTACCTCCAGGAAAACTCTTTCCCCCCATCTATGGCCCCTAGAGCTGGTGCGGTCTGCAAGTCCTTTGTTGAGCCTGACAAATGCTGCCTGGCAACCCTCATCCCAAACCCACTCCACTCCCTAGTGTTGGAGTCGGAGCAGAGGGGCCGCTGTGGTTGCATAGTCTTCAATGAAGTCCCTGCAGTACCCGGTTAGCCCTAGAAATGACCTCACACCCGTACCACCGCCCTCCTAGCCTTATCTATGGCCCTTTCTCCAGCACGTACCGTCAGGCCTAGGAATTTCACCTCCTGCTGGCCGATCTGTGCTTTCTTGGGGTTTACCTTAAAACCTTTTTGCCCGAGCAGCTCCAGCATTTCAGCCAATAGTGGGCCATGCTCCTCTCTCGAATCGGTGAAGAGAAGCAGGTCATCCACATATTGTACCAACTGTCTGGGCTGACTGAAATCCTTTAAACTGTTTGCCATGCACTGATGGAAAATGCTGGGGCTATTGTGGAAGCCCTGAGGCAAGCAGTTCCACGTGTACTGTTGCCCTTTAAACGTAAAGGCAAACTTGTACTGGTCCTCCCTCCTTAAAGGGATGGACCAAAACCCGTTGGAAATATCCAGCACCGTGAAAGTGGTCGCGGATGCTGGGATACTTCCTATCAGGTCGGCAACTGCTGCTACCGTGGGTGCACAGGCTGGGATGTTACTGTTGAGCACTCGATAGTCCACCGTGGCCCTCCAGGAATTGTTCGGCTTTCTAACCGGCCACAGTGGAGAGTCTACGTGGGTGGCAATCGGTCTCAGAACTCCCTGCTGTACTAAAGAGGACATGGCTGCTTCCATGTCTAGCTCCGCTTCCCTGGGGAAGTTATACTGTTTCTGTGGTCGGGTCATGGGGTCCCCGTCTACGCTGACCTCAAACCCGTTGACCCTCCCGCAGTCGTGTTTGTGTGTGGCAAATGTGGCCAGGTGGGCCTGCACAAATGCCTGGAACTCCTGTGGGGTGTTATGGACCATGAGCTTGAGGTTATAACCCTCTTTGGGCTTCATGGTGCATAGGGTCCCCTTCCCTTCTTTCCCTGGGATGACTACTACCTCACCGTCCTTTCCTTCACTTGCGCCCCACAGGCAATGATTTCTCAAATCGACCAGGATCCCGTGGCTTACAATAAAGTCGGCTCCCAGGACCCCTCTTCCACCCTCCACTTCCCACTTCATCAGGGCACAGGTCCACTTAGAGCGGAGCGGTCCGAAATAAATGGCGAGTGGGATGGAAAATGAGCCGGCCTGTTCTTTGCCTGTGAATCCCGACAGACTGTATGGGACCCCGTTAGATAGAGGTGAGGTGGTGGGGTTAGCTGAATGGACCACGGTGCATGATGCCCCCGTGTCCAAAAGATAGGTCCCCGTCACCTTTTCTACCTCCATCTCCACGAGGGGTCTTTTCCATTCATCGCACCGGAGAGAACACAGGTAAACAGGCTGCGCTGGCTCTAGTCAGGGCTGCGGGTTGGATGGGGCTGACGGGGTCAGAGCACTGGTAGCGGCTGCTACTCTCCCATGGCCAGTCAGTAAGGACCTCATGGTGTCCAAAAATGACTCGACCGTGGCGGGAGGGATTCCTGCCTCTGCCTTTTGGGCTGGGGCTGTGGAATTCTTTCCCTTGTTGTCTTTCCATGGGTCTTTGCACTCCTTCCGCCAATGACCATCCTTACCACACCCGTAACAATTCGTCTTTGTGTTGGGGGGGTTATTCCCTTCCTGATGCCACTCTTTCCTACCCAGTCCGTGTTTTACCTCATGCACCTTCCCCTTGGGTGGGTGTGCATCGGTTCCCCTACCGTTCTTATAGTCTTGGGTCAACTGTCTGATCACCGTAAGTTCGGTGGTCTGGGGATTCTTGGGGTCGAACCAGACTTCCGCCTTGGCTCGGACCTGTGACAAGCTGTTTGCCACCAGGCAATGGAGCCAATGGGCCAGTGGATCCCCATTCAGGAACGCCCGGTTAGGTGTCCCCGGACAGGCACTCCGGTACACTGGCCATAACCTGTCCGCGAAAGCCTGCGGTGTTTCCCCTGTGAGCTGGACCGTCTTCTCCACACGGGAGAAAGGACTTCCCTCATTCATCCCCATGGCCTCCAGAACTTCATCCCTGAGCACCTCATACCCGCTCTGCCCCTTCTTACACTCATCAGAGAGGGATTGGAGGAGCCTACTCTCCAGGGAGAATAGCAGCATTTTGGCTTGCTCAGCATCATCGCAGTCATTGACGCTGGCTGCCTGCTCTACTTCCCTGAAGTGGATCAACTGGTCCCCTTTTTCGGAGAGCTTTGGGATATGGCTCACCATAGCCCTAAGCTGTTGGGTGCTATAGGGTAATACGAACTGGTTTTGGAGGGGTCCCTCATCGTCGCCATTGATGGGTGGACCGAACCTCCGATGCCGGGCTGGGCACATCAGTCCCGGCTCCAACCTCTCTGGTGGGGTTTGCTGCACCTCCGCTCCCACCTCTGGCTCCACCCCCCCTTGCTGCCAGACCTCGCTGAAACCTGGCGCTACGGGCGGTGGTCGCGAGACCTCCTGTTCCTCAACCAGGTCGTCCCTGGGCACTACCAGTGATGTATGAACCGTCCTCCCCTCGTTCCCCATAAAATCCGCCTGACCTGCCTTCGGGCTTATGAGGCACACCATGCCTTTTGCCTTCCTCAGGGCCAGGCTCATATTTTCTATCTGCTCTTTGCAGGGGCCATGATCTGCATCTTCAAACCCCTGTTCACTCGCTAACTTGTAAGCTGCCTTTACCTCTTTTACTTTCTCCTCCTTTTCCCTAACTTGCCTTGCCAGGCGGGCATTCTTTTCCCGCAACCTCAACTCATTACCCTTGGCTTCGGTGACTTGGCACTATAGGTATTCCAACTTGGCCTTATGTTCTCCCATTAAATGCATTCTTTCCTGATTCAGGGCCTGCAATGCTACCAGTAACTTCTCCACTGCTAGAGCCTTGTCCTGGATCTCCAGGGCTGACTCCTTTAACTCGGCTGTCTGTGCTGCAACGAGCCTGTCCAGAAGCTGGACCTGCTTTTTGAAACACATCAGCCAGACTGTCTTCTCTAAGGACTTCTTGTGTTCACTCCCCTCTGTCCACTTACCTGCTGCATCTACCGGATGCCCAGCCTTTAACAGAGTGGTGATCCACTTTTTTGTGATATTCACCTTGCTAAACACACAATCAGAAATCCTTTGCTCCATCATGGTTTGCTCATCCGAACCATTGTCTACTGTATCACACCCCTGTTGCCGGAGTCCTGCCGCGGTCGCCATTTCTGTAGGGGGTGGCGTGTGCGCCCAGTCAGCTTCACCACTGACTGTCCCTTGAGCGGTTCAAATCGCTCCCACACCCCTGGGTTCTAGACACCGGACTTAGGCACAGGCGGCGATACAGAAAATCGAGTAGACAAGTGGTTTGGTGTAAGAAAAACAACATTTTAATAAAAGCAGAATACAACAATCTTATGAAAATTACTGGTATGAAAAATACAGGCATAAACGATTACACTTATATGGGACTGGGGAACACACGGCACATCAAGGGAAAACAACTACATTAACAATCCCCTTATCCTTATCCCACCCCCTATACCTAACTAGATTAAGCTATGAGGGGCCAGGAACTTATGCTCACCAATCCAAAACCTGTTGCTTTAACGGTTGTGAGTTTTGAGGCCCATGCACCCTGTCCTTTGGGGTACCCCATCACCATGTGGTCTCAGGGCGCAGCACTGAAGTTGTTGATGCGAAGCACCCTCCTTTTCTTCAGCTACTGTCATCGTCTCGTCGCGATGGGTTTTCTTCTTCTTCTCCCTCGGGCAGTCGTTGGCGGTAACGTTACTGTTGGGGGTCAATTGGCAGTCTTTATCGTCTAGATGATTTTACTATCCACGCTTCGAATGCCAGTTTATTCTTTAACCGGCCCATGTGACAAACGCCAGCTTATAACGAGGCTGTATGTCTCGATTCTTCTACCCATCCTTCGAATGCCAGCATATTCTTAAATTGGGGTTACACTTTCCGTCAACTTATTCACCAAACACCAGCTTATAACTGGGCGTTGGTCCCCAAATGCGTTTTTCCGCTGCCCTTCTCTGTCTTTACTGGTCTACATTCTTTTTCGTCTCATCTCATCTCGTCTGCACGTTTGTGGCCTGTGTGTCCTGTGTGGTTTTGAACTCGGGTCTCGTTCTCCCGCATTTGGTCCCGGTGTAAAAGGTATCCTTGGTTGTTGAGCGGCGTGGGGAGCGAGGCCAGGGCACGAGGATGAGAGACAGTAGGCCAAGGCCACAGGCAAGAGGTCAGAGTCCAGAGTCAAGAGTCAAGAGAGCGATTGCTACTGATGGGCCTACAATTATACCCATTCTTCAACTCCTTATCTGCGCGCCAAATCAGATCAGTCCATTGTATAACTTTTGGCGAGCTTGTTTAAATGATTACAGCCATTTATTTTAACGACATGTAGAGTGGTTGTCTCTGGGTCTAATGGCCCCGATGTCCTGGTTGTTTGTCATGGATAAGATTTAATTGTCCCCATCCTGACTTGATGGCTACTGTGAGCTGTTACCGATCAAATATGCAGAAACCTAATGGCCTCGATTCTAGGCCCATTCTAGCTTGATCTATTTCAAGTCGAATGAATGCGTATTCTGTGTTTACTTTGTCTGGCTGGCTCCAGAGAATCCCTTTCACAGATTCCTGCATTTTAAGTTTTGTCTCTGGGCCTGCTTGTCTGCAGAGCCTTGCTTTAAAAATCCTGTTGGTTTTGGTCACAAGGTTACAGAAGCCATTTTGGGTACCCTGTTTTTAATAACTTGCCAAAACAGGGTCCCTTGATCCATAATTTGGGGAGTGTGGGAATTTTGAGAACCCTGCACTTACACCCCTTTGATCAGTACTTTCATTTTTCTGCTCCTGAGTGCTGGTTGCTGCAGGCATGGCAACACAACGAACAAAGGCTGCTCCCCAGTTTGATGATGACTCCCTCCATGCTCTTGTGGAGGGAGCAAGAGGACACAAGGAGGTCTTCTTCCCTTCAGATGGAAGGAGGAAGCCGCCTCAGCACACCAAGGCAGCCCGGCTGAAAATTGCTGAGGAGGTCAGTGCAAGGTCAGTCTGTACACATACCTGGGTGCAGTGTAGGAAGAGGTTTAATGATCTGGGGCACTCAGCAAAAGTGAGTCTAACATCACACTTATCTTCAATCTGCTTCCCATCTCTTCTCATCCCCATCACTCTGCATTGGCAACCTATTCCTGCACATCCTAAATCAACCTAACATCCCTTGCACCCTCACCCATCCCTCTCTCTCTATGTACAGAATCACGTCACCATCTTACTATGCAGCCCTCACACTCGCTATGACAACAACTAATAACACACAGGGAGGGACCTTGGTAAAGGCACATCACTCCATCACAGTCTCCCTCTAAACATCTCTTTTATCCATTCTTTATACTCACTCCATCAATCTTTCTGAAACTCCACTTGTGTCCTTCGTTGCAGGAAAAGAGAGTCTACAATAAGAGGGAGAGGGGAGGACAGGAGGAGGCCCACCATCCGTGGCGCATCTAACGCACGCTGAGGAGGCAGCTATCGAGATCATGGGGAGAAGCAGAGGAGCTGGAAGTGGGGGACGGAGAGACAGGTGCAGTACAGCAAGCTGGTGACAGAATTGATTTCCAACCCTCTGATTTTGCATTCAGGAGTGACTCATATGGGATCTGATGTTCATAAAAATTGAGTGCTGATCATTTGCACAATGGGATGTATCTGCAACCTACATATCACATGTCTAACTCATGCCTTTACTACCCCACAGGACCATCAAGAGCCCCCCGTCCCCACTGTCCCAGAGGAAGAGCAGGAGGACTCCTCAGAGGAACCTCCAGCCTCTGAGGGAGCAGTGTCAGCAGAAGTAAGTGCACCCAGCACCAGCGCAGAGATGCACACCTCCGTGGGCCGTTTGCAAGATAGACTAATGTTGTCACCTGGTGTATCACAGCTCACAAGTGAGCAGGAGCAGGTGGTGGAGACAGGGACAGCAGTGAATGATCAGAGGCCACAGGCCACTTCTACCTCTGCTCAGCTGCATGTAGATGCTGAGCCTCTGGGGCTATCCAGAAAGAGAGCGCTGTTGGAACTTCAGGAACAAGTGCAGGAGTCTCTGACTGCATTTGCAACCATGGTATCTGTGAGTGTGCAGAGAACGGAGCAGTCCATCTCAAACATGAGCAATGCTGTGGTGCATGCAATGGCGAATGTAGGTGCCACCATGGAAAGGATGCAACCTCCATGGAGGACATAACTCGCCAGACACAAACCAAAATGGTAACTCTTCTAAATAGATGGCCTGCTATGGAGGATAGATGGGCATCTATCGTGGATAGGAAGCAGAGGTACATGGACGTTCCCGTTATGAGGACTCTCAGTACAGAGACGGGTCCACATGGCCCCACTGATGTGCAGCAAGGTGCTCTCCAGCTTCTTGTTAGCAGTGAAGTGTGGGTGACCCATGAGACAGATGGTGGTGGTCGAGAACAAGGACGTGGGGGCTCCTCTCCAAGCGCTCACACTCCCATGCCACTGCTGAGCCCTCGGTCAGAGCCCCAGATGGCTCACCCAACAGAGATAGCCAACTCTGTCCCTGCACAGCCACAGGAGAAGCAGACTTTGGCATGGCCCTCCAAGGCTCCCAAAACCAGAGGATGACTGCCAAAGGCATCTAAACAGGTGCAGCAGGGAAGTGAGCAGGCTGCCTCTACATCTGCTGAAACCACAGGGGAAGCACCACGTAGAAGCATGGGTAAGAGAAAGCTAACACATAAATAGTCACAAGGGTAGTCACTTGGGTGTTTTCAAATAAACCAAAGTTACATTTTTGCTCTTTACTTTTATTGTATTAAAGTAATGTGATGTGAACGTTTCAATGAGTTGCCCTATGTGTGCACAGAATTGGAAGTGGCACAGTGAGGGGTGAGGGCACCTTTCATCTGTAGTGATGGTGGCGAGAGTGATAGGAATGCGCAGTTCATTGTACAGATGCTGTATGGTGTGGAAGGGAGGTCCTGCAACCCTTCATGTACATGTGCCAGCCACATGTCTGTGCTGCGTAAAGTTACATGAATCTGGCATGGATTAGCCATCCCTTGCCTCACGGCCAGCAATGTGCTCACCTGCTGGTCGCACTGGGACAGCTGCCTCCGCCAGGTCTTCCTCATCTGCAGCCTCATTCAGCTCTTCCTCCTCCTCTGAGGAGGAGGAGGAGGCTGTGCGCTCTGCCACTTGTTCCTCAGGCAGTGGTATGCCACGCTGCAGTGCGATGTTGTGCAGGGCACAGCAGACCACAATGATTCTAGACACCCTGGCTGGTGCATACTGTAGTTCTCCACCAGATCTGTCCAGGCATCTGAAACGCATTTTGAGCAAGCCTATGGTTTGCTCTATGATGCTTCTGGTGGAAATGTGGCTCTCATTGTAGTGTTCCTCAGCTTCGTTTGATGGCCGCCTCATTGCTGTCATTAGCCACATCTTCAGGGGATAGCCCTTGTCTTCAAGGAGCCGTTCGGAAAGTTGGGTTGGCAGATTAAAGAGCTGAGGCACAGTGAACTGCCGCAGGATGAACGAGTCATGGCAGTTGCCAGGGAACTTGGTGCACACATGCATAATATTTTTCCTGTGGTTACACACCAGCTGGAAGTTAAGGCTGTGGAAGCCCTTGCGGTTCACAAATAGAGCTGGGTTGTGATGGGGTGCCCTGATGGTCACATGGGTGCAGTCGATGACACCCTGCACCCTTGGCATGGCTGCCAGATTGGCAAACCCAACCACCCGCGCGGTAACACTTGCTTCATCCATTGAGAAGCGGATGTAATTGGCCGACTTGGCAAACAGGGCATCGGTAACCTGCGTGATGCATCTGTGGGCGGCCGACTGGGAGAGGCTGCTGATGTCTGTAGATGATCCCTGGAAGGGCCCTGACGCAAAGAAGTTGAGTGCGGTGGTGACTTTGACAGCCATTGGTAAGGAGTGTCCACCCACTCCTCTGGGCTGCAGGTCTTGGTGCAGTATTGTGCAGATGTCTGCGACTACCTCGCGCAAAAGTCTCAGCCTCCTTTGGCACTGCTGCTCAGTCATGTTGAGGAAGCTCATCCTCTGCCTGTAAACCCTGTGTTGAGGGTATTTCCTGCGGCGCGGTGCAGCCCTGCGCTGATGGCCTCTGCCCTGTGCAGCATCAGGTGGCTGAGGAGAAGGTTGGCGCTCTTGTTGTTGGTGCTGCTGGTGTGCCTGGTTCTGCTGCTGCCATGGCTGATCGTCCTCCGAATCTGAGGATGGTTTCTATTCCGCTGGTCAGTTGAGGATGAGATGCTATAAGCGCTCTGTCAATGTGGAGCGAGGTTATTCCAAAGAGGTCACAGTGATATAGATCTCACAGCACACACTTACAACCTCAATACACCTGAAATATGTCATCCAAATCCTGAAATCAGAAAGTTCTGGCATTTGAAATTGAACTGATGTGGCAGGTTAGCTTTTATGCTGCAGATGCAGCTGTGAACTATTCAGCTTGTTGGAAGACCCGACACAATCAGCTGGCGTGTTTGCCGAACGACGTGGAACACGGTGAAAATGTGGCAAAGTTGAAAAACCCTGTCAAAATAGCAGTTAACAACCTTAAGTGCCTCTCCCGCCGCTTGGTGTCGGGTCTGATCTGAAGTCACAGACCCGACACTTTGGAAAGTCACGTGGAGGTGGGTTCGTGGCAGATTCACAACCCGCCGTCAATCATTTTGTATTTAACTCCTGACCCGTCTTTAAACCCGTCCTCTGAGCGCCGGCAAAATCGCGGCCTTAGTATTTAAGTTGGCTTTCCAATTTTGCCCTATGTACTAAATACTTTTGTAACTTGATATTTTCCTTCAATACTAGCCAGAATCTTCTCTCCATTCAGTAGCAACTTTAGTTAAAAGAGTGTGCTTAATGTTTACATTGAATTCACAGACTTTTCTTTAAAGTTGCCAGAGGATAAATATTTGATCGATCAATGTCCTTCCTTCCGTAAAACGAACCTGTGTAAACGGATTAAATTGAGTTGCGTCTTTTGCAAAATCAAATACCTCATCTTTTTGAACATTGTGATCTGCCTTCTGAATGTTCCTTACGGTCTTCCATGCAAGGTGATTCTAATCAACAAAGAATACAGAAAGAATGCACATCAAGCAGCTCTGTTCATGTAAAGTTTTTGATTTCCTGGTTCTCTATAGGCCAACAGAAAGTATACTGTCTCTTTAATCTGAAGATCTAACTTGTCATCTGATGTCAAAACCATCCTATTCCAGAGCCATGACTTCCTGTTCTTGTCTTTCATCAGATGTGCAGTCGGTGGAATTAATGAATATTTGATGCATTTTATCTTATACCCAAAGGCAATCAATCTTTTTAAAACCATTATGTGTTTTTCCCTCAAAGTTCTTCGACAGAATTGTTGTACTTCTACAAATTACAAATGTGTAATGCATTACAGAATAAAATATATATTTTTATTATTTTTTATTAATGGTATAATATGTTGTGAGATTCACAAGAGTACTGTTAATAAAATTTCCATTGATCAAAAGTTATGCAAATTATTGCTAAGATTGTAGATAATTAAATATTTTAATGAACTGATATTTTCTTTGCCTTGAGCTTCACTTCAGTGACATCACTTTTCAATGGTAGCAAATCTCCTGTGGCACAACCCATGGTAAGTCATGTGGTGCACTATTTTCATACAGTCAGGAGCATTATACTATATAATGCATAATACATTATTCTGCTGCTAAGATGGAACTGTGCACTTTTAAGGACACAAAACCTAATTGTTGCTAAGTAAACACAGGGTAATGTCAATCAAAGTTTGATTGCATATCGGAAGGTGATTATTAATTTCAGTCTCCAGGTGAATGACCAGCTTGGACACACTCCAGCTAAAGAGGAACCCAACAGATAAGTTTATATATATTTTTGTGAGGGTCTGGAGGAACAGGACACCAGGGAGAGCTGCCCTGCTCTTTTTGAATAGTGTCATGGGATCTTTTACATCCACGTTAGAGGGCAGATGGGGTCTCGGTTTAACGTCTCATCTGAAAGATGGATTATTACGGTAACATCCCCCTCCACAATGTTTACTCAATCAGAGCTATTTTGAAGTAATTGCCTTTCTGGCGTTCTTGAATTTCTTTATGTCCAATACAAAGTGTTATGGACTGTCAAAACACAACAACCATAACAGGGGTGTGGGGAAGAACATTTAGAACGTGAACTTCTTTTTAAAAATATTGTTGCTTCTCCAAGTGGATTTTGGTAGTTTTGCTGAGTATGCCCTTGATATAAAGGTGGCTATGTGCATTATTCATTGTCTGTGTTTGGTATAATTACATCTGGAGTCAATTTGGTTTATAATATTTATATATATTCTGTAGTTCAGAGATTAAGCCTCGCTGTTAAAAAAAGATGCAATTTCTAGCCTTATTAACATTGTCCAAGGGCAGCTTTAGAATGTAGACTTCAATAACAATCACCTAAAACAGGAGATTAACTACTGTAGAAATTGCTTCAGAGTGTTATTATAATATGGCACACTCTGCGAAGATAAGAATTCTAGCCCCTGAGCCTAATAACATCAGTTAGCCGGAAATAGACACTCTTTTAGAACATGAGCCTTTTTGTAATTTAACTAATTAAAAGACATAGAAAATATTTTTTGTGTGGATGCTTTCAGCATAGATAAACAAATTCCAGAATGAACATACTCTGCAAACACTATCAGGTTTTTGTTAACCTTTGAGGATTCGAGCCACATTTACATCATATTAAATTATGTCACCAATAAAAATGGAACCTTCTTCCATCACGTAATCATAAGTCCTATACCTATATATCTATATATATAAAACGGTATGTCTTTCCCTCTGTCTTTCCGTCTTTCCGTCTGTCTTTCTGTCTTTCTGTCTTTCTGTCTGTCCGGCTATACAATCAAAAATTATAGAGCATACCTACACATATGTTATATCAAAAGAAAGCATATCATTAGGGGACTCTCATAGATGTATTTACTTTTTGGTCAGACAAAAATTGTTCCGACAGTATACAAAAAAGGTTCAAAAAACGGCAACATTCCGCTCATTAGCGTTGAGTGACGTGATGGTTGACCAATCGTACAGGTGATTAACCTGATGGTTGACCAATCGGTGCGACATGGGGGGCATTTCATTGCGTGTGTGGGCGGGCCTAATCCTTCTGAGCTGAGGTGAGTGGCCGCCATCTTGATTCCTAACTCTTCATTTATTTTTCCCACTTTCTGCATGTTTATTTTCAAATATAGATTTCCAGCAAAAAAAATTGCTTTTAAAACACAATTAAATTGTTTTTTTAAAAAAGTTAATTAATTTGTAAATATTTTTTCTAAGCTGATTAATTTTCCTACCTTTCACCCTCTTTCTTTCCTGTTGACTCGCTACCTCCGCCGGGCGCCGCAACCTTCCAGGGTTACCCCGAATGCAGGCCTCGAAGCTGCGGCGTCTCCTTCCCAGCCACGCCCGAGCTAGGCACCTCCCGTCCCGCTCAACAAGTGGCCTGCAATCGCTGCCATCTTTGTAAAGGCTGGCGGGGGGAATGAGCTGAGCATAGCCACACCGCCGCCCTCTTTGTAAAGGCTGGTGGGGCGGTACGGAGCTCCGCGGAGCCATCGCCGACGCTGGGCTCGGTTGCTTTGTGGCCTGCGGCCGAACGGTGGCTGCGGAGCTCGGGCTGCCCCGGGGCGCTGGGCTCGGCTGGGCCATGTCAGTGCGGGTGCCCAAGGCCCCGGGGCCTAGCTTTTTCCAACCGCCGGCAGCATAACTCTCAACACTGGCAGAGGGGAGAGGGCCTGCTAGCTCCCCCACTCCCTTTCTCCCCCTTCCCCTCCTTCCCCCAACCCTCTTCCCCCCTCCTCCCCTCCCCTCCCTACCCCCCTTGCCCCCCTCCCCCTCACACCCCCTTTCCCTTCCCCCCCACACCCCCTTTCCCCTCCCCCCCTTCCCCCTCCCTTCCCCTCCCTCCCTCCCCCCTTCCCCTCCTCCACCCCTCCTTCCTCCCCCCTTCCCCGCTCCCTCCCCCCTACACCCCCCCTCTCCCCCCTTCCCCCCTCCCTTCCCCCTTCCCCTCCCTTCGCCCCCCTCACACCCCCCTCCCCCCCTCCCTCTCCCCCCTCCACCCCTCTCCCCCTTCCCACCCTCCCCCTCCCCCCTCCCCCTCCCCCCTCCTTTCCCCCACCCCTTTCCCCTTTCTCTCCTTCCCTCTTTCTCTCCTTCCCTCTCTCCTTCCCTCTCTGTCTCTCTCTCTCCTTCCCTCTGTCTCTGCCTCTCTCTCCCTTTCTCTTTCTGTCTCTCCCTCTCTCTCTGTCTCTCTCTCTTCCCCCAGTCTCTCTCTCTCTCTCTCTCCCCCAGTCTCTCTCTCTCTCTCTCCCCCCAGTCTCTCACTCTCTCCCCCAGTCTCTCTCTCTCTCCCCCCAGTCTCTCTCTCTCTCCCCCCCGATCTTTCTCTCTCCCCCCCATCTCTCTCTACTCCCCCCAGTCGCTCTCTCTCTCTTCCAACTCTCTCTCGCTCTCTCTTCCAACAACATGCCCTCAAAAAACCCTCGCACCGCGGGGCACCCCAACTTCTATCTATATATAAAAGCGGTTGATCTGTCTGTCCTTCCGTCTGTCTGTCTGTCAGTCTGTCCGGCTATACACTCTCAAGCTATAGAGTGTACCTACACGTGCATCACATCAAAAGAAGGCTTACGATTCCAGAACGGTCATAAGCATATCTACGTTTCGGTCGGACATAAATTGCGCCCACGGTATCCAAAAAACGTTCAAAATTCCGCTCATTATCCGCTCATTATTCAAAATTCCGCTCATTATCCACTCATTAGCATCGAGTGACGTGAAGTTCGACTAATCGTACGGTCGAGCGACCTGACAGTCGACCAATCGCTGCATCGTGGGGGCGGGTTCGTCGCGCGTTGCGGGTGGGCTGTCACAGAGTCGAGCGACAGGACCATTAACCAATCCTACACTTTCAGTGACCTGACGGTTGACCAATCGGTGCGTGTGTGGGCAGGCCTTATCATTCTGAACCGAGGTGAGTGTCAGCCATCTTGATTCATAAGTTTTTTTTTTCCCACTTTCTGTACGTGTGCAGGGGATTTTATCCACCACAAATTTGGTACTTAGGAGCCCAACTAACTCATTATATAATTTGTGTGTAACAATTGAGTCCATTATCGGTTTCATTTCTCCAGCTCTGCTGTCTGCAGGCCTCAGGCCTTCAAGCCTGGGCCTGTCCTTCCCAACCACGCCCGAGCTACGCACCGGCCGTCCCGCTGGGCCCGATTCCGAACCAACGGCCAGCCATCTTGGTGAAGGCTGGCCACAGGGCCCACAGAGCATTGGCAGAGGGAAGCGAGCAGGTTACCGGGGGGCGGGTCTCGAGGGGGGGCGGAGCTCGGGAGGGGAGGGGGAGCGGAGAGGGTTAACCCGGCAACCGGGCTCAGCCAGCCGCAATCGGCCGCCTCAACCCGCTCAGGCCCAGGCCTGGTCCCGGTCCTGGAGATCGGGAGGGCAGAGAGGGGAGAAGGGTTACCCCGGCAACCGGGCCTGGCCAGCCGCAATCGGCCGTCTCAAGCAGCCTCAGGCCCGGCCTTGGGAGGGGCGGGGGGCGGGGCTCGGGAGGGGGAGGAGGGTTACCCCGGCAACCCGGCCAGGCCACCCGCAATCGGCCGTCTCAACCCGCTCAGGGCCCAGGCCTGTCCCGGTCCTGGAGATCGGGAGGGCGGAGAGGGAAGGAGGGTTACCCCAGCAACCGGGCCTGGGCCAGCCGCAATCGGCCATCTCAAGCCGCCTCAGGCCCGGCCTCGGGAGGGGGGCGGGGCTCAGGAGCCACCCGCAATCGGCCGTCTCAAGTCGCCTCAGGCCTGGCCTCGGGAGGGGGGGCGGGGCTCAGGGAGCTGGAGGGGGGGGTGGGGCTCGGGGAGCTGGAGGGGGGGGCGGGGCTTGGGGAGCTGGGTGGGGGCGAGGCTCGCGAGGGGCGGGGGGGGTGGGGGGGGCGGGGCTCGCGAGGGGGCGGGGGGGGCGGGACTCGTGAGGGCGGGCCACGGGATGGGAGGAGGGGTTACCCCGGCAACCTGGCCTCTCCCCTTCTCTCTCTCCCCCTCCCCCTCTCCCCTCCCTCCCCCCCTCACCCGCTCCCTCCTCCCTCCCCGCTCTCCCCCCACTTCCCTCCCCCCTTCCCTCCCCCCCTTTCCCTCCCCCTCCCCTCCACCCCTCCCTCCATTTCCCTCCCCCCCTTACCCCCCTTCCCTCCCTCCCTCCCTCCCCTCCTCCCGCTCCCTACCCCCCCTCCCCCCCTCGCCCCCCTTACTCCCCCTTCCACCCCCTTCTCCCCTTCCTCCCCTCTTCCCCCACTCGCTCTCCCTCTTCCCCCACTCGCTCTCTCTCTTCCCCCCAGTCGCTCTCTCTCTTCCCCCGTCGCTCTCTCTCTTCCCCCCAGTCGCTCTCTCTTCCCCCCTGTCGCTCTCTCTCTTCCCCCCAGTCGCTCCTCTCTCTTCCCCCCAGTTGCTCTCTCTCTCTTCCCCCCAGTCACTCTCTCTCTCTCTTCCAACAATAACATGCCCTCAAAAAAGCCTCGGCACCGCCGGGCACTTTAGCTAGTATATATAAAAGAGGTGGTTTGTCTGTTTGTCTGTCCGGCTATACAATCAAAAGTTATAGAGCGTACCTACACATATGTTATATCAAAAGAACGCTTATCATTAGGGGAGTCTACTAGGCATATTTACTTTTTGGTCAGACAAAAATTGTTCGGACAGTATACAAAAAGCGTTCAAAAAAGGACAAAATCCGCTCATTAGCGGTTGACTAATCGTACCGCTCATTAGCGTTGAGTGACGTGAACGTTGATCAATCCTACCGCTCATTAGCGTTGAGTGAACGTGATGGTTGACCAATTGGGGGGCTTTTCATGCCGTTTGTGGGTGGGGCCTAATCGTTCAAACTGCCGAGCGAGAGCTGAGTTGAGGTGAGTGGCGGCGATTAAAACACCTGCTGGGCCTCAAGCTCAAAAAATGGTAATGGAGGTGAGGGAATTGTTGATTCATCAGTATTGACACATTAAATATAGATTTCCAGCAAAAAAAAAGTTGGTTTTTGATGTGCCTTCAATAACCACAAAACTAGAAGTTATAGATTTAAAACAAGTTGGCTTTTAATCACTAAGATCAGAGCTAACATTTCAACACATCGACTGGCTCACAGGAATGAGTCATACAGATCCTGAGATCTTTATGTAAGAGAAGTCAGGGGCGGAGCCAAGAGCCAAGACCTGGAACCTTCCAGGTTAGTCAGGAAAGAGGAAGTGAAACTATACACCGTGTGGGGGAGGGTAATATACATGAGTGCAAAACGAATACAGGCAAGACAAAAAAGGGGGGTAGGGAAAAAGCAGGTAATTACAGACCTGTAAGCCTTACATCAGTTGTGGGCAAAATGCTGGAGTCCATCATTAAGGATGAAATAGCGGAGCACTTAGCAAATGGGGACAGGATAGGACAGAGTCAAACATGGATTTACAAAGGGTAAATCGTGCTTGACTAATCTATTGGAATTTTTTGAGGGAGTAACTGGTAGAATAGATGGGGGAGAGCCAGTAGATGTGGTGTACCTGGACTTCCAAAAGGCCTTCGATAAGGTCCCACATAAAAGATTAGCATGGAAAATTGAGGCTCATGGGATAAAGGGGAAAGTATTGGCGTGGATAGGGAACTGGCTGTCAGATAGAAAACAGAGAGTTGGAATAAACGGCTCATTTTCTGAATGGCAGGCAGTAACAAGTGGGGTACCACAGGGATCTGTCCTGGGCCCCCAGCTGTTCACAATTTACATTAATGACCTGGATCAGGGAGTCGGATGCAGCATTTCCAAATTTGCAGACGACACTAAACTAGGAGGGGGGGTGGGCTCAGAGGAAGAGACCAGGAAGCTCCAGAGCGATTTGGACAGACTGGGCGATTGGGTGGATAAATGGCAGATGCACTATAATGTGGACAAGTGCGAAGTTATCCACCTTGGGTGCAGGAACGGGAGGGCAAATTATAATTTAAATGGCAATAGATTGGGAGAGGGGGAAGTACAGAGAGACCTGGGTGTTCTTGTACACCAGTCACTGAAGGCGAGCATGCAGGTGCAACAGGCGGTCAAGAAGGCAAACGGTATGCTGGCCTTCATAGCAAAAGGGTTAGAATACAGGAACAGGGATACCTTGCTGCAGCTGTACAGGGCACTGGTGAGACCACACCTCGAGTACTGTGTACAGTTTTGGTCGCCTCATCTGAGGAAGGATGTTCTTGCCATGGAGGGGGTGCAGCGGCGATTCACCAGGCTGATACCAGGAATGGCGGGAATGACCTATGAGGAGTGACTATGTAGTTTAGGGATGTACACACTGGAGTTTAGAAGATTGAGAGGGGACCTCATAGAAGTGTATAAAATTCTGACAGGTCTAGACAGACTGGATGCAGAAGGAATGTTTCCCTTGGCGGGTGAGAACAGAACTAGAGGACATAATTTAAGGATAAGGGCTAAACCATTTAGGACAGAGATGAGGGGGAATTTCTTCACTCAGAGAGTGGTGAACCTGTGGAACTCATTGCCACAGAGGGCAGTGTACGCCAGCTCATTAAATATATTTAAGAGGGAATTAGATATATTTCTACGGGCAAAAGGGGTTAAGGGTTACGGAGAGAAGGCGGGGGACGGGATACTGAATTAAAGGATCAGCCATGATCTCATTGAATGGCGGAGCAGGCACGAAGGGCCGAATGGCCTACTCCTGCTCCTATCTTCTATGTATCTATGTATCTATGTATTTCATTACATTCACCCCTTCTTTAGATTTAGTCCATCGGGGTGATGTTTCTTAAAAGTTGGTATAAGTATAAATAATGCGAATGTATATTTATACACTCAGGGATATACCTGTTTATGCACTGTATGAATAGAACTGCGTTCATGTGTTCAACCATAAATGTATTTTGATGCTTTGGCAACATAAGATGTACCTTATCATGCCAATAAAGCGATTTGAATTGAATTGAATTGAATTGAGTCTGTCAGGAGGTTTTGCGGTTCTCAGTGATCGGCGCAAAGCCGGTTGGGGTGCCTCTAGGGGAGTGGATTCTGGTTCCTCCGCTGTCCGGGCCTCCGCAGTGTCTTCCAGGTTATCTGCAGTGTCCTCCAGGTTAAAGTTGGGTATTGATACCTCTGGGTGTCCTGTCTCTTTTTGGTGTATGTCTTCCTCGGGTAGTCTCTCATCGTTCTCTCCGCTCCCCGAGGGAGCGAGGTCTTTTATGGAAACAGTGTCCTCTCGCCCGTCAGAGTATTCGATATAGGCGTACTGAGGGTTTGCATGGAGGAGCTGTACCTTTTCCACAAGGGGGTCCATTTTATGGCCTCTCACGTGCTTCCGCAATAGTACTGTCCCCGGAGACGTCAGCCATGCGGGTAGAGATATGCCCGAGGTGGATTTCCGGGGGAAAACGAACATCTTTTCGTGAGGGGTAGCGTTAGTGGCTGTACGTAACAGAGACCTTATGGAGTGGAGCACGTCTGGGAGGACTTCCTGCCAGCGGGAGGTCGGAAGGCCTTTTGACTTTAAGGCTAACGTGACAGCCTTCCAAACAGTAGCATTCTCCCTTTCCACTTGCCCATTACCCCGGGGGTTGTAGCTAGTGGTTCTGCTAGTGGCTATCCCCTTTGAGAGCAAGAACTGGCGCAGTTCGTCACTCATAAATGACGTCCCCCTATCGCTGTGTATGTAGTTCGGCATGCCAAACATGCAGAATAGATTACAGAGACACTTGATGACCGTGGCACTGGTCATGTCTGGGCAGGGAATGGCGAAGGGGAAGCGGGAATATTCATCGATGATATTGAGGAAGTATACGTTACGGTCGGCAGAGGGAAGGGGTCCCTTGAAGTCCAGACTTAGGCGCTCGAATGGCCGTGTGGCTTTGATAAGGTGTGCACGGTCAGGCCTGTAGAAACGAGGCTTGCATTCTGCACAGATGCGGCAGACTCTGGTCATTGCCCTGACCTCCTCGATGGAGTGGGGCAGATTGCAGGACTTTATAAAATGGTATAGTCGGGTGACCCCTGGGTGACAGAGGTCGTTGTGGAGACCCTGTAATTTGTCCGTATGAATGCTGGCACACATTCCCCGCGATAGGGCATCTGGGGGGTTATTAAGGGCTCCCGGCCTGTACATAATATCATAGTCGAACGTGGATAGTTCGATCCTCCACCTGAGTATTTTGTCATTTTTGATTTTCCCCCTTTGTTTGTTATTAAACATGAAAGCCACCGACCGCTGGTTGGTGAGCAAGGTGAAACGTTTGCCAGCTAGGTAGTGTCTCCAGTGCCGCACTGCCTCCACTATAGCCTGTGCCTCCTTCTCGACAGAAGAGTGTCTGATTTCAGGTCCCTGAAGGGTTCGGGAGAAGAAGGCCACAGGTCTCCCAGCCTGATTGAGGGTCGCAGCTAAGGCAAAGTCTGACTCATCGCTTTCGACTTGAAAGGGAATGCTTTCATCCACTGCACACAGTGCAGCCCTTTCAATGTCCTGTTTGATACTGGTGAAAACCTCCCGAGCTTCAGCTGATAGTGGGAAGGACGTCGATTTAATGAGGGGTCGGGCCTTATCAGAGTAATTGGGCACCCATTGGGCATAATACGAAAAAAATCTCAGGCACCTTTTTAAAGCTTTGGGATTGTGTGGCAGGGGCAGTTCCTTTAGGGGGCGTAATTGGTCAGGGTTGGGTCCAATTATCCCATCTTCCACCACACAGCCGAGGATACAGAGACGGGTTGTGTTGAAGACACATTTGTCTTCGTTGTAGGTTAGATTCAGCTTTAGGGCAGTTTTTAAAAATCTCGCAAGATTTAGATCGTGGTCTTGCTGGTTGTGCCCGCAGATAGTGACATTGTCCAGATAGGGGTAGGTAGCTTGTAGTTTATTCTCGTCAACCATGCGGTCCATCTCACGTTGGAAGGCCAAGACCCCATTTGTTACCCCGAAGGGCTCTCTGAGGAAATGGTAGAGGCGTCCATTCGCCTCAAAGGCGGTGAATGGGCGGTCCTCCGTTCTAATGGGGAGCTGGTGATACATGGATTTGAGGTCGATAGTCGAGAAGACTCGGTATTGCGCAATCTGGTTGACCATTTCTGATATGCGGGGTAAAGGGTAGGCGTCCAGCTGGGTATAAATATTAACAGTCTGGCTGTAATCAATTACCATCCATTTCTTTTCGCTATTTTTAACCATGACTACTTGGGCACGCCACGGACTGGTACTGCATTCAATAATGCCTTCCCGCAGGAGTCTGTCCACTTCCGCCTTGATAAAGTGTCTGTCTTCCAGACTGTACCGTCTACTTTTGGTCGCTATGGGCCTACAGTTCGGAGCGAGATTAGCGAATAAAGAGGGCGGGCTGATTTTCAAGGTTGATAGGCCACAGACTGTGAGTGGCGGCTGGGACCCGCCATATGCTAGCGTGACACTTTCGTGGTGGCACTGGAAGTCCAGGCCCAAGATTACATTAACACAGAGTTCTGGCATCACGAGGAGTTTAAAATTCTTGTAGTCCGTGCCTTTTACAGTCAGTGTTACCACACAGTAGCCCAAAATGTCCGAAGTGTGGGGCTTAGCAGCCATAGCAATTCTGCTCCGTGTAGGGGTTACCGTTAATGAGTGCTGCCGTACCAGGCTAGGGTGGATAAAACCCTCGGTACTCCCACAGTCAATTAAACATTTCGTTAAATTCCCGTTTACCTGTATGTCCATCATGGATTTTGTCAACGGGTGTGGCCTGGATTGATCCACCATGATCGAAGCCACTGTTGGGCCCTGGGCGGCCATTGAGTCGGGAAAAGATGGCGGATCCCAAGATGGCGGCCCGCATGGCACGCACGAGGCGGTGACAGAGTTGGAAATCGGATTCCCCCTGCAGACTTTGCTAAAATGCCCCTTTTTCTTACATTTGAAGCATGTAGCATCCTTCGCTGGGCATCGTTGTCTGGGGTGCTTGGCCTGGCTGCAGAAGTAGCATTTCGGGCCTCGAGACATTGCCGCTGTAGTAGGGCTCCTGGGTGAACTTCTGTGTGGGGACTCCGGCGGTGTAGAGCTGGTCTGAGACCTGGATGGGGAAGATGGCTGATTCCAAGATGGCGGCCCGCTCGGCGCGCACAAGGCGGTGAGGGCCGCATGGCCGGAAGAATAAGAATCAGAGTTTTTCTGGGCCACGTCCAGCGATCGCGCAGTGGCCACTGCCTTTTTTAAGTCCAGGACCTCCTTCTCCAGCAGTCTCTGCCGGATATAATTCGATTTGAGGCCCGTGATGAAGGAATCGTGGACCAATTCGTCAGAGTACATGTTGGCCGTCACGGCCTTGCAGTTACAGTCCCGGACCAAGTCCTTTAGGCCCTGTAAGAAATCGTCCATTGATTACTCAGGTCGCTGCCTGCGTGTAGCCAGCAGATGTCTGGCGTACACTTCGTTTACTAGCCTCTGGTATTGGGCCTTCAGGATAGTGATGGCCTCCGTGTAAGAGGTGGCGTCCCGGATGAACGAATAAATCCGATGGCTAACGCGAGTAGTCAGTAGACTCAGTTTATCTACCTCGCTAGCGGATGAGGCCCTCGCGAAGAGTTCGAAGCATTTGAACCAGTGTACAAATTGATTTGATGCTTCAGCAGAATGTGGATCCAAGTCCAGACGCTCTGGTTTTAGGAGTCGATCCATCCGAGTATTCATTAGTGATTAAAATTGATGTGCCTTCAATAACCACAAAACTAGAAGTTATAGATTTAAACAAATTGGCTTTTAATCACTAAGATCAGAGCTAACATCTCAACACACCGACTGGCTCACAGGAATGAGTCATACAGATCCTGAGATCTTTATGTAAGAGAAGTCAGGGGCGGAGCCAAGAGCCAAGACCTGGAACCTTCCAGGTTAGTCAGGAAAGAGGAAGTGAAACTATACACAGTGTGGGGGAGGGTATACATGAGTGCAAAACGAATACAGGCAAGACAAACAGATTTCATTACAGTTTTAAAAGAAAAAAATATCCATTTGCAAAGGGGACTCGGGCTTTCCCCCCCTCGGCGGTGGATGAGCTGCCTGCAGGCCTCAGGCCTCGAAGCCTCGGCCTCTTCTCGCCAGCCACGCCCGAGCTAGGCACCGCCCGTCTTGCTGGGCCCGATTCGAAACCAGTGGCCCGCGATCGCCGCCATCTTGGTAAAGGCTGGCGGGGCAGGAGACAGCGCGTGCGTGAACATCGGCGGCGGCCCGGAGCGCGACCTCAGCTAAGGTGAGTCGGGCCGGGCCTCACACACTAGGCCGTGCACCGGCCGGCCCTGAGGCGCTGATCCGCACACGGAGGCTTCGGGTCACCGCGTCCGGGCTCTGAGGAAAGGGAGAGAGAGAGGGGGAGGGAGGGAGAGGAAATCAGGGAGAGACAGGGGGAGGGAGAGGAGAGGGGGAGGGAGAGGAGAGGGGGGGAGGGAGAGGAGAGGGGGGAGGGAGAGGAGCGGGGAGGAGGGAGAGGAGAGGGGGGAGGGAGAGGAGAGGGGGAGGGAGGGAGAGGAGAGGGGGAGGGAGGGAGAGGAGAGGGGAGGGAGAGAGGGAGAGGGGAGGGAGGAAGAGAGAGTAAAGCAGGGGGAGGGAGAGAGAGCGGGGAGGGAGAGAGGGGGAGGGAGAGAGAGGGGGAGGGAGGGGGAGGGAGAGAGAGGAGGAGGGAGGGAGAGAGAGGGGGAGGGAGGGAGAGGAGAGGGGGAGGGAGGGGGAGGAGAGCGGGAGGGAGGGTGAGGAGAGGGGCAGGGAGGGGGAGGAGAGGGGAGGGAGAGAGAGTAAATCAGGGAGAGACAGGGGGAGGGAGAGAGAGAGGGTGAGGGAGGGAAAGAGTGAGGGGGTGGGACAGGGAGGGAGAGCTCGCCTTCTTCCTTCCTTCCTTCCTTCGCAGGGGTCGATCGGGCCAGGCCTGAGGCTCTCCTTCCCCCCCTCTCTCTCCAGGCTAATCCCGAACTAAATCTAGCAGTCTCTCTCTCTCTCTTCCCCTCCGTCTCTCTCTTCTCCCCCCAGTCTCTCTCTTCTCCCCCCAGTCTCTCTCTCTCTCTCTCTTCCAACAACAACATGCCCTCAAAAAACCCTCAACACCACCGGGCACTCCAGCTAGTATATATATATTTATGCACATATGTGATAAGGTCTCCCATGGCATTGCTCAACCTAAGTCAGATGATGCACTTTTTTGTAAGGATGGAGTCATTATACTGTGTAAAGCACCGTGTATTAAGCTAAATATGCTGCAAAACTTGCATCTAATTATCTGGGAATGCGGCTTTAAGCAGTTCAGGCAGGAGTTCTGACTGTAAGGTTGGGGCAGAGAGGTGGGTTCAGTTGTAGAGTAGGGAGGTGGAATCACAGGGGATTGAGCTCAGGTTGGGAGTTATGATGGGGGAGAATAGATATATATTTTGTTGCATGTTCTTTAGTTTTTAAACTTTATTATACAAGGTTTGTGAGTGATTGAAATCCAAATCCAAACCTTTGTAACCTCAGTCAAATTTCGACCTCTTAAGTTAATCAATTTTTCTAAAATATTGTCTATTATCAGGCATTTTCAAAACATTTTGTTCTTGCTGTGTTCCATAGTATTCAATGTATTGGATGAGCTCCTCATAACTTGCAAATCCAGAGGATATCCAGATTCAGAATTGCATCCTATATGGATCAAGGATCAAAATGAAAAGCTTTACTGGGGGTTGCTGCTTCAGCCTTCTGAACAGCAACATCTGAAAAGGAGGTGCATTGGCTTTAACTTGGTCAATAGCCAGAAGCCACCTGTCAAAATCTGACAAAATCATGATATGTATTTTTAGTTTTAAAGGATAATGTTAAACAAATATGGAAGTTATATATGGTTAAAGGCCATATGACAGCTCCTTAGCTGTTTTAGATAAATACATGGGAATTCCACCCCCCCCCACCCCCCGCCCATTGCATTTGGTTTTATGTACGGTTTACGCATTCTTGCAGTTTTCATTAGAAAAGAGAAGGCTGAGGGGGGTGATCTAATCGAGGCCTTTATAATAATGAAGGGATTTGATTGGGTAGAAGTAGAGAAGATATTTCCGCTTGTGGGGGAGTTCAAAACTAAGGGTCATAAATATAAAATAACAACAGAAAAAGCTGGAAAAACTCAGCAGGCTAGGCAGCATCCGTGGAGAGAGAAACAGAGTTAACGTTTCAGGTCTGGGACCCGTCATCAGAACTGGAAAAAGCTGGAGATGTAACAGATATTAAGCAGGTGCAGAGACAGGGGGGGGGGGCGGAGGGGGGGCGGAGGGGGGCGGAGGAATTGAAGGAACATCAATGACTGCATCGTGAGCAGCGAATACAGTATACTAAATTGCAAGAAGTACAAGTAAATCGCTGTTTCACCTGGAAGGGGTGTTTGGGGCCTCCTCTACATTAGGAAGACCAAACGCAGATTGGGTGACTGCTTTGCGGAACACCTCTGTTCAGTCCGTAAGGGTCACCCTGAGCTTCCAGTCGCCTGTCACTTTAATTCACCGTTTCACTCCCACTCTGATCTCTCTTTCCTCGGCCTCTTACACTGTTCCAATGCAGCTCAACGTAAGCTTGAGGAACAGCACCTCATCTTTCGATTAGGCACTTTTTGCCCTCTGGACTCAACATTGAGTTCAACAATTTCAAACTATAACCCCTGCCCCCATTTTTCATGCTGTATGATTTTGCCATTCCCATTTGCAATATTTTATCTTTCCTGCCTACTACAAAAGTACAGATTGTTCCTTCAATTCCTCCCCCCCCCTCACTCCTCTGCCTCTGCACCTGCTTAATATCTATAATAATAATAACAATCAACTTTATTGTCATTGTTAGTGCACAAGTGCAGTACAACGAAATGTAGGCTTGCGGCTCCCGTTACATCTCCAGCTTTTTCCAGTTCTGATGAAGGGGCCCAGACCTGAAACGTTAACTCTGTTTCTCTCTCCACGGATGCTGCCTGGCCTGCTGAGTTTTTCCAGCATTTTCTGTTGTTATTACAGATTTCCAGCATCCGCAGTATTTTGCTATGGTCATAAATATAAGATAGTCTCTAATAAATCCAGTAAGTCATTCAGGAGAAACTTCTTTACCCAGAGAGTGGTTAGAATGTGGGACTCGCTCCCACAAGGTTCTTCTTAGGCAGTCCCTTGGAACCGAGGATGACTTGCTTCCACTCTAAAAATGAGTTCTCAGCTGACTTATGAGTCCAATGCGGGACCTACAGTCTCTGTCACAGGTGGGGCAGATGGTGGTTGAAGGAGCGGGTGAGTGGGGTGCTTGGGTTGATGTGCACTCCTTCCGCTGTTTGCTCTTGGCTTCCGCTTGCTCCCGGCGAAGAGACTTGAGGTGTTCGGCGCCTTCCCGGATGCTTCTCCGCCACTTTGTGCGGTCTTGGGCCAGGGATTCCCAGATGTCGGTGGGGATGTTGCACTTTTTCAAGGAGGCTTTGAGGGTGTCCTTGAAGCATTTCCTCTGCCCACCTGGGGCTCTCCTGCCGTGTCGGAGCTCTGAGTAGAACGCTTGTTTTGGGAGTCTCGTATCAGGCATGCGAACGATGTGGCTCGCCTATCGGAGCTGATCGAGCGTGGTCAAAGCTTCGACGCTAGAGATGTTGGCCTGAGCGAGAACACTGACATTGATGCACCTATGCTGCCAATGGATTTGCAGGATCTTGCGGAGGCAGCGTTGGTGGTACCTCTCCGGTGCTTTGAGGTGCCTGCTGTACATGGTCCATGTCTCTGAAGCATACAGAAGGGGCGGGAATCACTACTGCTCTGTAGACCATGAGGTTGGTGCCGGGTTTGAGGTCCTGGTCTTCAAACACTCTCTTCCAAAAGCGACCAAAGGCTGCACTGGCACACTGAAGGCGGTGTTGGACTTCATCATCAACATCTGTACTTGTTGACAGTAGGCTCCCGAGGTATGGAAAGTGGTCCACATTGTCCAAGGCCTCGACGTGGATTTTGTTAATCGGGGGGCAGTACTGTGTGGCGGGGGCAGGTTGGTAGAGGACCTTTGTCTTATGGATGTTTAGTGTAAGGCCCATGCTCTCATACACTTTGGTGAAGGTGTTGATGATGGTTTGGAGTTCGACCTCCGAGTGTGCACAGATGCAAGCGTCGTCTGTATACTGTAATTCAATGACAGAGGATGGGACGACCTTGGATCTGGACTGGAGGCGATGAAGGTTGAACAGTTTCCCATTTGTTCTGTAGATTAGGCCCACTCCAGCGGGGAGCTTACTGAGGGTGAGATGGAGCATTGCAGCAAGGAAGATCAAGAAGAGCATTGGTGCGATGACACAGCCTTGCATGACCACAGTCTGTACGTTACTTGGGTCTGTGGTGGATCCGTTGGTCAGGATCACGGCTTGCATGTCATCGTGAAGCAGGCGGAGGATGGTGACAAACTTTTGAGGGCAGTCAAATTTTAGGACACTCCATAATCCTTCACAGTTGACAGTGTCGAAGGCCTTTGTGAGGTCAAAGAAAACCATGTGCAGCGGTTGGTGCTGCTCCCTGCATTTCTCTTGTATTTGACGCATGGAGCAGATCATGTCCATGGTGCCACTTAGTGGGCGGACTCCGCATTGTGACTCTGGGAGGAGCTCTTCAGCCACTGGGAGAAGGCGATTGAGGAGGATTTTGTGATGACTTTCCCTGTGGCAGACAGCAGGGAAACTCCTCTGTAATTACTGCAATCAGACTTGTCACCTTTCTTGAAGATGGTCACGATTACGGCGTCTCTGAGATCCCCTGGCATGCTTTCCTCCTTCCAAATAAGAGAAATTAGTTAATGTATTCGCGCCAATAGTGCTTCTCCGCCATGCTTTAGTACATCGGTGGGGATTCCATCTGCGCCTGAGGCCTTTTTTTTCTTCAGTTGTTGGATGGCCTTTTCAACCTCATGCTGGGCTGGGGCTGTGCTGAGGTGGTGGCGGGTAGCATGCTGCGGGATGGAGTTGAGGACTCGCGTCGAAGATAGAGTCTCAGATAAGGAGATCATCAATGTGCTCCTTCCGGCGGGCACTGACTGACTGTCCTTGATGAGTACCTCTCTGTTCTTGGCCCGCAGTGGGGTAGGACCTTGTGTGCTTGGGCCATAAGTGGTATTGACTGCGCTGAAGAATCCACACACATCGTGGCTGTCGGCTAGCTGCTGGATTTCCTGCGCTTTCTCTACCCACCATCTGTTATTTAGGTTGCAAATTTTTTGTTGGACCTCGGCCTTCAGGCGTCTGTAGAGCTGATGTCTTGCTCTCGATTTGTGTTGCTGTTTCCAGATCAGGAATGCCTTGCGCTTGCAGCTTATTAGCTCCTAGATCTCCTGGTCGTTCTTGTCGAACCAGTCTTGTGTTTCCTGGTCGAGTGACCGAGCGTCTCTTCACAGGTGCTGATTATGTAGGCCTTGAGTGCAGACCAGGCACTGTGGACATTCTGTGTCTCTGAATCACTGGGAGTCGTCAGGTTGGTTGTGAGGCGCAGGCTGAATAGAGCTTTCTTAGCAGGGTCTTTGAGTGCTCCAGCGTTGAATTTCTTGCGGCATTGTTTCTGTTGCCAACGCTGTTTTGGGGCAACATTGATGGAGATGACAGAACAGATTAGGCAGTGGTCTGCACAGCAGTCGTCAGCTCCATCATGGCATGGGAGATGCAGACAACCTTACGGTCCCTCGCTCAGACGATGACGTAGTCCAGCAGATGCCAGTGCTTGGAGCGAGGGTGTTGCCATGAAGCCTTTTATTTGACTCTCTAATGGAACAAGGTTGTAGGGGGTGGTGTGTAGGTCAGCCTCATCACTGACTTATGAATGGTTCAAATCGCTCCCACTCCCTTGATACTGTGTCTCTGATGACCAGGCCATCTTGGACTGGGTATTACGTAATGAGAAAGGATTAATTAGCAATGTTGTTGTGTGAGGGCCCTTGGGGAGGAGCAATCATAATATGATAGAATTCTTCATTAAGATGGAGAGTGAAGTAGTTGACTCAGAGACTAAGGTCCTGAATTTAAATAAAGGAAACTACGATGGTATGAGGTGTGAGTTGGGTAGGATTGATTGGGGAATGTTACTCAAAGGGTTGATGGTGGAAAGGCAATGGCAAACATTCAAAGATCGCATGGATGAACTACAGAATTTGTTCATCCGTGTTTGGCATAAAAATAAAACAAAAAAGGTGACTCAACCATGGCTAACAAGGGAAATTAGGGATAGCATAAGACTGAAGGAGAGGACATATAAATTGGCCAGAAAAAGCAGTAAACCTGAGGATTGGGAGCAGTTTAGGATTCAGCAAAGAAGGACAAAGGGATTAATTAAGAGAGGGAAAATAGAGTATGAGAATAAGCTTGCAAGGAACATAAAAACTGACTGTAAAAGCTTTTATAGATATGTGAAGAGAAAAAGATTGATGAAGTCAAGCGTAGGTCCCTTGCAGTCAGAATCAGGGGAATTTATAATGGGGAACAAAGAAGTGGTTGACCAATTAAATACATACTTTGGTTCTGTCTTCAAAAAGGAGGACACAAATAACCTCCCAGAGATGTCGGGGGACATAGGGTCTAATGAAAGGAAGGAACTGAATGAAATCAGTATTTCTAGGGAAATGGTGTTGGGGAAATTGGCGGGATTGAAAGCCGATAAATCCCCAGGGCCTGATAATCTACATCCTAGGGTACTTAAGGAAGTGGCCCTAGAAATAGTAGATGCATTGCTGGTTATCTTCCAAAATTCTACAGACTCTGGAACAGTACCCATGGATTGGAGGGTAGCTAAAGTTACCCCACTGTTCAAAAAAGGTGGTAGAGAGAAAACGGGGAATTATAGACCGGTAAGCCTGACATCGGTAGTGGGGAAAATGCTAGAGGCAATATAATAGATGTAGTAGCAGAGCACTTGGAAAACAGTGACAGGATCGGACAAAGTCAACATGGACTTACAAAATGTAAATTTTTGAGGATGTAACTGGTAGAATAGATAAGGGAGAACCAGTGGATGTGGTGTATTTGGACTTTCAGAAGGCTTTCGATAAGTTCCCACATAAGAGATGCAGTATAATGTGGATAAATGCGAGGTTATCCACTTTGGTGGCAAAAACAAGAAGGCAGATTATTATCTGAATGGCAATAGATTGGGAAAAGGGGAAGTGCAACGAGACCTGGGTGTCCTTGTGCACCAGTCGCTGAAGGTAAGCATGCAGGTGCAGCAGGCGGTTAAGAAGACAAATGGTATGTTGGCCTTCGTAGCGAGAGGATTTGAATACAGGAACAAGGATGTCTTGCTGCAGTTGTACAGGGCCTTGGTGAGACCACACCTTGAGTATTGTGTGCAGTTTTGGTCACCTTATCTGAGGAAGGATGTTCTTGCCATGGAGGGAGTGCAGCAAAGATTCACCAGACTGATACCTGGGATGGCAGGAATGACATATGAGGAGAGATTGTGTCGATTGGGCTTATACTCGCTGGAGTTTAGAAGAATGAGAGGGGATCTCATTGAAACTTATAAAATTCTAACAGGGCTAGACAGACTAGATGCAGGAAGGATGTTCCCCATGGCGGGGGAGTCCAGAACCAGGGGGCACAGTCTAAAGATAAGGGGTAAGCCATTTCGGACAGAGATTAGGAGGAATTTCTTCACCCAGAGAGTGGTGAACCTGTGGAATTCTCTACCACAGAAGGCAGTTGAGGCCAATTCATTAAATATATTCAAGAAGGAGTTAAATATATTTCTTAAGGCTAAAGGAATCAAGGGATATGGGGAGAAGGCAGGGACAGGGTACTGAGTTTGGATGATCAGCCATGATCTCATTGAATGGCAGAGCAGGCTCGAGGGGCCGAATGGCCTATGCCTGCTCCTATCTTCTATGTTTCTATGTTAGACCTTGGGCTTATTTGGCGGGGGGGGGTGACAAAATTGCCGCAGACAACTGGTTTTGGTGTAAGAAACTTTGATCTTTATTCAAGAAAGAAAATACAACATAACAATCTTATACTCTAATAAAAATGGGGAACATTTTAATACATACGAGGGAAATACAGTAGAAAATACCTCACCCCTCCCAATCCCACTTCCTAGCTAAGTTGAACTCTAGAGAACCAGGGATAATGCTCACCAAACGAATCCTTGACAGTTGAGCTGGTTCGCGGTTTTGGGGTTCGCTGGATGTGTTGGTTAGTGTCTGCCGTACCCCGGACGCGGTAGAGGACTTCGACTGCTGATCAGTCTTCGCGAGTCCGCTGATGCGGTAGGGTGTGTTTTGGATTTATGGGGTGAGTACACACTTTTCTTCTGTAGAGATAGGGTTTAGAGTTCCTTTTAAGTAAATATCTTACCTGGGGGTAAGTCAGGAATAGATTGTAGAGTGGAAGTATTTCAAATCTTCGGTTTTCTCCTGAGTTGTTTTTCTTTGGTTGCGGTGGCTCGATATTACCAGGTTGGTTGGTGGTAATACTTTGTTGGTAGTTTCGTAAGGCTCTTGTTGCCGCGATGTGTCCGATGATGTCATGGGTCACTGAAGCTGTTGAACTTGGGTGTACAGTAGAATGCTACCCCGTCTCAATGCTCCGGTTTCTTCTTGTGTTTTGCTTCTAGAGAGAACTGTCTTCTTGAGAAAACACGCCTTCAATTATACTTTGAGGAGCCTTCTAATCTGCGTGCCAAATCAGTCCCAGTTTATTGTTTGATTTGGGCGTGCTCGTTAATGGTAACTTGTTTAGAAATGTGTAAAATGGTTTTGGGATGCTGTACTGATTGTTCAATGAGCTGTTTAGCTCCTAGTTAATTGTCATAGCTATACTCAGGTTTCGAGTCTCCTGTCTGAGCCCGAGATTTCTATGTAGGTTGGTGAGGTGATTGGCATTATGCATGTTTTGGATGGGTCCTGTGTTTTGGGTGGGGAATGCTCCTCCATGGGTCGATTGTTAGGATGTTAATGTCTGATAGGGGCTGAGTGAGGTTACACAGTTCCCCAGACAATTTGATTTACTCCAATACCCAAACTGTCTTTACAGAGGTTGATCCCATTCCCTGTTGCAGCCTTTTCTCCCTTTACAGGCCCAACATGCCTTTTAAAATGCCAAATCTTGGTTTCCGACCTTGAATCTCCCTCTGTTTGGCCCAATGCATATTTTATTATCCTGAAGCTTGTTAGAAAGAGTCCAAAGTCATTTTCCTTAGGGTTTTCTTCGAGCTTTGGTGGATCTGTGAATTTTGAGAATCTTACAGTCCCCCTTGTGATACTTTACTTGCTAGAGTGTCATACTAAGTGAGCAAAATTCTTGATCCCCCAGAGCCAACCTTCCCCCTGTAGTTTACCTATTTAAGACCCAAAGCATACATTCCCCTTTAAATGTAGTGTTCAGATGCATACACAGGTAAAATTCAGTTACATTCATATCCAAGCATGGAGGGGGTCCAACACCCCTGCACCACTTGGAAAATACGGTACATAGATGGTAAAATAATTTATGGTCACAAACTATATTACAATGACGATTAAGGCTCGTCCAATACATGATTATAAACTTTATTGTAATGCTCGTCCAATACCTTCTCATGTCGGGATCGGAGCATTCTGCCCCTCCCCTTACATGTTGTACATAGTAAGTAGAAAACTATACCGAGCTGACAGACCACTAAAATATGGGAAGCCATTCTGATCCAGGAAGGCACCTCTATATTTTCGAAAATATCCCACCAGGGTGGAACTATGATATCCGAAATCTCGCCCCCTATCTCAACTATTTTTTGTTCTAGAGTATAGAAATGTTTTTTGTGATACTTCTACGGCTTTGAGTAGGGCGGTAAGATGTTCGGGTAGAGGGGGAATTTCATAGCCAAAGTATGTAACATAGTCTTGCTGGTTGGTTATGTTTTCAGTTACAGTGAGGTGAACAGTGGAGGGTTCAGGAATGGGGACAATCCGTTCCTGGGCCACTTGAACTTCTGCCTCAGGTTTAAAGCAGAAACTGCTGTCAATTACCGGACACCGGATGTGCTGTCCGTGCTGGTAGTGGAGCGCACTTGTGGTGACACAATATGACCCACCCCCTATGTATGCTACCTGTGGGGGAACATGGCCTTGTGCCATTACCTCCATGGTACAGTTTATAGGTCATGTGCCAGCAGTTTTAAACCTGCACTGTGGTCTAGAATAGGCGTTCAAGTGCTGGGGACACAGTATTATGTGTGCTCCCCAGCTCTGGCACCCCGAGAGGTCAGTACCTGTCATAGCGTGCTCCCACTTTATGACATAAGGCGGGACCGCTGTGAAACGGACGCGTGCACCCCCTTGAATGTTCCCAATGTTCTCCACCCTGTATACCGGTGCAGGTCGGGCTGTCCCACCCATGACCGGCATCCTCACTGCTAACTATCCCCATGATAGTGTGATTGGAACGCCCGCAATCTATTGGGACAGGGTAGGCTTCAGAGGCTAGGCGGAGCTGACATGGGCTCAGTGAATTGTTAAGTGAGTGGAGGGCTGCAAGGTGCTTGTTGCTGATCCAGGAGGGGACTAAACCTTGTTTTAAATCCTCCAGGTTGCTACGGCCCTCGCCCAGCAACCATGCTCTGTATAGCACACACACCACATTCTGTGCAGCCTGATCCGAAGCATTCCTATCCTCCTGTATGAGTGCATTTACTGTTTTTGCATGTCTTTCTAGCTCAGCAATAATTTCCTTTAAATGGACCATCATAGCTTGGTCCTCGTGTAGCTCTGAGCCTACCATTGTGTTTTCTTCTGTTAGGAACGTTCGTAGTTGGGTTTTTAGACCATTTATTTGTGTTTGCAGTTCTATATCGTCCAAGCTATTTATTACAGAGGATCCTGTATTGTAGGTAGTGAAAATATCGTTCCAGGTTCCCCTTCTTTGCCTCCCCATGCCCATAGTGTACTCAGCGTGTAATGTGTATAGCTCTGCTTTGTCTATGTTGGCAAAGTCGAATTTGTAGAATTTCCTGAACATTTCTTTTAGTAGGGCCTGGTATAGCTGTTCTGTCTCCGTAGGGCACCATTCAGGTAATTGTACTTCGGTAAGGTTTAGGATAACTGAAGCTACTGCATAGTGTATGCCCTGGTATAGTACCTTGTCGGTTGGCACTAGCACTAACGCATTCCCTGGTCCCTTGGTAGTGGTAGGACACCTCTCTAGTGCTGTCCATGATGTCGGGGTCATGGGCAGGGGCTTTCATGTGCGTGCTACGAGTTCGGTGGTGTTGACTGGGATCGGGGAGTGTGGGACCGCGCACGCATGCAGGCTAGAATCCCACCCCATCCCCTTCCCGGTATCTTGCCATTGTCTGGAGAAGATGATGGATATGCCTGTGGGGCAGGCTCTCTCTGATCCCCACATGCAGATGTAAATTCCCTGTTCCGACTCCCACCACTTATCCCAACACACACTCACTCCCCCTTGGGTCCCCGTGATCATCCGGTAGGTGTCATTCCCCAGTCATTCCCAGTTGGCTGTACGGTCCCCTATGTCCCTGTTCAGCTTCCTGAGCCACCACCACCTATCCAGGGGAATATGTCATTTGCACGTAAGACACACACGTTTCCCCTCAGCGACACTGATCCGTGTAGCAACGAACTGTACCCTGGGGCACGGGATGGAGGCCTCCCCGTAGGTGAACCCTGTCTGGCTGGAGTATTGTGTAGAGTTAGACCCCAGCCACCCTGGCCACCTTCCCTCATGGAAATAAATAGCGAGCTCCTCCACACCTGGTTTGCCACCTCCAGTGGTAATGATCGGTGCTCTCTCTCCCGAGCACCCATAGATGTGGGAGTCCTCCACGTCACCTCGGTCACCGATGCTCAACCTTACCAGGGCGAGCAGGAGCAGAACCTTTCTTATGCCGATTTCCTCTCTGTAGGGACACACAAAACAGATAGCCATGTCCAGAGAAGGTTCTCTGGCTTGACAAAGTGATCGAGTTTCGAAACTTAAACTTACTTCGAAAATAATTAAATAATAAACCTAAAGCTACGAAAACTGTAAAAACACACCTAAATACAGGAAACTTTGGTTTATCCGGAGGTTGTATGTCCGGAAACCTCGATCTAACGGCAGAAATCAGCAGCCGTTTTGGGTAGGTTTTTTTTCTTCTCCTAGCATAGAAAACCTCCGTACCCTTCAACATTAGTGCTGGTCTATCCGGAAGTTTTGATAGATCGGCAGCAGCTTGGTCCCATTGGTGCCGGATATCGCGAAGTTTCCTGTACATCAGAAATGCTATGTACATCTGCCGCCCGTCTTTGGGCGGCCAGGCTAATTCCTGTTCAGCCTCTGTCTTGTGCGGCTTCTGGGCAGCTTGTACGCCTGGGCGTAAGGTGGCCTGTACAGCAGGACCCGGAGAGTCCTTCTTAAAGCAACTGGGGGTTTCCCTGAATCCCAGCTGATCGGGGGAGTGTCCCCTCCTGTACTACAGCACACTACCGCCTTCTGTGTGGCTGCTGAGTCCCTGTCCTGTCCTGTGGGTTCCGTGCAGTCTGAGGCCGCAGGTGTTGTGTCGGTACCTTTCTACCTAGACACAATTAGAACTCAGAACCCAGAGATTCAAACATGAAGTGCTTTATTCGAAAGGGAAGGAAAGTTCTGGAGAGTTCCGAAAAAAGAGAGCTAAACTTAACCAAGAGAACACCCAACCATTTATCTGCTGTGACAGCGCCACCACAGGTGGGAGGAGAACACACAATACATAACATATTCCTCCCCTCTTAAATGAAAGGTCCACATTATTCCTCAACAGGTAAGTTACTTTCAATGCACTCAACTAACCAAGGGTAGAGGTAGACTGCCTCAAAGCCTGACTTTACCCTGGGGTTTATTCTGCCCCAGTCTTGTGGGTAAGTCACTAAGCCTACAGATCCAAGCGCCTTGGAGGCCGCCACTCTCTGACAGGATACCGGCGGTCATCGCTGGCTTCCACAGCAGTAGGCATTGACACAGGCCTAGATAGAGAAGGTGCCTGTGTCAGTCGAAAGTCAGGAGTTTGCACAGGTGGAACAGTCTCTATGACTTCCTGTGTTGGAGAAGAGCACTGTGGCAAAGGATGCTGGTTTGCGGTATCATCCGGAAACAGTTCAGGCCAACCAGCTGTTGGAGCCTCTGTGGTTGTCTCTGCTCCTAGCAACAGTTGATCTGTGTGTCTTCTCCAGATGACGTACTCAACAGTCTCAACCGTGTAAGACACAGGGCCCGTCTGCACGATCACCGTAGCAGGAACCCATTTTGGTCCAGTGTTGTAGTTTCGAGCTAGGACGTGCTCTCCAGGGTGAAACCATCTCTCCTTGGCTCTTTTCTCTCTCTTTTCAACTTGAGCTTGTTGTTGACAATGGACAACCTGTTCTGCCCTTGGAAGTTTGAGTAAGTCAAAACTTGTCTGCAACTGCCTCTTCATCATGAGCGAAGCAGGGGATGTTTTGGTTGTGGCATGTGGCTCGTTCCTGTAGGACAACAGGAAGCTGTTCAGACGCTGGTGGATTGAGCCCTGACCTTGCAATGCCTTCAAGGCGTGCTTCAAAGTTTGCACGAACCTTTCTGCCTGGCCGTTAGTAGAGGGATGATAGGGCGCAGACCTGATGTATTGGACACCATTCACATGCAGGAAGGTTGCAAACTCCTGTGATACAAATTGTGGACCGTTGTCACTTACGAGTTGTTCCGGTGAGCCATAACGGCTGAATATCTCACCAAGTTTCTCAATTGTTTTCTCTGCTGTGGTAGACCTCATCACAGCGACCTCCGGCCACTTGCTACGAGCGTCCACAACCACCATAAACATCTTCTCTTCGAAAGGACCGGCGAAGTCCACATGTACTCGCTGCCACACTTCTGCAGGCCAATCCCAGGGGTGTAGGGTTGCCAGCTGTGGAGCATTCCGGACCCTTTGACATGGGGAACATGTTTTGGCTTTCTCCTCAATATTTCCATTGAGACCTGGCCACCAGAAGTAGCTTCTTGCCATTTCCTTCATCCGAACCATCCCACTGTGGCCTGTATGAAGTTGTTGCAGTATAGGTTCCCTCAGAGGTGGCGGAATGATGACACGGCATCCCCAAAGAAGACATGCTGCCTGGACGGAGAACTCATTTCTTTTTGAAACGTAAGGTTTCAAACTAGGAGAATCTCCTATAGCGCTCCCTCGAATGACATCGTCCATTACCTCAGACAGGACTGGATCGTTGCGGGTGTACCTTCGCACCTGAACTGCCATGACAGGTGCTCCCTCCACTTGTCTAAAGTAGAAGATGTCTATCTGACGAGGCTCTGGGGGAGTAACAGGCAAGGGCAGCCTCGGGAGACCGTCTGCGTTGCCGTGCAAGTCTGATTTGCGATATTTGATGTCGTATGTGTGTCCTGACAACGGTAAAGCCCACCTTTGCATCCTGTTTGCAGCAAGAGACGGAATTCCGGTGTGGGGCCCGAAGATTGAAGTCAATGGACAGTGGTCCGTCAGGAGTGTGAACCTTCTCCCAAACAGGTACTGATGAAATTTTCGAATTCCAAAAATGATTCCCAAGGCCTCACGCTCAATCTGTGCATAGTTACTCTCGGCCTTGTTCAAAGTGCGTGATGCGAAGGCGATAGGTTTCTCTTCACCAGAAGGCATGATGTGGGATATGACTGCTCCCATACCATATGGTGGTGCATCACATGCTAGCTGCACGGGTAGCTTTGGGTCGAAGTGTGTCAGGACCTCCGACTTCAGCAATGCTTTCTTTGCTTGGGCGATAGCTTCGTTGCACAGTTCAGTCCATTTCCATGTTTTGCCTTGACATAGCAACTGATGTAACAGCTTCAGCAATGTTGCTAAGTCTGGAATAAACTTCCCATAGTAGTTAAGTAGCCCCAGAAATGACCGTAACTGGCTCACATTCTGGGGTGCTGGGGCCTCCACGATCGCCTTGACCTTTGATGGCGCCTTATGCAGGCCAGTAGCGTCAATCACATGCCCCAGGTACTCAACTGAAGACTGAAAGAATTCACATTTGTCTTTACGAACTCTGAGTCCTTACTCTTTCAGTCGTTGTAGTGTCGCATCCAAGTTCAGAAGATGATTCTCCTCATTTGTCCCAGTGACAAGGATGTCGTCCAGGTAGCACTGGACTCCTGGCAGTCCACTCAAAATCTGATCCATTGCCCTTTGGAATAGAGCAGGGGCCGACGTAATTCCAAATGGAAGGCGGCAGTACCTGTATAGCCCCTTGTGTGTCACAATTGTCAGCAGCTCCTTTGATTTGTCATCGACATGCATTTGTAGATAAGCCTGGCATAAGTCTATTTTGCTGAACTTTTGCCCTCCGGCCAGGCCCGTAAAAAGATCATCAGTGAGGGGAAGAGGGTACTGTTCCGCAGACGGCACCGGGTTATTAGTCACTTTAAAATCCCCGCAGATTCGAACAGATCCATCCTTTTTCAGAACAGGAACAATGGGCGTGGCCCATTTGCTCATGCTCACAGGCTCCAGGACTCCATTGTTGACGAAGGCCTCCAAGTTAGCCTCAACTTTTGGCCTAATTGCATAGTGTACAGGTCGGGCTTTGTGAAACTTCGGCTTGCTGTCAGGTTTAATGCCCAGTCTCACGCTGATCTTTTTCATGCTCCCAAGCTCCCCATTGAAGAGTTCTGCATGTTTGTTTAACACTGCAGTCAGACCTGACTCCCCTTTTGACATCATGCAGACGGCAGGCTGTTACGTCCGTGTATAATAAGAAATGGACTGCGGAGAACGGTACAACAGGTGTTTACCCAACGTGGTTCAAACTGCAACTGATCTGTACAGATCACTACTCAGCGTTATATACAGGTTTGGTCACTGCCGGTACTACAGTATACATGAGCTGTACAAAGTAGTTCCCCCCTTAAAGGTGCATACATTACAATTCCTCCCCTTTTAGATTAACAGTACCATAACACTCATTTAACAATTAAATATCAAACTAATTACAATTAACACTTTTAACATGCAACATTAGCTGAAAATAGCCTATTTATAAATTCAATCTTTGGGGAGGCTCTCTGATCCTTTCTGGATAGCGCCTTTCCCGAGTGTCTTGCTCTTGGTGCGGAGGCGATTCTGGCACCCTGTCGTCGGTTGGTTCATCAGCTTCCGATGCTACTGTTTCTGGGGTAGATGCTACCTGTATGTCAGGTTCATCGCCAGGTACGTATGGGCGAGGCATGGGGTTGACTTGTTCCTGTGACTCTAGGATCTGGTCAGCATGGCATCTCACGATGCTTTCCCCAACGTCCACTGTGTACATTAGTGGGCCCTGCCGTGTGCATATCGTTCCTGGCTGCCATTTTTCTGTTCGGTAGTCGCGGGCCAAGACTGGTTGCCCTACATTGAAGCTCCTTGTTGGCTTCTCATGGATGTGCTGGAATTGCTTACTCTCAACATCTCTTCGTACGTTTGGTCTGAGCAAATCAGGCAAGATCTCAACCTTCAGTTAAAGAACATCATGCCTGGGGCCTGGTTGGTGACTGCATGTGTCGCATTCCGGTAGCCGAACAGGAAATTGTCCACCTTGTGCTGCAGCGGAATGTTGTCATTGTACATAGCCTTTATTGCCTTCTTAAAGGTTTGTACGAACCTCTCAGCCAATCCATTTGTGGCTGGATGATACGGGGCAGATGTGTAATGCCTTACCCCATTCTTTTTCAAGAACCTCCGGAACTCTTCGGACACAAACTGTGGTCCGTTGTCGGAGCAAATCTGTTCTGGCAAGCCATTCCTGGCAAAAGTGGTCCGTAGGACTGCAATAGTTTTCTCCGTGGTGGTGGAGGACATTTTGATGACCTCAGGCCATTTCGAGTGCGCATCCACGGCTATTAAAAACATTGAGTCCATGAATGGACCAGCAAAATCAATATGTGCCCGTTGCCATGGAGATGAGGGCCACTCCCATGGGTGCAGAGGGGCCTGTGGTGGTGCATTTTGGACTCTCTGGCATCCTGAGCAGCTCTTGGTCAGGTCCTCGATTTGTTTATCGATTCCCGGCCACCACACATAAGCCCTGGCTAGGCTTTTCATTTTTACCCCTCCCAGATGACCCTCATGAAGCTCATTGAGCACTCTATCCCTTAACTTGGGTGGAATTGCCACTCGGGTTCCACACATCAAGGTCCCCCGGCACACTGACAGCTGTTCGCTCCTTGTCGAGAATGCTGGCAACAGTGAGTCGCCATGTGCTGGCCATCCCTTCACCGTCAAATCATATACCCGAGACAGTGTCGGGTCATTTCGGGTTTCCTTTTCGATACAAGCGTAGGTTACCAGTAGGTATTCAACTATAGTCGAATGGAATATTTCGACAGGATCCACTGCTGGTGCTTCCTCCGCAGTAGGCAGTGGCAGGTGTGATAGCCCATTAGCATTTCCATGCTGTTTCGTGCCCTTATATTCAATCTCATAGTGGTGCGCCCCTAGAAAAAGTGACCATCTTTGTAGTCATTGCGCAGTCATCACCGGAACGCCCTTCTTCAGATTAAAAATGGAGACAAGAGGCTGGTGATCAGTCAGCACAGTCAGCAAGGTGAATTTCTGCCCGTGCAGATAGTGATTGAACTTTTTCACTCCCCACACTAGGCTGAGGGCCTCCCTGTCAATCTGGGCGTAGTTACGCTCGGCTGAGGTTAGTGATCGTGACGCAAAGGCTATTGGCCTCTCTGAGCCGTCCGAGAATTTGTGCGACAGCACCGCTCGAATGCCGTAGGGTGACGCATCACATGCCAACCGAATTGGTAATGCTGGGTTGTAATGGGCCAATACCTCTTTCGATGTGATTAGTGTTTTGCTCTTCTGGAAAGCTCATCTACATTCGCCACTCCACTTCCATGGCACCCCAGTTTGCAGTAGGGTGTTCAGTGAATGTAGTATTGTAGACAAATTTGGCAAGAACTTATGGTAGTCGTTTACCAGCCCGAGGAACGAACTCAGTTGTGACACATTTTCCGGTGCTGGAGCCTTGACTACTGCCTCAATCTTCTCTGGGGACTTATGTAACCCCTCTTTATCGATAACGTGGCCACAATACGAGATTTGTTTTCTAAAAAACTCGCATTTGGGGCGGTTAGCTCGGAGCCCATATTCCTGCAATCTAGTGAGCACCTGCTCCAGGTTGGCAAGGTGATCACTGTCATTTTCGCCCGTGACCAGGATGTCGTCCAAATAACACTGGGTCCCTGGGATCCCTTGCAGGACTTGTTCCATTGCCCTCTGCCAAATAGCCGGAGCTGATGCTACCCTGAATACCAGCCGGTTGTATTGGTAGAGACCTTTATGGGTGTTGATTGTGAGGTATTTTTTTGATGCTTCTTCTACCTCCATTTGCAGATACGCCTGGGCCAGATCAATCTTAGTGAAGTGTTTCCCTCCAGATAGCGAGGCGAAAATATCTTCAATCTGCGGAAGTGGATATTGTACGGTGTGAAGGACCGAGTTCACTGTTACCTTAAAGTCCCCACAGATGTGAACCTTCCTTGGTTACCCAGGCGTGCTGCTCAACGACTTTTTCATCACAGGGACGATGGGTGTAGCCCACTCACTCCAGTCTACCTTGGACAGTACACCTGAACGTTCTAGACTCTCCAGCTCTGCTTCGACGGCTGGGCGGATTGCATAAGGTACCGGTCTGGCCTTAAAACATTTTGGGCTTGCATTTTCTTCAATTTTAATCGTCGCTGTCATGCCTTTTAGTGTTCCGAGTCCTTGCTGGAACGCTTCTTTCACGTCAGTTAGGACCTTTGACAATCGCCCAGGTGTGTCGTCGTCATCCTTTTTTTCAGCCACAGTCAGTGCCTGTATGGAATGACAATCCAGTTGTATTTTCTGGATCCATTCACGTCCCAGTAATGGTGGTCCTCCATCTTGCAATACATACAGGTCTAGTTTTGGTGTTTCCTTACGATTATATATAACGGTCACCCTTATTTTTCCTTTGGGGTAGACTTTTTGCCCCGTGTATGTCTTCAAAATAATTTTTGTGTCTCTCAAGGGTATGTGTGAGAAAAGCCGCTTATAGTCCCATCGGTTTATGACTGTTAGGGCTGATCCTTTGTCCAATTCCATCTTTACCTGGACTCCTGCTATTTTGAGAGTGACCCAAATGGTGCGGTGATCCTCCGTTGTGATCACATTATGTAGTTTCAGACAACTCAGCTCCCTGCTTTCGGAGTCGTTATCACTCTTTTGTTCGTCTGAACTATTCTCCGTTATCTTATGTACCTTCTTGTACTTCCCTTTGGTCGGTTTCTTATTGCTGGTTTTCTTTCCCAACCTGCAGACTCGTGCTATGTGTCCTACTTTTCCACACTGTCTGCACACTTTGTCTTTGAACCAGCAATCATTCTGGTCGTGTGTTGTTCTGCCGCAGCGATAGCACTTCTCTGTTCCATATGACATTTCATTTGTGCCATATTCTTGCGGTCTCTGTTGTATCTCTGCAGCGCCCTGTGCTGCTGCTTCATATGATACCACAATGCTGAAAGCCTTTTCCAGCGTAACGTCCTTTTCAGATAAAAGCCGTTTCTGGGTTCCTTCACTTTCAAGCCCAAACACAAACTTGTCCCTTAAGGTATCTGCCAGCCCCGCTCCAAACTGGCAATGTTTCGATAGTTTGCACAGTTCTGTTAAATAATCAGCATTGCTTTCATCCTTATGCTGGTTCCGTTTGTGAAACTTGAATCTTTCTGCTATTAGCAGCAGTGTGGGGTTTAAATGTTCCTTTAGTATCGTTAGTATGTCTTCAAAACTCTTTTCCATTGGCTTCGTTGGGGTTACTAGATTTCGTAATAAACCATACGTCTTTGCACCCAGTAAATTTAACAATACCGACGCTTTCTTGTCATCTAACACCTCATTTGCCTTGCAGTACACCTCTATTCGTTCGAAATATGTAGTCCAATCTTCGACTTCATTGTCAAATGCGGTGATACTGCCACTCTTCCGCATTTTGGGTGTGGTTTAAAATGGTGTCTCCCAATGGCTTAAAATGGCGTCTCCCGCGCTTTCCTTCCTCCCCTGCTGCTGCCGACGCCGCTCCCGGCGGTCCTCGTGGCAATGGCGGCGCCTCGCGGGTTTCTGCGCGTCTCTCTCTCCCTCTCTCCGACGCTGCTCGGCCCCTGAACACCGGCTGTGCCCTGTGTGCTCTGCCCTCTCTCTCTCTCCCCGTTGACGCTGCTCGGCCCTTTGCTGTGCCACTCGGTCGGGCTCTAGCCCACCGCCGTCCGGGAAGGGTCTGTGCACTACCTGTTGCCAGCCCGTTCCGCTGGACCACCTCGACTAGAAAGCCAAGCCTGGCTCTCGACAGCCTCCCCCGCAATTCTCGAGTCTCTGCTGGATGACTGGTCGGTTGCCCGTGGTCGACGCCCGAGTCTCTGGCCTTGACCTCCAATCCACTGATCTCCAGGAACGAATCCCCGGGAGGTGATGCAGAGTTGCAGCTAGGTTCAAACCTGCCTCGTCGCCAATGTTACGTCCGTGTATAATAAGAAACGGACTGCGGAGAACTGTACAACAGATGTTTACTCAACGTGGTTCAAACTGCAACTGATCTGTACAGATCACTACTCAGCATTATATACAGGTGTGGTCACTGCCGGTACTACAGTATACATGAGCTGTACAAAGTAGTTCCCCCCTTAAAGGTACATACATCACACAGGCCAGTCCAGCATGATTTTCTCTAGCCACGCATGTCCCAGTAGCGATGGGTAATTTCCCTTTACCACATATAGTGGCAGTTTCACAGTCTGTCCGTTCAATTTAACTGTCACCTCAATGGCGCCTCTCATGGCCACAGGTTCGCCGGTATATGCCTTTAGCACAATGTTTGTTGTCTGAAGGGTAAGATGCTTTAACATTTTGTTGTAGATAGCGTCTGAAACAAGGGACACAGCCGCGCCTGTGTCCACCTCCATCCGCACTGATTGTCCCTCCAACAGTGGTGACATCCAGTAGCCATTTGAACCACCTGCAACCGTCAGTATGTGCACCTCTTCCTCCTCAGAGGTGTCGCTCCCCTCTGTTTTGCTTGTTCCATCATACTGCACTGAATGAACACTCTTTTTCCTCTCTTGTCCAAATACAGACATTTTGCTTTCATGCTTCCCAGCTCTGTCTGTTCTTTTTTTACGTCTACAGGCGCGTTCAATGTGACCCTTTTTGCCACAATTTCGGCATTCCAGCTCCGTACACCAGCAGTCATTAGCGTGATGGCCCGTTTTCCCACAATGGTAACATGTGCCGTTCCGCGCACCTTTAGGCTCAGATGACACCTTGTTAACTCTCCCTGTTGAACTCAACTGGTGAGCCTCCTTTTCCGCCATCTCCACGGAGACACTAACTTCAAAGGCCTTTTCAAGAGTAAGGTTGTCCTCAGTAAGAAGGCACTTCTGTGTGGCTGCACTTTGCAGACCACACACAAGTCTGTCTCCAATGGTGTCATTCAGCACTTCCTTGAACTCGCAGTGTTCTGACAACCTTTTTAAAGCAGCAATAAACATCGTCACTGATTCCCCCTCCTTTTGATTCTGTTTGTGAAATCTAAATCTCTCAGCAATAACCAGAGGTTTTGGTGAAAAATGTGCTCCAAGAATTTCCACTAGTTGCTTATATGTTTTAGTTCCTGGCTTATCTGGCTGCACAAGGCTGCGAAGTAAATTGAATGTCTTCGGCCCCATTACACTCAAAATGGTAGGCATGACCTTTTCGTTTGCCACTGCATTCGCCAAGACAAAATAGTCAAAATGTTCCGTATAAGCGCTCCATTGCTCCACATTTTCATCAAAATCACCGATGTTTCCTAATATAGTAGTCATCTCACGTTTCAAATTAAAATTTCTGTTTACTCACTGCACCCGTAATGTTAATGTGATGCTGCAATCTCTGTTCCGAGTGTTTTGTAGTCGAAAACAAGAAAGTTCCCACAACGCAGATTCATCCCATCCTCGTCGCCACTTGTTGTGTCGGTACCTTTCTACCTAGACACAATTAGAACTCAGAACCCAGAGATTCAAAGATGAAGTGTTTTATTCGAAAGGAAAGGGAAGTTCTGGAGAGCTCTGAACAAAGAGAGCTAAACTTAACCAAGAGAACACCCAACCATTTATCTGCTGTGACAGCACCACCACAGGTGGGAGGAGAACACACATTTCATAACAGCAGGCTGGAGACCCCTCTCGTTCTCTTTGCCCACCGCTACTTCTCCTGTGAGTCCCTCACCATTGGAGGCTGCAGGCTGGGGATCCCTATTCCTAGAATGATCCCTGACCTTTGGCATTCTTTTACGGGTTGCGACCCTTCCGGAGCTGAACCACTGAAACTGATGCGCTGGTGACCACGGTAGTTTTGGCTGTGGTGTGCGAGGAGACCTTCTTAGGGCTTCGGCTAACAGGGTTGCATCTGAGTCCCAAATAATTGGTGGGATAGCCCCTCCAGTAATACAAGCCACTGCCCCCACCGGTGCGGTCTGTGAGTCTGCCACAGCTGCTGGCTGAGGATCCCTGTCCTTAGGACGGTTCACCCTTGCTGGCCGTTCCCCTTTCTCGGGGTTGAACAGTTTACACTGGTTAATGTGGAACCACTTCGTGCAGCGGGGCATCTTTATTGCATAGACCATGGGGCTTACCTTGTCGACAATGTTGTATGACCCCATGTACAATGGTTCAAAACTCCCTACCCGAGCAAAATTCCTAACCATGACCTAATCCCCTATCTCCCACTTGTGGTGCTTGCGGGGTTCTAACAGCAATCGGTTACTCTGATGCTGTTTTCCCATGTTGCTAGCAGCCTGCCAGTGAACCTATTTAAGGTGTTCAAACAGATTCCTGACGAAGCTGTCCCGGTTTACCTCTCTAAGCTGACCTTCCGTGAGCACCGGGGCTAGCACATGGGTGGGGGCCCGCATAATCCTACCAGTCATGAGCTCATGTGGGGAATACCCCGTGCTTTTTGACTGGCTGGCTCGGATCCCCAGTAGGACCAACAGTAAGACTTCTACCCACTTCTTGGGTGAGTCTCCCATCTCCTTCCGCAGCCTTTCTTTAATGGTATGGTTTAAATGCTCCACAGGGCCCGATGACTGCGGGTTGTAGGTGACGTGCCATTTCCCTTCAATGCCGAGTACCATGAGGGTCTCTTGCATGACCTGCCTAGTAAAGTGACTCCCTTGGTCGGACTCCACATACTGCGGTAGTCCCCATCGTGAGAACACGTCCCTGACCAGGATCCTAGCCGTACCCAATGCAGTAGCAGTTCAGCATGGAAAAGCTTCCACCCACTTTGAGAACACATCCACCAGGACTAGGCAGTACTTGTAGCCTCCCTGGGTGGTGGGTAGGGGCCCGATGTAATTGACCTGAATCGACTGCCATGGTCCCTCTACCCTCCTGATGTGTCCCGTAGATACCTTCCTTTTCCGGGGGTCAGGGTTGTTAGCAGCACACACCAGACAGCCGGCACAAAACTCGCGGACATCTTCCCTGAGTCCTGGCCACCATCCTGCCTGTTCCACCCATTGCCAGGTGGTCTCAAGTCTGGAATGCCCTGCTCCTGGACCCTCATGGGCCAGTTGGAGGATTTTCCTTTGGTGCTGCTGCGGCACTACCCACTGCTCCCCCCTGAACAGCATGCCTTCCTTAACGGTGATGGCTGCTGTGCCGTACGGGCCCTCTACCTTTTCCACTTTAGTGAGCGCGTTCAGGACGGTTTTGAGGACGGGATCTTGGGTTTGAACCGCTTTCAGGTCTGGTGCCAATGCTACCCCTGAACTCCCTTGCATCCTGCCTCTGCCCCTGATCGCTGCTATGGGACTTAACCCATATGGGTCCCAAAAAGTGCCCGTACGAGCACCTTCTTTTGCCAGTGCGTCGGCTTGCTGATTTCCCTTGCCACGGGGCTTTTACTTTGTGTATATAAACCTTTCCTTCCTCCCCCATGGCCACCATGATTTTCTCCAGCAGAAGCTTAATTGCCAGGGGTTTCCCATCAGCAGAGGTATATCCGCGACGGGACCAGATAGCCAGGTATTCCATACACGAATTGCATGTGAACATACTGTCCGAGCAAATCGTGTACGGGGTAAGGAATTTTTCGGGGTGTGTGACCACGTACACTACCGCGGATAGTTCAGCATGCTGGGCGCACATGGTGCTGGGGAGTTTAATTGCCAGGGCAATATCTGCCCCTGGGTCATTAACGCCACACCCGGTAAGTTGCTCGCCAACAGATATTGTGCTTGAACAGTCCACATAGATTTTGCGGCTTGCGGGGTGTATCCCGGCCCAAAAACCTATGTTAACTTCCCATACCCCTTCTATGGAACACCAGTGGGCTGTCCCTGGGTAAATCATGTTGACCGCGAGCTTCGGCTCGCAAAGACCTTTCACTTATCGGTCCATCTGGGAGAGAAGTAGGGTCCAGCGAGCAATGCGGGCACTGCTCACTGTCCCATCTTTGATTCTCCCATCCAGGAGCATCTGGCTGGGCATGTGATGTGTGAGGAGTGTGATAGGAGATGTTCCTGTGAAGATCAATGATCTTTTCACAGCCCAGTGAGTGGCGAGGAGGTGCCTCTCACAGTTGGAATAGCCCTTCTCCACATCGGTGAGTATCCTGGAGGAGTAAATCACCGGTCTCAGCTCTCCATGCCGGTCTTGGAGCAGCACGGCATTCAGACTGTCCCTGCTGGCTGCCACCTCCAGGAAAAACCTCATTTCCCCCATCAATAGCCCCTAGAGCCGACGCGGTCTGCAGATCTTTCTTGAGTTTCACAAATGCTGCTTGTAAGGAATTAGCACATGCTAGCGGGGTTGGGGTTATTGTCTCTGGCCAGTCAGAAGCCTCTGAGTTGCTCCAGGGACACCCGTGTGGTTTCAAAGTGCTCCCCTATTCCTGGTTCTGACCGCCGGACTCATTCAGTAGCGATGTAGACAGAAAACGTGACTCGTGGTTTGGGTGCAAAACAGATCAGTATTTATTGAAACAAAAAGAAAGAAACAACTTAAAAATTGATGCAGCACAGCTATGCCTGGTAGAGCACTTTTGCTTAATGCAGTACTCTTAGTGTCCACTAGAGCACTCCTTGCTCAGTGCCAACACTCCTTTAAATACAGCACTTTAAAATACAGCCACTCAGTGTCCACTGGAGCATTTCTCTGCTCAGTGCAACACCGTCTTATTAAATAGGGGAGGAGAGAACGGACACAATGAGGGAAGATCGACTAAAATCACAGTTCTAACAAAATTCCCACTTAATTCCCACCCCTATACCTATTCTAAGTTGCCTTGTAAAAGGCCAGAAAAATATATGCTCACCAATGAAAACGCCTTCTCCGTGCCCTACAATCTTTGATCTTCACTGCCCCGAAGTAAAAAAACACCCCAGTATTTTAAAAGTAAACTGCTGGTGTTCCACTTCTTCAGGCAGACTCCCACGTTGTAGAGAGCACGGAGGCGAGGCCACAGAGAGCAAGATGGCTTCTGAGAAGCTATCTTTTATACCCCAATTTGGGCCGAAATGTTCCCGCCCAGATCCGGATGTATCTGGGCTAAAACAACAGGGATCCAAGCTGCCCCATTGTCTTGTAATGGGTTTGGATGAATTACCTATTCCTTTGAACTGTTCCTTTTCAGTTTAAATGTGTCTTCAATTGTCTGTGAATGGGCTTTCGAATAAAGCTGCAGTGGTTTGAATGTGTCTTCATTGTCTATGATGGGCCATCGAATAAAGCTATTTCATTGATTGCTTGAGTAAATAGCCTTGAAGGTATTGTAAACAGGAAGTCATTATCCTTGTGGTCAGACTGAAACCAGTCTCAAGTGGTTAATCCTTTGTGTAGCAGTTTCTGTAAACACATCGATTGTCTCTGCAGGGAGGTGAAACTCCCTGAGCTGCCTTTGATTGGCAGTCTGGTCAGCCATCTTTGATCTTCACCTTTTTCACAGACACACACACAAGCTGCCTTTTCAAGTCCTTTGTCTTTTGCCATGTGGTCTGGTGGCCATTTTGATCCCCTGGATTTTTTAAAGGTATATTACCCAGGTATTCTTTAATCAAAAATTAATCTTCAGAACTGTAGGAAATGTCAAAATTATTGTGAAATCCTACAGCCTCGCAACCCTCGTCCCAGACCCACTCTACTCCCTTGTGTAGGAGTCAGAGCAGAGGGGCTGCTGTGGCTGCATAATCCACAATGAAATCTCTGCAGTACCCGGTTAGCCCTAGAAAAGATCTCACTCCTGTAACTGTGTTGGGGGCTGGTAACTCCTGCACTGCTTCCCTTCTAGCTTTATCGATGGCCCTTTCCCCAGCGAGCACAGTTAGCCCCAGGAATTTTACTTCCTGCTGGCTGATCTGTGCTTTCTTCGGATTTACTTTGAAGCCTTCCTGCCTGAGCAGCTCCAGCAGTTCAGACAGTAGTGGACCGTGCTCCTCTCCCACATCGGTGAATAGGAGCAGGTCATCCACGTACTGTACCAACTGCCGGGGCCGGCTGAAACCCTTCAAACAATTAGCCATGCATTGATGGAAAATGCTAGGGCTGTTGTGGAAGCCCTGAGATAGACAGTTCCAGGTATATTGTCAAAATACTGCAGATGCTTGAAATCCGAAATAACAACAGAAAATGCTGGAATGAAAACGGGTGTTGCCTGGCCTGCTGAGTTTTTCCAGCATTTTCTGTTGTTATCCAGGTATATTGTTGGCCTTTAAATGTGAAGGCGAACTTGTACTGGTCCTCTCTCCGTAAAGGGATGGACCAAAACCCGTTGTAAATATCCAGCACCGTGAAGGTGGCCGCGGATGCTGGGATACTTCCAATGAGGTCAGCGACGGCTGCGACCATGGGTGCACAGGCAGGGATGTTACGGTTGAGTACCCGATAGTCCACTGTGGCCCTCCAGGAGTTGTCCGGTTTTCTAATCGGCCACAGTGGAGAGTTTACGTGGGTGGCTATCTGTCTCAATACCCGCTGTTTGACTAAAGAAGCCATGGCCATTTCCATGTCTGCCTCCGCCTCCCTGGGAAAATTGTATTGCTTTTGTGGTCGGGCCATGGGGTCCCCGTTCACACTAACCTCGACCCCGTTTACCCTCCCACAATCATGTTTGTGAGTGGCAAATGCGGCGAGGTGTGCTCGCACAAATGCCTGGTATTCCATCGGAGTGTTACTGACCATCAGTTCGAGGTCGTAACCCTCCTTTGGTTTCACGGTGCACAAGGTCCCCTTGCCCTGTTTCTCTGGGATAACTGCCACTTCACTTTCTTTGCCGGTACATGCTCCCCACAGACAGTGGTTCTTAAGATCCACTAGAATTCTGTGGCCTCTGATAAAAATCGGCCCCCAGGATCCCCTTCCCTTCCCGCTCCCATTTCATTAAGACACAGGTCCACTTGGTGTGGAGTGCTCCTAAACGAATGGACAGCGTGATGGGGAACGAGCCAGCCTGTGCATTACCTGTAAACCCCACTAAGCTGTACAGGACCCTGTTAGACAGAGGTGAGGCGGCGGGGTTAGCTGAATAGACGATGGTGCTCGACGCTCCAGTGTCTAACAGGTAAGTCCCTTTCACCTTCTCCACCTCCATCTGAACATACGGTCTCTTCCATGCATCGTATTCAAGGGGACACAGGTAGACAGGCTGCGCTGGTTCTAGTCATGGGTCTGTGTTGTATGGGGCAGATGGGGTTAAAGCACCAGTGGTGGTGGCTACCTTCCCTGGGCCATTTAATAAAGTTCGGAGCGCAGCTACGAATGAGTCAAACGTGGGGGTAGAGGTCGGTGTCTCGGTCTTTTGGGCAGGAGCTGGGGAGTTCTTTCCTGTATTATCCTTCCACGGATTCCTACAGTCCCTTCTCCAATGCCCATTCTCCCTGCAACCAAAGCAGTTACGCTTTGTATTGGAAGGGTTACCTCCTTCCTGGTGCCACTCTTTTTATTCTGACTAGGCTGTACTTCACGTACTTTTCCCTTAGGTGGGTGCTCTTCTGTCCCTCTACCGTTCCGGTAAGCCAGGGTCAGTTGTCTGACCACGGTCTCCTCAGTGACCCGGGGGTCCTTTGGGTCAAACCAAAGCTCAGCCTCTGGCTCTGATCCATGGCAAGCTGTTTGCCACCAGGCTTCGGGGCCAGTGGACCAGCTCATCCTGGCTCAGGTGAGCCCGGTCGACAACCCCACTACAGGCACTCTTGTACACAGGCCACAGCCTGTCTGCGAAAACCTGTGGGGTCTCCCCTGCGAGCTGTGCTGTCCTCTCCACCCGGGAGGAGGGACTTCCATCATTCATGCCTATGGCTTCCAGAACTTCCTCCCGGACAACAACGTATCTGCCCTGCCCCTTTCTGCTCTCCGCAGAGAGGGACTGGTAGAGTTTGCTTTCCAGGGAGAAAAGTAGCATCTTTGCCATTTTGGAGTCATCGCACTCATTAATGCCTGCTGCCTGTTCCACTTCCATGAAGTGGACCGAGGGGTTCCCTTTTTGATTGAGCTTACTCAGGTGGCTTACCATAGCCCTAAGCTGTTGGGTGTCGTGGGGAGCCACGAATTGGCTTTCAAGGGGTCCTAGATCCCCACCACTGCCGGGCGGGCCAAACTTTTGCTGCCGTATCAGGCACATCGGCCCCGGCTCCGACCCTTCTTGCATTGGCTCGCCCACCTCTCCCTGCTGCCAAACCGAGTTAAAACCCAGCGCTACAGGTGGTGTCCGAACAGTTTCCCTTTGCTCTCCCAGGTCCACCCGGGCCGCACCCAGGCTTATTAGGCATACCATGCCTTTGACCCTGGACAGAGCAAGGTTCAAACTGTCGATTTGTTTCTTACAGGGACCGTGATCTCCCGCCTCAAGCCCCCTAGTGCTTGCTATTTTGTAAGCTGCCTGGACGTCTCTCAACCTCTCCTCCTGCTCTCTTACTTGCCTGGTGTGGCGGGCGTTCTCTTCCCGTAACATCATTATTTTTGGCTTCAGTGACCTGACACTGAAAGTATTCCTGTCTGTTTCTGTGTGTTTCCACTAGCTGCATTTTTCCCCCATTTTGTGCATTTAGTTCTGCCAATAGCCTTTCCCCTGCTGGAGCCCTTGCATGAGACTGTTGAACTGATTCCCGTAGCTCTGCTGCCAGTGCCTCAGCGCATTTATCCAAAAGCTGGATCTGTCACTGGAAGCATACCAACCAGATTGCTTTCTCCACAGGTTTCTTATGGTCCTTGCTCTCAGTCCATTTGGCTGCAGCGTCTATCGGACGCTCAGCATGCAACAGACTGAGCACTCATTTCTTAGTGATATTTACTCTCTTGAACATGCAAAAGGAATCCTCTCTTCCATCTTAGTTTTTTCCTCAAAAACAGTTTCCACTATATCACATCCCTTTTGCCAAGGTCCTGCTGCAGTCGCCATTATGTAGGGGGTGGTGTGTGGATCAGGTTCACCACTGACTTATGAATGGTTCGAATCACTCCCACTCCCTTGATTCTAGACCTTGGGCTTATTTGGGGGGGGGGGTGACAAAAGTGCAGCAGACAACTGGTTTTGGTGCAAGAAACTTTGATCTTTATTCAAGAAAGAAAATACAACATAACAATCTTATACTCTAATAAAAATGGGGAACATTTTAATACATACGAGGGAAATACAGTAGAAAATACCTCACCCCTCCCAATCCCACTTCCTAGCTAAGTTGAACACTAGAGGACCAGGGATAATGCTCACCAAACGAATCCTTGACAGTTGAGCTGGTTTACGGTTTTGGGGTTCACTGGATGTATTGGTCGGGGTCTGCTATACCCCGGATGCGGTAGAGGACTTCGACTGCTGGTCAGTATTCGCGAGTCCGCTGATGCGATAGGGTGTGTTTTGGATTTATGGGGTGAGTACCCACTTTTCTTCTGTAGAGATAGGGTTTAGAGTTCCTTTTAAGTAAAAATCTTACCCGGGGGTAAGTCAGGAATAGATTGTAGAGTGGAAGACTTTCAAATCTTTGGTTTTCTCCTGAGTTGTTTTTCTTTGGTCACTGTGGTTCGATATTACCAGGTTGGTTGGTGGTAATATTTTGTTGGTAGTTTCATAAGGCTCTTGTTGCCGTGATGTGTCTGATGATGTCCTGGGTCACTGAAGCTGTTGAACTTGGGTGTATGGTAGAATGCTGCCCCGTTTCGATGCTCCGGTTTCTTGTGTGTTGCTTCTAGAGAGAACTGTCTTCTTGAGAAAACAGGCCTTCAATGATACTTTGAGGGGCCTTCTAATCTGCGTGCCAAATCAGTCCCGGTTTATTGTTTGATTTGGGTGGGCTTGTTAATGGTAACTTGTTTAGAAATGTGTAAAATGGTTTTGGGATGCTGTACTGATTATTCAATGAGCTGTTGAGCTCCTAATTAATTGTCATAGCTATACTCAGGTTTCGAGTCTCCTGTCTGAGCCCGAGATTTCTATGTAGGTTGGCGAGGTGATTTGCATTATGCATGTTTTGGATGGATCCTGTGTTTTGGGTGGGGAATGCTCCTCTGTGGGTCGATTGTTAGGATGTTAATGTCTGATAGGGGCTGAGTGAGGTTACACAGTTCCCCAGACAATTTGATTTACTCCAATACCCAAACTGTCTTTACAGAGGTTGATCCCATTCCCTGTTGCAGCCTTTTCTCCCTTTACAGGCCCAACATGCCTTTTAAAATGCCAAATCTTGGTTTCCAACCTTGAATCTCCCTCTGTTAGGCCCCATGCATATTTTATCATCCTGAAGCTTGTTAGAAAGAGTCGAAAGTCATTTTCCTTAGGGCTTTCTTCTAACTTTGGGGGATCTGTGAATTTTGAGAATCTTACAAGGTGTTGGTTATGACAAGGCCATGTTCTAAGCATTTCGTTAGGAGGAGGGTACCGTTGGAGTTAGCTTTCCCTACCCCCTCTCTGCCGATCACACCTCCCCAGAGGTCTGTGTCCTTTCAAACTCTGGCGTTAAAGTCACCAAGGAGGATCAGCTTCTTGCCCATTGGGACTCGGGACAGGGATTTTTCGAGGCTGGAGTAGAATTCCCCTTTGGTTTCGTGTTGGGCATACGCACTGATAACCATAGTGCACTGGTTCCGGGCTAGGGTGAGCCAAAAAGTCATGAGGCGTTCGTTTATTCCGCAAGGAGAGTCTCTGAGACGTCCAAATAGCTAATTTTTTATGGCAAGGCCTACCTCATGGAGGCGGCATTCTTCTTCAAGTTTGCCTTTCCAGAAGAAGGTTTAAGCAACGCCTTGCTCCTTGAGCTGGCCTTCCCCTGCCCGCCGGGTCTCACTTAGGGCGGCGATGTCTATGTCGAAATGTCTGAGCTCCTGAGCAACGATAGCAGGATGGCGTTCCGGTCTGTCACTGTTGGGGTTGTCCATGAGGGTCCTGATGTTCCAGGTCCTGAACTTCATTTTAAAAGGTGGAAGGTGCCTGTGTGTGAATTCTTTTAACATGGGGTGGCTGTTGCACACCAGCTGCCACACGGGCTTGACAGAGCAAGGCCTTGGTCCAATGGCAAGGGGATCCAAGATGATAGGAGATCAGGCTCTGCTACATCGGCCTAGCACACACACATACAAACATACTCCTACTGTCCTCCTCCCTCCTTCCCGCATGTCCTCTCTGCCTGGGTTTCATAGGATGCAGTGTGATCCTCCCAACCTCGCTGTTGGCCCGTGCTGCACCTTCCCTGGGTCCCAACCCCGCTGCTGGTCCACGCTGCCCCACTCCTGGGCCTCGACTTCGCTGCTGGGCTTGTCCTCGCTCCTGGTCCCTGTCCTTGCCCCTGGTCCTCGTCCTCGCTCCTGGGCCCCAAACTCACTCCTGGGCCCCGTCCTCACCCCTGGGCCTCATCCTCGCTCCTGGGCCTCGACCTCGCTTCTGGGCCTCATCCTCGCTCCTGGGCCTCGTCCTCACTCCTGGGCCTCGACCTTGCACCTGGGATTATCCTCACTCCTGGGCCCCGTCCTCGCCCCTGGGCCTCGTCCTCGCTCCTGGGCCTCGTCCTCGCTCCTGGGCCTCATCCTCGCTCCTGGGTCTCGACCTCGCTCCTGGGCCTCGACCTCACTCCTGGGCCTCGTCCTCACTCCTGGGCCGCGACCTCACTCCTGGGCCTCGTCCTCGCTCCTGTACCCCATCCTCGCTCCTGGGCCTTGGCCTCACTCCTGGGCCTCGGCCTCGCTCCTGCGACTCGACCTTGCTCCTGAGCCTTGTCCTCGCTTCTCGGTCCCGGCCTTGCTGCTCCTCCTGTCCCTGCTCCTGGGCCTCGACCTCCGCAGCTGCGGTGTAGGAGCCGCGGTGTAAAAGGCAAACACCAACCGCCAACCCTGCCTCGTGATTTCAATTATGCTTAAGGGGATTCCATACGTAAATGTACGGAATCATTCCAGCCTTCCTGCACAAAGGTTTTTATGGCTGCATCTCTCTCCTTCCTGTAGTGTGCTGCCCAAAATGAAAGTCATTACCTGGCACTTATGCGGCGCGAAAAAATAAAACACAAGGTGTAGTTGCAGTGAATAACATAGGTGCATTTAAGGGGAAGCTAGATAAACACATGAGGGAGAAAGGTATGAAAATATATGAGTGGGAGGAGGCTCGTGTGGAACATAAACGTAGACCAGTTGGGCCAAAATGCCTGTTTCTGTGCTGTAAATCCTATGTAATTCTATCTAATTCTTGGAATTCTATTTACATATATGTAGGGATTTCGCAATAATTTCGAGATTTCCTACAGTTCCGAAGATTGAATTTTGATTAAAGAATACCTGGGTAATATACCTTTAAAAATCCAGGGATCAAAATGGCCACCAGACCGCATGGCAGAAGACAAAAGACATTGAAAAGGCAGCTTGTGTGTGTGTCTGTGAAAAAGGTGAAGATCAAAGATGGCTGACCAGACTGCCAATCAAAGGCAGTTCAGGGAGTTTCCCTCCCTGCAGAGACAATCGATGTGTTTACAGAAACTGCTACACAAAGGATTAACCACTTGAGACTGGTTTCAGTCTGACCACAAGGACAATGACTTTTGTTTACACTAACCTACTCAAGCAATCAAGGAAATAGACATGCTTCTTTTTCAAACCACGGCAGCTTTATTTAAAAGCCCATCACAGACAATGAGGACACATTTAAATTGGAAAAAAAACAGTTTAAATGAATGGGTGATTCATCCAAACCCATTACAAGACAATGGGGACAGTTTGGATCCCTTTTGCTTAGCCCAGATACATCCGGATTTGGGCGGGCCCCAAATGTGGTATAAAAGAGAGCTTCTCAGAAGCCTCTCTCTCTCTCTCTGTGGCCTCGCCTCTGTGCCCTCTGCAACGTGGGAGCCTGCCTAAAGGAGTGGAACACCAGCAGTTTACTTTTAAAATACTGGGGTGTTTTTACTTCGGGGCAGTGAAGATCAAAGATCACAGGGCATGGAGCAGGCGGTTTTCATTGGTGAGCATATATTTTTCTGGCCCATTACAAGGCAACTTAGAATAGGTATAGGGGTGGTAATTAAGTGGGAATTTTGTTAGAACTGTGATTTTAGTCAATTTTCCCTCGTTGTGTCCATTCTCTCCTCCCCTATTTAAGTAACAGTGTTGCACTAGCAGATAAGGCTGTAGTGAACACTGAGAGTAGCTGTATTAAAGTACAGTTTTTTAAGTAAAAGCCACTAAGCAAAGGTGCTGTAGTGAGCAAGGTGTTTATATATTAAAAGTGCTATTAAAAAGGGTGTTGCACTAAGCAGAGAAGTGCTTCAGTGGACACTAAGGGTTCTGTATTAAAGTGCTGTTTTTAAGTAAAAGCCACTAAGCAAAGGTGCTGTAGTGAGCAAGGTGTTTCTATATTTAAAAGTGCTGTTTTTAAATAAAGGAGTGTTGCACTGAGCAAAGAGCGCTCTAGTGGACACTAAGTGTACTGCATTGAGTAAAAGTACTGTATTGAGCATAGAAGTGTTGTATTGTTTATTTTTAAGTTGTTTCTTTCTTTTTGTTTCAATAAATACTGGTCTGTTTTGCAGCCAAAACATGAGTCTCAGTCACGTTTTCTGTCTACATCGCTACCGAATAAGTCCGGCGGTCAGAACCAGGAATAGGGGAGCGCTTCGAAACTGCACGGGGGTCCCTGGAGCAGCTCAGAGGCTTCTGACTGGCCAGAGACAATAACCGCAACCCCGCTGTTAATTCCTACATATATAATTATTGTGTTTGATTTGCAAGTTCAAAAGTCCGCATAATTTTCCAGGTCGCTGTTAGCACTTCCACAAACACAAAGTCATTCATGTTGGAAGGAAGAATAGAAAAACAGAATATTTTTTAAATGGTGAGAAACTATTAAATGTTGGTGTTCAGAGAATTTTAGGGGTCCTGTTATAGGAAATACAGAAAGTTACCATGGAGGTACAGCAAGCAATTAGGAAGGCAAATAGCATGTTGACATTTACTGCAAGGGGGTTGGGGTATAAGAGTAAGGAAGTCTTACTACAATTCCACCACAATCTGTAACCTCATGGCCTGGCATATCCCTCACTCTACCATTACCATCAAGCCAGGGGACAAACCCTGGTTCAATGAGGAGTGCAGAAGAGCATGCCAGGAGCAGCACCAGGCATACCTAAAAATGAGGTGCCAACCTGGGGAGGCTGCAACACAGGAATACATGCACGCTAAAAAGCAGAAGCAGAATGCTATAGACAGGGCTAAGCAATCCCATAATCAACGGATCAGATCAAAGCTCTGCAGTCCTCCCACATCCAGTCATGAATGGTGGTGGACAATTAAACAACTAACGGGAGGAGGAGGCTCCATGAATATCCCCATCCTCAATGATGGTGGAGCCCAGCACGTGAGTGCAAAAGACAAAGCTGGAGTGTTTGCAACCATCTTCAGCCAGAAGTGCCAAGTTCATGATACATATGGGCTTCCTCTTGAGGTCCCCACCATCACAAAAGCCAGTCTTCAGCCAATACGATTCACTCCACATGATATCAAGAAACAGCTGAGCGCACTGGATACAGCAAAGTCTATGGGCCCTGACAACATCCCGACTGTCGTGCTGAAGACTTGTGCTCCAGAACTAGCTGTGCCTCTAGCCAAGCTGTTCCAGTACAGCACCCGAAAAAGTGGAAAACTGCCCAGGTATGTCCTGTCCACAAAAAGCAGGACAAATCCAATCCGGACAATTACCGTCCCATCAGTCTACTCTCAATCATCAGCAAAGTGATGGAAGGTGTCATTGACAGTGCTATCAAGTGGCACTTATTCACCAATAACCTGCTCACTGATGCACCGGTTGGGTTCCGCCAAGACCACTTGGCTCCCGACCTCATTATAGCCTTGGTCCAAACATGGACAAAAGAGCTGAATTCCAGAGGTGAGGTGAGAGTGACTGCCCTTGACATCAAAGCAGCGTTTGACCAAATGTGGCATCAAGGAGCCCTAGTAAAACTGAAATCAATGGGAATCAGGGGAAACTCTCCACTGGCTGGAGTCATACCTAGCACAAAGGAAGATGGTTGTGGTTGTTTGAGGCCAATTATCTCAGCTCCAGGACATCTCTGCCGGAGTTCCGAGCCCCAACCATCTTCAGCTGCTTCATCAATGACCTTTCTTCCATCATAAGGTCAGAAGTGGAGATGTTTGCTGATGATTGCAATGTTCAGTTCCATTTGCAACTTCTCAGATAATAAAGCAGTCCATGCCTGCATGCAACAAGACCTAGACGACATTCAGGTTAGGGCTGATAAGTGGCAAGTAACATTTGCGCCACACAAGTGCCAGGCAATGACTATTTCCAACAAGGAAGAGTCTAGCCACCACCCGTTGACATTCAATGGCATTATCATCACCAAATACCCCAACATCAACATCCTGGGGGTCACCATTGACCAGAAACTTAACTGGACAAGCCACATAAATACTGTGGCCACAAGAACAGTCAAAGGCTAGGTATTCTGTGACGAGTGTCTCACCTCCTGACTCCCCAAAGCTTTAAGAACATAAGAGCATAAGAATTGGAGCAGGAATAGGCCATTTGCCCCCTCGAGCCTGCTCCGCCATTCAATAAGATCATGGCTGATCTTGGGCTCAAAGCCACTTCCCTGCCCTCTCCCCATAACCCTTCACTCCCCTATCTCCACCTTAAATATATTTAATGACCCAGCCTCCACAGCTCTCTGGGGCAGAGAATTCCACAGATTTATGACCCCCTGAGAGAAGAAATTCCTCCTCATCTCAGTTCTAAAAGGGCGACCCTTTATTCTGAAATTATGCCCCTGAGTTCTAGATTTCCCCATGAGGGGAAACATCCTCTCTGCATCTACCTTGTTGAGCCCCCTCAGTATCTTATATGTTTCAATAAGATCACCTCTCATTCTCCTAAATTCTAATGAGTATAGGCCAAACCTGCTCAACCTTTTTTCATAAGTCAACCCCCTCATCTCAGGAATCAACTGTGTGAATCATCTCTGAACTGCTTCCAATGCAAGTATATTCTTCCTTAAAAAGGGAGACCAAAACTGTATGCAGTACTCAAGCTGCAGTCTCACCAATACCCTATAAAGTTGTAGCAGGACTTCCCTGCTTCTATACTCCAACCCCCTTGCAATAAAGGCCAACATTCAATTTTCCTTCTTGATTACTTGCTGTACCTGCATGCTAACTTTTTGTGTTTCATGCACAAGGACTCCCAGGTCCCTCTGAACTGCAGCATTTTGTAATCTCTCCATTTAAATAATAATTTGCTTTTTAGTTTTCCTGCCAAAGTGGATAACCTCGCACATTCCCACATTATACTCCATCTGCCAAATGTTTGCCCATTCACTTAACCTGTCTATATCCCATTGCAGATTCTTTGGGCAGGATTTTCATTGGGCCGTGGAGACGGGATTGGAGGCATATGGGGGGGGGGGTTAAAATTGTAAAAACTGGTGGTCGGGCCCAACCCCACCTCCATCCCGCCTGCAAGTAATTTTCATTAATTCGTGTCTAATGGTCCCATCTCCATCCCGCCTCCAAGAGGCGGGATAGGCCGTTAAGACCCTTAACAAGCACTAAATTGCCTCTATAATGCCATTTTGAAAGGCCTTTGCGATTTTAACCCTTTTCCCACGTGAAACACGCCTGTTCTGAAACACGATGGTGAAACCTGGCGGGAGCACAATTGGATTGCTGACAATCAGCTGCAGCTCAACCATTAAAGAGGAGATTTGATCAGCCATCATTTGCAGGTGGCAGGACTTTGTAGTCTCAGGTCTGGGGGAACTTTTAGAAGGCATAACCACAGCTGTGGAAGTTTGCAGCCTGACACCCATCTCCAGTGTGGCCTCCTGGGAAACCCCTCTCGCCACCCTCACTGAGCGCTTCATCAACTGAGGCATATACCAGAAGCATGGGAGCCATTTATTTCCTTCCCTTCTGGACATTAGATGAGGACAAAGACCAGCCGCGGCACCAGCAGAACCAGGAACAACAGCAGCACCGACAGCAGCAGCACCAACAGCAGCAGCAACAACAGGAGCTCCAAGCTGCTGCTCACCCACCTGAAGCTGCACAGGCCAGAAGGGGCCAGCTCATGGAAGCCCGTTGGCGCAGGAGATACCCCCCAAACAGGGTCGACAGACACAGGGTCAGCTACCTCAACATATCTGAGCAGCAGTGCCAAAGGCGGCTCCGACTTTCGCGAGAGGTAGTGGGTGACATCTGTGCAATGCTGCAACAAGACCTGCAGGCCAGAGGACCAGGTGGACAACCCTTACCAGTGGCCATCAAAGTCACCACAGTGCTCAACTTTTTTGCTTCCGGCTCATTCCAGGGATCAGCAGCAGACATCAGCGGCATCTCCCAGGCGGCCGCGCACACTTGCATCACGTAGGTAACCGATGCCATCTTTGCCATCGCGCACAATCACATCCATTTCACCAAGGATCAAGCAAGTGTCACGGCGCGTGCGGTTGGGTTAGCTAATCTGGCAGGCTTTCCAAGGGTGTAGGGTATCGTTGACTGCACACATGTGGCCCTTAAGGCACCCCATCGCAATCCAGGTATTTTTGTCAACCGCAAGGGCTTCCACTCCCTTAACTTTCAGCTGGTGTGTGCCCACAAGAAGGAAATTTTGCATGTTTGTGCCAAGTACCCTGGCAGTTGCCATGACTCCTTCATACTGCACCAGTCTAGTGTGCCTCCGCTATTCTGTTCACCAGAACAACTTAACGGATGGCTGCTTGGAGACAAGATCTATCCCCTGAAGACGTGGCTAATGATGCCGTTGAGGAGCCCATCCAACAAAGCTGAGGAGAGCTACAACTCCAGCCACATGTCTACCAAAGCCATAAATGAGCAAACCATCAGTTTGCTAAAGATGCGCTTCAGATGCCTGGATAGATCAGGTGGAGCCCTGCAGTACTCAGCAGCCAGGGTCTCCAGAATCATCGTGATTTGCTGTGCACTTCACAACATGGCACAGTGTCGTGGCTTGCAGATACCTGAGGACCAAATGGCTCGTCACATAGCCTCCTTAGATGAGGAGGAGGAGGAGGAGAGCGAAAACGAACATCTTGCAGAGGCCCATCAACCAGCGGCAGCAGTACACGAGAACATTGCTGCCCGGAATGCAAGGAACGCACTCATCTTGGCCAGATTTGCTTAGCCTAGCCAATCAAGCACTTTTGCCTCGCAGCTTCTTACCTGAGCATCGACAATGGCCAAGGACCAGCGGATTCCTAGCAATTTGACCACAATACTGACAATTGCAAGTAATCCTAAGCCCTCAATGTGAAAGTCCCAATCGCGAAATGACACATGACACAACTACAGCAGTAGCCATCAGATTTTTTATTTACATTATTCATCTGATGTCTTTTTCACAGAAAACATCAAATTTCACCCAAGTGACTACCCTTGTGACTATTTGTGCAGTATCTTTTTCTTACGCGTGCTCCTACGTGGTGCTTCCCCTGTGCCTTCAGCAGATGTGGAGGCCCCTTGCTCACTTTCCTGCTGCTCCTGTCTCGACACCTTTGGCGGGCGTCTTCTGGGGTTGCGAACCTGTGAGGGCTCGTCAACAGTCTGCTGCTCCTGCGGCTCTGCAGGGGTTGAGACGCCGATCTCAGTTGGGTGTGGACTCTGGTGGGGCTCTGACTGAGGGCTCTGCAGTGGCATGGAAGTGTGAGCCCTTGGAGAGGAGCCCCCACTTCCTTGATGTCTGCCACCAACTTCCCTCTCATGGGTCAGGTCCCCCTCAGCGCTTGCAAGTGGCTTGAGAGCACCTTTCTGCACATCAGGGGGGTCATGGGGACCTGTATCTGCACTGGGAGTCCTACTCAGAAGGACTTCCATTAAGGTCTGGTTTCTCTGTTCAATAGATGACCATCGCTCTGTAGGGGATGGCATGTGCCCAGTCAGCTCTGCCCCTGACTGTCTCTGAGCGGTTCGAATCGTTCCCACACCCCTGGGTTCTAGACACCGGACTTAGGCACAGGCGGCGATACAGAAATAGAGTAGACAACTGGTTTGGTGAAAGAAAACCGTAAATGTTATGAAAGGCACAATAAAATCACAACACTGAAAATTACTAGAATAATTACAGGCATGTTGAGATACCGCGGCAAACGTGGGAGTCGAGACCAGAGCTAGTAAAACACAACTGCTTTTATTCTACCTCATGGCAAAGAGGAACTGGAAAAGCCCGCGCATCCACTTAAATACTTCCCAGACAGGAAGTGCTCCCGGCAGCCTGTCCCTGTGGGAAACAAGTTGCTGGAGGAAAGGGCCCCCGGCTGGGGGCGTCTGCTTAAACTGTCCGTGCCGCCGTGAGCGGATTATGTCCAGTGGTGGCATGTCGCCACAGGCATATACAAGTACACTTGTTTGGGAATGGGGAACACACGGCACATCGAGGCAACAAACACATTAAAAATCCCCCCTACCCTTGTCCCACCCCCAATACCTAACTAGATTGAGCTACGAGGGGCCAGGGATTTATGCTCACCAATGGGATTCCTTTTTGATGGTCCGAAACCTGTTGATTAAGCCGGTTGTGGTTTTAGGGTTCGCTCTTGTTGTCCTTTGGGGCCTGCCGCTGTCACGTGGTCCCAGGGCGCGGCGGTGGAGTCGTCTGAGTAAATTACTCTCTTTTCCTCTGTTAGAGATAGGGAGTAAAGTCTTTGTTGGATACTTTACCTTGCAGAAATGGTTGTTCTGGTGGTGGTTTGGTCGCCGAAGGTTTTATTGCGGTTGGGGTTCAGTTGGCGGTCTATGGTGTTGGCTTGATCCTTCTACCCATGCTTCGAACACCAGCTTATACCTGGATCGGGGTGTGTGCCCGCTCGTCCCCAATGCTTCTTTACGCTGCCCTTCTCTGCTTATCGGTCTTGCCGTTCATCTCGTCTTGCCTACCCGTTTGTGGCCCCATGTGTCCTGTGTGTGTGTTGATTCTGATCCCGTTCTCCTCCCGTGTTCGGCCCCTGGTGTTGTAATGGGCATCCTCGGTGTTGAGCAGCGTGGGGAGGGAGGAGAGGAAGAAAAGGAAGCAAGAGACCTTGGCTACCGGTGGGCCTACAATTATACCCGGTTCTTCACCCCTTATCTGCGCGTCAAATCAGGTCAGTTCTTTGTCTAATTTTGGCAGGCTCGTCTAAAGTGATTACAGTCATTCACCTTAACTGTTTTTGGGGCGGTTGTCTCCTTGTTTAATGGCTTCAATATCCTGGCTGTTTGTCATTTATGAATTTTAATCGTCTTTTCCTGGCTTGATAGCTACTTTGAGCTGTTACCGATTATTTATGCAGAAAGTTAATGGCCTCAAGATTAGGTCCATCCTGAGTTGATCTGTTTTCAAGATAAAGAATGCATATTCTGTGTTTACCTAGCTGTCTGGCTTTAGAAAATGATAAAGTCTTTCACAGATCCATGCATGTTAGGTTTCGTTTCAGGATTTGAATGGGCCTGCCTTTGCAGGGCCTTGCTTTTTAAAATCCTGCAGGCTTCTGTGACGAGGTTTCAGAAGCCATTTTCTTTTGGGTACCCTTTTTAATAACTTGTCCATACAGGGCCCCTTTATCCATAACTTTTGGGGAATGTGGGAATTTTGAGAACCTTACAGCTCCTCCAGAGATGTCATTCAATTCTGAACACTCACCATGTTTTCTGCATTCTGGCGAATTATCAACTCCATGGAGGTTGCCATCCTTTCCATGGTGATGCGTTCATGCGCCAATGACTCCACAAAGGCTCTGCTCATGTTCGCTGTGGACTCCTCCATTCGCTCCACACTCGCAGCAACCCTGGAGACAAAATCTGCCAGAGACTCCTGCATCTGTTCCTGGAGTTCCAGCACCGCTGATCTTATGGATGGACCCAGAGGCAGAGGGTCGACATGCAGCTGAGCCAAGCTGGCAGAGTCCTGCGCCCTCCGACTAGGACTCTCCACTGCTGTCCCTGTCTCCACAATCTGCTGATGCACACTTGTGAGCTATGATACACCAGGTGACAACACTACTCTATGTCCCGAAGGTCCCACCGAGGTGTGAGTGTCTGCGCTGGTGCTGGGTGCGCTGAATTCCGCTGACGCTGTGCCCTCAGAGGTTGCAGCTTCCTCTGAGGAGTCTTGAGGCTCATGCTGTTCCTCCTGGCTAGTGGGGGCGGGTGCTTGCGATGGTCCTGTGGAGGAGTAAAGGAAAGAGTCAGAGATGTGATGCCAAGGTTACATGCACATTGCATATTGCAGATGATCATAAGTCTATCTGTTAGAGCTTCAGAATCATTATCAGTGACTCATGCAATGTCAATGAGAGAGATGGAAAACTATTCTGTCACCAGCTTGCTGTGATGCACCCCTCTGTCCGTCCCCCACTTGCGCATCTTCCTCCACTCCTACGATCTCCAGGACTGCTTCCTCCCAGGGGGTGAGGTGGGCTACTGAGGGTGGCCCTCCTCCTGTCTTCGCTCTTTCTCGCTTATTGTGAGCTCTCTTTTCCTGCAATGAGGGAGGCAAGTGGAGGTTGAGTGAGAATGAAGGAGTGAGTGTAGAGATTCCATAGCATAGATACTTAGAAGGAGACAAAGATGGAGTGAGCTGGGAAGACCAAGGGCCCTCCCTGTGTGTTGTCAGTTGTTTTCATAGCATCACAGTGATAGGGAGTGTGAGGGCTGCATAGTCAAATAGTTAGGCGAATGTGACCATAGAGAGAGAGGCAATGGGTAAGGGTGCATGGATGTCAGTGTCAAGTGGGATGTGGAGGAAGAGATGCTAAAGCCGAGTGCTGGTGAGGAAAGGCAATGGGGATCAGATTGAGGGTGATGGGAAATCCATACTCACTTTTCCAGTGCACAGAAGGTCATGAAAACACTTCCTGCACTGAATCCAGGTTCTGCGGGTTACTGATAATGAGTTGACCTCCTCTGCCACCTGGATCCACACAGCCTTGGTCTGCTGGGGAGGCATCTTCCTCTCTGAAGAAGGGAAGAGCACCTCTTTATAAGCTCTTGCACCCTCAACTAAAGCCTGCAAGGTAACATCATCATTTATACTACTCTATTGTTTGACAGTCAAGATTAATAGTTTATAAAATTTTGAAGGTCTTAATTTTTGTGGTTATAGTTTCTAAGGTCTCTGTTGTGTATTGGGGAGCGCTAGTAACCAAGGGCCCTTGAGTATATCATTTAATTGTAGTGTAATTAGTGATTTTGATTTGATTTAAATTAATTTAAATTAATTAAAGGGTAAGTCATGGCAGGACAGCTCTGCCCCGTGGCATGCTCCTCCTGTGCTATGTGGGAAATCAGGGATACTTCCTGTGTCCCTGATGACCATGTGTGCGGGAAGTGTATCCAGTTGCAACTACTGACAGACCACATTGCGGCGCTGGAGGTGCGAATGGATACATACGGGAGCATTTGCGATGCTGAGGACATCATGGACAGCACGTTTAGGGAGTTGGTCACACCGCAGGTAAAGGCTGCACAAGCAAGAAGGGAATGGGTGACCACTGATGTAAGAAAACTACCAGGCACTTGGTCTAAGCGTTAAACAAAGCTTTAATCTACTGTTTTACAACATGGAGGTCTAGTTGTGTCCTTCACTAGTTCCTGTTAAGAATATCCTGTGCAAGCTGGACACGTGCCCGAGTATGTATACTCTCCCTGGACAGCGCCACCCTCAGTCCACTCAGTTTTATTTCGTAAGTCTTTCTTTCATGAATGACTGATTCATGTCACCCACCGGGCAGAGTAGTAGGCACAGGCAGGTAGTGCAGGGGTCCCATGTGGCCATCCCCCTCTCAAACAGATATACCACTTTGGATATTGTTGAGGGAGATGGCTTATCGGGGGAAGGCAGCAGCAGCCAACTTCCTAGCACCATGGGTGGTTCTGCTGCACAGGATGGGAGGAAAAAGACTGGGAGAGCTATAGTGATAGGGGATTCTATTGTAAGGGGAATAGATAGGCGTTTCTGCGGCCGCAAACGAGACTCCAGGATGGTATGTTGCCTCCCTGGTGCAAGGGTCAAGGATGTATCGGGGCGGCTGCAGGGCATTCTGGAGGGGGAGGGTGAACAACCAATTGTCGTGGTGCATATAGGTACCAACGATATAGGTAAAAAATGGGATGAGGTCCTAAAAGCTGAATATTGGGAGTTGGGAGGTAAATTAAAAAATAGGACATCAAAGGCAGTGTTCTCAGGATTGCTACCAGTGCCACGTGCTAGTTAGAGTAGAAATAGAAGGATATTTCAGATGAATACGTGGCTAGAGGAATGGTGCAAGGGGGAGGGATTCAAATTCCTGGGACATTGGAACCGGTTCTGGGGGAGGTGGGACCAGTACAAACTGGACGGTTTACACCTGGGCGGGACTGGGACTGATGTCCTAGGGGGAGTGTTTGCTAGTGCTGTTGGGGAGGGTTTAAACTAAAATGGCAGGGGTTGGGAACTTGTGCAGGGAGACAGAGGAAAGGGAAGCAAGGATAGAAACAAAAGACAGGAAGGAGAAAAGCAAAGGTGGAAGGCAGAGAAATCAAGGGTGTAAATCAAACAGGGCTACAGTAAATAATAATTCTAAAAGAACTAAGAGTGTTAAAAAAACAAACCTGAAGGTTTGTGTCTTAATGCGTGGGGCATTCGTAATAAGGTGGATGAATTAGCTGCGCAAATAGATGTAAACAGATATGATGTAATTGGAATTACGGAAACATGGCTCCAGGGTGACCAAGGCTGAGAATTCAATATCCTGAGGTATTCAATATTCAGGAAGGACAGGCAAAAAGGAAAAGAAGGTGGGGCAGCAATGCTGGTTAAAGAGGAGATTAACACAATAGTAAGGAAGGATATTAGCTCTGATGATATGGAATCTATATGGGTAGAGCTGAGAAATACCAAGGGGCAGAAAATGTTAGTGGGAGTTGTATACAGACCCCCAAACAGTAATGCTGAGGTTGGGGGTGGCATTAAATGGGAAATTAGAGATGCGTGCAATAAGGGCACAGCAGTTATCATGGGTGACTTTAATCTACATATAGGTTGAGCTAATCAAATTAGTAACAATACTGTGGAGGAGGAATTCCTAGAGTGTATACAGGATGGTTTCCTGGACCAATATGTCGAGGAACCAACTAGAGATCAGACCATCTTAGACTGGGTATTATGTAATGAGAAAGGATTAATTAGTAATCTTGTTGTGCGAGGCCCCTTGGGGCGGAGAGATCATAATATGATAGAATTCTTCATTAAGATGGAGAGTGAAGTATTTGACTCAGAGACTAGGGTCCTGAATTTAAATAAAGGAAACTACGATGGTATGAGACGCGAGTTGGCTAGGATGGATTGGGGAACATTACTTAAAGGGTTGACGGTGGATAGGCAACGGCAAACATTTAAAGATCGCATGGATGAACTACAGAATTTGTTCATCCCTGTTTGGCATAAAAATAAAACAAAAAAGGTGACTCAACCGTGGCTAACAAGGGAAATTAGGGATAGCATAAGATCTAAGGAGAGGACATATAAATTGGCCAGAAAAAGCAGCAAAACTGAGGATTGGGAGCAGTTTAGGATTCAGCAAAGGAGGACAAAGGGATTAATTAAGAGGGGGAAAATAGAATATGAGAGTAAGCTTACAGGGAACACAAAAACTGACTGTAAAAACTTCTCTAGATATGTGAAGAGAAAAAGATTGGTGAAGTCAAGCGTAGGTCCCTTGCAGTCAGAATCAGGGGAATTTATAATGGGGAACAAAGAAATGGCTGACCAATTAAACACATACTTTGGTTCTGTCTTCACAAAGGAGGACACAAATAACCTTCCAGAGATTTCGGGGAGCATCATCATCGGTGACCACTCGAAT